>NC_056476.1:11526059-12152028 GCF_008729295.1 Plectropomus leopardus
CTCTCTCAAGTCAACCAGTTTCATTTATTGCTCTTAGCTTCTGTAGCAAATGTCTCCTCCCTCGCCATAAGTCTGCTCTTACTTGCCCTTGTCACTGCATTATAGTGTGAAACAACATTACAGAGAGAAATTGAACTGAAAGTGACTTGAATTTAGAAATATATTCACTGATGACACACAAGCAGGACGGACAAGCAAGAGCTGAAATATGCAATCATGGTGTGTGGTAGTTTGGTGTGTTTTTCTTTCCAACTGCAGATCAATGCTCCAGACTGCATTTGATTGAGCTCTGTGAATAGATTGATCCTATATCTTTGCTTTTTTTTCACTGTGTTTGCGATGATCACAATTCATAATGTCTTCAATCTCTCTCCCTCCCTCTGTGCTCATCTTGAAAATTGTAACAACAAACCTTTGTACTGTTGGACCTTTTTCCTTCACCCTTTTCCCTGATCTTCCCCTCTCTTTGCCCAATTTCCCACACTGTCCTCCAATGCTCTTCTCTCTCTCCTCTGTCCATTCATTCACTCACTCACCTCTCACTGCCAACCCCTCAAACAGCCATCCACAGTCTGAAGCTGAGTCGGACCCACGTGGATTGGCACAGCGTGGATGAAGTATACCTCTACAGCGATGCCACAACCTCCAAAATTGCACGCACAGTCACCCAGAAACTGGGCTTCTCCAAAGGTCTGTAACTCACACTTTAATTATTTTTCCAAATAATAAGGCGGACAAACAGTTCCTTGAATATATTGTATATGTGTATTTGTACGTGTACTAAAACTGAATCAGTTTTAAGCCACTATTGGGACATTTAATGGTTTAAATAATTTACTCAAACTGTGTTTACTCAAAATTACATTACTGAACACATCAACTACAACTTAAACATATGGATGATGAAACCAGAAATGTAAGGAATTTTTATTGAACCAAGTTAATGCTACATGTTTTGAAATATAAACTATTTGTTTTGTTTTAGTTTGAAGCCAAATATTGAACATTGGGTCAAACAAGACTAAGTCTGCAGCCACACTCTTGGTGAGGCTTTACTTCTGGTGATGGTTGAAGCTTAATGCTAATGTCAGCATGCAAACATGCTCACAATGACAATGTTAACATGCGGCTGTTTGGCATGTAGTTATAAGAAGGTCACCATCTTAGCATGCTAACACATGTGCAGATTAGCAGTACAGCTGAGACACATGGCAATGTCATTAGGGATGTCCTGACTGAGTTTTTTTTTTTTTTACCCTGTTACCGATCTGAGTCATTTAATACTGAGTGTCAGCCATCACCGAATCCTGATCAGATACTTATTTTCCGAGAAACTGCAGTTGCACAGTGCACATTTCAAGTGTATTTAAGTTATTAATTAATCTAATGTACGTTATGTACAGCTGAATAGCTCTGCAATGCCTGCGTCCAAGCAGGCATTTTTAATTTAACTTAATTTTATCTTATTATTTTGACAAAATAACAAAGTAAATAAATAAGAATTTTTATGGCTCTTATCACAATTCCAAATCCAATTTTTTTTTTTTTTTTTTTTTTTACAAAATAACCAAATAAACAAATTAAAAGTCAATTAAAATGTCTTTACAAATAGCTCTTATCAATTCCACTTAGTTAGAGCAGTTGCAGCAGTTACTTAAATGTAGCGTTGAGAGAAAAGGGCATAACCATGGCTCTGAAAGCTCCAAAAGACGCAAAAACCTGTATTCTCTACGACAGGCTGGTCATCTTTTTGGCCATTTCACTGTCTGGAGGAAAATTCTCTCCCCTTGTAAAAGTGTCCTCCAGTGTTTGTTTCCTTTGTGAATCTGTATTTCAGTGATCGTTTATTCTTAAGGTGCTGTATAGGTGTAAAGGTGTTGAATGCTTACTGAAGCTCTGTTACTGCCACCTCACAAAATGTACACATTGCAGACATTACAAGTGGCTGTTGGACTGCTTTTGTATTCCTATTTAAAATGTTTCCACGCTGTAGACATTTTATCCACATCCTGCCATAAATTGTGCTTTCAGTTTATGACACCTGTGTAACAGCTGACATTTAAAAAAAAGATCAAGCGCAATGTAGTCGACACTGATCAATTAAAAAAAATACCTTGATGAGCCCCGATACTGAAATTCAAGATTGGATCAGAACATTCCTAAATGTCATTAATTTAGCAGGTATTTGGTCATTAACCAATGTATTCAACAAAGAGAAATTTTGACCTGATAATGATGCTAGATGAACAGCCAGAGAAAGTTAGAGCAATCAGAATCTGGTTTTTACATACATTTACATATAGAAGGAATATGACTTGGTGTTTTGGTGCAAAACAATTAACATAAAGGAGAGAATAAAAATAGAATAGAACATACGATAAAAAATATAGAAGCAACCTTAATGTATAAAATGACAAAATAGAATATAAAGGACACAAAATGTATGTACAAAAGGTGCAATGGAGGGTCTACTATTTCAGACTGGACCAAAGTGGTGGCCCAGCTGACCAAAGAGCAACATTTCCATCTATAGAGCTATAAGCTTCAAACCTTTGCACCTGTTCCCACTTTTCTGCCCATCTAATGCAGACATGATATAGCTGCATTCACACTGTCCCACCATCTGCTATTATTAAACAGTAGTTTAAACATGGCTGGGTACAGTTCAGTCTCTTAACTGGATTAGCGCGGAGAATCACGCAGCGTCCATCTGTTGTTCTCAGGGTCTAGTTTTGATCAGATGGCCCAAGTGTAACAGAAAAGACGGCAACTGCAGTTTGACCCCGTGTCCGATGTTTGATCTTTATGGACGACTTTAATCTGATCTACAGTCTCCCAGCCCTACGGTGCATTTTCATCTCCTGCTCCCAGATTATAAGAGGAGGGGGTGGCACCGGCTATGTCAATCTCTCTTGACACACAAATGCTCAGTGATGGGAAATCTCCTTAGTGCTATCCAGACAGCAGCAAACTCCACTGGCTCCGATCACCTTGCTGCACAGCACATGGCAGGATCAGACTATAGACTCTAAATAAGGACACACACTCAACCCTCCAGTCACATTTCAAGTGCTGGCACAGTCTCAAGCCAGATTCGTAGCTAGACTTTGTGTCTCACCTACTGGCCTCTTTGGACTCAGAACAGCATGTTTCTTTAAATGCAGTCACACAGATATTTATAGCTTTCTAGTGAACAGTGTGGGAATTTCTGTCTTGAGCAATACGGCATATAAAAATACTGTGAAAATGATTTTCGTAGTGTGCAAAAATCACAAGCTAGATAGTTATCATCCAACCCTGTCCTCTGTCGTCTTCCAGCCTCCAGCAGTGGAACGAGGCTCCATCGCGGTTATGTTGAGGAGGCCTCACCTGAGGACAGACCCCCTCAGACTACGCACATCGTCTTTGTGGTCCATGGGATTGGGCAGAAGATGGACCAGGGACGAATCATTAAAAACACTGGAATGTGAGTTTTTAAAAAAAAAGGATTATTGAAATTAACATTTGTTGATATGCATGTTTCTTGTGGAATATAAAACACAGAGTTGTTCACTTTTGTTCCGTTAGAATTTGTAAAGGCTCTAAAGCAGGTTTTCATTCATCTGCACACCAACCGAATCCAGTCGAAGTTAAGAAAAAAAGTCTCCCTTTGATGATGTGATGTTTGTATTGCCATGTTTGTTTGCTGTTCCCTTTCTCTTCTTTACGAGACACGGTCTGTCTCTCACACTTCTCTTTCTGTCTTTGTGTTTGTTCTGTGGCTTTTAGAAAGACAGCTCACTTCTTCTTTCTTTTTACTTTGTTTCTCTGTTTGTCACAACAAATCGTGATTATGTCTTGCTCTTTGAAGAAGCTCTTAACTGTGCTATAGCATTTTCTGTGTGTTCTTTGGCCTTCTGATAAAGGTTTTGTTACATGTTGTGATTTTTTTAACTGACAAAGGGTTTTAGATAGCAACCTGTGTGACCAGTTCTTGTGTTTCCAGAAAGCTTCTTCTTTAAGCATCATTGCCAAGTATGTAACTAAGTGTACTAATGGAATGCACAACTACAGTCCTCACAGAAAAATGTAGGCACAACTCATTACATAACCACAGCTATTGTTTAAGCTTTGCCCTGGTTCTGTTGACAAAAAGCCAATGAAAGTTTTCTATTGGATTTTGGATTATTACAGAATATAAGATCTGTGACAAACAACTGCTCATGATACTTAAATATTTTGATATCACAAGTGAAAGCCGCTTTTATTATTTTTATCGGTAAATGCAATTGCTAGAAGTAAAAGGCTAATGTTGGGCCGAAACGAACTTCATTATGGTCACATGACTTCAACATAACCACCACAACGAGCCTGTGAAGCCGTGTTCATGAGAGCGGTATTTGCTGAAAATTCATTAAGCTGGGTATTACCACAGACTTTATTTCAGGCATCTAACCGAAAACAAAAAAGAACATTAAAAAAACATTGACTTGATGAGGGAACTGTAAGTGCAAAAATGCAAACTCATTTCAGGGTTTTAGGACTTTTTCCTGAAGCACTTTATAAACCCAAGAACATTGATTCAGTGTTAATACAGACTGTATTAATCACTGCCCATTAATAATTATCATATTTTCCTTCTTCTGGGAATAAATGTAGGGTGAAATATGTACGAATATTTTCACCACAGTTAGTGTGGCCAGAGGGGAGTCCAGGTTTAATATTACAAGCACTGCCGCCCCGCCTTAGAGCCGCTGTTGAATGTCTCACACTTTTTCCCTCTGCTTTGTACATCCAAGGCCACCTATAGTGGAAGTTATTTCCAGCATTCCTTTTGATAACACTGCACCTGCAGCTTTTGTATTTTGTTCCCCTCACCAACGCCCCTCTCTTTCCATCTTTCTCACCCTCTTTGTCTTCTCCTGCTGTTCTCTTACAATATACGTTGGATCATTAAATTTCCTTCTGTGCGGTTGCCAAGAAAGCACAAAGAAATTTAAGGAAACACAAGGGAACAAGGAAACATAAATATGAGTGATACATTACTGGAGTGAGGCTCTGCAGCATGAGCAAATGCAGAATCAGTGGAATACGATGCAACAAAGGCACTTTCCAAAAACTTTTTGAATCACCAGCTAAGGGGACAAGTACATGAAAAAAATCCACCAGCAGGCATGTTTTTTACTGGTCAAAAATTACTATTCAGTTTACTGTGTGTGCACCAGCCAGGACTGATGGGCGCAAGCTACCTGCAGTTACCGCTAGTAACACCAACCCTTTGAATGACAGGGCCAGCTGCTGCAGAAGCAAACTTTTTTACTTTTACTGCACCTAGTGATCCACTGCTTAGTGCTCTGAGAGTGGAACAATCAGTAATCAGACGGTATATTCCAATTGTGCTCCTGATGAATGGTCCAGCTGCAAAAATATAAATTGCCAAAAAGAAATTATGTGTGGGGAAACCCTGCTGTAAACCTTCAGCTATAGATTAGCATGGTTGAATTTGTGTGTGTGTGTGTGTGTGTGTGTGTGTGTGTGTGTGTGTGCGAGCATGTGTGTCAGACTCTGACACAGATAGTAGAGGACAGAAGCAGGGTGCCTATAAATGACACCAGAAAGTGATAGAGACTCTCAGCATAGTTTATTCAATTTCTATCTCTGCACAAAAATGTATCCGCCAATGTGATGAATAGCCTCCCGAGAATTGCTAAATGGAAAAACCTACAGAAGGGAAACATTATTTGAATCTAAATGAGTTGTCCGTACAGCTGGCCATTATGCTATATTAGCATTAAACATAAGTAAAGTTATACCAACATCATGAATTCACATTACAATCTTTGCTGCCATGTGTGACAAATTAAAGTATTGAAAGCTTTGAGAAGTGCAAACAAAAATGTGTTTCCTCTCATTTTATTGGGGTGCTGGCACAACTTACAGAGATGGATATCTCACAACCTTGGCACACAAAACCAAAATTCAGCCAGTCAGCTTGATACCGCTGGCAGATCCTGCCGAGTTCCCTTTGTCTTTAAAAAGCTTGATGTTTTGATGAGGAACTTGTCAATAGTAGATATTTGTCCAGAGGCCACAGTGGAAAATAACAGGCAACAATAATCACTGTAAGAGACCTGATGGAGAAAATCATTACAATGTTCTTATGTTTTTAAAAATGAAACACCATTGTGTCGCTGCAGCTCATCAGTGAATTGATATCTAAGCTGGGAACAGTCCTTTTCTTTGTGTCTTTGTGTTGTGTACTGTAGACAGAGAGCTCTACAGGCAGTAGTACTGAACATGTGGACTCGAGCCATGTGTGTCTCTGTGTCACAAAGTTAGCGTCAGTCCACTGACTGCAGCTTAGGCCGGCTAAGCAGGTAAAGTAGACCAAGTCAAGCTGCGGAGCACTTTAAGCCTCGCTCCCAGCTCCCTGTAGATTACAGCATACACACTCTTCCCAGCCAAGAGGAAAGCTCAACCTGACACGTCTAGCCAGTTCCTTGTTTGGTTTTTATTTTTCTAACCTAAATAAGTTCAGCTGTGTCTTTTTGAGTGTCATCACCGGCTGTGAAAAAGGAAATTGTGGCGTATTCTTATGCACTAAAACAAAAACAGAGTATCTATTCGCTACGTTTTTTTTAGCTAAAACTATTATGTCAAAGCTCACTTCCCAATTAATGCCAACATAAGAGCGAGGGACTCCTTGTGCGGGTGCAGCACAGAGAGCTCTGTAATGCAGCGTTCAACCCTGTGAGCATTTCTTTCCCCTGCTGACACACTAGCCTGCAGATAGTCCTGTCAAAACCTGCATTAGGTACTCCATTTACAGACCAGCCACCTAAAAGCCTCTCTCAGCCTCCATTTGCCCGTGTAAACACCCAACCTCACCCTCTCTCTCTCTCTCTTTGTGTATTTAGAGTTTCTTGTGAGCTAATGCTGCCCCATATAGGACGAGTAGCATTGCAGCCACTCTGTGTGTGTGCGCGTTTGTGTGTGTGTGTGCATGTGCTGCATCAGGATATGCAAAACTGGTGTCATTCTTCTCCTCCTGACAGTCATTAAAGTACATAAGAGAACAAGTACAACCCCAGACTCCTTAGTCTGTCTGATAGAGCATGTTACTCATTCACTCTCCAGCTGTCATTATAATACGCTGCTGCCCACAACACGGGGTGACGACGTTGTTCCTGAACGAACCACCTTCTCTAAATTTCCTACCTGAATGTTTTAGCATATCAACCAACCTGTGCCCTCTAAACAGTCTCAGCGTGCATTTGTTCTTACATACTGTATTGTTTTTATCGTTGTGTGTCTGTTCAGGCTGAGGGAGGGTGTGAGGAAGATGGAGGAGAAGCACTTTTCAGAGCACAATGACGAGCATGTGGAGTTCCTGCCCGTCGAGTGGCGTTCCAAACTTGCACTGGATGGAGGTAAGTGTGTGTCTTACAGACTGCTTATGCCTGTGTGCATGTGTTTATTTAGTGTGTTTGCTTTGTGCTTCAAGTGAGAGCAGTTAGTGTGTGTGTGTGTGTGTGTGTGTGTGTGTGTTGTATTTAAGTTGTTCAGTCTTTCCTGTTCTGTTAAAAAAGATGATGATGCATAGCCAGAGTCAGAGTGTGGACCCGCTTCAGAATCAGAACTGCAGCATGTAATAGCGCTGCAGCCCCGCGGCCCGCACATACGACCAGTTAGTCCCACAACATGCAAATACTGTAACAAGTATGAGCTGTTCAAATATTTGCTAAGGCAGCACATTTAAAGTACTCCCTTTGGGACATTTCAAACATTTGACACTTAGATAATATATTTAAACAAAGGTAATTCAGGAAATACATTTTCAATAATATTTTTCTGCTTATTTCTGCATTATTCTCAGCACAGCTCCACAGTTAACCTGCCTGATTGAAGCAGCTCTCATATTCCAGCTGGCACAGAAGACTAAAAAAATCTGCAGTCAGAGGATCAATACATGAAAAATGAAATTAAATAATTATTATTATAATTTCATTCAAAATATTTATCATTGAACACTTGGATCTGACCCACACATTCTTTTTTTTTACCCAGAACCAAACCCAAAAATAAAATTACAACAAAATCTCACCTGCCAATCACCTTTTTGTGGGTCACCTGCAACACAACTGCAAACTAAATAATCAACATATAGTTAAATTCATATTTCCTTGATGGTATCAATACAATTTAAACATTATTATCTTTGTAAAGGTACAATTTATGGCTTAGCTGTTGTATTGGATTGCATCAGCAGTTACAGGTGTCGCTAATAGAGTGGCCGCTGAGCGTATGAATTCTGTCTCCATCATGTGGCACTAAAACTCTGTTTTTGATGATGTCGGTGCTTTGTTTCTGTAGATACGGTAGATTCAATAACCCCAGACAAAGTGAGAGGACTCAGAGATCTACTCAACAGCAGTGCCATGGACATCATGTACTACAACAGCCCCCTTTACCGGGATGAGGTGAGTCACACTCCTCCAGACATCAGAGTTCTCCCTGGACCAATATTTCTACCAAACGCTTATCTACTCGCCTGTCTCTGTCCAGATTACCAAGGGCCTAACGCAGGAGCTAAACAGACTCTACACACTCTTCTGCTCCCGGAACCCCGAGTTTGAGGAGAGGGACGGCAAAGTGTCCATCGTGTCTCACTCCCTCGGCTGCGTCATCACCTACGACATCATGACTGGATGGGATCCTGTGCGCTTCTGTCAGCAGGAGCATCACGCTGTGGAGGAGGAGCTGGACCTGCGCTGGATGTCCTATGAGGAGAGACACGTTTTAGAGCAGCTACGGATCACAAGGAACAGGTAGAGAATCCTAATGTGGATCCTCAGTGACTCATAGTTTGGCCTCTGACATTTACGGCTGTAAGGACACTCGAGAGACATTTGGGGAGACAGTGGTCAAGATCTCAGGGAGGCTTGAGATATAACTTTTGATATACAATAACATAATTTGAGGAAGTGGTTAATGTAAGTTTCCTTAGCACAGTGTTTTCATGGTCATGGAAAACTTTGAGAAGTCATGGAATATCACAGTCACATTTTCCAGGCATGGAAAAGTACAAGTACAAATTTAATTAGTTTAATACAACATAATGGTGAATTTATTTTCTGTAGCTGACTGCGTAATGATGATGGGGTCCTTGAAAAGTCATGGAAAAGTTTTAAAATGTTGTCCATGAGAATGTGTGGGATCCCTGTGAGCACAAAATAGCAACCAGTGAACAAAAATTACCTCCAGATTACCTCAATTTCTCTTGATATTATCAAGAAAACAAGCTGTTCCTACCTTTCAAAGCACCGTCTCCTAGATTCAATATTAAAACTTGCAATTGTCTCTTTTTTATGAGCATCACATCTCATTTATGTGTGCTGCTCATCAAATGCCCCATTTTCAGATGGCAGGTTGTGTTTCCTGTTTATTTTGTGAGGCATCAGGGTATTGTGATATCTCATGATCAAATGAAAGGGAAGAGACTTTTAATATATCTCCTCTGCACCACCCATTGTGCCGTGTGTGCAGTATCTTTTAGTGTACGCACCATTACCTCAGTGAGATAAGAAACTGCTGGAAAAGAGGTTGTTGATCTGAGTGATACTTTTCTGCTGGGAAAATGGGTATATGTGTCTCGGTAGTTAGAGGTTTTTAAAAATGCATACAGGGATGTTAAAATCAGTGTTTTCAAGCTATGGCTTCAGAGAAGTTTTTCATTTATTAACACTTTCCCTTTCTGCCTCTAACAGGTTACAAGAGCTGGAAGATAAACTCCTCACACTGGAGGCCTCAAAACCCCCGGCACGCCCAGCTCTCAAATTTAAGGTCAGATGCTTAATTATTTTGAAAATACTTAATGCGTACCATTACAATGTGATATTACTCAAAATCGATAAATGATCTTGTTGTGAAGGTACTTGCATAGAAAGACTAAACTCTGTTCGACAGCACACCACCAAACGCTACGGCTAAAGTTTTGACTTCCTCGCGTAATGTAAATATTTGTGCTACCTTTAAAGGTGTGTTAGTTTCATGTGTTTATTTTCTATAAGACAAAACAGAAATGGTTACTGTTCAAAGCATCGCTCAAATGCTATCTGTGACAAACCCAAAGACCCCACTTTACACATTTCTATCATCTGCGCACCTTTCGTTTCCCAGGTGGAAAACTTCTTCTGCATGGGTTCTCCTCTGGCGGTGTTCTTGGCTCTGAGAGGGATCCGTCCTGGTACCAGCTGCCACCAGGACCACATCCTGCCCACCTCCATCTGCAGCAGGCTCTTCAACGTCTTCCATCCCACAGACCCTGTGGTCAGTCTCTCCTGAATTCCCCGTCGCATACAGATGCTCTTTCTCACTCAGGGTTTTACACCAAATCTAGATTTCCGCTTCTTAATTTGATTATTCTTACTTTTAATTTCAACTTTACTCACACACACCAGTTAAAATTTAAGACGTGCACTGTACGTATTTGACAACTTGAAGAAGTGAAGGCATTTGTCTGTACTATAAGCTAATTGAAGTTTTATTGCTCTGTTCAGGCCTACAGACTGGAGCCCCTCATCCTCAAACATTACAGCAATATTGCTCCTGTTCAGATACACTGGTAAGACTTTTTGGGGGGTTTGTTTGGGGTAACACTAACAAAAGCAACTTACAATCAATATGCATACTTCAAAAGAAAGCAATCAGGATAGTGCATAATGTGGGATATTTGGAGCACACGAATACACTGTTTTTAAAGTCACATGCATTGAAATTCATAGATCTGGTCAAATGTAAGACTGCAATACTCATGTTTAGAGCAAGAAATAATTTTCTTCTGGTCAACACCCAAAAAATATTTTGTGACATGGAGGCGGGGTTATAATTTAAGTGGAGAATTTGATTTTAAAAAACAATGCGCTTGTGCTTGAAACATTTCTTTTTGTGTTATTTGTGCACATTAAGCCGCTGAAAAAGCTGTGCATTCTTTTTATGTATTTGCCTAAGAATGTTTTCAGAGTATGTTTGTGCGTATTGTTTTGGGTTTCTTTTCTTATCAGGTGTAGCGCCACTAACCCCACACCCTACGATGAGATCCGGCCTACCTTCCTGAACCCAGTCAAAGACCCGACGTCCGACACTGAGAGCATCCCCAGTCCGAGCACTTCTCCCGTACTTAGTCGCAGGCATTATGGCGAGTCCATCACCAATCTGGGGAAGGCCAGCATACTGGGTAAGACACGACCACAACTCTTCAAATTATGGTCTAGACTTCACTCTGATCGTGTACATAAATGACACAGCCTTTAAAAGTTACCTCGTGGGGAAGAATTCAGTAAAATACAGTATTAAGGATCTTAAAACTGTTTTCTGTTTGTCATCAGTATGATTACTCTTGAAGAGTTGTTAAAATGTTGATTAAAACCAACCACCTTATTTAGCTACTTAAAGGAATAGTGTGTAAGATTTAGGGAGATTTACTGGCGTCTAGCGTGTTTGGATTCCTCAGGGTTCATTGTTACAAACAGACCTTGTAATTAAAATGCAGTAAAAACACTGTATAAAGCAGTTTCATGTTACAGGATGACTTCATGTTACAGTTACTCCTCTCCAAAACAGACTTTGTGATTTAAACAGCCAAAAACACTGAATTAGCAGTTTCTTGTTTAAAAAAAATCAATGTTTTAGCAACACTGCTCGTTGCAGAAGGTCTTCTAAATACAGTACCCAATCAAAAACACGCATGGCCTTATCTAGCTCCATCATTTGTCAGTGGTTTGTTAGTGGTTAGGACCTGCTATGGAGATTAAAACGGCTCATTCCAAGTTAAGGAAAACACAGTGATTCTTATTTTCAGGTGATTATACACTAAAGAACCATACTTAATATATTATGATGTCCGCCAATAAATTCCCATAAATCCCACACACTGGACCTTTAAAATTGTAGAATAGACTGCTATGATTGTAAGTGTCTTGGGTGGAAAATAAAGGAGATTTTCTTTTTTTAATGCACATCATTTTTCTACAGCTGACAAAGGGAAATCATTTTCTAGTTCTGATAGCAATGAGACACCCAGAGAGAGAGCTGAGCTAGTCAAATTTCACACTGGAGATTGTCCATATTGCAGAGGTAAAGTCTGTTCTCTCCTGTGAGGTGCGATATTTGGAATAATAATGCGCATGTCAACAGTGCCACCATGTGGACAGATAGAGAATGAGCCTCATACACTTTGCTTGCCCTATCCTTTGAAGAAAAGAAAAGGAATTAAAAAATAAAGAAATAAGAACAGAAAGAAAGGTGTTAGTAGCATTACTTGTGTCTTGTTCTGAACCCCATCCCGCTCAGCATTTCTCTTTTGTTTTTCTCTTTTTTCCGCATTCATTGTAGGAGCTGCGAGCATCGGGAAGGGCATCGGAGGCATCCTCTTCTCACGTTTTTCCCGCTCCAACAGTCAGCCCTCGGTTTCTTTAGGACTGGACGGAGGGGCGAACGCAGAGGACGAGGAACAGAAGCGCACAGAAAGCCAGTCAGCATACGGCCTTTCCACCATGATTCGGCCCAGCATACCCATCAGTGACACGTCACGTTAGTTCACTCACTTTTTTCAGCACAAAACAATCATAAAAAGTCAAACATTTGTCATTTGGTTGGGAGGATAAAAAACAGTTGTAACGTCTCTATTTCTGTCTTACAGTGGAGCTGGAGCGGCGCATCGACTTTGAGCTCAGAGAAGGTCTGGTGGAGAGCCGCTATTGGTCGGCAGTGACCTCCCACACAGGTTACTGGTGCTCACACGACATAGCACTCTTCCTGTTGACCTTCATATACAAGCAGAAGACGACGCCTTCTGACCCAGAGGAAGATGCTCCGGACCCAGACTGAGGCAGCACATTTGTGACAACACATACTTGACACTTGAATGGTGTCTTAAAACCCAAAAGTGGGTGTGTCGCCTTCTTGACGAGACACGAAAATAAACCTCATGCATTTATTTTTCATGCACACAAACTGCTCAGTCACACTAACATTCTTCGCCCCCGATATCTCCCTGTGATCCAGCTCTTTTAACTCTTGGGAATCGTCATCGACAAACTGACTTCATTCCAAGATGTGCATTTTTTTTGTCTCTTTTTGTGTAGTTTGTACGCACTTGCACACCCTAAGGGTGACAATTTTGGACAAGGAACCCCTAAGGAGGTGCACCCTTTGCCAGTATAACTACGAGCTACATATAAACATGGAACAAGATGCAGGAGAGTTGATCGTTCACCCTCAAGTCCTCAACCTTAAACAGCTGCAGCCTGTTGATAAAGTGTCCATACGTTTCCTGTTCAATGCTTAAATCCCGCTCGCAGACTCATCATGGAGCCTTGTGACACTCTTGCCTGACCCTCGGTCACTGAAGTTTCGAGTTCTGTGTCTGATCTCTTTAACTTTTTTTTTTTTTTTGTCTTACATGAAGCAGAGAGAAATAGAACTGTCAAAAAATTTAGTGTTATCTTTAAAATAAACCTTTAGCTACTACATCTGAAAAACTTAATGCAATGCCTTTCAAAATTAGCCAAATAATATTACTCATGTAGAATATTTCTCTTTAGTTTTTCGGAACAAAAACTCCGGGCATTATCCCTTTAATAATGTTTTGGAAGTGTGAAAAAAGACATAGCAAACATCACATTTTTAGTTAGTTTTCCTTCTCTTATTTTTACGTTTGCCTCTTTTTAACATGACTCTTGAAATAGATATGTACCAAATATAACAAAAAGCACCACTTTTATACACAGTCAACTGAAACAGAATTTCCGTTTGGTTTCCTGCAACTAAACTGTGCAATTTTTGTCAATATACCAGGCACAAAATGTCTCTTTACGAACAGTTACAGCTCAACATCCTGCAGGACATCATCAGTTCCCATGTGACATTACTGTACATACAGAGGTTTACAGCCACATGAGGCTTGTGTCATGACGTTCTTTATCTAAGCTCTTAAACAGGAGTCATACATGCATAGTTATTTTCTTACACCCGGCTTCATTTTTTAAAATCTCTTGGTGATGTCATTTTCCAGACAAGAGGTCTCACCCGCAACAGTCATTACAACAATGCTTCTTTATTAAGGATAAATCTTGGAGATAATTTTCTGTGCTATATCTTTATATTGATATCCAAATGAAAAAAGTGGCACTAGATGTATTTTTTCTTAAAAAAAACCGAAATATTTTTCCAAGTGATTTTCAGGCCCTTGCAGATATAAACCTGGATCTCATCTCTTGGAAAATGGGATTCAAACTGGCGGCCATATGACGTTTATGTGTCTAGCTTATTAGCTGCTCGGCAATAGTAATTCTAAGGCAACCTCCAAGAAAAAAATATGTCTAGGGTAAAAAAAAGCTTCTTTTTAATTTTCGTGTATTTATGATACACTTTAAGCAAAAGTTAATAGTATCTCTTTTGCCTTTTCTTGTGACCAATTCACACATTTCCTCATTTGAGCTTTGAATATGTCAGCGTGACTTTTTTTTAATGTGCGAAAGAAGAAAGAAGAGTTTCTTTAATCTTAAAAAATAGTGTATTCTTAAGCTACTAGACATGTGTCATTGCTTAATTGGCACTACTTGCAAATTTCCTCCAAAATGACAATTGGAGACGGCAAATCATGACTTTTGTTTTCTAAATATAACTTTTGCTGCCTTTGCTTTGTCAGAGCAGTTACTTTTAAAAATAATACTCCTGTAATGATGGATCGTACGAATGTCGTCCTTCAAAAAAAAAAAAAACACACCAGTCATGATTCTGCAGAAGTTCGAACACGTACTCACTTTGCATGGGGTCATATTAATGGTGTCATATTAATAGTAGATGGATGTTGGAACAAGAAGACATTGCAGAGAGTGCCAACACACATTTAACAAACTGCTCTGTGTTCTTTATTGATTGTTTAATGACTAATAATGAAATAATTTGTTAAACATTTTGCAAGGGATAAAGAAATGGAATCACGGCCAGATTGGAATTAGACACACATAATTATTGCCAGTGTCAAATTTTCTTGTGACAATATTGTGGTTATCAAAGAGCTTATTTTTGATTTTCTATGGTGCAAGCTGCTGCTTTACTGTTCCACACAATCAAGGGCTGTTGTTGACTAGTCCACCACTGAATGGAATCCATTTATTGGCATTTAATGTCTATGTTATTTATGCAAAGGCCTACTGACTGAAACCAGGCTGCCTCTCAGATGACCGGAGAAAGCTGGGAAGTGGAAGTAGGGACAAATAAGGGAGTGGAGTAGCAAAGTGTTTCTATATTTGACCTGGTGGATCTTGTCCATTCATCAGCCATGAATTGCACAGAAATTCTGCAGAAAACGGCCCATTGTTGATGTTTGTTTTCGTTGAGCATGTGTAACTCTGCAGCAATGGATGCAGAAAGCGATTTTAACGTGTCACATGGGCAGTTGGCATGCAATTTCCCTTGGGGACCTGAGACACGTAATGCAAAATACAAGGACGTTGTTGCCTCTGCATCTTGTGTGGGTTCAGACACTGGAAATATGTAAGAGTGCGGACAGACTATAGTAACACTAACAACAATGTTTTTGCTAGTGTTTCTGATTTGGTTGAGTTTCCAAAATGTACACGAACTTTGCACATTTTCCATTATAGCAATTCAAGCACAGATTTTTCAACTGTGTTCACGCTGCTTACAAAAAAAACAGCAACTAAACTGGAGAGCATTCAAAAAATATTGAAGATACATTGTACTTTTGACCATATGAGCATTTAATGCACAGCATTTTGAATGATGACAGTATATTTTTCTTGTTAAAAGCACCACAAGCATCAGGGAAACGTCTACTGTTATGTGTTTTGTCGATTCAACATTGCTGTTGACACCAGTTTGAAGCCATTATTGAGTAAAAGAATTTGACGCAAATGAGGAAGGGCCTACAGCCATATGTAATCAGTCAGTGGGTGAGAAAAAGAAATGAGCAGTGAAATTAATCGTCAGTGTGTTGAATGAAATGTGTTTAATTTGTGCTCTAACTTTGAATGGATGTCTGGAAAAGTGTTTTTGTCTGTCCTTAGAGCTGTGCAATAACCCATGCCTGTAATGGACTCTAACTGCCATCCAAAGCACTCTATTTATTTCCTTTTATTAAAGCGTTTCCTTTTTTTTTGGATACGATGACTACTTTTTTTCAAAGTGGAGACACCCCAGGTGTATAGGGTAAAATGAACATATAGATATCACCATGACAATTCCCCAGTTGATTACTTACAACAAGACAATTATTTTTATGCTACAAGTTTTCTGAAATGTTCTGTTTATATATGCAAATTATATATGATCTAATAAAGTATGTGCTGATTTGCATACATTTCCAGAACAAAAATCTGAACACTGGAAAAAGTCAGGTTCAGTATAATTGTTTTATTTTATTGACACATAAGAAAGTCCCTGCAGGATTTTGCAAGCTGATTTTGGGATTGTTGCAACCTGAAATAAGTGATTTCCATTTTGCCACGCATGTTGCAGCATTTGTAGGTGGGCGGTTTTTGCGATGAAATTGCAAGGGCAAGTGAAAATTGCAAAAATAGCTACAATGCTTTCCTGGATTTGGAGCTTATTATTATGGACATTCAGTCTGAATGCTCATTATAGTTTAAATACGCAGAAATTAGATTTTACCTGTTTTAAATGTGTTAAATTTGCAGATAAGTTGATGGACACTGTTTTTTTTAACTGTTTAACTGTTGCAATTGCAGCATCCTGGACAAACTAATTAGAGACAAAGGTTTTTATAGAGGGGATGTGGGATATCTTTTTCTATCACTCCATAAATCAGAAAATACTGTCAACAACCCCCCCCCCCCCCCCCCCAAAAAAAAAAAAAATTTATCACCATGTTGTTAGCAATAAAATGTCTTATAAATCAGGCTATAAATGATACATTAATAAAAGCACTCTTATAAAAGCTTTAGATTATGGAAGTTTGGTGTATGTAAGTGCTACTGAACTGGAGATTTTTGTATTGTAAAATTCCACATATTTTTAGAACAAAAACAAGATACTACAGACGTATAGGGTACTTTTTTTTTTTTTTTTTAATTAAATTTATTGAATTAGGACAATACATATTAATCAACATACCAGCACATCAATGTAAATTTGCTGGAATTAGCACAATAGCTAAATTTCATCCGTAGTCCTAATAAATATCATCATGAAACTTCTCCAGATATTAAGATCATTTTTAATTTCATTAGTAATAAACATAATATAATATGTTATATGTAACATATTATATTATGTTTAAATATGTAAATGATTCATTATCTAATTACATGTACACTTTTTACATATATTTCCAAAACTAACCTAAATGTGTATTCTTGACGTTTTCTATCCACATCTGTAAGAGGACATGTCATTAGAGGCAAAATAGGTCAAAATCTTAAAATTGACCCGTGCAATCATGTTGTCACCTGGGATGACTCGCCTTTATCTGTCATATGAGATGAATAATAAGAGGGGAAAAATATCTGAATTGGACTCTGTTTATGCTGTTGCATAGAAGGACGAGGAGGTTGAAATCTCCAGAGGAAGATGGTCTCATTGCTCATTTCCAGACTGATTTTGGAGGACAATAGAGCTATTTGTTCGTCTGAAAGTCAGATCAGATTCCTTCCGAGGCCCCCTGATGTGAATAACAAAGCTGACTTTGTTATTCACAAGCAGCCATGGCTTCCATATGAGTTACTGGTGCTTTAATGCACTTTAGCAACATCTGCAAAGGCAAGGCTCACAGATGGGGCCATTTAGTACAGAGGTGACACTCATAAATAATGCATTTGGCCCTGCTGTTCTGTGTTTGACCAGAAGAGGTCAGTCATCTATTGGTAATACTGGAACAAAGACTCCATTGACCATCTGTTGTCCAGTCAGTGTGCTTTCTCCTTTCCTATTTCCATTTAATGACCTTTAATTGAACTATTTTGACAGTTAATGTTCCCGTTTTTCACTTGTAGGACTTGATGAGTTATGATTTTAGGTTGTAAGATAAAATGTCAAATTGGCATTAAAATGAAAAGAAAGTTTTACACAATCAAATGTCACCAACTACAGTCCATAGCAGAAAAATAGATTTATGTTTTTCCAGAGGTGACCCCAGCAGACAATAAAAACCTCTTCCTTCTCCCCGCACCTCCTCCCTCCTCATCCACATCAGCAGCCAAGCCATCTCTCCTTCCCCTTCTCCTTCTCCTTCTCCTTCTCCTTCTCCTTCTCCTTCTCCTTCTCCTTCTCCTGCTCTGCATCTGACTCAAATGTTTACTCTGCAATTAAAACACAGCCTATAAAAGGCAATGGGTCGGGTGCCAGACACTGACGACGAGGTCGGAGCTGCAGGGAGAGAGGTTATAAATTGCTTTGATGCTGAACGTAGTCTGAAGGCCCAGATTCCTGAGCTGGAGGATTGGAGCTGAGCGAGTTCACCAGGGTACCGAGCCAGAAACACTGATGATTCATGGGTCTTTACTGCGGACCACTTGTGTGTGTTGTGTTGAAGTGTGTATTGTGCTGCTGCTTTGGAAAGAAAGAAGACGGCAGCCTTTTTTTCAATCCTTTCCCTCCAGCTGATCATTTGTTTGAATGCACTCATAAAACGTCATTATTCATCTGCAGCGGTGGAGACTCGAGCACCAACCTGCAGACAATATTATCTTCAGTGTCTTGCATTCAGTGGAAAGCTATGATCCTCAGACACTGACGACATGCAGTTGCATTGTTTTACACCTCCATTACAAACCTGAATTTGGTGCACAGGGAGAAGAAAACATTAACCTGCACAAGATAATTTTCTCATAGTTAGACGGCAAAATTGGGAGACTGCTTCAGATGGTTATAAATGTCTCTGCACAAATCAGAGTTTTAGTATTTTAAAGAGTTTCTGATGCACTATAATGTTGTTGTGTAAGAGCTGAATATAGTTTGTACATGCAGTAGAATAAGTTTCATAAGTGAAATCAGGTGAAGTAATAACAATAAGGATAATTATGTATTTACTGTACTTTTGGATAATATGGAAATACTGGTACTTTAGTTTTCATCTCTCCATTTTGTGAGACGTTATATTTGTTATACCTTTATGTTATATCCAAAGCAGACATTGTATTTTTCAAATACTTGTCTGCAGGTATACATATTTTATAAGGTGTTCAAATTTACACTGTGATTTATGTCAATATAAATTATATATATATATTTAGCCCAGAGCAACCACCCCAGGGATGCAGAATTTCCTTATACATTTTACAAAATTGTGCCTTAAAAAACTTAAATTGTTAGCAGACACTTGTATGTGTTAAGGAAGTTTAACACACAAGTGTGTGTGTTATTTTATACCAATGGAAAAACGTCACAAGCTACCCCGCTCTCCCCTACCTTCTGTGCTTCAGGGTAAGATTTTATATTAGATAAAGCGATGAAATATGATGAAATTCTTTACTTTAGAGCTCCATAGAATATGTGAGGTCACTTTGATAAACTTCCACATGGAGCAGCTACGACACTACAGTAAAATGCTCCTTGAATATATGTGATGTGTCAGGAATGAAACTAGATATCTGTATACCTTGGCTAATTTCTAAGGCTTTATAAAGGAATTGGTCTACACTGAAAAGAAAAAAGGAGAAGCAGTTATTAAAACTGTAAAAGTGACAAAACCAAACTGCCTTGTTATTTTGTGCTGTTACTCCCGGGGCTAAAGACCCAAAGGTCCCTGGATGTTGCTGCTGCTGCAACGTTCAGCAGCACTATTGCCATAAAAGGCAGCCTGAGATCTTCACTGCGTGTCCATTATCCACACAGCGTTGAATTTTTGGTCCGTAGAGGGCTGCAGTTTGATGAAATCTGCACTAAAACACAAGCCTGTCCTTTTTTTCATAATTACATACTGTACTACTTAAAATCATTTTTAAAATTTATTTTATTATGTTTTACCAAGCCAAAAGTGAAAATGACATTAAAACTCAAACAAATACCTGATTTTGGCTGATTGTTCTTAAAAGTAAGTCAGTGTTATACGTCAAGAGGTAAATATTATAGTTTGTATTACTTTTCTGCACCTGTAATCACTATTTAAGCCCCATAATAAGATTCAATATTCAATCAAATGATGAAATATTATGAATTTCTGTATTTAACTTTCTCCAACAGTATGTGATTTAGGGGAGTTTGGGGTTGGTTGGAACGCTTTTCACCTTCTCCCGTATTTCCCGCATAGAAATGTTATGAAAATTTGAACCAGGAGCAAATAAAAGCTTAAGGCCTCTGTTATTAATAAAAATGTTTTGATGTACACAAATGTTTCATTAAATACATGTTGTGTATTTGTACCCCATCAGGGGACAGCTGGACATTTAACTCAATGCCGATTTTGAAAATAAACAACATTTTAAGCATTTTATAAGTAGGACGGTATAGTTACCTTTTCCACTGAACATTGAAAATAATCTTTTAAAAAATCATTAAAAAAAAAGTATTTTAAATCTTTTGAAATAGTTGTAATTGCTCAAAATACATTTATAGTTACAACTGTTCATTTTGCAACCCCCAAAATCAGTGTGCCATCAGCCGTGCTCACATTTGACTCAAAATTGTGATGAAATTAGCCTAACACTACTCATCGCAGACTTAATAAATCAGAGTTTACACTTTTCTAATATCTCTGTCTAACTCAGTTTTTTGAAAAAAGAAAAAATTAGTCTGTAGACCATTTTTTAAATAACTGAAATGTCACCCTCACCCTTATAAAAGTCAGCAAATTACAGATATTTTAACATTAAAAATAACTTCAGGTGATGAAAGCAACATTTTTTTTTTTTTTTTTTACTTTGACCAGAAAACACCTGTGTGCCAAACAAAAGCTAAAAACAAAAGTCAGATAGTTTTTGACAGTTTAAAGTGTGTTTAGGCTGACTATCACACCAAATTACATGTCAAATGATGATAAAAACACTATTCTTACAAAGTGGCTTTCTAATGAACAAAGAAACGTCAGAATGGCACAAGTAACCCACAGTCCCCCTCACAGGTCCTGAGAGTGTGTGTGTGAAGTGTGTGAGGTGACAGGGGGGCCAGTAGGCGACCAGAAAAGCTCCCAGTATGAAAGGAAAAGTGGGATTGGAGCAGTGACGTTATCCGCTGCTGGAAAGAGGGAGGGAGAAAGAGGGACGGCTGGACTCCATTAAGCCGAAGCCTGCAGGAAAACTGTTTGGGATACTTCACTTCTTCAGCGAGTTCTTCGGGGATTTCTTTCTGTTTTTATTGTCTAAAAACTCTTCATACATGATTTAAAGCGGGGGGACTTGTTCTGAACCGTGTAGTCGACTGTTTTAGTGCGGTTTTTTTCGTCTTTGTGAAGGTGAGTACACAGATTTAAATGTTCGTCCTCAAAGCTTTGCTAGTTCGCCGCTCAAAAATATGAAAACGTTTTTGTCTGTCGCACCGCTTTTCTTATATTTACCTTCATTTACAACTCTTTTCCTCATTTGAGTGGTTTAAAACACTTTCTCGTGAACTTACCCCCCTTAACGACCGACTGAGTGAGTGTGCATGTAGCCGGGGAGCTCTTGTACGGACTCTGCTTACATAATTAACCCCTCCGCCTATTTGTAAGAGAGCCTTTACCGTTATTTTTAACAGGTGAACCGGCACTTTTGCGGTAGGAATAGCTGCCAAAGGTGCTTATTGAAGTTGTAGCCGCGGGCCTGTAGCCTTTGTTCGGCCTTGTGTATCGATCAGACGGCTGTTTTGATCGCCAGGCCACTTTGTACTGGACAGCCCCACAGATCACAGGATGACAGATCGGCTATAATGTAACTTTTTGGCAGCGACTTCACACAACAGGGCGCGTCTTGTTCCCAGCAAAGAGCATGAGGAGAGCCACAGTGATGGTTGTGTTAACCCTTATTTTTCTTAGTCATCATTAAGGGTCAAATGTTCATTAGTGAGCTGAAATAGTAGTAGCCTATTTCTATAACGGTGTGCTATTGTTGGAAGAAGTACATCTTACTTTTCAAGAGTTAAAGTAGCAGTACAAGTTCTGCCTTCCAGTATTGTGCCAAATCAGCAGATACATTTATTTGCAATACCATATATTTAAGAAGTTGTAAGTACTCATCGTTAAGGGTAAACCTCCTTAGCAGGGTGTCTACAGGTTAAAAAGATTTCAAATGTCTTAAATTTTGTTGATATTACGCTTAAAAAGTCATTAAATAGTCTTAAATTTGTCAGGTGTTAATTGCAACATTTTATCTAATTCATTCATCCATCTTTACATTTTTTCTGTCAGACTTAGTCATGCAAATGTCCACATTTCTGATGTTACAAATCTTTAAACCTACCATTGATGCTACTGCTGGCGCTTTTAACTGGAGATAAGCCAGTACACCATCATCTGTATTGACATCTGTATATGTTCAACTAGCTTAATTATCTGTACCTGTACTCCTTATGTTCGGGACCTTAACTAAAGTTGTTATTTTGAGCCTGAAATTAATCTAGGTTGATCTGAAATTGCTATGTTTTTATTTTTCAGGAAACAAAATGAGAAAAAGAAATGAGCTTTATATCTTTCTTTTACTATCACAAAAGTAGGAGATTTAACACAGGTTTAAGGTTTTCCCTTCATTAGGAGTACAGGTTTTTTATACTTTGATACTCGAAAAAGTGGGCTACATTATCTGTACCAGGTACTTGTTTCACAGGAGTATCTGGCTTTATCCTACTTTTACTTTACTCTTGCATTTATTTACCATGGCAAAATGTAGATTAGCCTAATTCACTCTTAACCATATTTCTGCATAAAAGCTACATTTGCATGGGACCACATGTCCTTACCTTTACACTTAACTGCAATGCCTGGATAAGAGGAAGAGGATCTGTCCAAAAGTCAGTCTAATATTTGTTAAAAATGATCTTAAGAACGTCTTAAAAAGCATAAAAAGCATTAAAAAAATCAGTGTAAATGTCTGACACTGACACCCTGTGTAAGGAGTGGACAATATAACATGACATAGCTATATATATGAAAATATCAATGGGAAATCTGTTTATGGATAAATTAATTAGATGAACATGTCTCTATGTCAAATCCAGTGTACTCTATCCACTAACTAACTATCTAAGTTAAGAAACTTGATTATCTTGATGCAAAATCTTTAAAAAATGTACAATATTGTCGACGTACAGTGCCCAACAAATGCCCACGTACTGTAAACCCCACACCTCCAGTCTGTACCACAGGCTTTCGATGATAAATCTGTAATTTCAGTCCCAAGTTTACTGACCGTAACCCTGATGACATCACTATGACATCATCATGGTTTACAATTACTTTGGAAAAATCCTCCAGACAAGTGTTTCTGCAGGAGCAGCACCATCCATGCTGTGAGCAGTCAGCTGATTTTAATGTGCAGTATGATGTGCACTGCAGTGCCCTTTTTAAAAAGTATACCTAGCATAGCTTAGGCTAATGGTAATGCTAAACCTCTGAGGGAAGACACATTTACTGTTGTCCTGTTGTCCATCCAATGCCTTTATGTATAAGCATTATTTTAGTGGCGTGGCATGTCTAAGTGGTTCCCAGTCCAGCTCCTTTTTATGCCATTGGTTTGGTGTGCATTGCTCTATGACGTAATCAAATATGTTGAATGTAAAATGTTAATCTGCAAAGTAACCAGCAACCACAGCTGCCAGATACTTTAAATGCAATGGACTATAAATGTATAGTTTCCCCCAGGTAGAGGGATATATATGAAAGTACTCAAGTAAAGCACTGTGCTCAAGAACTTGAGTAAATATACAGAGTTAATTTACACCCCTGCTAAGTACACATGCACAGAAATATCAGCTGAGTCTGCTTGATATCTAAAACTTCTTTCCCAAGACCTTGCATGCGTGGGCTTTGCACCGCATATATTCATTCCAGAGGGTCAAAAGGTTTCATTTCACTCCAGTGTGGCAAAAGTTTAGCTGGACCTCTTCCCCTCCTGACTGTGGGTCTGTTTGACAGGATGGCGCTGGACGGGATCCGGATGCCCGATGGCTGTTACGCCGACGGAACGTGGGAACTGAAGATGCATGTCACTGACCTCCACAGGGACGTGTCGCTGAGGGTAACTGGGGAGATCCACATCGGCGGAGTCATGCTGAAACTCGTGGAGAAACTAGGTATGCGTGCATGTTCACTGTGGCTTTTTAAAGCATTAAACAAACTTGATCTTAGTCTCAATTAACTGATTTCTACACATGACAGAAATAACAGCAGTCTACTGTGCAGATTAAAGATGGATTCCATTTGCATTAGAGTGATATTGTTGGCGGTAATTAAAGTCCTTTCCTTTAATCTCTGATCCTGTACCATCTTGCTAAAGCAGGATTTTGTGTGTGTCAGTGGTGACTTTGTATTATCTGTTCATATTTGTGGGGCAATAAATGCCTCTTTTCTCTCTCAAAATAGTTGCCATTCTGAGAAGTGAGATTCCTCTAAGTAAACACCACTCTTTGTGAATGTGCAGACTGTTTTTTAATACTTGCCAAAGTTAATAAGAGCATACATTCTCCAACTCAATGCTGAGAACTTAAAAGTATGCTTTCTGACAGAAACACTAACAGAAAACGTATGAAAGCAGAGGTTGGGAAAAAGCCACATTATTGTCTTTGGAGACAATTTAATGAGTATGGACCTTTGTTGCATGACACCCGCTCAAACTCCTCTTTCAGGCTTGAGGACTTGCCTCTCAGGGGTTAATGTTCCTCTTTGTTACCCAGCAGTGTATATAGGTCAGTAACCCAAGGTATAAAGAAACCATACACAGCTTCCCTCCCCCCTCTGTATCACGCACTGTTCTGCAACTACAGTTACGCACTTGACAAGTTTTGGGTGCAAGTAAGCATAAGAGTCCTCTGTTCCAGCCACTTGAACACTGCCCTGCTTCATGGAGGCTGGAGAAAGTTCAGTGGTGGCGGCAGTGCGATTTGGGAGTGACAGTGCGTTGTGTGTTGATGGCGCTTGAACGCTCAGCATTCCTGCAGCGCTCCCAAGGTTTTATTCCCTGCCCATGGTTCCGTTTTTAGCTCTCTTGTTGGAGTTCCACATAATTGAGGTCTTTGTTCTCTGCGGTCGTCTGTGCTGCAGAGCAGCATCTACACAAGGCGAGTGCAGTGTTGCTGCCGCGTGTGGGACGACGTGAATTTATTGGTCCAACTCCACTCAAGGCTTGGCCTTATCCATTGTTTGACTTGTGTTTGCCCTTCTTGTTAAGGTCTGGCTGAAGGTTATGACCTTTCTTGATGTGACACCTTCTCTGAGGTGTAGTGTGGGGAAAGTCTTTGAGTTATTCGTGTCATAAAAGTTGGATAATTGATTTATAACAATGTTGAAACTTTTCAATAGATTTCTATTGTTGTAGAAATAACATTTGGCCTCACGTGTTTGCTGTTGAATCAGTTGTATCACAGTTATATCAAGTTGACATGTTTTCAACCATCATGCTGTGATGGGAGTTGACTGTTTTTGTTTTCATCATGCCAAGATTTCTTTTTTCCTGTCTTAAGGATGACTTGTCCTTTTTTATCGGCTCAGGATTCCGGTGGTTTGAGATCTTGACATCCGCAGTTGACAATTGTTGTGATTTGTTGACCATAGTTGGTTGTTGTTGCGCCAAAGTAAAATAACAAGATGTGGGTGTGTATGGTTGCTCCACTGTCTTATCAAAATAGTACTGTAACTCCAGCCTTGGTTACTATTCTTAAACATATTTAAAATCTGTCTGCATTATTACCAAATTACCGTCATTATTGCAGAATCAGAACTGGCATTAAAATGCTCTGTGAGTTTTTGAGAGTGTATTTGTGCCTTTTAAAAAAGTTTCACAAAGTGAGTGTGGGGACATTTCATTTGACTGCCATCGTCCTCCTACCCTGAGTCAACAGGTTGCTTTCCACTGTAATCATTAACCCACCGACCACATGGGTTTTCCACATGGCCACACGCTGCAGGAAACTGTACATTATTCATGTGATACACTGTGTTCTGTGTTTGGAACAGGCAAAGTAGATATGCTTATGATAGTCCAGAAAATAAACATTTCTTTAATAAACATTAAGAACAGTTTAGACAAACCTCTTGATGAAAATTTGTCAAAAGAAATAACATATTACAGGTTTTTTTTTGTTTTTTTTTTTAGACCTTCTTACATAAACCAACCCCAACTTACAATTTGATATAATAGGAAACAGTGAAAGTTAATTTGAGTTACTTATTACAATAGTAAGCAAACTGTCACCCGTTAACACTGGCATAATGCAGCCCCAGTGTTTGATTCTAGATAGCATACTGGTGTTGTGGAGGCAAAAGAGATGTGACGTATAACAAATGCATCGGCATCGCTATCTAAACAATAACTCTCTTTTACCATGTCTATTATATGGCGACTGATCTTATCCACTGCTCTGACGGTAAGGAGCTCCCGTGTCTCATTGTTTTTCCAGTTTGCGGACATTTACGGCCATTGTTCTTCATCTTTGATTTAGCCGCTAACTGCTGCTAGCTGCTTTTTAGATCTCCTGCAGTGGGTTGCATGCATTACGCATCGTCAAAACACACGTGTTCTGCAAATGATCCCATCCTGCCGCTCTCCTCTTTATAAAGACACTGTTTCAGGGCTGTTACTACTTGTAGTGGCAGCTCAAAGGTGAGACAACTCTGTCCCCTCATTCCGTTATTGTACCTTTACATAAAGAGCGGCGAGGCGTCAGAACGGTGTGGTATTCCTGTCTTGAGCAGGCAGTTTAAAAGAGGCTATTGTCTCCCCAATTTGTTGACATTTTCAGTCGCTATTCTTCTTTAGCCTCATTCCCACTGCACAAAAAACCCACTAGCACCCGCTAACATCAGGCTCTTTAATGCAATGGGAATGCGTACAATCGGCATTCGCACCCGGGTCAATTGACTCTGCAGTGGACAGGTTTTTATCGTCTCCGGCTCTGATCGGCATTGATGAGAACGCAACACCCGGATGAACGCACGCACGCACACACACACACACACACACACACACACACACACACACACACACAACACACACTACACACACACACACACACACACACACACACACACACATACACACACACCACACACACAACACACACACTACACACACACACACACCACCATCCACACCAGCTGACAGAAAGTCTGACTCCCTCTCCAGCAGTAAATGTGGGCAGTGGGAAAACAGACATTTAACGGGGCTACCTGGTGTTTAAAACCCCGCATGCACCCATTAATTGCAGTGGAAATGAGGTATTTGAGTCAGCTGCTAACTGCTGCTAGCTGCTTTTTAAATCTCCTGGCAGTTGGTCACACACATGCAACATTGTCAAAGCGTCATACCTGTCCTGTCCTGCTTGCTGTCCCTATTACACAGACAATTTGGTGCTGCCGGCTTAAAACTGAGAAAACTCTTTCCTACAGGTTTCCTACAGGGCTACAGGTGACAGTGCTGCACAGTCCTCACCGCACACCTTGGAAGTGTTGTCACATATCCACTTTTATATCTGCTGATTGCTTTGACATGGTGGTTATACATAGATCTGTACACGTGCAAATGCACATGCACATGTACATGCTGCTGTGAGAAGGGACACGTAGATACCACAGACTTTTGGCAGGCAGTGCGTCTGTCTTACATTGAAAGGACATCTTGGTGCAATGACACAACTCTCTCTGTCCTTCCCCCCTCTCTGTCTGTCTCTCGGTCTCTGACACTCCAAATGAAGGACCTCCTGTGATTCAGTACTTGCTTTCTTCAAGACTTACAGCACTTGTTTCTGTTTGCTGTTTTTCGTTGTTGTTTTTTTTAGCTGTAAACATTTGTAACTGTTTTCAGAGGCAGTACGTGTTTGTGCAAGAGTGTCACGTCAGCCGTCTCCTGCACGATAGCCAGTGTTCTCATTAGTAGTATTGTGCGCGTGTTTCCACACGTGAGCAGGGTTGTGTGGGTGTGTCTTGTCCACATGCGTCCTGCATCCATCTTTCAGCTCTTCCTGTGAGCTGCAGGTCTTTCGCCCACATTGCAGGCTCAGATGGCCTTCGATAATAGATTAAATAGACAAATGCCAGGAAGGCACTTAGCTATTGATCACGGGAGCGAACGCTGCTTCCATTTCCTTTGCAGCACTCCAGGAGAGCAGTATTTAAAGCCAGCTGATTCACCACCCCCCTGGTCCCCCACTCCTATAATCCTTTCAGTCCTCCCTGCTTACCATCACTGCTGCCTTCTCCAACTTTGTTGATGTTTTCCAAAAGTGGTGCCCTCCTCTCTAAAAGCTAATATTGCCATTAAGAAGGGAAAACAAATATTGTACAAACAACATTAGCTGGCGGGACTTTTATTGGATTCAGAGGGATTGTTCCCAAGGTACACTGCTTTTCAGTCTGGTAAAGTGTTGCTTACAGTAAAGGCTTAAGCTATCAATGTTTCACACAAATGCACTGCTACTTTGCACATGCTGAAGGTGGAAAGGAGAACTTTTTTAGTGATATTGTAGGACTTTTCCATGCACGTGCTTGGTTTGACTTGGGTCGTACCAGCTCAGCACGACAGGTATTTGCATCTTTGCATGATGGTGCACTCGTGGACCAACGATGTTTTAAAATTTGATCGGGTTTCGTTGAACGTTCAGCATGAACTTGCTGTACGCTGTAAATTCACCACTTCTAAGCAGAAGATCTCTTTTCTCCAAAATATTCCCAGAAGCACAATGCACAGCATGCTGACTAGCAAAAAAAAAGACTGCTCTGTGCAATTTAAGTCAACTTAGGGTGTCTGACTGATGATTTGACTCTCTGGTAAAGCAAACAAACAAACAAAGTATCATGCAAAAAACCCATTTCAGCTTAAAGGTTGCTGATTGCTGCTGGCAGCCTTTGACCGGCACAGGGAATTAAATAATTTTGTCTCAGTCTAGAGCTTGCTAACTATATGTGAAATATAGATCCCTTTTGTTTCTCAGTTTCATTATTTGCTCTGCATTTATTTAAATACCAATGCACATTTTTGATTGCAATGCAATCATGTCACTGAATGTTGAGGCTGAATAATGGTGACAAAGACAATCTGACGTCATCACAACCTGCTTGGAGGTGGTTGACCTGTCTTGGCACAACTCGGCGCGTTTAAGCTAGTAATGGAAATGCAAAATGACGCAGCACAGTTTGACTTTTGTGGAAATGGAAAATCCTAATGTTGAACTCAATAACAATGATAGTAATAAGAATTCTTTATTGTCACGTGTACATTGTACAGCGAAATCATGAGCCTGGAGTCAAGGCCTCAGACTGTCAAGCCTGTCAAGCCTTTAGATAAGAATAACACATCTTATCTAATGGTGCAGACCACTGAAAAAGCAAGTTTTGAAATGAGCTGCGTGATTAGCTGGTAAATGTAAATGATTTGTGAGAATGTTACACTCGTACTACTGGAAGCAGCCTGGCCGTGTTGGCTCTGCTTATCCTCACAAAAGACAGCTGAGGGGAGAGGGAGTGGATGGAGAAGAAAATGGGAGGGAAAGAGAGCGATTAGCGGGGGGTGGGCGCTGGGGGGGGTTGCGTGGAGTGAGAAAGGCCCGAGCTTTCTCTCTCCGTCTCTCCCTCCTCGTTGTGACGTTAGCCACGCTGCTAGAATTCCATAAAAGTCTTCGATGAAGCAGGAAATGACTTCCAGGGTTTGGCATGTTGTTCTCTGGTCGCTGCCGTCATTGCTGGATTCTCTGCTGCCTGCTTCACCCCCCCCCCCCCCCCCCCCCCCCCCCCCCCCCCCCATCCTCTCGAAGTGAATGCGGGATGATGCGTTTCCTTCTCACCCGTCCCCTTCCTCTCACCTCCTCTTCATCTAAATGTTTGACATCAGCCACGTATCAAGGCCATATAATCAATACACTGAAGTACACATTGTTCACTTTCTCCCGGTTTCTGAACCAGGTTCATGTCCGCCGACTCTTCGGCGTTCCATAAATAGAACTTGAGCAAACTAATTGGTCTAGTGTGACTCTGATAGTTCGTGCGGTTGTTTCCAGTGTGGGGCCTGCAGTTTTTGGCTGCCGCACCACCAGCCAGCCGCAGAGAACTTTCCCTGCATGTCAGAGAAAATGTGTGTTTTGTATTTGCGATGACCTACATATTCACTTCGCAAAGTGAATTGGCGAATCATCCCGCATTCACTTCAGTTTCGTTAGAGCAAATCATTTCGGAAATGTGAGTGCAAGTAACCATAACATTCATTTTTTTTATCCCTTTATTCAGAGGCATTTCTAACAAAAAAGCAAACACCACTTAAAGTTCTAGTGTTCAGTTAGTATTGATTTAGAGCGACTTTTGCTTGAGCAGCTTTTGCTTTCAAGATGCTTAATTTGTCGGCTATCTGAGTTCTGTGTCCTTTTTGCGATGCCAAAATGCTGTCTGCTGCAGGTTATGGTAACCAGAGGGAGATGGCTTGGGTTCGACAATGGAGTGCATGTTTCATTAGGAAACAGACGCGATTTAACACAGGATGCTGAACTTCCTCTGGGCTTTTTTTATGCGCCCTCTCCCTCGTGCCTTCCTTGCATTCCCGCCTTCCTGCCCTCTCGGTGTTTATGGGAATTTCTGAAGGATATGATTCTGTTTTAGGGGAGAGATGGGTCCTCAGTCCCTGCAGAGAGGAAGATGAAGAGCTTAGATACTGTAGTCGTATCTGTCCTGAGAGCTGTGAACATCTCTTGACATTTAATATCACACACCAGGGCAGTGGGAGATTTCTTTGATTGACGGCTATAACCACTTTCCCTCTCCTCGTGTCAGCTTGCCACAGTTGAGATATATCACCATGTGTAATGAGACGTATTGATTGCGACTGTGGAGCCATCCTAAATGTCTGGCATTACGAAGTGAGAAACGGCCTGGCAGCCTGTGTGATCATCCAACTCTCTAATCTCTCTGACAGGAAGTAGTTAGCCTAAGTAGCGGTCCTGCCCAGGCCAGAGCTTTCCTGTTTCACTAGCAAGATGCTACAGTGATTGTGCTGCTGTTCTTGCACATGTGCTCACACACCCTCGGCCTGTATATTTACATAAATACTTATTGTTCCCCATATATAGAGATTTAATTTTAGTAACTTGCACAAACTACAAGGTTTTTGAACTATGTTTATTATTTCTAGACCTGTCACGATAATAACTTATCGCCTTATCATACGATATATGGACATAACCTTAATCATTTTGCTGACCTATATATTGTCTGTTTGCATGTAAGTTTGATGACATAAGAAAGTCACCAACATTTAGGCAACACGATGGCAGAATAAACAGCAGGGTTTTCCCGATTATTAAAAGACTTGGCACAGCTATTCTTCTTTTTTCTCTCCACCCTTACCTACTTGTGCGAGTTTGAAGAAAGATAAAAGACTTGCAGCCAACAGGTAGCCTGCAGCTGCACATTTGGAGTGGAAGATGCACAGTCCTGATAATCATTAGCTTGCCAACCCCTGAAACAAACCAAAAAATCTGTAGTTTGTAGTTTTACCATCCAACAACTTAATTGCCCACTCTGTAAATCCACCTGTAAAACCCGGCTGTCTATCCACAGCAGCACACCGTATTTTCTGTAGCTGACGACATCATTTCATATGCATCTCTGTGTGACAGTGTTTTGTTTAGGATCACGTACCTTTCCTCATTTTCTCCGCACAGTCCATCTCTTCCTTCATGTTTGCCAGCTAGCTGAAATTAGGTGTGAATAGTTTGACATGTGTAAAAGAAAATCACCTGGCAAGTTTGACAAGAAACATTTTTTTTAATTATGAGTCCTTGAGAAGTCATTCAAAGTTGTAAAATTTTGTCCATGAAAATGTAAGGGAACCCTGGGAAGTACTTACAATGATCTCAGAATGACTAATATAGTTAATCACATTTATTTCTGAGGCTACAAAAGCAGTTTGTCTTCACAAGCGTAAGTATTTCTTCTTGTCAATATTCTGCTTGGCAGTGCAGACAGTGGAGAGAGTTAAGTTAGTTAGAATTTCACTTGAGCTATCATATCTGTTTTAGTAGTTTGATAACGAATTTAAAGAGACGATGAAAAGAAAATAAACCAGCTGTGATGGTAAATCTGTACTGTCCTGCTGAGTTAATATCTTACACATTATGTTTGGAAAAGTTTCCGTTAAGACTAAAATAAACTTTGACAGCTGTTTGTTTTGATGCAGTTCCTTCAGTAAGAGTCATACGAGAACTGTATCAGCTGCAAATGCTTCATTGTCACTTGATGAATTATTCGAAAGAAGACATCTAGGAATTTAGCAATTTTTTTTGCAAATTTATGTTTAAAAAGCATGGGATGGCATCTTAAAAATGCAGTGAAACAAACATTCATGGCTCCTCTGGGAATCTGATGCCTGTTGCTTTTTGTCCCTCTCACCTTCCTGTAGTGGCAGGCAGCACATTGGAAGGAAATGTTAGAGCAGCACATTGTTGTTGTAACACCACACACCTGTGTGTCACTGGTGTAAACTGATATGGAGTTTTTGTCTGTGCTCTCGGACCTCATTTCATTCATTTGAACGTGTCCCCGCCTCACAGTCTGTCTCGGCGCTCTCCCTTTTACATGCAAAGGAGGAAGAGGGGTGTTTGTTTTCATAACCGCGGGATGAGGCTTTTTTAAGGCAGTTTTGACAGAGCATAAATTGTTTAAATGATTTCATTACAGCTCCGTCACACTTGAAGTTTATGCATGATTTAAAAGCCAGCTCATTTAAGTTGACACTGTTTTACTTCCATTTCATTTTCTCATTTGCTTGAAAAGTGTCTCAAAATGGTAAAAATAATCATTATCACAAAACGTAAATGAATACTGATTTTGTTTGACCAACATGTAAAAAAACGTACAAAGCAGAAAACTTGAACAATTAAATCTGTAACTGTAAAGATTTTTGTATTCGCACCTGCATTATTGTCAGATTAGTCTGTTCATTCATTAATTAACAAATCAGCCAATTGTTTTGTGCTGTTGCAAATTGTCCAATAATTGAACTTAGCGACCTCAAGTATAATTTTACTTTGGCTGATCTCCTCTGGGTTTCTGGAGTAATTCATCCAGAAGCTGGGGAGCGACTGCTTCCTGTTCAACTCACAGAGGCATCAGTGGGCCGGCTTATCACAGTCCTGAGGGGACGTCTGGCAGGCAGGATGCATACATGGATAGAAGGACAGATGAATATTGCCTATCTGCTCCATTGATCTCAGTCTCAGAGTTTCTTTGTAATGTCATTACTCCACCGGGCCCCTGAACACTTAATTGCATAAAGCTGTGTCAGGGCGGAGGGGGAGTACCTCCACTGTTTTGCTGTGTTTGTATTATGACACAAATGGATACAAACTATCTGTCTCTAAGGAGGTTTCCTCTAATAGCCCTCCTGGCCTCTCCTAATGCATCAAAGCCAGCACTGTTGCACTCTTTTCTTACCCCAACAGGCTGCATGCTGCTAGATTTCCTGATTTCAGACTCTCTTACTGTGTTGTACAGGATAAAGGGGCTCTTTCTGCCTTTACCACTTCACCTGTAGAGCTCAGGTCTACGGGTTAATCTGTTCCACCAAAGCTGCCAGGTGAAGACCTTAACTGTGAGCCTGAGTGTTACAAGTGTGTGTGACAGGGCTAAGGGATGTGAACATTAGTTGGTTAACTGCTGAGAATATTTTTGACTGTTTACACATGACGGCTCATAGGTTAACTCTGCTACTATTCAGTTTACTGTGTGTGCACCAGCCAGGGCCGATGGGCGCGAGCTACCTGCGAGTTACCGCTAGTAACACCATCCCTATGCAAAAGCCTCAATCCGAGCTGGTCAGTTTGATGAATGACAGGGCCAGCTGCTGCAGAAGCAAACTTTTTTACTTTTACTGCACCTAGTGATCCACTGCTTAGTGCTCTGAGAGTGGAACAGTCAGTAATCAGACGGTATATTCCAATTGTGCTCCTGATGAATGGTCCAGCTGCAAAAATATAAATTGCCAAAAAGAAATTATGTGTCGGGAAACCCTGCTGTAAACCTTCAGCTATAGATTAGCATGGTTGAATTTGTGTGTGTGTGTGTGTGTGTGTGTGTGTGTGTGTGTGTGTGTTTGTGTGTATTTGTTGTGAAACCGGACAGCATGTTTGCCTTTCAAAATAGAAGTTATCAATAGTTATAAATTTGGACTGGGTGTCTATATAGTGAAGCAGTTGTGGCAGGAAAATACTGTTGAATCAATATCTGCCACAGTGTTCCCCAACTCCTTGTAGGCCAGCCTTGACCTCAAAGGATCTTTGATATGAGCTGTGTATCACTGAGAGAGGGCTCGTCCTCAATCAACATTTTGTTTCTTATTTTTGGAGACTAAAAAGCTCTTATGGCCGCATTAAGCGTCCTTTTGTCTAGCTGCTTTGTCAGGTAAAGTTTGACAGCTTGAAAGGGTTCAGGCGTGTTTGTGCATATTTAATGCCTGTGATAAATGGCGTGTTTGATTGACTGTTGGCAGGAAGCTGAGCTATAAGTGACTGAAATAAGCTCAGCTAACCTCGCTCAACTCAGGTTGTCAATGAAAAGCACTTGAGATTTAATGGTATTGGTTAGAGGAAACCTGAAGGACACAGCTGGAATAGCTCAAAATATTAGTCAATGATTTCACCTTTTATGGACGTCAGAGTCAGGAAAAATGATTTGTTACACACTCTTGGTGGTGTACCAGATTAAACAGATGCATTCTGGGTGTAGTTTATCAGTTGATCGTTCGTCTTGAGTTGAGAAACAAGTTTGTCTCCTCTCTCGCTGCCACTTCTGTCTGAAGGACTGTATAGTGATAATCTTCTACTGTGATCCCATGTGACTCTATCTCATGTCTGCCATACAGATATTGTCATCACCTGTCGCTATCAAACTTGTTTTACACATGTTGGTATCTGATGTTGATACTATCTACCACGACTGCACATGCAAGTGAGTGCCTAAAGGTCATTTACAGTAGATCTAATTTAAGGACAGTGCAGAACAGTTGCTTCCTGTATCTTTGCTTGTCAATACCGACCTTCACCCTGCCTCAGACGCAGAATATATTTAGAAAGGGAAACGCTTTCATGTTGTAGAGGGAGGATAAGCTGCATGTGTGTGACAGAGAGAGAGAATAAGACTGACAAACCTGCAGCTCTGTAGCTTTGTTGTGTATGAAAACAAGTTTTCGCCTCGCACCACTGCCCCCGTGGCGTCAGCCAGGAGTCACCAAGGAAACGGCATGACCAGCCTCACCCTGCTGTAATGTTTTTATCAGCCATTGGCTGAAAATGACAAAGCCTCGCACAGCGTGGCCATGGTTATCACTGATGGATAACAGCATGGCACTGACAGCTTATGAAAAACATTTTCAGACTTACTGTGCAAACACAGAGAGAACGTCCTGACCTGTAAGCGTGTCCGCTCTTGAATCACCTCCACCAATGATGCTAGAGATGAGCCTGGATTTTTCCTTTAGGTGTCAGCTGACTGTCACTGCTTTGACGCCAAATAAAGAGTAAATATGAGTCACTGAGTGCACATTTAACAGCAAGGATTTATTACTTTCTAACCCAATGGTTCCCACAGATCCTTAAAAAGGCATTGAATTTATTAATCTGAAAATAAGGCTTTAATTGGTATCAAAACATCTTAAATCAAATCTTTCAAAGGTTCTAAAAGGGCCAAGACATGGGAGGTAAAGAACTAATGAAAATCTCAAAATAATATGTAACATCTGTTCTTTTGATTATTTACCGAAGGCCTCTCACATTAACGTCAGACAGACCAGGACAGTGGAACCAGCTACACTTATGTTTGTTTCTGGCTGGGATTCTCAGAGCAGTCGACCCACTGTCTGCTAGCTAGCTGTCACTGTAACCCGGAGGACATGGAGGAGGATTTCAAATTTAATGAAATTTGGCCATTTACCAAGATTTCAATGCACGGCTGAAACTAGTACAAGAGCCTAAAATATCCAGTGTCAAATCTCAACAATGATTAATTGTTTTTTCCTCATTCAGCATTTATTATTGGCATTTCAGTTCAGGCAGCACAATTAATAGAAATGTCTTTGTGGCTAAGTGCAATACTCAAATAGCACGAGCTGCAATTTTTTCTATAAAGTTAAAATACCATTAATAAATGAAGAGTTGCGGTGCCACAGAGAAGCCCTGGGCCACAGATCACATTCCAAACATAAGGGAACATGCTTGTTTGGTACAGACCCCAGCAGAAATCACATCATCATCCAAAAAAAACATATTTATATGTGGATTTTATTGAAATGTCTTATACAGACAGCCATAAATCAAGTATAATGTTTTTCAGCAACAGATGGAAACATGTCAGCTGGCAAACAGTAATTTAGAGAAAGCTTTTTGTTGGAAAAATAATCAAGTGCTGTTTACAGGACAGTAAGCCTATAATGCAGACAGCTGAGGGTGTCATCAGTTACCAAATCTGTGCTTGCACAAGTGTTTAAGCAACAAGTAGATGCATGCTGTCTGTCTGTCCTGAGCATAAAGGCTAGGTTTTCAATTTTATGCGTTAAAATCAGCGATGCTCTTTACATGTTAAATATTATGGCATGTAAACTCTAAGTCTGACTTTCCTCTTCCTCACACTTGCTTGCTCTGTCTCAGATTATTGTCCTCACTTAAATCTGCTCCCCTGCCCTGTGCTCATCCTCCTCATGTCTCCTCTTTATGCCCTTTCCCGTCTTCCTTCTGTCTCATCCTCTCCTCTGTCGTCCCCTCCCCCTCACAGACAGACCTCCATAAACATAGCTGCCTCCTAATGTAAACACAGCAGATACTCTGAGTAGGAGGGGAGGGATGGAGAAAGCAAAGAGGAGTGATGGGAAGAAGGGACAATTAAGCGTCCTGTATTTTAAATAATGTGAACAGGGTATTTTTGTGCCTGCTATGCAACATTTAAAATACAATTTCACTGCATGCTATTTGCCTTTTTGCTTAATCGTTTTGCAGACTGTTCTGCATGAATCCAAAGCAGTATTTCTCGCTGTGGTATCTGGTGCTCAAAGCAGAGGAAGTGGTCTTGATCGAGACCTGTGGTGGTGGTGATGGTGGTGAATGAAAAGAACCCAGTTTGACAGAATTTATGGATTAATTTATCTTGTTAAAGGACACACACAAAAACACACACAGCTAATGTAGTTAATGGATGGATAAGAACACCCTCCCCTCCACAAATCCCCAAACGAGCACACAAACAATCTCTGTATCATCTTTCACATCCTGCAGAGGTCATAAAACATGGTTTTCCCATTCTGTTTCCCCTCCCCTTGTCTTTCAAGCTCGCTTTGTGTGCACACGCACACATACATGCACACATATCACTCTACTGAGAGGCTGTGGGTCCACATTTAATGCACCCAATTACTTAGGCCCCCGCTTCTCTTGCTGCTGCATTACGTCAGGCTTTGGCAGGCTGTATTTTTAGCTTGGAGATGCCATTGGCCCTCTCTCCCTCCCTCTGTGTGGATTGAGTTACCACCTTGTTGCTGAAAGGGCCCAATGGACGCCTACGCGAGCTGCCTCCGTCCAATCACAACACATCGAACCACTGCGTAATGACACAAGCGAGCAGAAGGAAAGGCTATGTCCATTAAGGTTTTGGCAGTGGGCGGTGACGAGGAAACGGCGGAGCAGGGGCCATTGAGAGCGTGTTGAGGGTAACTGGACCAGCAGAGACGTGCATTCATGCTTTGCCACAGACTGTATGGTGGTCATGCATGCTGAGCATATAGGACGTGGTCTGTGGCGAAGACGTGAGTGCCAAACGTTAATGCTAGCTGTTCTGCGTCGCTCCCAGACACCAGAAATTACAAGGTTGTAAGAGGAAAAACTGCGAGCAGAGTTATGAAAATACATTCAGGTCTATTTTCAATTTTCCTCTCCTTTACTCCCTCTCATTATATCAGCCTTTAATAGCTGCAGTGCACTTAAGGGAGCCGTTTCTCTGATGGTTGCAATGAAGTTGTGTCGTGCACAGCTGAGGCGTCAGAATGGGGCGATGACAGCTAGACCCCCGCGCTGCCAGAGTAACTCACACAGGGTCTCAGGAAGAAAGCTTGGAATGTTTTCTCTGAAGTGTTTATCCCCGCTGTAAACAGCACAAAACCCAACAGCTTGACAAACAACTCCTCCCAGTCTCCACAATGACAAATGCATTGAGATGCTGGTGGCCACTCTTCCTTCAAAACGTCCCTTCCCATCTTAATCACCAGTGTAATCTCTTCCTCATCCCAGTTTGCTTTACTCACATCACAGCAGTCTTGTTTCCTGGTTCTGAGCAGCCGATTTCACCCGCTAATCCCATTCATTCAGCTTTTAGACGGGATCAGCGGGAGAGTGTCAACAATGCATATGGAAGCCCCTATGTAAAGTTAAGGTCAGGGAAAACAATAGCAGCACATGGAAACAGAGGGCCACTCAAGGTTTAGGTTACCATGACACCAAGATGTTTGACAGATGGAGGAGGCCAACGTAGGGCAACTTTTAAGATCGTTCCCTCCATCTTTAAACATTGTTATTTTCCTTTCAGAATGAACAAAAGCAATGTGCAGCACTCAGTGTTGGGTTATGATGTTAAAAAGTCTGAGGTGTGTCCTCTTAACTGCTGTTTGCTCACCATGTTTCCTAAAGTAACAGTAGTCTATTATGGCTCCAGTTTGTCCATTAGTTGCTGTGTCCTTCCTCGTGTAATGAGTAGACTTAATGTGTATATGCCACGTTTATATAATGTGCCACCAGCCTTGAATACAAAGTAGAGTGGTGTTTCTTTTTGAAGGTCTAAGTGCAGCTTTTGCCTGATTTTAACCACAGCGAGGTTCAGCGTGTTTTTGCACTAAATGCAGTGATTTCTGGACCTAAAGTGTGGATATTTGGGTTATTTCTTTTAAACTTATCCGTAAGATACTGCTCAAGGAATTAATCAATTAATCTGTTAGTTGACTGAAATAATATTACTTATAATTTATCAAGGGAAAATGCCCCAAATTTACTGGTTTAAGAATTTCATTGAGAGATATAGCTGTGAAGTACGTTTTTTTTTAAAGCGTTTTTGGTATTTCTATTGTCTGGCCATGATGCTGCGATATGATAACCTCTTAATCTTAATCAGGGTACATGCTTTTAAACACTCCTGCTGACACAGCAGTGTACGAGCTAAAACAGCTCAGATCGGCTGCTTTGATTAAAGGATGACTGAGCAAACTGATGTCTGTGCTTGGATGCAGAGGAGAGAGAGAGAGAGACGCAGAGTGAGACAGAGGACAGGCTGGAGAAGCGATGAAGGGGTATGTGGGTGGAGGAAATGAGACACCGCTTTGGGAAGTGCCTTCCTGGAGTAATGCCGGAGTAATGACATCACTGCTCAGGGGGGACATCTGAAAGTATAATAGGCTACAGCGGACTATGGGCCTATTCTCTCCTTCTCAGCTATCACAGACTGCTAAGGCCATTACACAAAGTAACATTATGTACAGCATTTGGTACAGCAGATGGATATTTTTAACTCTCCTGAAGTGAACTGAGTGAAGAAAAGCAAGTCCATGAGCTAGCTGGTCTGCTGTATGTTATGACTGCATCCCATGAAGTTGAGAAATGGATGCAAAGGAACTCTCACTCTCTCTTTGAGTGTGGAAGATGCTGCCTTTTTTTTTTTTACTTTTACCTTTTTGCCTTGATTTGCAACGTAACACTTCAAAACTTCAGCCCAGACGGGGTCGGTGCTGCTGATACAGAAACCAGAGTAAGGTGATCTGCAGAAACAGCTGCTTTGAGTTCCCTTAAATCCTCACAGTTTTCACCTTCCCCTTGAAGTGAGGCACACACCGTGAGGCCGCAGGTCCGTCCTCATTGTTTCTGAGCCCCTGCGGAGTGAAAACCTGGGAGCTATGCGGGGTTTTGGGTGGCTTGTGTCTGTTTTAGAGGGATCACAGTATGACTTTTGAACAAAGAGGGAGGTATGAACCTGATATCCCCACAGTGTCTCACACACACACACACAGCCACGTCTTTCACACACTCAGCCGTCTCCTCCCTCTCACTTTGACTTCACCCCCCCGTGCAAACCTTTCCTGTGCCCATCCACAAACCCTTCACCCTAAATGTGACCCTGTGCCCTGGAGGGACTTATTTGGTGAGGTGAGGTCAGTACAGTGTGGTGGATACAGACTGGGTGCTCTAGTTACACTTTCCTTTAGCCAATAATATCTTCACCCCAAAAGATTTTAGTAAAAAGCTAGGGGTGAGACAAAATATTGATACTGTGATGTATCACAAGACTTTTTTTGGAGACGTGATCAATACACTGGCACTAAAATTTGTTATTTGTTAAACTGACACCTCAATGCAGGGAATAATTGCTTAATTAATGCTTTTTGTCTTTTGAGGGGTATTTTTTCCTCTTTAGTCGCAGATATTGCGATGTATCGTAGATGAATTGTCTTGCAAATGTCGATTATCGCAGATAATCGGCATCACAGCATCGTTACAGAAATGTTATCCTGGGCCAAGTATGTTGACCGTATCGTATCATGAGTTACCATGGTGTTCCCACCCCTAGTAAAAATACAAGCAGCCAGTCTTTTGCTGTGTTTTCTTTTGCATTTTTGCAGTTTATAAAACTCATCCACTCCACTTTTTCCCTCCTCTCCTTAGATGTGAAGAAGGACTGGTCAGACCACGCTTTGTGGTGGGAGAAGAAGAAGACATGGCTGCTGAAAACCCACTGGACGTTGGACAAGTACGGCATCCAAGCCGACGCCAGGCTGCTCTTCACGCCGCAGCACAAGCTGCTGCGCCTCCAGCTGCCCAACATGAAGCACATGAAGGTCAAGGTCAACTTCTCGGACCGCGTCTTCAAGGCTGTGTCCGACATCTGCAAAACTTTCAGTAAGTGGAACGACTGACTCATTTACAAGACAGCAGGCGAAGCAGCGTCCTTAATTTTAGTCTAGATGTGGAAAATGGTCATAAAGCAAGTGCGCAACGAGGTGTGACTGATTGGCAAAGAGTCACGGCAGTGAGCGTAGAGTAGTGGTCCAGTCTGTGGCCACCGAGCTGAACCAAAAACATCTCCCTGTAAGACTATTTCTGGAACAGTTCTGGAAATGTTCTACATCAGACTTAGCTGATCATGTCCTTCCTCTCACTTTGTTTTTATCCCTGGCAATTTGAGGTGTTTATTAAATACACTGAGCTCTGCATGCTGGACTCACGTCTCTGACTGGTAGTTTTCTGCTCGCTCTGGAGTCGTGTCCTTGGAACCTGGGCTCCATCGGTCTCACAGTAATGTTTAGTAAACAGAGATTATCAATCTGTCCAGGCTTATAATGCAGGCACACACCAAAAAGAACAAATTCATGTCCTGTGAATAACTCTGGACTGGAGGTTGTTAAATATATTTCTGTACTGGTATGGCTGCCCCATGAAAGTTGAAGATTCGAATCAGCAGTTGGTTACCCTTCAGTCAATTCAGATTCCTCAAGGCGAGTAGTAGGTTTTTTTTTGTTGTTGTGAAAGACTCAAATGGCAATTACTTTGCTGTTAGTTGGCCAACTGATATATATAACATAACATCATATTTTATTAACTCTTCTCATGTTTTTAATAAAAAAATCTTAATTTCTAACATAATAAGTAACTTAAGGGGTCAGATAAATGTCATAAAGTTAAAAGTACAAAGTGCCATGAAAAGTAAATACTCAAATAAACTACAAGAATCTTAAATTTGTACATAGATACAGTACTTGAGTAAATACACTCAGTTAAATTCTACCACTGCATAAAAGAATCAGAGTTCAGTACTCAGCCCTGCTAATATCATGTCCCAATTTAACTGTCCCCCATGGTGTAAGCAGTACCCAAGGGTCACACACACACACACACACACACACACACGCACACGCACACTATCGATGTCCATCATCCATGGCACCACTGTGTCCTTTCATAGACGTGTCAGAGGTCACCTCAGTGACCTCTGACCCACTAACGCCCACTTTTCCTTGGCTCAGACCTCACCTCTTGGCCCTGCCTCTGAGTCACTGTCTCCAGTGGGGTTTGCAGGTTTGGAGAACCTCCACCGATAAAAATGCTTCCATCAGACAGGGTCACAGCACACCTGTTGTGTCTTTGTCACTGGACTGTGTTCAGCAGACAGGATCAGAAGCTCCAGTAGCAGCTCTCCTGTTTTTATTGGCTTTTACAGGTAGCACTCGACCTCGTTTTCAGTTTGGTAGGAATGGAGCTTTTTATTTTTTCAGCAGGCTGCGGAGTCATAAGACGCAGTTCTGTGAAATGAAAAGAACAAATAGCACACTTTATTTAATGTAAATATACAAGGGGCTGTTTTTGAGAGCAGAGGCGAGGAGACGGGGGAGAAAGAGTCCTGTAGCCTTTCAGGCCTTGTTAGGAATGTGTCCTCTGCTTCTGTAATAAATCTTATTTCAGCTTTGTAGGAATTCGGACAAACTGCTTTTGGCTGACATGGCGCGTGCCAGGATGTTGCAAGATGTTGTACGGTGGCTGTAAAGGGCCCCTCAGTGTGACAGGCTTCTACTGTTGTCGTATCACTGTGCATTATTGCTTCAGAAAAGCAGAACTTATGCTAATGGGCGTTTGAAAAGTACTTAACTGTAACTGCGGGTATGACAGCTGACTTACAGCTGATCTGGCCTGGAAGCATTTTATTTTTTCTTATCCGGGCAACTTTGAGTTTTACAATTTCCTGTGTATATTTTCTGCTGACTCCCTTTAAGCTGCACAGCACAGAGAATCAGATGGGACAGGAAGAGACGAGGCCTGTCCAACTGGCCTTCGCTCCAGACAGCAGAACGGGAGGGGCAGGGATACTAGAAGATAAAAAAAAAAGTCGATGGAGATTTTTTTTTTTTGTTTTCAGTACTGTGAACTCACCTCTGGCCCAAGTTCTTTTTCCCATACTAATTTATTTCCAGGTTTTTTTTGCTGTGGCGTATCCAGTCAGTTGGTCACACAGAAGCTATTTCCTGTTCCAAGGCAGTTCAGTCCTCCAGTGTAGTATTTGGTTGTTTTTATTCCCCAACTCTCCATAGTTTATTGTTGTTGTTACATTGTACGGTTTAAGAATGTAACTACGCTGTGAAACTATTATTCGGACTGTAACTTTGTAATATCATGATACAGTTTCTCTAGCACAACTCAAAACTCTGGCAGTGAGTGTCCCATACAGTGGGAAAAGCATAGAAAATCAGCATAACACTCCAAGTCAAAAGTATAAAACCAATTATCACCGCTGTTCTCTTCTCCCATGGCAGCTGTGTCCTGACACAGACACAGTCCATCTGGGCTGGATGGGAACCCAGAGGACTCAGCAAAAAGTTCATGCACTGAAATTCACGAAAATCACTCAGTTTCACTCCTGTTTTGACCTCTGATTACATTTGGCAGCTCTCACATCCTGTGCTACACTGCATCAGGGAATTTCCACTTTAAGTTGCGAGATAACATTTTTGAACTCTGTCAACAATTCTGAGAATTTTCCGAACCCAAGTCTGTGCGCTGTTTGAAGTCTTAAGAATCAGAGACATTGCAGTGTAGTGCATTTTGCATTATTTTTATTTGGTTTTTCATTTTTGTTTTAAATTAAGTTTAGTTTCAGTCTGAGGGGTTTCCTCATTTTGGCTTAGTACTTACTTGTTTCAGTTTTATTTTTTTGATTATTCTAATATGAGAGGTATTCGTGAAGGGCAACAGTCAAGAGGTTCAGTTTTTACCATACACACAATACTTTGTGCTGCCTACATGACTCGGGGTCGATTCACAAACTCAATAAACACATGCACCAATTCCTCCTCGTGCTTGTTGGCAAACCTGACCAAATTTGCAAAGACTAATACTAAAGACATTTCCTGTATATTTTTCTTTTATTTAAGTCAGGTTTTTTCCAGTTTAGTTTTAGTAAACTGTAAAAACCTTGTTAATAATGTCTCAGCTATAATGTGTTATAGTGTGGGAATGCTGTAGGGCTGCAACAGATTATTCTTTTGCTTATCAATTAAGCTACTGAGTGTTTTTTTAATATCAGGAAAAAAAAGAAAAATGCCTGTCACAATTTTCTGGAGGTTGGCAGGTTTTTCCCAACAACAGTTAAAAATAGAAAGACATGAAGTTTATAATCAGAAAGAACAGAGAAAAGCAGCAACTCTTAACATTTGAGAAGCTGGAACCAAAGAATATTTGGCCTTTTTATTAGATAAATTATTTGGTGATTGGTAGAATATAAGAAAAAGACTATATTCCGTTAACTAACTGAGTGATTTAATATTTCATTTATTTTATTTATAAAGACAACATACATTAATCAACATTTCTATTAATGCACCTGTGTTAGCATCATCTAATTTTCAACTGTAGTCCTTCGGCAAGATGTTTTAAAACCTATAAGATGGTAGAAATTTCAGCTCTGAAATGCTGCATTAAATGCAAAAAGTCAGGTCTGTAGTAACGAACCAAATGAATGGCTCCTCTGAGTTTTGTAGAGGTTAATTTTCCCCAATGAAGAGTCGCAGTCAGACATGAGCTTGTCCTGTCTAGACAGCCTGGACTCATTTCCAGCACATTAAATACACTCATACACCTCCTCCCTCGACTGTTTTACTCTTCCTGTGAGCCAGCACACAAAATATACTCTCTCCACTACTGACTAACACATGACTGTGGACCTGGGGGCCTGAGGTGGGACAAAAATGAGGCTGCTTCTCTCAGCAAAGCACCTCTTCCGGGTAACAAGAGTCAGGCTGCTCCACTTAAGCGCTGCGGTTTTTAGTAAGCACTTCTTTGCAGCCATGTGTGGGAGAACTGAGACAATACATTAGTATTCTCTGGAATATTCAAGGGTCAGCAGCAGTATTGCAACTTTTGGCTTTTGTCAGCATTGAAACGTTACAGCGAGTCAAATAAATAATTAGAGAAACAGCTGAGCAGGCAGGAAACATCCTGAGAGGATGTTTGTCAATATCGCACAGGAGGAGTTTGAAGGATGGTGTTGACAGTTGAGGGGGTGTATTGCAATGAAGGGTTTGGTCTTTGTCCTCCAGAAAGCTTTTCAGATTTGTGTGGGACTGTTGCTTCATCGTTTCGGTCCGGCAGATTTATGGCACATCAACCTGTGGTCTGCTGAACTGGCCCGAGTGAGCTGGTCAGTGTTGTCACAACACAGCAGGAGTGCGGTTTGGCCTCAGCTCCAACCCCTAAATTAAAGAGCGTTATTATCCTTTTTGAGCTGCCTTTTCGCACCTTTTTAGCTGCCTGTCTTATAGATGAAGAGAATATCTGAGCCTCACTGCTGGAAAGTAGGTCTTTTAAAAGTAACTAGGCTGTCTTTGCAGTAGAAAGACTTAAATACTTTCGAAATTGATTCGATGTGAACAGAGAAATCAGCTGTGGCATCGTTTAAAAAGTGAAAAAAAAACTCAACCTACAGTTATCGAAATGCACTGTTATCACAAAACAGGATGAGTGCAGTTTGTCCTGAGTTCCAACCCCTAAATGAAAGTGAATATTTATCCTTATTGTGCACATTTTAGCCAAATCTTTGACACTAAGCAGCTGAGGTCAATCAATTGTGATCTGTATCTATTTGTGTGCCTCATATGATAATACTAAGGTCACATCCACACTAATACGTTTCATTTTAAAATGAAAATGAACTCTGTACATTGTACTATTTCAAAAATAATCTCCATCCACACTCACATGCCTGAGAACCCGTATCACATGACCGTTCACACACACTGGGCATGCACGTGCTGATGTAAACAGGAAGCAGGTTGTCTTGTCTGCAGTTGGACCAATGGTGAGGTGGAAATGATGCGAGTATAAGGCAGTCGGGACGGTAGAAAAAATCGATTTGTAGCCATTGCAAAGCAACCATGGTGACACTGTAAAGCATTACCACAAGAGGAAGTCATGGAAATGAAAAAGGAGTACTCAAGCAAGAAGAATGAAATCACAAAAGGATATTTTGTCTTGACACGTTGTGACTCATAAGACCCAATCAGTGTGCTTTGTTATTATTTTGAAAAGTCTCCGTTTCAACCCGTTCAGAATAAAACACATCCCCAGAGTTTTCAAACTAAAATGATGTCAACAGCTTTTTTAAAGGTCTCCGTTTTAGGGGGTCCTAAACGCCAGGGTAGTGTGGATGCTAGGCGTAAATGCAGTAATAATTATGTATTTTAAAAATGAAACTTACAAGTGTGGATGTCGTCTGAGTCATAGCTACGCACTCTAGATGCCAAAAATAACTTCAATGTACTCGTCATCAGCTTGATTCTTAAATCTTAAAACATCTACCTCGTGTACATTCTTATTATTGTCTGTTTCCCGTCAGACTCGACACTCGGTGTGAATCATCATTTACCCCAGGATTTATTTTGTCTTTCCTGAAACATATGCTTGATTTACAGTTCTCGAGTATTGATCAGTCAGCCTCTCAGTCCAATGACTAACTCTTCATAACATTAAGAGGTATGCAGGGGGGAAAACAGAAGGTGAAATCACTCCTGTTTAATTTTTTTGTCCATGTAGGGTCTCAAACTGTTTGTACGGTAAACTTTAGCGCTGTAAAATTAGACTGTGACGGTGTTTGTGATTTCTTCGGCTGGCCTTACTCACTGCAGTGAATCATGTGTTCCAAGGAGTAGATCTTTCAGGCCCAGCTGGCTCTCAGTCAGCCTTTCCTCTGGCTCCCGGCCTGGTTACTGCCACATGTCTACAGGATGGAAGATCGAGGTCTTATTGTCTAAGGTGTCATTTCTGCTAATGGAAATCAACCAAGCTTTTGTAAGCACTTTAACCGTCACTCACCCTTCCTCCTCCTCCTGACATCAGCCACAAGTATGTGAGTGTAGGGGCAGCCTTTCCCACCAGATCGGGATTCTTAAATTATAACTATAAACATACAATTCAACACTCAACTGAATATGTCAGCAGAAATTGAATGTAGTGCTTGTCTGTCAGAGAAAAAAAAAAAAAACAAGTGGATTTTTCCCCCATTAGCCAGATCTGGCCATCTTTATCTGTATATTTTAGATGGTATGTATACTTAAGCAGACACGAAACCTCCATCATATCGACTAAACCAATACTCCCTTCATTGGAATGATGAAAAATGAAAACCTGTCAATTTATGTATCCCACCCACCCATTTCCCACTCCTCTCATTTCTAGGCAATTCTGTAGAGACACCTAAAATATCACTTTTACAGGAACTTTTTCCCCCTCTGATAATGGATCCTAAACCTGTCGCAGAAAATGGATTCTTGCTCTACTGAGTAATGGTTTGCTGAGGATCGTCTCCATTTTTTTTTGCTTTTGAGCCACAGTTAAAATGTGAGGGTTAAAATGTGTGAGGAATGTGTGAGGGTCCACTGGAATAGGCCTAAAAGATATGTTATTTTTAGTTTTTGTGTGTATGAGGTTGGTCTTGCTTTGTAGAAATGTGCCCTTTAGATAATCCTGCAATCTACTGCAAATCGGTAGTTGATCATTTTAAGTTGTTATTCCAGATTTCTCATCTAAATGTGTCTTATGGCATCTGCACAAGAAAATAAATCTGTGTTATAAGTCTGTCAGCTTTACAAGTATCTACTCAGGACCTATATATATTACCACAGCGCTATTTGTAAATTGCAAGTCATCTGTCTTGCTCATCTTTGCTTAGTCAAATAACATACAACAGCTTAAAACTACCGCTGACCCAAATTCTTCGATCATTACTATGATAGTCGATATAGTCTCTCTCTCTATATATATCTGTACATACTATATGCATTACCTTAAAAAGCCCATAAATTAAGAAATAGTGATCCAACAATATACATTAAGCACCAACATGAATCATTATTAGTTATTTCCAGAGAAGGACATTTAAATAGGTTTGTGACTCAGACTCACTCTCATATAACGTCACTTACCAGCAGTCCAGCGCTACAGAATTTGGGACAGTTTGACCAGACCTTACACACTTACAGATGCAAGATGTCAAAAAAGTCAAGCATATGGTATAGTTTCATGTTGCTGATTGTCACATTATTTTACAAGCCAGTCTGAGATCCGCATGCTTGAAAAGACTTCTATTAAGCACAAATCAAAAGAGTTGAAAATGGAGTAACAGCTACAATGTTCCTACAGCGTGTTTCATAACACAAACAATACATAAAGTAAAAATTGTATGAAAATGTAATTCTGTGGAGGGTTCATGCGTGGGCTGCCATGTTGCTGTGACGTCAGGTGTGTTTATGTCAGCGAACTCAGGCTAGATGGATCTCTCAAAGTTTCCAACTTGGAATTTAGACTTAAATATCTGTTTTCTTGCCCTTTTCCATGCCCAAGATTTGTTTGTTTTTTTTGTAGAGTTTTGAGTGATGCATCGTTAAGTTTCTCGGCATTGGTGACATCGTAGTAAAACGCCACATTCCTCTGCAGTGCCTCACCAAGAGACACAATCCTACCCACGTACGCAGTTCGATGCACACTTCAGTGTGTGTATTGGCCTCCTCGCGCAGCTCAGTGGGGCTAAAGCTCGGCAGCACGCCTGCTACTCACATGGCTGTATAAGGGCACAGCGATTGTGCTTCACTGTAGCAGAGCGAGAACGAAGAAGGAGAGAGGCAGAGAGAGACACACAGAGAGCTCCCATCTGGTAGTTCTTAAAACTCCTGGAATGCTTTTGCTTTAGTTACACAAACCAAACAAGCTTTCTCACCAAGCCAAGACGTTCTCTCCCCTCCTGCTCGTGCTTTCTTCAACACCCTCTTCAATCAGTCTGCAACACCTTTCCAATCCTTCATCTTTAAAAAAATAAAGAGAGCGAGAAAGAAAAAGGGATTTAGTTTTGTGAAAATGAGAAAATGAACCTTTTTTTTCAACAGTCCTGCACTAAACAAAGTGGAAATAATAAAACGAGGCTCTCGAATATCATCTCATTTAATTGATTGATATGGAATCTTAGGAAAAACCATATCCAGCTGAGGATCCAGATGTGCTCGCTTTCAGACTAGCATCATCTATTCTAGTCCTGACACTTTCTGGCCGACTCACTACTACATCAGAACCATCCCTAAGCCCATCTTAAAACATCATTGCTGCTGCTGAGTGATGGTTCCCTGGCCTCCGCGTCTGAGGGAGGGAGTTAAAGTGGGCAGAGAAGCTGGGGAGAGAGTCTGCTCTGTTTTACTCATTATATTCAGCGTGGTGTCGTACTGTCTGATTGTGATCTTTGCATACGGCTCACATACTGTTAGGAGGAGGTTTCATTTATGGTATCTTCAAGGATTTTTTTCGTGTTTTTGTGAAAATTGTGCTGTCCTGTTACTCGCCCACAGCAAGTGAATATTGTGTGAGAGGAATGGTCGGAGATAGGAGGATAAGAAGGAGATGGAGGTTGTGTCTGCCCCGTCTCAGTTGGGGATTACAGTTAAAGCAAGATTTGTTGGGGCCCTGAGAAAAGGGATTTGCAATTTTCCACCACTCGTGTGCACAGCTGTCTACAATTCATACCCATCTCCTCAGTCTCAGCCTTTTTTCAACTTAAAGGAGACATATTATTTTTATTTTAAGATTCGAGTTTGTATTTTTTTCTGCGCTGAAACTCCGTATTTACCCTTTGTCTAAAAATTCTCAGTTTTAGCACCTGTCTCTTTAAGCCCCCCCTCCCAAAATTTTCCGGTCTTCTCGGATTGGTCAGGGTTTTCAGGTCAGACAGTGATCATAATCTGCACGCTGCATCACCATTGACCGCTGCACTGTGCACACGTAGACATAGAAGGCGCTTTAAATTTGAAAAATTACCAATGAATGCTTTTGAACCAAAATCTTCACAACCGGACATGTTTCAGCAGGAATGTAATCTGAAATTGGGGAGAAATTAACAACATCGGCGACCATGACGTTAGCATGTAGCTACATAGCATTGCAGGCTACATAATGTAAACAGTAGCGTGTCTGGAGTAAATGACCACATCAACAAATCTGTCATAAGATGACGTTAGCTTGTAGCCAAAGATATTTGCTCACAGGGATTACTTTTACATACTTTTACCTCGTTATTAAAAACCTTGGCCATGTCTTAAATGAGCATCCAACATTGTAGCAGTCTATATAAGACAGAAAAAAAGGGAAAAGCATTTCAGGTCTCTTTTATGTTGCCCTGATATCTCTGTTTTCACCTACATAACAGGCTCTCCACATTGTCTGTGTGCTCTGTGAGAGGTCATGTGGTTTATTTGAAGCCTGTAGTTTAAAACACCCAAACTGTATGTTTTTTAGGGACTTATTGGTCTCCTGACTTGGCTTTGTTGCGAGGCAAGGCCTTGTTTATGTGACATCAAATGAACTTTTCTTGCTCTCCTTCCCTCCAGATATCCGCCACCCAGAGGAGTTATCGCTACTGCGTAAGCCCCGTGATCCCAAGAAGAAGAAGAAAAAGTTGGAGGAGGCAGAGGAGGATGATCTGGAGCTGGAGGGTCCGCTGCTGACTCCAGGATCAGGTGAGCTCATGGGTAGTAACTTTTCCATGGAGATAAAGCATTTATGGCTCCAGAGCATTTGTTACAGTGTTCGCTCTAAAATGTTTCAGCTGACTGTAAAAGTTAGTAGGAAAGAATTATAATATTTTCTGAAATAAAGAGGAGAGTGCAAGTTTCGCACTTACTGTATTTAACTCCTTAAATCCTTGGTAAATGTCTTTAAAAAAAAACAGGAAGAAGTCAATGAGCAACAAAAGAAGAAATTACTCAAAAATTAGCAAGAAATCTTTAAAAGTACAAGAAATTACCTGAAAGTTGTTTTTTTTTAAATATAAATCTACCCATTTCTCGCAGTGCAATTTGTGGAACATTTCTTACCAAGTTGCTCATTGCCTTTTTTCCCCTGTTTTTTTTTTTTGTTAGAAATTGCACCAATTTGCTCAGGGTTCAAAGGGTTAAGGCTCATGCAAAAATTATTCTGTGCACTCAGTTTTTTCAAGGTCTACTTAAAAGTAATTATGGAAAATGGGGTTTTATTTTTGCATTTCATTTTGAAAAGTAATAATCTTGTTTCCCTCAAGCAGCAGGTTGAATAACATGTTCCACCAGCTGCTACGGAGCGTCCTCCATTCCTTTTTTTTTTTTTTTGAGTCTGATTGCGTCTGTGGTTCGAAAACCACTAAGATAACTCCAGATTGCTGCCCCTGCTTCTAGTGACCAAATATGAATGTGTGAGTTTGAGGCCTGCATGGGATCCACAGCCCTGGCTCCCAGCTCCTTGGCAGGGTGGACGAAGAATGGTTGAGATTCCACACATAGTTGGTCACGCTGCCATTTTAAACCCAAACCAGGCTACACGACTGCAGTTATACAGGCCCTCCTTCCTCCCTCCTTCCGCCAGGGATGGGAGAGTTACAACCATGTGAGCAGGGAGGAGCAGAACAAAACAGGCTGTGCTGCTGTCACAGAGTTAGCATGAAGCAAAACTGCTAACACTATGAGACAGGGTGAATGGGACTCTTTGTGTGGGTCGAGTCTCTTCTTCCCCGGCCCCCGGTCTGTCCGCTGGCTCCTCAAAATGCATATATGCACTCTCATGTGAGTGGAGAGTGGGCCGACCATCTCTGTGAACTTGGTAAACCATCAGAATTCCTACTGTCAAGAAAATCGTAATCCTTCTGGCATGCTTGCAGCACAGACTTTGTGTTTATTTGCCCGTACGTCGAAATAAAATGAGTGATGGAAAACTCAGTTTTTATGATCAACACATGATGATCACACCCAAAGTTGCATCATTCCATTTCAAGGGCGTGCTACGCTGATGCCTTCAGTACAGATGCATTTTGTTTTCAGCAGGCGACTGTGGTCACACTATTAGGTGTTGCAGGGAAACAGAATTTCAACAGGAATGTGCAAAATCTGTTAACTGTCACACTCTCCCTGTGTGTCTCTCTCGTGTGTGAGTGCACACACTCAAACACACTTCCTGCATCCTCCCCATCAGATCACATATATTTCATGGCCAAGTTATAAGGCGTTATTCCGTCCCTTGTGAGGAAGTGCTGGCCTCTTAGGTTAGGTCTCCTGACAGGAATCACAAGGTTTTGCAGATAGACAGCGATGCAATCAGATCTACAGCTTTCCCCTGTGCAGCCAACTGCCTCTGCATGCTCCACAACGCCGAGGACACGAAGAGTGGAGGACTCACTGAAGCTCACCATGGTCTGACTTAGCCGAGTAAAGAAAATTCTCTCCAAAATACTTCTGTCATAATTAGAGCTGCAGTTATCAGTCAAATAATCGATTAGTTGTTGACATTAAAATTAACTGGCAACTATTTTGATAAGCAGTTGAGTAATTTTTCATGCAAGAAATTGCCAAAATATAAGGAATCCAGCTTCTCAAATATGAATATTATCTGATTTTCTTATTGCAGGTGTTCACAGAGGTGTTTTTTAGATGCAAGGGGTTGTGCTGCCTCACAGTCTTGAAAACTTGATGGGTGTGTCACTTGACATGTGGTCTGTCTGCCTCAGGATTTCAAACAAGACCAACATGGTGGCTTGTTTGGCAACTTTCTCCTGTATTGCGAAATTATTTCACTGAAATGTGTCTCTGAAAACATCTGAGGAGAGATATAAAACATACAGTTGATCATCTTCATTTGAGATCGACAGTGCTTGTTACAGTAAGGTTTTTGGGTGTTTCCAGAGGGGGCAAGTCTTGCCAGAAGTCCCTGATTTGTGTATAAAAAAGATTGAAATATAAGTGAGGAACAGACTCTGGCTCTCTCAAAATGCAATGCAGTTCTACCAGAATGCATTGCATGGCTGCTTACGTAGACATTAAATGGGAAGCGTGGAAATGATGGTCCATGGACACATAACTTTAGTCTCCTATGATTGTAAGATGAATATGTTTTGATTGTTGTTCAGACAAAACACACTTTTTAAGACATAACCTTGAACTCTGGGAACTTGTGAAAAGCAGTTTTTTTTGTAGACAAAATGATTAATTGATTAAACAAGAAAAGATTAATTCATACTGAAAATAATCTTCAATATTTCTCCTTGTTACTTTTAGATTTAATTGGTCTTTTGTCTTTGCATCACCATCTTTTTGATAACTTGTTTGTGTTTGACACTGCTGATACAACATACTGATAGTAAGAAATAAATTCCTGACAAAGTAGCTCAGATACATACAGTGCAGAGTGTACATATACTGTACAGGGAGGACCACAGTGACCTCTGACGCAGATGACATGGGTGGTAGGTGGACACTGAGGCAGTACATGACCAGTCGTTTCTACTTAAAGACTGGCAATCCCTTTCCAAAACCTCAAACTCTGTCCTTAAATGTACCACTTAGGAAAGTCCATGTCCCCTGTCTGTCTGCACACTCATGTCAAGTACCCCACAGAATTGGTCATTTTGGTAGGTAAACCACATTACTAATCCTCAGCTGTTGTCATGACTCAGACATAAATCCATGTTGCCCATGATGCCAGTCCATCGAGTCCCTCTTGGGCTTGCCGCATCTTGACGTGCCTGCCGTATCTAATTATCTGTCCTGTCGGCGAACATATCTCAGACAGCCAGTACTTTTATATTTGCGTTGCAGTTGCTACACGCATGGCTGGGTCACGTCGACCAACGCCTTGCCTGGGTTTTCAATCAGTCATGCTGCGTCGGATTGCTATGAATGGGTGGATGGAAACGACAGAACCTCACTAGTCATTTCAGGGTGATCTCCCTGTGCAGAGAGGGTAAACTGAGTCATCCACTCTGAGGTTGGCGGTGCCCATGGAAATACCACGGATCTCCCCATTCTTGTATTTCTCTACTTTTTTGTCTTCTCTGTTTCCTCCTGTCCTTGTAGAGTATCTTAAATCTGTCCACTTGATGTTTTTTGTTCCCATTTCGCTTCTTCCCTCCACCTCTTTCCTGTCTTTCCTGCTCTTACTCTTTCTCTTTTCATCCTAGCCTCTGAGGTTATATACATCGGACCTGTCAAAGGTAAGCTTTCCTCTTCCTCTGTCCTTTACTCTTCAGCACTGCTTCCTCACCCCCGTCTACCCCCCACAGCTGGAGTGTTGAGGTCACATGACATCTTTAACCTTGTGGGACTTGCAGCCGAGTCACCTGACTGCTCCTCAAGAGGAAGTCAGCTGATTCGGGTGGTCACATGATAAAGGCTTTGCCTCGCATTAGAAATTAATTCAAAGCTACTCCAGGCCTGCTCACTGTGACTGCTGACTGTTTTGCAGGATAGTTGATCACTTTTAGCCCCTGAAAGTGGTGGTTACTAACTGAGATGATGTGTTATTAGATGTTTTTTTGTTTTTGTTAAGCCTTTTTTTTTTTTTAAAGAAGTGTAGAAATCAGACACTTATTGGTCCATAAACAGCCAATATCTCACACAGAAGCTTTGCGTAAAAATCAATTCCACAAGAGACACTTTAATTTACTGACAAACCTCTCATGGTTTACCTCTAGTCTTAACAGCCCATGGTGGTCCAGTTCCATCCATCTGAGCCCTCTATGAATCCCCAGTGTGGGAGCATTAGGGAGTCAAGTCATGTTTAACATTCTTTGTGCCTTTTCGCCTGCATCTGAGAGTCAGTAAACAGGATGGAGGAGTTGTGTTTTTAATGGGCTGCCAGCTTTCACCTCATAGATGGTCTCTCTGGATATTTGGGATTCCTCAAGAGAGATGGAAGCACTCTCCCTGACCTAATGCACTCAACATTAAGGGAGAAACCTTGAAAGAACCACTGAGTAACACCCTTCCCCACAAGGGATGTGTGGCCATAGCCTGCACCCTGTTCTCATGACCCCAGCTCGCAAACACAAACATACATGTGCACACTCACAAACCGAGTCCACTTCCTGGTTTCAGAAGGGATTTAGTGGTTTAGTCAGTGTTGCTTCTTGACCTAGGCCCCACAGAGGGAGAGAGGGAACGGGGGAGTATGGGGCCAAAAATACTACCACAAGGCCAGCCAACAGGAAATGCAACAAGCTTTACTTTGGTGGCTTGCTGATGGTTTGCAGCTAAAGTGCAAACTAATTGAAAAACTACGGGAAAAACAAAAGCAAACTTTTGAGCCCTTATTCATTGAAGATATAGTCTGAAAATTATGTGGCTAATTTTTTCATTATCCTCCCTTATCTTTACATTCCCCCTCTCCACTGTGTGGCGAGTGTTGCAGTAGTTTGCTGTGTGCAGTGCATTCCTGCAGGTTTTTTGACTGTGACTAAGTGGGTGACCCTGATCATGTTCTGCGTCATCTGCATGCTGATCCACATCAATCTCGCCATCAGCAGGAGGACATAGTTCAAGCCACTCATCTGCAACGTGTGGGCTGGTAGTCACGTAGTGTTGTTGACCGCTAGCTGGCCTGGCTAGGCTGCAAGTGTGTGTGTGCTTTATGAAAAAGGTTTCACCCTACTGTTGATATTGATGTACAGTATTTGTGAATGTGCACTTCTTTGCTTTAAAATTGAAGTGTGTTTGATGTTTGAAAACTATTGTATAAAAAAAAACCAACGATGTAGTATTGTTCCTTTAATTAATGTGATCATTTCCTTTATGATCCCTGGTACACTACAAGGGGCTAACTGTTGACTTTGTGTTTTCAGGGAGCATCTACTCCAGTCCAGGATTGTACAGTAAGACTATGACGCCCACCTATGACTCCAGAGACGGCAGCCCGCTGTCGCCCACCACTGCCTGGTTTGGGGACAGCCCCCTCTCTGAGGGTAACCCCAGTATCCTCGCTGTCAGCCAGCCAATCTCTTCACCAGATATCCTGGTCAAACTCTACAAGCCCCAGTCCTTGCTGGACAAAGCCAAAATCAACCAGGGGTGAGATGAACTTTGCTCAGTGGTTAGATTGTTTGGTTAAACTGTTTATGGTCAGAAATGCTGTGGTGTGGCTGAGCAGCTGATACAATAGTAGTAAAAGGCTACAGAGAGTTTGGTTGTTTCAGAAGGCATTTTTTATTTTATTGACTGTCTTTGCAGGTGGTTGGACTCGTCCAGGTCTCTGATGGAGCAGGATGTAAAGGAAAATGAGGTGCTGCTGCTGAGGTTTAAATACCACAGTTTCTTTGACCTCAACCCAAAGGTACGTACCATAGACGATGCAGTACAATTTAATTTCCCTAAGGACAACTGTGTGTCCAAAAATGTTGTATAAGTGCAATGCGTCATCTGTGCAGTACTCATTTGAGTAGAGTACTTAGTAGAGAGCAGTCATGATACCATTAACCGCATACAATTTCTAACTAGTGCATCACTCAAATCTGGTTTTGTCTTGTTTGTATCAGAGTGTAAGAGAGCGAGAGGATCTGTGTTTACTCACTGTTTGTTTATGCATGTTAAACTCTGTGACAAACCTCTCCACAGTATGATGCCATCCGAGTGAACCAGCTCTACGAGCAGTCCAAGTGGGCCATCCTGCTGGAGGAAATTGAGTGCACGGAGGAGGAAATGATGATGTTTGCTGCCCTGCAGGTAGAGACTGTGTGTGTTTCTGTGTGTGCCCGCTTGTGTGTGTGCCTGGTCTTAATTTTCCTGTTTCAGCATTCATTTGTCAGGGTCAGAATTTGAAGACCTGCAGTCCTTTTTTCATTGGGCAATGGGCACTTTGCCTTCTCAACCACAAGCTAATGAATTGGGTGGGCTTCCAGCCCAGAGTTGAGACATATGGCTGCCAGTTCTGCTGCAGCACGCATACTGAAACGTGACTATTGCACATTGATGCAGAATGAGTTAATGAAGGCATTTTCACACATATTCCCACAAGGCTTATCAAAGTGCCTCAGTATCAATTAGTTCTTGTTATTTCTGTCTTCATAGCATTTATAGAAAAAATCGACTCATTAGGCTTTTGAACAAAAACTTCTCCCGTGAATAATTAATAACAGCCATCTTAGAAGACATTAATGCATTTACCCCACGTAGTTAAAAAGAGTGATGTGTCACTTCTAATGGAAACCAGGCCTTATGAGTCATCATGACCTAGAAATAAAAACATGCTGTTTAAATATTCTATTTGATTTTCATCAGAGGCCTAGTGTTTTGGATTTATAGGGTGATATATTAGCAAAAATGGAATATAATATAATAAATATTTATTTATTAAAATAGGAATTGTTGTGTTTTCATTAGCTTAGGATAAGCCATCTATATCTGCATAGGGTGTGGGTCCTTGTTTATGGAGATCGCCATGATGCACCGTCATTTTTTTTTTAACAGTAGCCCAAAACAGACAATTCAAACACAGGCTCCAGACAGGTTCATTCACATTTTTGCATTGAAAGCTATAATAGTTAGTAGCCCCTTGATGATGAGCAGAAATAAAAAGCTGATTTTTCCTGTGAAACTGTGTTATTCAGTGTTTATATCGTTTTAAATCACCTGTACCATTTGTTTTGAAGAGGAAGAGACCTCTGTGGATAATTTGACTCCTGGTAAAAACATCCTGAACACTGAACACTGAAGGAATCCTAACCAGGAGTTCATGCTTGGCACATGGGAGAAGTTTTAGTGGGTTGCACTCTGCAATCCCCACTGCTAGATGCCACTAAATCCTACACACTGCTCCTTTAAATGTTCTTGTCTACATAAAATAACCTGTAGAAATCCCCAGCATTATATCCAACATTAGATTGTCTCACGGACACTAAGGGATTTCATGCATGTTTGTATATTGGACAAAGGCTATTCAGCTTTATGTGATCAAGTCATTTCTGCAAACCTTGAGGCAACTTGCTGCCGCTGCTCATACAGAGCTGGTCCGGTCTAGACTTTGGAGCCACACTGAACACAGTACGTAACTTTTTTGAGACAAATTTAAAGGTAGATCAAGAGTAGAAATGGAAGTGATATACAGATGTTAGGCCCTTTAGCCCCCCTTAGGTAGCCCCCCTGAAGTCTGGGGGTGGTGCCCCTGCTATTTCTGACCCTCATAAACTGTGGGTGCCAAGACCTGAGGACGCCACCCTGTCCTCACCCCTGAGGTAATTATAGAGCATCTCGGGCCACAGGACCCAGTGTCCCGACCCAGACCACCCAACCCCAGCGAGACACGATGTCACAGACCTGCTCACATTCCTCCTGAAGCCCTGTTACACTGTGAGGTGTTAGGTGTGTTTCATCAGACTGGTTATAATTGCACTTAAACTGGTTTCTTGTTACTCCTCCTGAGAGTGATGCTAATCCGAGATGGGTGTTTAGACTGGCTACCAGTTTCACTGTCGCTGCCTCTCCGTTAGCACCTTGGTGGCTACTATATTTCAGCGGGGTCATATGAGCTCAGTGTTTTTGGCAAATGTTTCACTGGTGAGGATACACAGTGTCTAAATAAAGAGCAGTGATTGTCCACATCCAGTATGCTGCTGGCATGCTATCACCTGGAGGTTTTAATTTGGCAGGACATAGATATGAGGTAATAAGGAGACAGGAACAGTAACAGACCTCATCGTCACCGACTTGAGGCACAGGTTGTCCTTGCCACTCATGCACACAAACAGGAAACAAGCCCCCGCTCCAGCTTTGCAGATTTTAAAAGACTGTCCGAGTGGAAGAGGCGGAGGAATGGAGTGTCATGGCGAGCCCTTTGTCCCACATTCTGTAACCTTAGCTGGGCTAAAGCCGCACATATCTCTCTCAAAGTCTGCATCTCTCACTCTCTCGACAGCTGTTCATTCATACATTGGTGGGGGGTTGGTGACTGGTTGACATTATAAATACCATTTGTCAACAAGTTGTATTTAGTGTCTGTGACGCACACTAAGAGGAAAACACAGTCAGGTTTTCATGAACGTCCCCATCCTGCTGAATATGGGTTTCAAGTGTTTGTAGTCTCACATATGTTCCCAGTAAAAACAATTTCATAGCCTTTTACAGTTCGGAGACATGCTGAGAACACATTGTTCAAATCGTACCCCTTAGTTCTTTCAGTGAATCATCATCACTGACTCATCCTGAAACTCCTCATCTTCATCTCCGTCAAAGATTAAAGTCTTAATTTCATCACCTGTATGGTGCACACTGGCAACACTTGCTAACATAAATGCCAGCACATGTTAAAGTATTTATGTGGCTATTATCACAGACTACTTCACTTTTATAAGATTAAGTTGGAGGGATTTTGCACCGGTGGCACACATAGCAGGAAACTTTATAGAAATTAGCAAAACTGTTGACAAAGCTGTTGAGGTTGGAGATAGAGCTTAAAAGCAGCTGTTAGCTGTTACCTTTTCAGTCAATACATACAGTCATCAAGTCAATACCTGGAATTAATTTCTCACCAATAAGGTTTCAATGAATCTAGTAGATAGAAATATTTAGTAACTGGAAGACTGTGGGTTTTAACAGAAGATAACAGCAGGGCCATGCTGCCTGCATGACCAGTGCGTGTGCATTGCAGAACCTTTTGGAGTTTTTTTGGTGCCTTTGTTAACAGTTTAGAGCAGCCACACTAACCTCATTAGCCACACAGCTCAGCTGAGACTCAGCTGCTGTTCAGCTGTGGAAGATCTGAGATTTGGTGTTTCGCAATTTTTTTTTTCTTTGATGTGAGCATTTTTTTCAGCAAAAATAAATAGTGAACATGGTGTTTTGAAAAACACTGGCATCATACCACCTTAACTACAACTTCAGTGACTATATTTGTCAGACAAGAAAAACATAATTGTAATTTTTAATTGTAGAAATATATTGGTCATAGCAGCCATTATCAAAGGAAAGCTCAATAAGGAAAGATAGAGCTGGCAGGCATCTTTGCAGCAACACTTGGGAGTTGATCGAGGTAGCTGTCACACACTGCTCATGCCGGCAGTGTGGCCTGGACGTTAGACTAAGACTTGTCCACAGCACCACATGCTTTGCTACAACTAGTCTCTGATCTCCAAAACATCATACTGAATATGTCTAAAAAGAAAATTTTGAAAAATAACATTCTTAAATTTCTCTGTATGTAACTAGTTTAAATGAATTACTCAGTAGTCTGAAAACAAGGGCAAATAAACTGACACTTTCCAGACCGTGAAAAGGTTTGGAGAGGAAAAGTACAGATATTAAAAGTCTGGAAATATCATGTAATCTAAAAATAGAAAATTAGAAGCCGTGGTTTAATACAGCAAATTAAATGCTGCAAATTAAAGAATTTAAAATAAGCGGGGTGATCTCTCTTTCTTTTCCACAGTACCACATCAACAAGCTGTCAATCATGTCTTCAGACAACCACATGAATAACAGTGAGAAGGAGGTGGATGAGGTGGATGCTGCCCTGTCAGACCTGGAAATAACTTTGGAAGGAGGAAAGACGTCCAACACACTGGTATGACAACAGCGCCACTTCTTTGCAGTCATGACAGGAAATCTCTTTTGGTTGTTTGTTACATGTGCTGGGCTCCAAACTCATTATGTGATTATTTGTTTCCCAAATGCAGCAGCTTGGCAGTGTGTTTGGTCCTTTGTTTCTCGGTTGTTTTGTGATGAAGTGTCCTTTCATCAGCTGTATTAAACAGGAGTGTAGACCAACACAGACACTGTACACTGACCCCAGGGAGGGGAAATCACAATGAATCTCGCTGGAAGTGCTAAATTTCACACAGTTTTTTATGAGCCCTGCTTCTGACAAAAGACTGGGGGTGTGAGATATTTGACACTTAAACAAACGCAAAAAAGGCTGCATGATACAAAGATACATTTAAAATATATGTCCCTATTATTACAGCGGTCCCGCCTCAAGAACTTAAGTTTATTCAGCTTATCAGAGGAAACGGAGCTTTGAGATATTACATAAGAAGTGTTTTCTTTAACCTAATCTGCTGAGCTGTGACATTGAAACTGTGCAAAGTTGAGCCCGAGGTCATTGTTATGATTGTATTTAGTCGTGCATTTATATCAAAATCTGCCAGGTTTATATTAACAGTGTTTTTTTTTTTTTTTTTTTTGACTTCCTCCTACAGGGTGACATCACATCTATTCCCGAGCTAGCGGACTATGTCAAAGTCTTCAAGTAAGTCCACATCCAGAGCTACCTCATCTTGCAAAACACCCCTGAGTGCTTGCAAAAATTGCATTTGTCCAAAAGATGATCTGAGTCTATCAAAGAACCAGGAAAGAACATTTTCTGGCTAAATGAGAGACCTGTTGCCTGGTGTGCATCAGTGTAATAGGCTGCATTGTTTGCCAAAGGACATTTACAGGCTGAGCTTTCAGTTTAGCTTCTTTAAAGTGATTACAGTTGGACAAAGCATATTTTTTTTAACCATATTCATTTTTGGCTTTCAGCCTTTGCTGACAGGCAGGTGGCCCCTGTGGCGGTTGTCTCATAAAATGTATAAACCGGGGGGGGTGGGGTGCTATCAAGAGGCATTTCCTCTTTAATGGTTTTCCGTTAATGTTCACATCCAATTCTGGATCCTTTCCTATTCACCTTGCTGAGTTAGCACTTAAGAAGCTCTCCGTCTTTTTCTTTTCTCCACTTTGCACTCACTTCTGATCTCCCCGCCCCCGCGCTTCCTCTTGACCACTAATAAAGAAAATGGCTGGTTTTTTTTTTTTGCCTTCCGACATGTCTCCATCTGTCTGTTATGTGTTTTCCAGACCCAAGAAACTGACACTGAAGGGCTATAAGCAGTACTGGTGCACATTCAAGGATATCACAATTTCCTGTTACAAGAGTAAAGAGGAGGCACACGGGACGCCTGCTCACCAAATGAACCTCAGAGGTGAAAACACACACAAATAATATCATTTCATGCCCGTGCAAGAACATAATGCTCCATTTTTCTGTCTAAACAATGGGTGTGAACTTCAACCTCTCCTCCCGCTCTGCACTTGGGCTGCCATGTGTAGGTTGTGAGGTAACACCAGATGTTAACATCTCGGGTCAGAAATTCAACATCAAGTTGCTAATCCCCGTGGCCGATGGCATGAATGAGATCTGGCTTCGGTGTGACACGGTAAGACTGAAGTTGGTGCACCACTTATGTTGATTTAATGTCTTTTTAAAAGTTTTTTTTTTTTTTTTTAAATTATCAGCGTGTGATTTGCAGTGGTGGTATGTAACTAAGTACATTCACTCAAGTACTGTACTTTTATTTCACTTTATACTGCACTTTATTTCAGAGGGAAATATTGTACTTTTTACTTCACTACATTTACCTGACAACTTTAGTTACTTAGCAAAGTAAGATTTCCGTTTAAAATCCAAACAAGAGTTTATAAAATCTGATGTTTTGTCATGAATTAAATTACCAAACAGTTTTTACATGTTCAGCTGAAATGAGTAGTTGATTAATCAATAAGCTAATTGACAGAAAATGAATTGCCAGCTATTGTGATAAACAAAGTAAATTATCTGTTTTTCAATCATTTTTAGGTTTTTGGGGTGTGTTTTTCTATATGTTTTAGGTTTTGATTTTTTGGGGGGTGTTTTTTATTTTTTTTAATCTTTTTTTAATATAATTTTGAGGGGGGGTTTTCTGGTGTTTTTTTTTTTTTTTAAATTTGAGGGGGTATTTATTTCTATTTTCCTTTTTATATTTTTGGTTTTGGAGTGTTTTTTTCAGATAAAATTTTCTTTAAATTTGTCTGCCTTGGGTTCTTTTACTCGAACAACTATATGTACATTTTCCTGATTATACTTACTTTTACTGAAACAACTTTTCCAATGCAAAAGTTCAACTTGTAACAGAGTATTTTCACTGTGTGGTATTTGTATTTTTACTTAAGTAAAGAAACTGAATACATCTTCCACCACTGGTGGCTTGTGTCTCCAGGAGAAACAGTACGCGCACTGGATGGCTGCGTGTCGCTTGGCCTCCAAAGGGAAGACCATGGCTGACAGCTCGTACAACCTGGAGGTCCAGAACATTTTGTCCTTCCTCAAGATGCAGCACATGAACCCTGACCCTCAGTTCATTGAGCCAATCACCACCGATATCAACCCAGAGTGCCTGGTGTCCCCGCGTTATCTGAAGAAGTACAAGAACAAGCAGGTAAGTCGTGCGTTTCCGTAATCATACAGCCTGTGAATGCTCTGTAGGCTGTACACATGGAAGGTGAAGTGTAGTTGCAAAGAGACAGAGGTAACTATCTGCTCTAATGTGTATCTTTGTGAGGTTGTTTACTTGTTTGATGAGTTGGTTGTTGAGTTAGACGGAGCAGCGTCTGATGCTTCCCAGATGGGCGCCTCCTGGCATCAGGCTTGTCTCGCATTGGAATGTGGCCTCCCTCTACTCCCCCTCCTTTACGCTCCTCCTCGCTCCGTTCTCTCCCCCCTTTGTCCGAGGGGAAACCAGGACAGCAGACGTCCAAACCACTAAACATGCTTACAGTTGGAGTTGCTCGTGTCAGTCTGTTATGGATACTTTGTCTGCTTGTGGCCTTTGTGCTTGTAGACATAAGTGTAAATATCTCAGCCAGCGGGATTGTAAGTGCTCACTTAATCTGGTAAAAAAAAAAAAAAAAAAAAAAAGACGCGTGGTCACTTCTGAGCGACAGCAGCACGCCATCAGCAAACATCTTGATAACCAGGTGTAGAATTTAAGCTCTAAAAATAGTTTAATTCGCTTGTACGCGTTAGGAAAATTCTCCAATGTGCCCAACAGATTTGCAAGTAAGCAACAGGCTAGTGTGTGTACACTGGAACAGCTGAGTATACAGCTGCCATTGCTGTGTTAGCTGGGGATGGGTGAGGGGGAGAGGGAGGGGTTTTGCCTTCCCATAGCTTACTCACATAGTCTGGTTTTGTTTAGGTTGAAGTAGAGAAGAAGAATGTTGCTTGAGGAGTGTTTTTACCGTTAATGATGATTCAGAAATGGTCTTGACGTGAAAAGTTCTGAGTGTCAGCATTGCTGGTAGAGTCTGTAAGCTGCAGGTACTTAAAAAGTTCCTCTAGTTGGCCACAATAAAAACCAGACTTCATTGTGTCTTTGACACAAATCTGTTTTTAGCATGTCCAGATTGTAACCAGATTGATTTTAGAAAATCTGGAAAGCAACAAAAAAAAAAACCCACAAAATGAGATTTTTGTAAATTGGCCTGGAGGTTCTAAAATGTGATTCCAATCAAATTTCTACCGATGAGTCTCAGTCCGGACGCTCCGGTCTCTCAATTCAGAAAGTCTTTTGCATCGCTCACAAGGCTACACATGACAGTGGCTATGGTTACATGCACACCAATATCCCTCTGTTATTCAGAATATGACAATATTCTGAATTTTGTGGGTCATATAAACAGCATGTTCCATTTGAATATTCTGAATTAGGATCTTTTCCTAATTTACCATTTTCTGATTAAGACATGAATATGTGTCTGAATTGGGGTTTTTACTACAGTTTGCAACATGCAGTCTATTTTCTCTGTTTGTGTAGTCATGGATACATTACATACAAACCAACTGACCAACAGTTTGCACGGCTTTGGGGTAGATTCATGCAGAAAAGCCCTCATTTCTGGTCGGAAGGAGAAACACTTCTGCTCTCATTATGAAAGACTAAGGTATCATAGTTTTTGGATATGTGTGAGCCGACTTTTTGTATGTGAACATACTCAATGTCAAATACAAAGTGACGGAAATGCTGAGTGGACTTCATGTTGCTACGAGCAGAGCCCTTTGGAGGACAGCAGTCTGTGGTCAGACGCTGGAATAAATTGTCGGCTTGCACTTTGCAGTGGAGGAGTTCTGCTCTGCAACTTGTCAGTGCTTTTGTTTGGAGCGTGAAATGATGGACCTCCACTTCTCATGCTCCTGTGAGGTTAAGCCACTTCATTCTATGTAGCTGCTCATCTCTACGTTGATATCGCAGCAACCCATGCAGATGCTAGGTTGATGTTATCTGGAGGACACAGGAATTTGGTCCGAACACTTGTAAATGACAGCATGGACAGTCTGTCTTAAAGATCTGATTTGAGAAACAAATCTGATTTGTGTGCAGTTTGACGCAGGAAAGTTTGAGTATGACGCGGTTCGACTGAACTCATGCTGTACTCATTCATAGAGACCGATGTCACAGGTCATCAGGTCCCAAAATGTCTCTGCTCTGTTTGTTCTACAACTGTAGTTACATTTACGCACAGCACTGCTAAAAGTAAGATTTTATCTACAGTTAAAGAGTACCACATGCAGTTTCAGATCTCTCTTTTTCTGTATGTCTCCCTTTTTATATTTTTTTAGATGATAGAAAACCCCTTAAATATGTTTTGGATGAGTAACATGAAATCAGATCCCCATTTTTAATAGTAAAACCTGTCTGTCAAACCTGAGGAGTGAGCAGTCCATGTTCAAGTAAAGACAAGCTCATGATGCTCAGTCACATGACTCACATTGAGCCATTCAGACCTGCCAAGCTGTGGGTTTAACTAAGGGAGAAAAACATCAGGCCCAACAACAACAATAATATCAAAATACTCAAGTCATGATACAGTATCATTGCAATTTCATAGGTGTTGCATTATGCTGAGTTTTGCAATAAAATATATTGCAGTTTCTTGCCTTTTTTTAACTGCTAGTTATGTCCCCGAAGGAAAATATTCAAGTTTTCAATCTGTTTTTCTCACTTCAGTCATTTTTATTGTAGCAAAATGTATCTGATGGAATAAAAAAGCAATTGATTTTCTTTTTAATTTTAGTAGGCTACCAAGAGTTTATTTTTATTTCCAATTTTAATGATTTTCACATAACAAGAAAAAGCAATACTTGAGTACCATTTAACAATACAATATTACTACACAAAAATACATCGATACTATGCCGTATCGATTTTTTCTTTACCCCTACCCCCGAGTTTAACCCAACTCACTAGCTTTAGCTCCACTGGCGTTTGGATCTTTATAAACTTTTACGGTTGTTGCTTTCGAGATACATTTTTCAAAGTTCAAAAATAAGGTTGCTCAATTCAATCCAATTACACACCTCTTTATAGCATCTCCTCATTTTGTTTTTTTATAACTTTATTGAAAGAAATCATATACACGACATAAGGCAGGTCAGCTATACTAACAAAGTATATGGGCAGGAATCTGGAAGAAAGAAAGAGAAAAATAGCATTTAAAATAAATAAAGGAGAACAGATTAAAAAAGAAGGAAAAATGAATAAGTAAAAACAAGATACTTAATAGAAAATATAAAGATGCAAATCAATTATAAATAATACAGAAGATAAATACTGGTCTTCATTTGAGAGTAAACATTTTTCAGGGTCTGTTAAATTCTAAATTTCTGCACTACTGAGCAGTTCATTTAATTTCATTAGATTTCAAACATTTTAGGGATTCGCATCACAACAAAAAATCATTATAGAAAGCTTTAAAAGTGGGTAATGTTTTAATGAATTTAGTTTTGTTTATGTAATATTTGGACATGATGATAATTCTGTTAGTCAACACATTTTGTTGTCTTTCTTTCATAACTTCTTTATACATAACATCCACTGGATCTGTATATGCTCTGCTTTGCAGTAGAAGTTTTTTTTTTTTTTCATTTATTTTCCTGGAAAGCTAAAAAGTGATACCTGGAGGGCGACCTCTAGCTGACCTGATAGAGCGTGGGCCCCATGAGGGCTGAATCCTTTGCAGCAGCCCGGGTTTATTCCAACCTGTGGCCCTTTGCTGCGAGTCGTCTTCTCTCTCCCGCCCCCCCTTTCCTGTCACTCTACAGCTGCTCGATAACAAAGGCAATAAAAGCCCTCTGCACTGAAACTGGACAGTAGTGACAGAAAAGTTTGAGAAAAAGACCATTTTTAATTAATATTAAGCAATCATAGTTTTGCTGAAGAACTACCCCTCCCATGATCCATGTTTGTGCTATCAAACCACATGGGAACCATAGTTTACACAATACTCTTTGTTTTATCTCAGTTACAATCATTAGCTGACCCGTTTTCTTTAGAATATAGACAGAAAACTCCAGTATCATGTTTTTTTCTTTTAGAAATACATGGTAAAAAAAACTCTGTGGTGTAACACATTGCCTGGAAAAGAGGCTAACTTGAGCAGTGGGCAGGACTTATCCTTTTTAGGGTTATTAACTCGGCAGGGTGCGTGTCCAACTGGGGCCGTGGTTCTCTCTGGTCGGGCTCCAGCCTCACTCATTATCCCAGTCTGACAGGGGGTATCCCCAGCAGGCACACAACATGAAAGAGCTGTGGCACATGTACAGTATGTGCGTGCATCTGTGCAGTCACACATGTGAACTCATGTGAGTGGGCGCGGAGCATCAGGAAATGAGCCGTGCCTGGGAATGCTGCGCGGGAAAACTGTCTGGGAAAAGCCCGTTCACTCAGTCATCTGCGACCCCCTCCCCACCTCCCTAAAACTGGACTTCCTGTTGCAAGACCGGTCTGAGGAGACTTCCGCGCAGCAGCTCCCAGGGGATACACACACAGGATTTTTTAGATTACTCGGAGCAGTGTGGTCCGTGGCCAAATCGATACATTTACACAAGAGAAAACAAGCATTAAAGACACAATAATAAACTCCCGGAGACATGGCACTCCTACAGTTTGGTGCCTACAGTGTGATGCTTGGTGCATACTGCCATCCTGAGGATGGAAGGGGAAGCTGTGTGATGATTTTAATGGCCCATTGTGAAAAGTATGATAAAAATAAACAGCCATTATCTAGATCTGAAACGTACAGTTCCAGCACCTACTTCCTTAATGTGAAACCACACTAATGTTGTGCATATTCCCTCTTTTCCCTTAAAAAAAGCATCTGACTGCTGCTATACTTTCTGTTGTTGTGGCTCAATACTGCATGACCTCCAGACTCCAAAACCCCACTTTGTTTCTTTCATTATTAAAGTTATGACCTCCTGCTTTATTGTTTTGGCTCTTTCCTCCCTTGACATTGATCTTACTTGCCTGTTCTCTTTGTCCTATCTTTCTTTCTTTTCTCTCTTCTTGTTTGCATCTCCTTCATTCCTCTGTGCCCTTCTCCCATCCCCTCCTCCCACCTTCAGCCAGGCTATATCAGGGACTTGGTAAGTTGAGTTATGTGTCCACTGGGTGCCTTTCTAAGCTTTAGATACACATTTGTGCATGTTTGTATAAACTCTGAACACTGTTTGTGTGCGGGTTGCCTCAGCTAACTAGGGATGCACTGATGCCAACAACAGTATCAGCCTGATGCTGTTCTCATGTACTTGCGATCGTACTCACTAAAATGACTTTGATACAACGGTACCTGATGCCACTTGACGGCAGCGTGATGTTAACCTTCCATCAGTCGATGATGATGACAAAAGTAGAGCAGCCTGCAAAACACGCTCTGCTAGTTTGTCAAGATTAAAGAAGCAATGTGATAAAACATCTGAAGAAACAGCGTGAAGCAAAGTTCAAGGAGCTTTTCTAATGCAAGTGTGGAAACAGCAACCAACTATGCAGCGAATGCTGGAGGAGTGAGCCAAAAAATCCAGAGCAGGGTTGATGATTAATCGTTATTTAAAAAAACATCTAAACTTTTTTCATTTTAAAGAATACCAGATTAGTTATATCCTCAGTCAAAGCTCACAGCAACATATTAAATATATTTTGATAGGATTTCATGTTGGTTAATCAAGTAAATTTCACATGTTCAGTTAAATTCTTTATGACCAGTTAATCGATCATTGATTAATTGTAATTATCCATATGCCAGAGACGAGGTCTGAAAAGAGTGGTATTGGTGCATCCCTATCCCTAACAAAAGTAGTGCAGCTGTGTAGCGCCATAGCGGCTGGTAGCTGGTAGTCAAAGTAGATTAGCTAGAATATTTCTTGTTAGTTTGTTTGTCCGTTGCTTGTCACAAGCTTTTATGTTTTCAAGATGCTATAAGACAATAAAATGACACATAACTCTATTCAAACAACATTGGGCCGTCTGTATTATGTTTGTGTGTTTCTTTATGTTACCAGTAGGGGCAACTTATAGTACAATAAACACGAAATAAATGGACCCCGCAGGTGTTTTTGCATGTTTTTAGCCCATTTAACAAGACTACATTAAAGCTGAAGATTTATCAAAGTAAACCCCAGGTTTTTAGATTAAGGGAAGCTTTAATGTGTTTGTGAGTAATGCGTTTTACTTTCTCAGTCTGTAAAATAAAAATGCACAGGCTAGAAGGTTGCTGAAGGTAAGTGATCCATCATAGTACAGCTCCTTTATTTTGTAGTTATTTTATTGTTTAGGCAGCTGAGCAGGAACTGCTGAATCAAAGAGTGCTGCGTCCGAACAACAACAAATTTATCAACCTTGTCAATTTATTCCCGATACACAAATTTGCTCCGGTTTTTCTTCTACCTTTGATTTTTCCGATGAATCTAAAGAACGCGAGACACCAACATGTGGGAGGCTGGCAAAGTGAAGTTCACTGTGATGGATTACTTACTCTGGATGTCTCAGTTACGCTGTTGAATTAGTTGATCAGATGTCGGGCTGCAGCCTTAAAAAGGATGTAGGTCCAAAAGGGGAACACACACATGCATGCACACTCACAAACTCGCACATTAACCATAGTCCGGCTTCTCAGGGGCTCAAAGGGTTACATTTGTTTGTCTACTTTGCAGCTGTGTGACTTTTACTGTGACAGCTCTCTGCTTATTGGCTGACACTGTGTGTGCTGATGGCTTAATGGAATTAGCCACAGCTTGTTTACGCACTGTGTGTGTGTGTGTGTGTGTGTGTGTGTGTGTGTGTGTGTGGGTTTGGGTGCATCAGGTGGTTTTCAGTGTGGTGATGGGATGCATTTGTTTACGGAGGGGAGTGTGTTAGTGTTTATCGAGACTCCGGTGTTAGGGGGTGTTCTGAAATGTCTCGTATGTTTAATGTGTATGATTGTGTATTTGTCAGATTTCAGCCCGGATCCTTGAAGCCCATCAGAACGTGGCTCAGATGAGTCTCATTGAGGCCAAGATGCGCTTCATCCAGGCGTGGCAGTCCCTGCCTGAGTTTGGAATCACTCATTTCCTTGCCAAGTAAGCTAATGTGTCTTCACGCTCAAATCTCCGTCACTCACTCTCAGTTTTATGTGCTGACAATGACTCATATTTTCATTTCGTCTGTGCATTTTTATTTCACAGTGGATTTTCTTCTTCTCCTCTGCAGGTTTCAGGGTGGAAAGCGGGAGGAGCTGATCGGCATCACTTACAACCGTTTGATCCGAATGGATGCCAGCACTGGAGATGCTATTAAGACCTGGCGCTTCAGCAACATGAAGCAGTGGAACGTCAACTGGGAGATCAAGATGGTGGGGAACCCATTGAATGTGATGATTTTAAAAGTAACAGGTTTCTTTTCAAAGTTATTCGCAGTCGACTCTCAGTGTTGGAAGTTGTTTTATAGTGTTGAAACAATTAGTTGATTTATTGTGAATGCCACCATTTTTTCACTTCACAAGTAAGATCAATTCAAGTTTTATAACGCCTATCGTGGCTCCAGAGGAAGCTATGCAAAGTCCGACAAGCTGCCTCAAGTGACACTTGAGTTTGCATCAGTTGGAGATGACGACTACAAGTTAGAAGAGAAGAAATATCTGAGGGGTGGAGTTAGAAAGAAATGAGCTCGTCATACCTCTGCAGCCTGCTCTTCATCTCTGCTTGAGGCTAGCATCCAAGCAAAACACACGCAGATCTCCAACTGAAATCTTGGCAGCAGAGCTGCATTGTGGGTAATGTAGGCACTAGGTTTTAGAAGGACAAATAATTTGTGGAATATGAAAGACGATATCTCCAGTTCTGCTGCATGTACTTTGATACTCTGTCCAACAGTGGTTTAGGAGGGCTTTTGCTAAATCTGAGTAGTCTTTGTAGCTCTTTCTTGATTATTAAATTATTGAGTTATTATGGTTAACAAGAATTATTGAGGTCATATCCATACATTTAATATTGCCCTTGAGTTTATATGCATATCATATGAGATGAGATATTTTGCTGTTATTACTGGTCATGCTGCTGCGCACATACACGCATTTAAAAAAAAATTAATCTGTTTAGCATATTTTAATATCTTTTTTCACAGTCCAGTTTGAATGTCAGAGTACTCTTAAGAATTAAAAGTCCATTGGTCTTTGAAAGGGTGTATTTGCATTATTATGCAATTATATTATCATTATATCAGTGGTGTTAATTGGTCTTAAATGACAGTAAAAAAAACAGTGCAATTGTTTCTGGTGCAATGTGAGGTTAACTTAACAGGCCTAACTCTTGAAGAATTCTTTAAAGCAATCACTAGTATTATCAGAGCAAACTAAACAAAAAACGTACTGGTTCCAGCTTCTCGGATGCAAATCTGTGCCTGTTTTCTTCTGAAAGTCTTAGATGATAAATTGAATGTTTTTGGGATTTGGACTATCGATTAAATGAATAACATGACTGATGTGCTCTGTGCTCAGGTGACGGTGGAATTCGCAGACGAGCCCAGTCTGTCGTTCATCTGTGCTGAGGTGGACTGTAAGGTGGTCCACGAGTTCATCGGCGGCTACATCTTCCTCTCAACACGTGCCAAGGACCAGAATGAGTCTCTAGACGAGGAGATGTTCTATAAGCTGACCAGCGGCTGGGTCTGAGCTGCCCCAAACCACCAGGGGCCAACGATTGTAGGTCAGGGGCCAGGAGGGGGAGTGGCGCTGGGGGTGGGTTTTTGGGAGGGGGGGGGGGTTGAACCACAGTTTATGGGGTTTATTTTATTCTACTATTTCTCAGTCTGTTTAATTGTTTGGAGCTGTGCTGAAGAGTCCAGAGCAGCACTAAAATTGCCATGGCTGACACCGTTTTTATCGTTATAGTTTTTTTCTGTTGCATTAACGCTGACGTTAAGTCATTTGTTACAACACTAATATTGTGGTGAATGCAGTCCAGATGAACTTTTGAATCTAAACTCCTGTGGTTGAGCAGAAGCCTTACACAAACCTGAACCGCGAGGTTCCTCTACGACCACCTGCCTCCTCTTCTCCTGGACTGATGGCCATCAAGTTACGTCCATGACAGCCCTTTAAAAACCAATCAAACACCAGATTTAATCCCAAAGAATCTCTTTTTCCCTCCTCTTCACTCGTTCTCTCACTGCTTTTTTTCTCTTCTACAACTGGACTAAAGGAGCTGACATCAAACTGTCTTTAAAACAATTAATCATAGTGCCGCAGATACCTGCCGTCGTATCGAAATACTTATCCTGAAGGACGGACTTCATCAGAGTCCACCAAAAGGCTATCTGATGGCAGCACTACATGTCCATCATATCCAACCTATGAAGGGTTTAATCTCTTTGAAGTCACATGTAAGCACTTCTACAGTATACAGTCCTCGTAATGAATAAGCTGATTTTAAATTTGCATTCGATGTCGTCTTTGTTTCGGAGCTCTTCCGGAGCCATTGTCTCCTCTGTGTCGAGTCTCTTCAATGAATTGTATTAGCCGGCAGGTGTGACTTTGAGAGTTTTGTTTTGTATTTAATGGACTGCTGATAGTGAGCATGTCTGGAAACACTACAGTTCAGTGCACTGGGATGAGTGTCCTGTGGGTTTGAAAATCTTTCCCCAACTGATTTAAATGCCCTTTCTGCAAAATTGTTCATCTTAAACAGTCATTAATTCTAGTGTTAAGTATAGCTTATATTTGAAGTATTAAAGGTCCAGTATGTAGGATTTAGGTGGGTATATTTACAGAAATGGAACATAATATAAGTATGTTTTTCTTAAGTGAATGATCACCTGAAAATAAGAATTATTATGTTTCTGTTACCTTGTGAGCCGTTTAGATCTACAGAGGGATCAGGTCCTTGTCCCAGGAGTTTGCGATGTTGCGATGTGTTTCTACAGTAGCCCAGAATGGACAAACCAAACACTGTCTCTAAAAAGGGACATTTACTTTTTCGCGTTGGCCACATAGTAGCCCCTCTGTGACGAGCAGCATCAAAAGAACACTGATTCTCAACATAAAGCTGCTTCATTGGGCATTTTTACTGGTTTAAATTGTCAGGGCTGATGTTTTGGAGGGAAAGAGACCTCTGCAGATGATTCCACTCCCACTAAAAACCTCCTAAACGCCGTGAGCTTATCAGAGAAAAGAGGTAAGCACTCATTAGCAGGTGCTGGGCTTGCATCCTGTCTCTGACATGCCAAACAGCATCCGAGGAACACTTATGTGTAACGCGAAACTGCTTTTTCCGTGTTTTTACCAGTTACAATCGTCAGGTCTGTTTGTTTAGGAGAGGAAGAGACCTAAGGATAATCCACTTCTGGGTAAAAACCTCCTAAACACTGAACACAGAGAATTTAAACCAGTAGAAGTTTCAGCTGGTTGCAGTCCTCACCACTAGATGGCACTGATTCCCCCTAAATCTCACACACTGTTCCTTTAAAAGACTTTCATCGCTTGTTGTTCAGCTAGGGTAGATCATGTGTTCATGTGTATTTAAAATATCTTATCCCCTTGTTTTTTTAAAACAATAATGAAGCCTCAACACAAAGCAACTTTTTAAGATGTCCGTCTTCTTTTCCCGACTTTAGATAGGAAAGGTGTTTTCTTCTTCTGACCTGGCAATCAAAAACAAAGTGCCAAAGGGCATTAATATTGTAGCAAACATGCCTGTTAAAGGCTGCTGTCCTGACGGCAGTTGCACGTTGCTAGATCTCAACAGCATGTTTGAAATTTCATCCAAAGATTTGAAACCCCTGACACCTCATTGCTAAGTGCATGTGCACTACGTAACAGGAGGGATTGTTACTCCCTTATACCACCTTTTTTCTTTATTCCCATTCTGTCTCTCACACCATATAGTATTATTATTATCATTTTTATCATTACACACCAGCAAAAGGTCACCGAGTTTGAAGAATGAATATGCAACTTTTTTTTCTCTTCTGTCCTCAGTATGAAGGATTAGTAAATGAAGTATTATTTTTTGTAACTAATGTAAAAACACAAACGTTTTATAGAATTGTACAGTTTTTTTTCTGCTTTTGGGGGGTTTGGAAGTTTTTCCTTTCAGAGACGAGGGGGGAAGCCATGTGTCAACATGTGTAGTATTCAAAATTGTGCCTGCTTATGTTGTGTCCTTACTGAGTTTTCAGATGAAGATAAATATGAATATATATATGAAGATAACACTAGTCTCAAACTCCAGGTTTGATTAAGGTATTTGTCGAGTACATATTATGTTTTTTTAAAAAAAAAAATACAATTACGTATGCCTTTTCAATGTGCTCTTTTTTTTTCTTGCATTTCCGCTTCGTTTTATTAATTTTCTGCTCCTCTTCTGTCCATTTGTGGCCCTGAGTTGTTTTTAGCTCATTCTTTAGACTGACCACGTTACCTATTTTTTGCTGCAAATTTGATTTGCTCAGCGCCTTTTTAAAATACTTCACGTTTTTGTCTGGTTTTGTCACAACTGAAGTGTGCCATTTAATAATGTCCATGTGAAGGAGACCCACATTGTTTAGACCCTGGAGTTTGAGACAAATCGGCAAAAGTGGACAGAGCTCAGAGAAAACTAAGCCTAGTGTGTTTTATTTTCTCTGATGTTGTTTTTGTTTGCCTCCAGTGTCAGGAGCAGCAGTGCATGTCCTGCTGCTCTGATTTCTGACTGTAAAAAATGCATTTATTTTAAAAAATAAAGTAATTTTTATTTAATGACGGCGTCTTCTGTTTAGTTATTGCCAACAAATTTTAAAAAAACAAAACTGAAAACAGCAGTTCATCAGAGTTTTCTGTCTGTTCTGTTCTGTCTGTTGCAAAAAAGGGAAATCTTAAAAAAAAAAAAAAAAAAGGGTCACAAATGCAGTTTCATTTTTATGCCTCTGCACTGGCAATATCTGTGGCTGGAGGCATTATGTTTTTGGGTTGTCCGTCTGTCTGTCCTTCCCATTCTCGTGAACGCGATATCAAAGGCATCGAGGGAATTTCCTCAAATTTGGCACAAACGTCCACTTGGATGCATTGATGAACTGATTAGATTGTGTGGTCAAAGGTCACTGTGACCTCTGTGTTTCTTGCGATAATGCAGGCACTCGTAGATTAATTTTGACCAAATTTTACAGAAATGTCTAATAGGATAAAAAGAAGAAGTGATGACATGTTATATCTAAAAGGGCTAACAGCTCAGCTTCACTGTCACATCATAATGTTCTGCAAAAAACACTTTTCTTGCTATTACTCAATGCCATTGTATAGCTCTGTGCTGTTTCTGATATTATTGGGTTTGAGGTGTGTGTGTGTGTGTGTGCGTGTGTGTGCGTGTGTGTGAGAAAACGCAGTTTTTTGAGAATTTGAGCTTCTTTGCGGCAACATCCATCTTTGAAGCATTATTAACAGTCATGGCTATATATGAGTCTGGACAAACATGGATGCAAACTAACTGTTTAATTTAATTTTAAAAATGCTCAGTGATTTTTCTTTAACACCTGGGCTCTGTTCCTATTCTTTTTTTTTATCACTATTTTTTCACACTTTTTTGTGGTCTTGTGTTCTATTTTATTTTATTTAAGGTTTTATTTATATTTTTGTTGTTTTTATCTCTGTGTGCTATTTTGATCTGTAATGCAGTTTGTAACTGTGCTCTGAAAAGTGCTATGTAAAATAAATAATTATTAAAAGTGCAAAATATATATGTAAAAAAAAAACTTCCTACATGCATGCTATATTTGTGCTGGCTATGTTTTTCCACTAGAGGCCATTGCACAACCACTTGTTCTCTCCCATCTCCCCCCTGTATTCTCTCACTTGCTTTTATCACTTCTCCAAAGGTTTCTCTGCCCAATTCTGACATGTTTACCTGGCATCCCAGCGGAGAACCAAGTGCCAGATTGAGGAGGAGATTAGATCAGAGAACGCCTGCAGACAGACTGTCTATTTGCATGCTTTGGACGCCGTGCACGACCGTCTGTCACCTGCTGCGCAGCTTGGATATGGATGTTTTGGTGGTGGTGGTAACTGGGGAGATGCTCACACCACCTGATGTCCATAGTGGTATCTTATAGAATGGCAGCCCAGGCAACATGGGTTAAATAAGGGATGTTTTTGAAAGATAATGATGACTGTGAGCAGTGAGCAGATTGTGAGCACAGGTGATGATTTAATGGTTGGACAATTGCTAGATGAGGTTAGATAAACAGCATTGGAAAGGTGGACAGTCAACAAAAGAACTCATAAATGACATGAGTGCTGCTCATTCTCCCTTTCATAAAGTGTCAGTAATAATACTATGGCAGCGACTCCAAATGTATAAGGAGTTTCATTACAATCAAAAACTACAATAGGCTCATGTCTGATCTTCTCTTCTCCGGTTGGGGTGATTAAAACCTCCAGAGTCTTCGGCTTTGATGCCACATTCTTTGAATCTGAAATGTACATCTACCATGCTATTGTGCACATTTCATCCACTAATTTAATCATACAGTAGACCCTTACAATCAACCCTAAAGTGTTGAATCATTAATAGCTGACACTGCGTTTCAGCAGCCCGTGAGCTTGTATCCACCCTCTTGTGAATTGTGAGATCAGATGAGTGTGCAGTGGGAACAATGAATATCTGCAAGAACATCCTGTTCTTGTGGGTCCCAATCCGACATTTAAACTGTCACTTTTGACAGTAGTACCCTCCAAGAAAACGTTTAACGCACAAAGTGAAAAATGACTCATTTGCACATAGGATTAAGACATGGAAGCATACCTTTATGTAACTATTCTCCTGCGGCCTCTGATGTTCCCCATATAGCCCAATCCCAAGTGGAATCTGGCCCATTGTGTTAACGATGTGAATGGGAAGTAATGACGTCCCAACGATTGGCTCCACCTCGTGACGTGGAATTCCTCAGAACTCTTGGGAGGAAGAGTTGGATGATGGTGAGACTTCAGGATGACATTTATAGATTGCACTGCTTTCAACAATTAACATGCGGGAAGTCAAAACATAAAAGGAGTAACACAATACAGGGCGCAAAGTAGCACCCATTCAAACCAGCAACTTCCTGGTTGAACCAAGCGTATAGTACAGTTTAAAGGAAGTACTGCTCTGCTTTCCTCATTCCTGAAGTTCACAGCTGGTTAAAATCATTGTTAATGTCTCTCTAGAAAAGCATTTCTGACTTTCACCCCTATCGCCTGCAGTGAATGGACTATGGATAATGTCAGCCATGACAGCAGATGTGCTGATAGGCTGGTTTTAGATAAGCCTTAAAATATCCTTTAAGGAAACTATTCTCTTCAGACCGGTGTGTTGACCTTGTCTGGATCAATTCTTTTTTTATTCTCTTTCGCTAACTGCTGACAACAACAGTCAGGAGGTATTTGTATTTATACTTCATAACTGAAGGTTAATATACTTGCTGCTAAGATGATAGAAACTGAGGAGATCTTGCGGTTTTGAAACCATGCATGCTCATTCATGGTCCCCATGAGGATAAATCCTTCTGATTTTGGTGTTCCTGGACCTTTCATCCAGCACCACAAGCAGGTTGACAATTTTTGTTTTTATTGCCACGTCTTGAGAACTATGCTATGGATTTGTTTAAGATTTTGAACGGACATCTCAAGTTCCCAAAGAATGATTTCTACTGACTTTGGCCATCAGCTGACTTTTCAGGTCGTGTTATTTGCAAGCTGAAATTTTCCCTTGTCCGGGTAAATTTCAATAAATTGGCACCAACATTTTATACGCAGTCATGGCAGAGGATAGATCCTAATGACCAATTATTCCGTGATTTTTCCTGCCATCAGCAGACTGAAGTTTTCACTTATCCAATAAAATATCTAATTTTTCTCAATGAATTTAGTTTTTACATATGATGATGGTCCCTAAGAGGATAAATCCTGCTGACTTTGGTGATATTAGAGATATTAGATATTTCATCCATTGCCACCAACAGGTTGACATTTTTTTTTTTTATTGGCATGTATTGGTAACTTTGTTCAACATTGTCCAAAGAAGATGTATCCTACTTTTGTGATCCCCTGACTTTCCATCTCGCCATTGACAGTGCTAAGTTTGACTTACCTAGTGAAATATTTTGTGTACTCAGTAGATTGGCACCAAAGTTTTTACATACGTTCATGGTCCCCAAGAGGATAAATCCTGCAGACTTGGTGATTCACTGACTTTTCATCCAGCATAACAAGCAAGTTGAAATTGATTAGGGTGTACAGACTTTCATGGTCCCTGGATGATAAATGCTTTGGTGAACCTTTGGCTTTTCCTCCAGCACCACCATTAGGTTTTGTGTTAAATGTGTCTACAGTGTCGGATGATGAAGGATGATTAACATGACATTTGGTTGCAGACATTCTTGTTCCCCCTCCAAATGAAATCCAATGACTTTGTTGAGCTATTAGTGCTCTGAATGTTTTATAAACACCTCCTTTTTTGGTTGTTTTTCTAGGCCATTTCTCTTCCATTTTCTTTCAATATAAAATAACATACTTTATCTTCATTTTTTTTAATCAATGCCATTATTTAACTTGGCAAAGTGAATGTTTTTTTCAGCATAATTGGGGGCCATGGATATTTTGCTTTGTAAATCAACAACAAATGGCATAAACTTTAATCATTAAGTAGTCTGATGTGTTTCCAGTGTGTGTGCTGCATTAATTCCCTTATGTGATTCCTGCAAGCCAAACCATTTTGGACGCCTGTACAGCAACACTATTTTTTCCTCCTTGCTGGAAAAATTAATGTAATACTCAGGATAATGAAAAATCTTTCTCCTTAAAAGGCAAAAGGCGAGTAAACAATGTACTTAGTAGGCGTCATTACTTTTTCCAGTCCCTTTCCATTTGTTTTCAGAACTTTCAATTGGCCATGCAACACCACTACATGCAGTTTATGGGCTTTATGGGTTCATATGCTTGACCTCTTGGATTCCCATATTAAAGCATGAAAAAATCCACCCTAAAAAGAAACTCACATATGTTATTCTCATTATCTTGGACAGTTCAGTCTAGATGTGTTTCCATGGAGAAGGCCCGGTCTGGGCCAAACATTGAAGGGTGCCAAGACTCTTATCTTGATGTCATCAGTTACACTCTGGAGCTGCTAAACAGACTTTAAAGGCTGCAGGAAACATATGTTAAGGTCAAAGCTCTTTGGAGTTCAAAGTTTAAAACATCAAATCTATAAACTCTGAAAATTCTGTTCATCATTGCCGTACATTAGGCAGTTTGTCAGACTGGTATTGGTGTGTTCTAGCTCTTAACAGATGTAACAGGCCTTTCAGATACTCTGGGGGGATTCTATTTTAGGGAGATATTATGGAAAGATGTTGGGTCTTTGTCCTAAAGTCTTTGTCACTGACTCACACATGAAAGTTTTCTCATTTATTGCTACAAAATAGGTTATTCATCCTCTGTTCCTGTCTTAATAGAGACATAAAAACATTGTTATCCATAAACAACATCTGACAGCACTACATCTCAGCTGTTGGATGATTACCGAAAGCCTTAGGTCATCCACCTTGTTAGTCTTGCCTTGAAGACCGGGACATCACGCATGCAGTTGCAGAAATTATAACCATGTCATTAAAGTCTCAGAGCTGATCCGGAGGGTGTCCTCTCAGCTGATGAGGTCATGTCACATGGTGTTTATAGAGATGAGATGAGCCTGTTGTGAGCCAAGGCGCTTGCATCATCACTTTCTGTAGCACGCAAGAATTTTATGGTCATGCATACATTCAGTACACAAGTATACACGAATTGTGTGTGCAAGAAATTAGAGCTAAAGCTACAGATGTTGTGTCTTCTGGCTCACGTAGCATTTTAAGTTGAATCTTCTCTCAGGGTATTTGCTGTTGGAGTCTTTTCTAAAGTAATCCACTTCTCCCCCGGGGACCCTTTGGCTTTAAGCACTGTTGCACAAAATTGGTTAATTTGCATCGCCTCGCTCAGTGAGACCTGTTTTGTTTGGGCTAAATCTTGTTTTTCAGATGAGTTAATGCAATTTAAAGGGCTGTTGTTGTTAGGGAATACGTTTGGGACAAACAGACAAGTGTCAGATTCCTTTTTTTCCCTCCCCTTTTCATTTAAGTGGAAGAACCTGTCTTTGCCTGAGGCATGATGGGAGCGTATTTGCTGACTTGTCTGACACGGAAGAAACAGAGGTATCCTGGGAAATATTTTGTCAGAATTATGACACTGAAAGAATCAATAGGAATCTTGCTTTTGAAAAATAAGGAGCAAACTTTAAGGAAATAAGTAGGTTCAAACAGGACACGAGGGACAGATTTCTCTTCAATAAAGGCATTTATTTGGTATCAAGTACACCTCATTGTAACATATTGAGATCTTGGATCGATATTAAAAAAGCTTTTATGCCGTCACCCTCCTGGACCTGGACCTTGTTGGTGCCTCCACCCTCTATTTCAGCCTCCTCTTTATTACCTGTTTGCCCTTCTCCTCAGATATGGAAACATAATAAGAAATAAGTCAGTCAGCACCCCCTGTGTCCATGTATCTCCACATTATCTCCCTGTGGCTTTACGGCTGTGACAGCGTCTGCAAGTGACACCACTTGTCCTGCCGACAATAAAGACCAAATTGAACTTGCAAAATGAAATTGGATCCTTGGTTCTTCGTGTTACCCAGAGGGCTCTGCTCATTGATCGGCTAATTTAGCAGCTTTTAACCAAGTGGATTAGTGGCAGGGAGGGACAGAGGACAGAGGAGAGACAACTCACACAGACAGAGACTTGCAGTTGTGAATGAAACTTTCAACTGAATGAAAATGCAGAGGCACATGCTTTAAATTGAAGGGGTCGTGTCTCCTGTGTTGTCCCAACCCCTGAAAGCTGTGGGCTTTGTTTCAATAGTCCTCCACCAAATTTGTTTTGTTTGTTTTTACACATTTTTGAAAGGGTTTTCTGCAAACCTGACAAAGTCAGTACAGTAAATACAGAACATGGCAAAGTGTCTGTGACAGAAAAAAATACTGAAAAAAACAAGAACCTAACACCATCCCACTGACGAAACATTATTACTCAGAAAATAAAATTAAACTTAAAGTGGAATAAGATGATTATTAAATACAAAAAATGAACAAAAACAAACAAACAAAAAAGATAATATTTTAAAAAATTTCCTTCATAATACTGATGGAAACATGTCCTCTGCGTCCCCTAAAAATCTACACCTATGTTTATGTATAGGAAAGCTGATATACATAAGGCGTCAGACTGAAGGACGTCTTCACTATAATGAGGACTGAGAGACTCCAGTGAGACTTTCAGGCGCCTGAATCATTTATAATATCAGAGGTGACTTGGTGTATTAAAGAATACCTCACACAATACCCGCATTCCACACGCCCATCATTCAACTGTCTGACTGCCATGATGGAGATGGATGTAGTTTGTGTTGTTTAATGGCGCATATCTCCATTACAGAGTCTTTGGCTCTGCAATCTGACTTCAGCACACCCCAGAGTATTAACTTTGATTCAGGATGCGTTCTCCTTCTGAAAATCCTGTTTTCACTCCTGACTTAAGCTGCTGCCCGTAGGCAAAGCAAGATTAAATGTTTCTCCGGCACGACGCGGGATAGTAGGCGAGGGTAAAACAGAGAGGACTGACAGAAACACATCTCACTGTTACAGCGAGGCATGGTGTTTTGCATTCCACATTGTGTTTCCTTTGTACTCCCCAGATGTGGAAAATTAACAATTACATTCATCATTTTTGATGTAATTTGAACTGCATAGACACTGCTTTTATGTTATAATGCCAATCTGGCAAATGCAAAATGAAGATAATTGCACCTCTGATTAGTTTCAAAAAGTGGAGTTTTGTCCGTTTAAGGTAAATTACTGCAAGATTAGCGAGACCTCCCTCTTTCTCTCACAAAACAATGATCTGAATTTAATTAAATATTGATTCTTTTAATATTAAAACTAAATGTGCCATTGATCAAGCAACCAGCTTTACATTAGTAATGCAGAATTCAGAACAGGGATTCAAAGCAAATTTCTATTCTATGTTTTATAAAGCAACAAAGCAGCTATGATTGATCTGAGCATGAAAGTCATTACTTGTGGTTGGCTGTGCAGTCAGATGATGAAATCTAATTAAAGTGACTGTCTTTGGCAAAGTAATATTCCAATGACTGGTCCCAAAATTCACGCTTAGAAAAGCAAAGCGTTGTCAAAAGTGATGTCAGTGTGAGCCAATGTATGAGTAGTTGTTAAAATAATTTTAAAGAAATGACAGGTCTCTCTGTTTCATAAGTGCCTGAAAGGTCACACGGGTAATTCTTATAATCTGACAGATCAGATGAAGCCTTTTGAAAACCATCGTCCCCGAATGACTCATTGTAAAAAGGAAATATGCCTTAGAAAGTGCAAAAAAGCCTTAAAAGTATTTCTGCTAACCACAGAGCTCTCTGTGAAAATGGAAAGACAAAACAGTAATACAAAAAAAGTATTAGAAATGTGACATCATGACATAAATTGGATTCTTGTGTATCTAATGTGATTGGTTAGAGACAACATGAGAGAGATGCTCTATCAGGCAACAGCAGGTATAATCAATACCAGATCCGAGATCAAAATCTTTTCTTATTTCACACTATTTAAAGACGGTCAAAGTGGATTATTACACTTGACCTGTTTCGATAATGTTAAATGTGAACACACACAAGCACACATTTATTCCTCTCTAAACAAGCATGAAGCTGAACTGGCTTACAGCGCACAGGCCCATTAGGTCCAAACTGTCAGGGCCCCCTCCTGGCCTTCACTTGCAAAAAGTCACTCAAATTAATCATAAAACAAGGAGAGTGGGGAGAGACTCAAAACAACCACAAAGAGACACAAAAAGACCATAAAGAGGTGCAAAGGAACTGAAAAGAGACAGAAACAGCTACAAAAATTGGAAAAACAACCACAGAGATACAAAACGATCACAAGGTGACACAAAACGACTACAGCGCAACACAAAATGACGCACTGCCTCAGAGAAACATTATTGCCTAAGTAAGAACAAAATTACATTGAAAACAACCAAACAACTACAAAGAGACACAAAACAATTAAAACAGACACAAAATAACTTCAAAAGAAACAAAACAACTGCGATTGGAAGCAAAATTATTACAATGCCACACCAATTTACCAAAAAAGTTGAAAATTACCCCAAGAAGACACAAAATTACCTCAAATACACTAAAACCACTACAAAAAGGCATTAAAAAAAACCACCAAATCAGACACAAAATGATGACAACGAAACACAAAATAACCACAAGGAAATGGTCAAAAAAGATATAAAGTTACTTGAGAGGTACAACATGACCTCAGAGACCTTAACAACTACCACGCAGAGACACAAAATGACTTCAAAACAACACAAAACAATCTAAAACATATCAGATGACCTCCAAGACCCAAATAACTACAAAAAGACTCGATACTACCACAAGGAGAGACAAAATAACTAGAAATAACCTTAAAAAGATACAAAATAATAATAACACATTGACCACAAAAAGATGCATAACGACTACAAAGAGATGCAAAAACCTCCTTAAAGTCCATGTGTCTTGCTCCTATGTGGGATAGGTGGTGGGGCCTTTTGCAAATCTTTGCACAGAGGCCCATTTTCTCATAATTCACCCGTGCTGACAAGTGAAACTTAAGCAAAAAGTTTCAAACACCCCCTCCTCACATAAACACACAGTCAAACTCCCTGAATGTGAAGAGTTCAACAAAGTCACCAAAACCACCAAACAACTCCGATGACAGAAAATTAAACATGCGCTCTTTGATATTCTCTGCTTGGAACATACTGAAAATCTCAAATGCAAGCGTGCAACAGCTCACACACTATGGACACACATTTTTTGAAGTAACTTATGGATGTCGGCTCGACCACAATGAGGCATGTTTTTCTCTCCAGTGAGCTCTCATGCAGCTCTGTAACCAGCGTCTGATGTGTGTGTTTCATGCCGCACGCTGAGAAGAGTAAACAACAAACCACATGAATTCAGTGTTTGATTAGTGCTGCAGCAAGACAGAGAAAGGGAAAAATATATAGAGACTAGTAGAAAGAGTACTGGGGTGTGTGTGTAGCCGCCATCTGGCTGTGTGGGGAGATGAGAGGCAGCCGGTGGTCGGAGCAAAGGGTCCCTCGCACTGTTCCATTCCTCTTTCGTCAGATCTCCATGTTTACCCTGCGCACCATGGGGACTGAGGCTCCTCGTTCTCCCAATCCAGCCAGCCTGCAGAGCGCCTTGTCTGACATCACAGGCTGGAAGGATGTTTATGTTTTCCAGGATTTTTTGGGAGGGTGTGCAAAGAGAGAGAAAGGGGGGAAAGGGATGGAGCCAAGGGAGAGGGAGTGCCAGGTAGAGCTCTGACAGTAGCTTCTGCCCGCTGTGGGGGTTCTACTGATGGAAACTGATTGTATTCACTGAGTCACAGTTTACTTCTCAAAACCCTGCAGATTCTTTAGTGTGTTCATCAAGTTATGCAGACGATCTTTCCTCAAGTTTACACAAGCTCTTCTTGAATTCCAGACAAGATTCCAAGGTTTTGAACGATGCCATGCTTCATACAGATTTGCAAAGACGTGTTAAGTAATGCACAATTTTCCATTTCATGTAGCTAAAGGGGCAGCGCTAAAACAGGAATCTTGGCTATAAATATTTCTCAGACTGTGAGTGTGTGAAATATGCCATCCAGTTTTAAAATGCGGATGTTGCACAAGTCTTTAAATGCTTCCTCTTAAAGTGATGGTGTAGAAAAATGAAGTTAAGATTTGACAATAAGTGATGAAACAACAGTGAGGAAATTCTTTAATGCTAGTTGATGGAAAAACAGAGGGGAATATTAGAAACAGCAGTTTTGAGTGAATAAACTGCGTTCAGGTCTGAAGCAGAGTTGCTCCTGAAAATAACTCTACTGCTATTTTTCTATGATGTTGACTAACACATCTGTGTCACAGTCTGCTCTGCCTCTCTCCTGCTGCTGTGGGATTGTTTCCACTTACTTCAGCCCCACCTCTCTCTCCACCCGGCCACTCCCCCTCATCAGCCTCATCACCTCCACCTGGTGTTCTGTTTTATCGTTCAACATGTTTGTGCCTTTTTTATTTCTTTAGGAGGTACTGGAGGATGACTGATGTAACTTTAAATCTGCATAAAAATGCACAAATGGGGGGCGCTATGGGACTGGACACACAGAAACTGAGATCTGTGTGGGTACATGGAGAGAGGAGAAATCACACGGAGCACCATCAGCGGGTCCAGGAACCTCGCCTAGCTGATAGTCGGTGTAAAGTTTACTGTAGGATGTTAGTGGGTTTGTGTTGTACAGGTAGTGGGTGCAGTTTATTGGGAACATGTTGGGTAGGCTTCTAATAGAACATGGCTGCAGGTATACATGTCTCCTCTCTGATGGGAGTCTTATGGGTTTTTTAGGGAAGTGGCAGTGCAGGTTTAAGAAAGATTTAGTTTTACAAGTAGTTTATAGCTGTCATTGCAAAATGTGTTAATATCAGAGGCCATCATGGGCCCCTATTCCCTTTTTTTATTTTTATTTTTTAAAAGAGGCCCAAACTTTTGCCTGGTTTGCCTCTCTAAATGGTACACCACTGCAAATGTTCAGTAAACGGTATGAGCACTATATAAGATGTTCAAGCAAATTCACTAGAATAGCTGCAAGTGGTTACTTTTCCACCTCTCAAAGATTCCAGTCCTATAAACACATCGCGGAAACTTCATGCCACATGTGCAAAACCTGAGTGATGTTTCAGCCTCTGTGGTGTGTCACGCATCCAAAAGCTAACCTCAGCGCTGAATTGAGCAATGGATGTCAAAGCTTTCAACATCTTTATTGGGCAATCGTTTTTCAGATTGTTATTGAGACTGGTAGTGCCATATACTTTTACTTGGTTCTGTGTTTTGCTTCTTTCAACAGACCAGTCTTTCCCTAGAGATACCCAGCTGCCTGAATTCCCAAACTCTTCAGCAGGAAGCAGTAAATGCCCTTTTAACCCTCTCTGCTTGTGTGCGCCTGTGTGGTTGCATGTGCGTGTGTATTATTTTTTCCCTTTTGGCCACTGTCTCTTTTTCCCTCCACCTGGAAAAAGTGACTCATTACAGCAGTGAAAGTTTTTGCTCATGTGGGGGAGCGCAGAGGTACAGTTCAGTATTTCTGCAGTCAAAGTATCCAATACTTTCTTGTTACTGTCCCTATGGTGTCGCAGCCATAGCAGCAAAACACCCAATGTCCAAATTTACACTCAAAAGAAGTGTGTAAATCAAAGTTGATTGTCTGAAGGTAAGCTTAAAAAAAGAGTCTCAGAAGACTCAGCAAACATTTTCCAATTCTAAATTCTTGAAATGAACTATTTCCACATGCTCTACCAGATGGTTGGGCAGCTTGCTTTTGCGTGGAATCACAAAGCCAGACAAACTGTAATATGATCCAGAACAGTGATACTTAACTTACTGCCCATGGGCCAAATCTGGCCCCCAATAGGGTGCTGGGTGGCCCCCAAACCATTTTCTAATTCACAATAAAAGTAAAGTGATTCACACTGGGAATTGTTTTTGTACTTTTAGTATATGTAAGGTGCCAGACTGCATAAAATAGCATCAAAATAGAGCTTGTTTATCAAAAAAAGTGCCAGTACAGGACCAAATCCTAGACATGTCCTACAATCCTAGAAATGTCCTAAAATCCAAATGTCCTAAAATCCCAGATATGTCCTGAAATCCTAGAAAAGTCCTCAATTCTTAGATGTTCCCTAGAATCCTAGAATCGTCCTAAAATCTAAGAAACATTCTAAAATGTAAGACACATATTCACACAAGTACAAGACACATCCTACAATCCTAGAAGTATCCTAAAATCACAGAAATGTCAAAAAAATGAGTAATGTCAGAAAATCAGAGAAATGTCCTAAAATCCTAAAAATGCACTAAAATCCTACAAATGTCATAACATCCTAGAAACATGTACGGGCAAATATAAGAAAATTGAGTATCCCTGATCAACAGGAAGCTTGAAGGAATAAGGAACGTTCATATTTGGTCATTGGTGTGCCATATGCAAAGTGTAATTCTTTTGGTAAATAACTTGTTCAGGAGCTTAAGCTAGTAAATTAATTTATTCATAAGTGGAAAACTGCTGTTATTGAATACATCTACATCTTCAAATAACACCTTAAGACTACTTTGGTGTTGCAGCAGATTACCATAGTACAGAAATACAAACCCAGACAAACTCCTGGAAAGTGTTTTCAGTGATGAAAATCAAAAACATTCATATCTGATTACAGGATTGCTGTTTGTAAGCCACAAGTGGATTTGTTTATCCTTTATCATGCATTTAATATCACCAACATCTGCTACAGTCCAACCGGCCCTTTGCTGATCATGACAAACAAAAATGGCTTAAATGCTCATAATTTCCCCCCAACAACATGTTAATCATCAGCTGCAGGGACCCAGAGGCAAAGAAACAGAAGCACATAAAACTTGAACTATCTCAGATGTGGCAGCGATGTTATCCAAGTCTGTTCAAAATGAAGACAGAGCTTATAAAAGAAGCCAAATCTACCAAGAAAGGCATTAGACTGGGGAATTTAGATGAATCGCAACCAGCCAAGCAAAACATTAGACGGACACATGCAGTTTCACCGCCTCTGTGTGTGAATTCCCAGGGAACAAATTTCTGTTGGCATGGCTGTGGAAACAAAAGATGGTAGTAAACTGCTGCTGGCACTTTAAGACAGTCTTGAACATCGACACACTTCCAGCAGTGAGCTATTGGAAAATGCTCAGCTCATGTAGGCCTGTCTAAACAAGTAATTCAAAGACGTTAAGCTACTTTTTATAGTGACCTTGGGGAATGCCAGAGTACTCTTCCCACTCATAATGTTGGAAGCGTCCCACTATAACCAGAGATATTTAAGGTTTGAGTCACAGAGATAGGGTGATAAAAGCGATTAAACATTACCTTTATAGTCCTAGTACAGTATTTCCTTCTAAGGTCTGAAAGTCAGTGCTCTGTGGCCACTAATTTTATCAGGGCAATGTTTTTATATGGTGACCCTGGGGATATCCTAATTATTGTTCATTCAGTGGGAAGCTATTTAAGGTTTGATTCACACAAACAAGGTAATAAAAAACTGTTATTGTTACTTTTCACCAATGTAATTCTATAGTAACCCCTTAAGAACACAATTTCTCTTTATTATAAGGGTTTGGTAGTGCAGAATTGTCAAAACAAGTAACCGAAACAAGTTGAACAATAATGGTGACCTTTAGGAATACCGTCTACTAAACATGTTCATTGGGTTATCTTATTAGATGGCCTTATCACGAATATAATAGAACTAAGTGGCAGTTGCTTGTGGTGCTCAAAGCACCAAAATAATGCATTTCAAAACCTCAAACAGCATTGTCTCTTTCTTGAAATAATGAGCTGATAACTCAAGATAATCCACAGACCTAGTGTAAGGAACACCAGGTAGAAATAATTTTTTCCCCACAACATACTCACCAACCATATCAGTGCACAGAAGGTAGCGTGCACCTATTCATAAACAAGAGGCTCGTGCTCATGACTATGTGAGATGAGAACATTAATTGTGTCCTCGGCTGAGCTGTAACATTAGCTGGCTCAGTGGTGCTAGGTGAGCTAGAAGAGAAGTGTGCTTCCTTTTGCATGATTAGATTAGATTAGATTAGATTCAAGTTTATTGTCATTGCACAATACAAGTACAGTATAACGAAAAGAAGTTGGCGCCTAACCAGAGTGATACGGTTGGCAGCTGTAGTTCAGTAAAGTAAAAAGATCCTACAGGAAAGTACCGACAACAAGGTCTGTGGATTATCTTGAGTAAACAGGTCGTAATTTCTGGAAAGAGACATTGCTGTTGATTTTTTTTGAAAGTATTTTTATTATTTTCTTTTTTTTTTTTTTGCTGCTGTTAGCATCCCAAGCTGAATGCCATCTAGATCCCTCATATTAGAAAGAAGACAGATATCCTTATGGCTGATGTCTCAAATGCTCAGTAACTAACACAAAAACAATGTAGACTGATAAATAGCACTACAAGTTAGATGAAAAATATGTATTTTGGATTTTTGGTTGATTTGTCCCTTTGAAGTGTCACTGTTACACTACAAATTTTTCAACTCAAATTCTTGTCTCGTGCCTATTGTGGCTAACAATTGTATGCAGCCTATGTAATAATAATAATAATAGTAATTATAATAATATATCAGCAAAAGCAAAAATGGGATACATAGAAGGCAGTTCAACAACAGAAAGCCAAACTGTCTCGAAGAACACAAGCAAGATGAAACTAGGATAGAGTTAAGATAAAATTAAAACAAGTGGACAAATAATGCAAGATGCAGGTCAGTATAAAATAATACAAACAAACAAACAAACCAAAAGCAACAAAACCAATTAAAGGAATAAAAACGAATAAAGGAAATTAAAAGAAATAACACATAAATGAAATAGGTCAAATTAATTAAATGTGATATGATGTATGGTGTTCTTATTAATGTTTTCTGCTATTTTTCCACAAAGAAAACAGGGTGTTTTGAGTCTCAAAAACCCTGATTAGGCTGCTATTATAACATGTCATAAATGGGATATATTCTGCAAAAACAAAAACGTTTATCCAGCCAATGCCTGCATTTATAATACTTAACAAGCGTTGGTATTGGGTATACTTCTCAAAGACGCTCCAAAACGTGCAGATGTGACTGGTTGCTACGTTGCTAGTGTGACACTGTACGTGATTGGCGGGGGAGTTTGTGTGTCTGGGAACCTGCTACTGGTTTCCCATCCACACACACACATGCGCGCGCGCACACACACAGCCGCAGTCAGACAGACTGGCTCTACGTAGCAACGACAGGCAGGGAAAACAAACTCCTCCAGCCCTTCACAAACCAACAACTGTCGCAGAAGTGAAGTTGACGCGATGTTAAACACGAAATGCTACCGTTTAGTCTGAGGAGACAGCCAACAACAAGGAAGAGGCTGCTGAAAGTGGCTCAACTGTGACAGCAGCTGGAGACATTAGCCGAGGGATTTGTGGACCGCACGTGGAAAGCACCGCTGAAACACATCGGTAAGTAACGCTAACTTCACACTGCGCTTCTGTTTTGGTAAATTTAATGTGCAAATAAAATGGTTGTCCGCTTGGAAAAAGTTTAATTGATTTAGGAGATGTTGTTTTCGCGTTATTGATTAGCGATTGACATTTATACCGCGTCAACATTTCAAACACTTTGGCTCATCAACGGTTTGTGCACGTGCATTATACTATGAAACTTACCGCAGTTTAGTTTCTTTCTTTTTTTTTTTTTTTAATTTTAGGAACTATTAAGCGTTGTTTTGTAAATATTTCCAGTTTGGAAGTAAACTTAATGATGACGTGTTCTTGCTTTGCTTTGACAAAATTGGGATAATTGAGGTTAATTTGGTGTACGAGTGTCATTTTTGTGTGTTTGTGGTGCTCACGGAGGTGAGCCGTGCCTCCCTTTTTAGCAGCTGTCTTTGTAAACTGAGGCTATGATGGCGGTGTGTTGAAAGGAGAACTAAAATGCTTTTTTTGGTGTGTGTCAAGGCTTAAATCGACCAATATTTGATAACAACAGGTTTGCCTTCCTCCTACATATAATTTACTTGGAAGTGCAGATATTCCAGTGAAATTCCTCTCAGCTCTGAGTAGTGTATATGGGTGTAGTCCACCTTGAATAGCTGAGCGTTATGATTGCAGGCTGTGCTTCTGTGTCATTACTTTGTTTGCTCATAAAGCAACATGAGACACCTGTTTCATAAGCTTACAATAATCACGTTATCAGACAATCTTCACTTATGGTCAATTTGATGATGGTGGTTTATGGTGATGCCAATGAGTCATATGCACTGAAGTGTTTCAAGGGGAATTAAGTCCATTTTCAAATTCATTCCTGTTATTGTCTAAGACAGATAATACAATATTCTAAAAACTAGTGTGTGTAAAGGCACCTAGGGCATGTTCTGAGTCACCTATATTGGTACATTTTCTCATGTAGGACTGAGAACACTGCAATAGAATATTGGTCATTTACTGTAGGTTTATAACAAACAAACAAACAAACAAACAAAAGACTGTGGGTCTACAAATTCAGGCTCCCATTCATTGTCCACAGAGCAGCTCCAGACTTCATACTTGATGACATCACAAGTTTGAGACTGTGTTTTCTGGCTTTGAGAGAGAGTAGCCTGTGTTCACAAATATTGATTGAACTCTTCTAGGACATGGAAACAACACATTGAAATCCTTTATTGAATAAAATCTAATTTAAAAACATAATAATCCCTGATGCTAGAGAAATTACTGGGTTAATCAAATTTGGTTAAATATTATCATTGGATCATCATTACCGGGTGCTTTCCTCTAGTGGAACATCACTGATAATGTGATTTTGGTGCTGTGATTTGAAGTAAATGTGTGCTGTTCTTGTGTGTGCTAAAGCAGAAGCTGTCCAAGGCGTATACAAACTGAGCAACAGCTTAGGGCCCCCAAAGGACCCCAAACTAGCAAATTGATGTTAGCAGGTGACACCCTTGCATTTCCAAAATGTCAACTCCTCCAAAACATCCTTTTTTTGGATGACATAGTGGATTTTTGACATTACACTTAAATGCATCCTTTGAACATATTTGAATATCACCCAAATTGGAGAAAAATGGCTTAAATCTTCACAGTGACCAAATATGAAGTCATGTTACTTGTGTGAAAACATGTTTGACTTGTTTTTGTTAGATAAGCAAACCACATTGACATTTTCTTTCACTGATTTTCTTGATTTTTAAATTTTTTTTTAAATACTTGGGCTTGCTCTTTGTCAAATCCAAGACGGAGTAAATAGTTTTGTTTGTGTGTTTGTATATCTGAAGACAAATGACTAAATGGTCTTGCATTGACCGCGTGCCGGTGCTGGAAGGTCTGGTGGAATTCATTATAATTCTGCACTAAGGTGAAGAAAAAGCTCTGGGTTGTTTTTATTTCTGTAAACTAGTCACATTCGTCTTGTGTTGGTAGGGAAATTGTTTGGTGGAGTCATAAACATGTTATGTTTTGAACTTTTTTTTAAATTTATGTACATTGCTTGCTCAGAAGTTATTGTTACTGCTTCACTCACAGTGCTATAATGAAGTATGGAGATGGTTTAGCTGTAAGGTCCAGTTCAGACCAATAATTTGCAACGAGATGAAACTGTTTTAGAAAGTTGCAGAGAAAAGTTGCAACAGTGTGAACTGATCAGTCGGAGCTCGACTCAGGCCAGCTGATGATGTCACCTGCAACTCAGATGGTCAAATCGCCAGTGGCTGGTATTAGAATTTAAACACGTCAGCTATTTAACAGCCAGCCAGCTTTTAGTCAAGTCTGCTGGTCAAGTCGGTTATCTGTCTGCAGATGGTGTCTTGCTGCTACAATTTCTGACAATGGCCCTCTGTCCCTGCTGAGTCCAAGTCCGCCTCATTTACATCCCCATGATTGTGGACACGGCTGTCAGTCTCCGTCCTCACGTTGTGCTGGTGCCAGACGGTGGGTCGCTGCTGCCGCTTGCTGTATGTGCTGCATGTAACACACACATACTCCTTGACTGATTAATCAGCACTGGTTATCAAGATGATTATGGTGTATTTACTGTGAATGTGGTACATCTGAAGCTCAGTTTGTTTTGCTTATGTTTTCTCCGTTTCACCACCGGCCAGAAGGGATGCAACTGTACCAGGTATCTCACTATCACTGTCCCCATTCTTATTTTAAGAAGCTACAAATTATATCCAGCTACATCATCAGCCTGAAAAGCTGGAAATCACAACTGAAGCGTAAAGAGTCGACACAGGCAGTGAAAGGGGACGAGAATTCTGTTTAAAATAGGCGGGCAGTGTTAGGCTCATGAAACGGTCTCCATCCTGTTGGCCAGACTAATTACCATGTCTCCACCTCTGTATCTCCATGACAGGTTAGGACCTAGAGGGACATTTGGTTAAGATTAGCTGCAAGGCTCCTCATCCTCCCCATGTGCCTCCCAATAGCATTAACTACCCCACTTACATTAAAATATGGCTTCTTCCTATGCAAGAGTTCAGGGCTTAATTTGCTCTGGCACGCCACAAAGATAAGATTATACCTTTCCTCATACTTCAGTGTCCAATTACAGTCAGCATAATGTAAACTGTCGAGTTGGCTCCCTCTCCGTGTGTCCACCAGCTCAGCCTGCTCTGCTGCCAACAAGGAGAGATATCCTTGAAGGCAGACTCTAAGACATAAAGGGCCTTGTTTCTTTAGTGGCTCATATAATGAAAAGGGGAAGGGAAAAAAACGCTTTCACTGTTTCTGACAAAATGACACTAAGATTTGGACTCCCTGAGGAATGTGAATCACTGCGACTGTGGTTTTCCTCCCTGCACGCTCACTTTGCTTCAGTCATAAGCAGCACATCAGTTGTGCAAAACATTTAATGGAGAAGTGGTAAATTTAGTCACAATAATATGTGTTTGTTTACCTCTGAAGTTTTGCATAATTTCCTTAAATATATCATCCAAATCTGTTATTCTGGCTAACACAGTGCTGTTGCTTTAAGCTTATCCTTGTGCAAACTCATTCATTCACTCGTGTATTGTGAATGCATCAAGCCATTGCCATTGTCATTGTGGTAATGATCCCTGCAGTTGTGTTCGAGACATCTATCATTAAGTACTCTGTATTTGCTTTTCCATTCACACTCCGCTGTTCAATCCTTTGCAAATGTTTTATTGCCATAAGGTGCTGGGCTATAAAGAATGAGCTCATTTGGGGGCCTGGCATGTCAGTCATTGATTCATGGTTAGTCCGTGCCTCCCTGGCACTGTATAACCTTTGATAGCAACTGAGGAAAATGGATGGGTCCTCACATATCTTTCCTTTTTGAGGGAAAAGAGTGGTTGCATTCAACCTGCTGCGTTGATGGAGAGCTATTCTTTTTTGTGATCAATGGTTTCCATTCTTCGCTAACAGGAAATGCACATCAGCAGGATGTGCAGTATCTATTCTTCTGTACATTTACCTTTTGTTCCACAGTGTACAGTGTGCACTGTTTGCCTCAAATATTGTACAAAGAAAAACAAATACAACTCACATTACAGTGAGATGTATTTGTTTATATATTGTATATATTGGATTTTTACCATATGCTGATATTTTCTCGCTCATATTGGCAGATAGCTATTGCTGATTTGCACATTTTTCCCACCTAATTACAGACAACATCAAGTCTGTTCTGTAGTGGAATTAACATATTATTATGTGATGTATTATTGTGATGGTTCACTGGTGGCCAGTGCAGACAGAAAATACAGTGCTTTTCAAAATGTACATATTCACTGGGCAAAACACAAAAATGCCTTCAACTTTGTTTATGTAGAAAACATGCCATGTTTATTGTGTGTAAACAAAACTTCAAAATTCCTCCCTTTTTAACAGGCTTGGACGATGCTCCCTCTAAGACAGTCTCAGCAATAGCCAAAACCAGGGCAAATTTGACCTATTTCGAATAATTAAAGTCAAATAATGAAAGCAACATCATATTGGCCTGACATATCAGCAGAAATGTTCATTCCAGGCCGAAGACAATATTTTATTTTAAAGCTTTTTTCTGCCAATACCAATGACCCGCAGATATTATCATGCATCCCATCTCTGAATTCAGAGGATTTTGCTTTGTCTTTGCCCAGAGTGCGCTCTGTTCTCAGAGAGTGTGGTTCTCTGAATAACCGGACATTATATATATGTATTTCAACAGTGCTCATTGTGAATGGTCCAGCTCCAAAAACTAATAATCATAATGTGGCAGAAAATGCTGATATCATGGCAGGCCATCACACATAAATGAATGTGTGAGAAACCTTGCATAAAAGACACAAATGACCAAGGCAGGATAAAAAATAGACATACAGATAAGATCCTTCCCATGATGAAATTACGCGAAGGATCCTCAGCCAAAAATGGTTTGATCCTCTCCTCCCTCAAGCTCCGTGCTCCCCTCAGCGAGAGCATTTTAGACAAACTGCTATAATGCTCCTTTGAGAGTAAAGTGGACTACAAATTACAGTAGCAGCATCTTAGAATAGCCGATTATGAGTGCAAACATGGGTTTCCCGTTCATTATCTTGAAAATGAGTTTGAAATCTGTGCTGAGCTCAAACTTTTCAGCTGACTGAAACCTAGAAACCTAAAAAATATGTTAACTGGACAAGCTTCTTTCCAGTAATTTCTCATCTCACCAACGTTTTCACACATTGTAAACTGTGATTCAAGCCAGGAGTTACACATGACAAGTCTTTTCATTCGGAGTTTGGTTGTGAGACATCCTGTCTCATTTATGTCTCCAAAACAAGACAAAAAGACTTTTTCACCTGTGTGTGCTAAAATAAGGAGGAGAGAGAAAAGCTCAGAACCTGAGTGTCAAAAAAGAAGACATTGCTGGATGCTGGATTTGGAGAACATGGTTGAGTTGCAGCACTGCTTGTCATTCTGTTGGGAGAGTTTGAGCCTGGTGATGTTTTTGAGTATTGTAGCCTCCACTCCTTCAGCCCTGTGTACTTTAGGTGTTTTCAGATACCGCCTTTACATACTAAAAGTTCTAGTAGATTTCATGAAATTGAGCATATTTAAAGATTTCAGCACTTCTGAGATGCAGGAGAACTGTGTTAATGAGCTTTGTTGACTGGCAGGCACATTGAGTGGGTTCTTATGGAGGGATTTGGTTTTAGATCTCAAAACCTGGACAGCAAAATCAGGCTTGAAGTCTTACCCAGCTCGAATAATCTGTCTTCCCCTTGAGCTTGTTTTTGAGTACGTATTCACAAAAATACAACTGCTGTTCTATTGTGCTCTCAGTACAAGGTTATTTCAGGGAAAAATATAATTTGATGTAATGTTTCACAACCCAATCTCACGGTAGTGCTACCAGAGAAAAAGAGTGCAGGTTGATACCCAAAGTGCAGATTTAGAGTAGTATATGGCAGAACTACTGCAAAAATTATGAGCTCTCTTTCACTGACTCATTCACTGACTTTCATCTCTTATGAAACACCAGAGAGAGCTTTTCCCTCAGCACGAGCTGGAATGTGAAGTTGTACAACATAATAATTCTTGGTGTTATTGGCTCTTATGATCCAATATGATACTTATAAGTGACCTGTGACTGAAATGTTTTTACTGCGCATATCAAGGCTGAGTTTCATCTGTTATTTGTGGCCAGATTCTGCGCTAACTTGGATTAGATTTCAATACATCACATGGTACTGTTGACACCAGAAAAACAGCGGGACTGACAGTGTGATCTCTGTCATTTTATGAGAGGTAACATTCGCCATCTGTTCTTGTGGCGACGATGGATACTGCTCATTCAAAGTGACACTGTCGTGTGAGATCACTCTCTAAAGATGTAATCTGTGAAGATGTGCACACGATGGGAGGTTTTTCTGTGAAATCAAGGCCTTGTACAGCGAGCCATGAATCGACATGAAAGATGTGCATGAGAGGCTGCAGATGAGGCAAAGTGTTTTATTTCTTTCAAGCGTCTTTGAGAGTGCACTGTGTGGAATGAAAGAAAGTACTTTGTCTTTGAAAGTTGCCAAAGTCAGTTAAATGTGAGTGGGAGGAGTAGATACAGGGGATGAATTGCTTCTAGAGGAGGATTATATTATCTGTTTGAGTTGGTTATCTTGCCAGATATTATGTTCCAAAAACCTCTTTTGTACATCATACTCATTCAGGTTCAGTCTGCAGTCAACTGTTTTTCTGCTGTTGGTAGACGGACTGTAATTCCTCGTCTTGTTGCTATTGTACCAGGAAGCAAAAAAAGGTTGTTGACACACCAGTGCACCTGTGTTTGCTGAGTGTGCAAAATTTAAGCATACCATTGCCGCTGTCTGTTAAACATGGCACATGGGACTCCAGAATATGTTAAGCATGTTTTTTTAAGAAGATTATTGATTATTTTTTTACAATTTTCCTTAAATCGTTTGAAAAATAGTCAATTCTCAAAAGCAAACTAACCTTTTTTTATTGACTAATTTCTTAACATCAGTCCAAGATGCAGCTGTTCATGTTTGAGCTGGGCTTTGCAATGCAGGCCATGTACAGAAAAGGGATTTTGGAGCTTTGCTGTAGTTGAAGCTGTCAGAATCTTAAATGGCAAATCTTAGATATACAAAGTTAAGGAGATTTTCTAATTCCCGTTCAGTGGTGGTTTGTGGGTAAAGATATGGCTCAAAAATGTGTTTTCCCATGTTTATCATTCTTTTTGATGCATGCGCACACATATATCTTGGAATGCCGAACTCCTGGCCTTATCCTATGACAAAAACCAAAACTTGGCTGTTGTCATAGGACTCAAATGTTTGGCTTTGTTCATGTTTTTTCTTTTGATTTTGATTGGATTGCAGCACATTTACATTCTGCTATAAAGGCCAGCAACATGAGGAGGTGCTGAGCATGTATTCTGCACACTGAGCACTCCTCATTTGCTGTTTGTTTCTCGTCACACAGAGTTGAAAAATATTCAACTTTAGGTGCTGCAGCCAGTTTTTGGTGTCACTTTTTATACTGCTGTTCCAGTTTTTCTCTCAGAATTAGTATCTATATGTGACAATATATGTATATACGTATATATGTGTGTGTGTGTGCGTGTGTATATATGATTGATTCTAAATACTTCTCATGCCAGCTGCCAGAATTTTAATTACAAGAGCAATAGAGTAAATATACTTCTTCCCTAGATGGATTTTTTAGCCTGTGCCAAGTGAAAGTTTGACTTAGAGTGTTTGTGCCTCCTCAAAGGAAATTAAAAACACACCTTCAGTTCAGTGTAATGAGGCCTGAGCCATCCACCTGCCTTTTTGGCCCCTTCCCTTTGCTGCTGCAGCTTCTGCTACAGTGGCAGGCTCCAAGGGGCCTGTGAGCACAAGCTGGAGAGCAGGACTGTGTTGATGCTTAAAGAAATGCCTGTGCCACTAACTCAAAGACCCCACTCCAGTGAGTTCCTTGGAGAGCCGGGAGCACTGACTGAACAGATTTCACATTAACACACCGTGCAAGAGGGGGCAAGGGAACAGTGCTCCTTTTGACTGCTTGGCAATACACAGCCACAGTTAATAAAGTGTTTTCACCTCGAAATGGAACGATGAACAGCCGCAAAATATATGTACGTCGTTTACACTGCCACAGCAGCTCCTCAAGTCCTGCACTTAGAGCATTGCATAAGACTGCTCAAAGTCAAACCATAAGCTATGTATTGTAGCTGGCTACATTTCACTGCCTGGAGGCTCCTGTCTGCCTCCTCCTTGTCCTCCTTCTTGTTTTCTTCCTTGCATCCCCCATCCCCTTATCCCCTCCTTGCCGTCATGCTTCAGCAGGCCACCTGAGGGGGGGATACGCGCTCCCCTTTGCCTGGTTACAGCTTGCAGGGAGATGTGGGCAGCCTTCCTTCTTCACTAGAAGAGCTAGGAAAAGAGGGAGAAATGTTACGGATTAGGGCTTCCAGCGAGAGGAACTCCGCTGGGCTGATTTGTTCTAGGGAGCAACAAGATGAGGGGCTTTTCAACAATTAACCTTGGTTTACGGTTTTTGTTTTTGTCTTTGTGTCATTCAGTAACTGAAAAGGAAAGGAGGTATTAAAGGATCGAAACTAAGGGGAATGGTTGAGCTCATATAGGGCATTACTGTTCATATGTAAATGAGTATGAATACAGATGTGTAAAGTATATGCAAATGTAGGATGTTTTATGCATGATATCAAAACTGTGCAGCAGTTTTGCCTCTCAACAAGATAATCTAATATCTTAATCAGAAAAAAAGTCTCAATTGTCTTCAAATTGAAGACAATTGCGAAGTCTGACGCATGCAAGTTTAAACTGTCATCTTTTTTGGATGCTGGAAAGATTCAGAGCTGACCTCAGAAAATGTTGTTTTCCGAGAACATGATGTCCAAGCCTTTTTATTGCTGTACTGTTTGTGCACTTCGAGGTCGGACTAGCACAGCACAGGTCTTGCCATCTTTATCAGAGTTCAGTATGACATACGCCCACAGCTCAAAGCACAGTTTTGCAGTTTTTATATGATGCCCGGTTCACTTAAAGGGGTCTTATTGAAAGAATTTTCCTGGATTTGAAAGAAGTTTGTGTTACAAAACAACTCTGTGCTTGTTTTCAAGGGTGTCACATTTTTAAAGGCAAACTTTAGGTCAAATTCCCAGCTCAATAGTTTTTATGTTGGACATCCTTTCAATTCCGAAGGCTAATTTATTAACCTCTCTAATTACTCTCCCCAAAATCTTGGCCCAAGTTTTTGTTTACTGTGAAGTCTTGCAGCACCGAAAGAGCAGAGAGGAAGGGAGATGGATAGGAAGAGAGGATATTTAATTATACCGTAAACTGCCTAAAACAGAAGCAAGTGCACAAAATGAAGTTTGTAAATGTAGAACTAATGCAGTTAGCTTTTCATGTTTATCTGATGTTTTGTAGGAGATGTTCCTTCAATATTTTGTTCAACATAATGCAGTATTATACAGTGTCCTTGTGAAACCGATTATGTACATTTTTTATGGTGTCAGAGAAGTGATAATTGAAGTCTTTTTGTTAACACATTACCTTTGCCTGCAATGCAATTCAGTATGAAACCATCGTGACATGCTTTCTGATTAGAGATTTAAACTGAACTATTTACATGGATGTTAAAGTGATCTGATAAGATGTGTGCTAACATGCCGAATCAGAATATAACTTTTTAGACTCGTGTTAAGTGGTTTTGCCAACTGTGAGGCGTCTAATCTTAAATGTAACAGAAGAAGGTTTTTACAACTTCACTGAGAAAATTCAATTCTTTCAAGAAGTGGTTCTGCCTTACAATATAATTCAGTAGTAAGTAACATAAGTGTATCACAGGTTATTTTCTATGGCTACAAATGACAGTTTCCCTTAACACCTCACATGACTATCGGTAGATGTTAAAATTTACCGTTGTTCCCCAAACGTCTCATATGCAGATTACTGTTACTGTTAACGACCATCAGCTGTATAAAATAATGGACGTAGTTACTGTGATGTCTCCCATTGGTTTGTTGACTTCTGTTTTCAGGGCCTCGAGTTTGACTTTTCAGGCATCGCCATGTTGGTTTTTAGGAGCCAGAAATGACCATATTTGGGCGAGAAGCTGGCACTGTGGAGGAGCGAGTGATGGATCTGACTAATAAGCTGAGAACGCTATCGGCAGACAGTCCGTCACTCAAAGCAGCCTGCCTTTAATTGTGCACAACTTAAAGCCTTAATAAAATGTAAACTAGTGAGTATATACATGTAACCCTGTACAGAAATAACATGTAGCTATAGAGACCAACATTTTTTTGTTACAGGCTGTAGACATGTTTATTTCTGCTATAAAGTTGGGCATTTGAACATGGGGGTCTATGGAGATTTGCTATCTTCTGAAGCCAGCTGACTTCAAGTGACCATTTGATGAACGCAGTTTTAGGCACTTTGTTTTAATTTTTTAGTCCCAGAGGTTGCCGCTTAAACAATTGTTTTTTATGCGCTAATTTTCTCCTATTGAACAGATTTCATAAATGTTTACACCAGCCCTCTTAACCCGATTGAGAATTCCTTCTGAATGGGCTCATCGGACCAGTCTCTTCTGATTGTGGAGGTGACATGAGGCATTTTTTATTAGTGGAATATTAGGGTCCATGTAGGTAAACGCACCTACACACAACAAAAAAATAACAGCAATAGCTTCATGGAAGTAATACTTACTACTGGGCTAGATTGCATTATATTCTAGACTTTGTTGTGTCCAAAGTTTTAATGTTCCAGCGCTGTTGAAGTGTTCCTTCTGGCCTTGGACCTTGTACCCCTGCTGGTTTTGCTTTCATTAGAATCAGTGAGTGAAACTTTGACTGCACTTGCTTCTCCTCGGCTGCTGAGCTTTCGTTTTAGAGCTTGCTGCTCCGTTAAACAACGTAGTGTTTGTTTTCTGTTATTTATTAGCAAGCCAGTTTGATGAGGGCATTTTTTTGCACTTTGGCTTGCTTTGCCGTGCAGTAGAGTAATTCATCGACTGGTTTGGACTGACAGATAGATCGGTTCCTCCGGGTGGCCTGTGCGGTACCAGGATGTGAGTCCTTGTGTGTCTCAGGTGAATATGTGTGGCTGAGAAAATGATTAAGCTCTATAGGCCTCATGAGACCTTTTGGACCTAATTAACCTACTTCTTCATGACTATATCCTGCATTTAAGCACAGTTAGGCCAACAAAACAGTTTTCCCTGACACCATCAGGCACACTGCTGTGTCTCTGGCACTGTATTCACATTCACCAAGAAATACATTCCCTGGTAGACATTTGCTCGTAATAATAGAAACATGATTGCTGTTCTGTATCTGTGAGACTTACCAGGACTTATAACAGCTTCAGCTCGAGTTATTTCTTCTCTGTGAGTGGTGGTGCTTCCAAGAAGAACATTGGCAAAGCATTTAAAGAGATGGAGCGTGGAGACTACAACACGAAGAGACGCAACCGCTCTCTGTTTTGGAACCCTTTAACTCCCTCTGTCATTACTCTAACGTGCTTTACACAGTGAGCAGTGGAGAGTGTATAAATTTAGATTGGTTGTGTGTGTACTTTTGGAGGCCGAGGGGAGTGATTCGCCCGAGGCTGAGGATGTGAGCACACGCAGAAGACATAAGCTTTAAAAGTTTTAACTGTTTTTCAGCAGAATGACTTCTCCTGTTCACTCATGTCACTTGAGCCTCACTGTGATTATCTTTATTCAAGGGTTGATGAAGAAACAAGAAAAAAAAAACATTTTATTTTTCAGACTTTCTGCAATGTTTCAAAATGCTGTATAGTTTTATCATCAGGCCTTTAACTGCTCACTATTCAGAGGCACAAACTGTGACAACTGGTCGCAAGTACACATGCTTTGGGCCTTATTTTAAATATGCAAGTGCAAAGTGTTAGGCCTTGGCCGCACAGACTGTGTGGGCGTCTCCGAGCACCCCTGCTGTTTTGCTTCATGTTTGTGCAGCAGCACAAAGTACAAAAGGGCTCGCCGTATTGGAAAATAGATCAGAGGGTGTGGTGATGGCCAGTCGCATGACTGATCTCACTGCTCAGTAACAGCTCTGCCAATCACAGTGACAATGATAGAAATTATATATAAAAAAAAAGTTTGGTGAAACAGTTTATATGATGTTTTCCGCAATTAGTGCCATTCCAGGTATTAGTCTACTGCATTACAAGTTGTAGCTTAAAAAGTAGTTCTCAGACTGGAGCTGGCTCTCCTGGGGGGCAAAGAGCCACTGCAGGTGGGGCGTGGATAAACGAGGGGACAGTTTGGAGTGAATCAAAGCTGAATGAATGTGATTTATGCAGGGAAAATAAACAAAAATGAGTTTGTTGATGCTATCATGCTTACCTTTATTTCACTGAAATTCAACATAGATCTTTTTTATTAGTTGATTACCTATTTATTGTCGATAATTGACACTTTGAACTGTGAAGCATTTCAAGACTGAAAATGAAATAAAATTTTTTAATGTTGGATGAACGGCTGTGACTCACAGAATTAATAAACTTCAGTTATCTGATGTCTCCCTCATAAACATCACGGTCTGATGTGCACATTTTAAATCGGAGGCTGTAGATTTCGCCACTGCTGTAGTTCTCTCTGTTCATGCAGATTATTTTGCTTTTTATTTGCTCTTGTTTTCGGTTTCTTTAGACTTTTGTCTCCACACCAATCCAACATTAGTGAACAAAACTTTTTTGGGCAGCTCACACCATTGAAATATTATGTATACACAGCCAGTGTTAAAATACATCAAGAGTTGGTGTCCCTTCTATTTTTGCTAATCCACAGAACAAGCTGTCAACAGTTTTTATAGGGACTATTTCATGGGATGAAAGAGTTGTATATCCCAAAACATGAACAAATGGAACCCACACTATCTGGATGTTCAGATACCAGTAGAGGCATTTCATAATGTCAGAGATTTTTGGAAAGTGAGAAACTGAGACTTTTGTGTACTATGTGTACTTCTGTGTCATCATTTCTGGAAATATAATTTGCTCTTCTCTTCTTTTTCAGCAAGAGAGGATCTCGTCCTCTCCCCTTTAACTGTTTGCCAGCTGTTTCACTCCTGCCCACTTCAGAGATGAGTGCCAAGTCAGCCATCAACAAGGAGGTCTTCATACCCCACGATGAGAAGATGCTTGCTGCCGTGCAGGTGAAGCGGAGGACCAAGAAGAAGATCCCCTTCCTGGCCACTGGTGGTCAGGGAGACTACATGACCTTCATCTGCGTCTCAGGTCAGAGGAAAAAGAAAATCTCTTCTCTTCTCTTCTCTTCTCTTCTCTTCTCTTCTCTTCTCTTCAAAAGGCCTTTTTTAAAATCTATTTGTGAGTGTTGATTGTGCTGTTGCAACCCAAAGTCACATTGTAGCATGTCTCCCTCAATTCTCCTGCTAATGTTCACACTGATGAGCATGTTTGCGTTTCCTCTGCCAGTAGAATGACATGCTAAATCAATTTACTGCTGGGCTTTAGGTCAATCCTATTTAAATAGATTAGATTCACCCCAAAAGGGAATAATTGTTTCAGCAGAAATTGAGGTTTTAATTATTTTGCTTTTTTCTCATTTGAATGTTAGCTGAGATATTGCTTGTTAATTGAATTAGCTATGGATATTATTCACAAGGAGAATGGCTGGAGCATATTAATTTCAGTGCCAGCAGAACTGCTTAAGAAGATCAATGATATTTCTTAATCCCACCATTTAAATGTGTATTTAACTCTGCTTTGGCAGCAGCAGATCTCATCACTAAGAGTTCAAAGTTGCTTAACGTTTACTTGGATGAATTCAGAGTACATCAGTACAGCACAAAGGCCAGTACAGACTCTCTGTTGAGATTCAAATTCAAGGTTGTCTTCCAGTAGTCTAGTTTCTGTGTTTACACTCGTAGGCATAAACGCATAAAAGCTATTTGACACAATTACACACAGGTTTCTGAAAGTGGACATTGTTTTCTGAGGGGTTTATGATGAGTCATTTCTCCTTTGATGTAGAAATGAGTGTTGCTTGATATTCACTTGTTGTTCTGCTCGTCTCATCACGTCCCGGGCGGCAGCCTTCACCTCTGTGTCCCGGTTGAGCTTTGCTGCTGCAAAATCTATTAAAGTCACTGGATATCCTAACTACTCAGGCTGCATGGCTTAATTGAATTGAATTGGATTTTTTTGAATAATAATTAAAACAGAATTCATGACATATGGAGCTATACAATCCGGGGGTGTAGTTACGTTTGTGGTCATATTTTTGACAAGTTATAAATATTCACAAAAAGCGGTAGCTGTCATCAACCCGGTATATTAGCTTTATTCAGAATTGCACAAAAGAATTCAGATTGTGTCAGTGGGACTGCTCATTCTCTAACACTGCAAAGCTGTGGAAATGCTGGGCAGTTTATTGTCTCTATGTATGTGTGTGTGTCAGTGTAACCTGAAGAGAGAGAAAGAAAGATTGAGCCAGGGTCAGTCTTAAATCCTCTGTGAAGCGTCAAAGGGTAGCCAATTTAAACTGTTTTAAAATTGCTATCAGTGGAGGATTTATACCTCAGATCTCTGTGTTGTCTGATCTGAGCAAGATAAGTTTGCTACAATTCAACTGTGCTGAAAGGATGAAGAGGCCCTAACGATGGATTGTGTGACTAAAGGGACTGTGGGCTGCTGCATTCTCACTTTCTTTTTATATAACCCAGCTGAATAGGTATGTTTTCTGCTTTGGTCTGTGGGTAATGTAAGTGGGAGTCAAGGTCCTTCTTACATAGGACTGAGAAAACTAACTTCCATTCATTCACTGTTATCTTTGCTTAGAATGAGCAGAGACATTGGGCTGTTTTATCCTTTTGTTCATTCAGTGCAACATTTTGTATCTGTTATCCTTTGAATTATAATACGTTGAATATGTGAATGGAATGCAGTTTATGGCCACTGATGGCATCACCACAATCGCGCCTGTTTGTCTTGCGTTAGACTGTTGAAAGTTTTGCAGTCTGCTCTACACTAACAGTCTCCTGACTAAGCTGCTGTTTTGTATCACATGTGGGAGCACAGTAGTCAAGGCAGGCACTGTTATGTGGTTCACATAGTCATGTGGCATTTCTTCAAGCCAGCCAGGCATTGTTCTGAGTAGTGTGTGTGTGTGTGTGTGTCTCTGTGCGTGTACTGTATAGTCAAACCACGAGTGTGAAACCAGGCTGCACCTCCCAGCGCATCAGAGAAACAAGGCTGGTGTGTGTGTGTAACTATGTGAAAGCACTGTGTGTTTGTATATAAGGGTGGGGGAAGGGGGTCGCTGACAGTCTCATGGCTACAGTAGCAGATAGTTGAGGGATGAGGGCCATACAGTGGCAGTTATGTAATCTGTGGTATGTCACGATTAAAGGAATGCTATAGCATTAGGAGCTGTACTGTAGAGACACCCGCGGGCGCTCAACTCTCAAGCAGGGTGCCAGGATGAAACACCAGGCCATCACTGCTGCTTCAACTTCATATGCTGTAATATTACCCTAAGATCTGACAGAGTACAAGAAAAACAGCATGTTTTTTTTTTTTTTTTTTAACTCATATGACTTCTACAGGAAATAAAGAAAATTATTTGCAGTTTTTATCTTTTGCTAATAAATCACAACTTTCAGAGGCATGTAATATGGATGTTATGCAATTGACCTTGTAACCGCAGCAGTCGGTTAGAGACGTCTTTTTTAGTATGGGTGAGTCTGAATCTTTGAATTGGCTTAACACATGGCTTTTTGTCTTAGGTAGAGCACTACATCTATCAGTGGAACAACAAGGCTTGGATAGCTGCCACTTGAAGAGAAGAGCTTCTTGTTTCACTATAACTAAAGCAACAGGAAAACAAGACTGGTTTGGCTCACGTTGCTAGCTGTTGTTTGGCTTCAGGGTTAAATCTTGGAAATCAGTTGTATGTCAGCACAGTGGAGCAATAATATTCTGAAATTCCCTGTAGCAATGAACTGATTTCTATTAGAGGAAGCTTTTGTCCACAACGCCTAAAAAGGTAGCATCCAATATTGCATAAACATGCAGTGTGCATGATTAAGATGATACTCATGTCCTAACTTGTTAAGCGTGGTTTGGACTAACAGGTGCATTTTGTCTACTTTGGTTTGCAGTTTGCCAACACAGTCTGGAGGGTTTTAGACAGGATCTGGGTCTTGAGCTGTGTCTCAAATCAGATAGGTCTATATCTGTATTCATACTTGCTATTGTGATTTTGAGTGCATAAGTGCATACAGACAAGTATGGCTGTGCACTATGCGTAGCCAACCTGGATGGCGCACTCATAACTAAAGTTAAGTGTAGAACATTGGACACTTCTCACTCTCAATGTTTGACATGGCCTACGTAGTGCAAAGGGGTGGTGTCACAAACATATTTCAGTCTGGTAAAATGTCTGCCAACTACCGCGGTGAACACCAAAGCACTTTACAAATATACATCTGTATAAATGAACTATGAGTATACTGTTGTCTGATGGGAATCATCAGTTTGTGTATTGGGATGATCCTGTAGTATTTTGGTACAGCAAACCTGAACACAAACGCAAATGTTGGCTTGCTAGCTAGCTAACAGCGGGTCATTTTATCATCAGGCACTGATGTTACGTGATTTGTGGTGTAAGTTATCTGTTACAATCTGGGGGTGTAGTCGCATCTGGTCTTAGTGCATGTGAAATTATCATCTTCATTGTAGAATATGTTAGTATTAGATTTGTGCACAGATGCCTGATGCCTAGTTGTAAGTTTCATTAACTCAGTAGATCAACTGGTAATAGAGCCAGCCAGCGCCAGACATAGACATAGACATTCATAATATTTTCTAAAAGCTCACTCATTTTTAATAACATAAATAAGTAAATGCAGAACAAGACAAGTGAGAAAACAATAAAGCAAGCATACATTTTGGTGAGTGACAGTCATGGTTAAATGTTAGTGATGAAGCTCTGCCGATTGCAATTTGCAGAGGTGAAGAAAAAAGGTCAAATCTTGTGACGGTCATTACTAGTAAGTATGCAATGGCCATATTTGATTTGAGACAACACAACCTTGTCAAAATGTGTGCACTACACAAGTAAGAACATAGTGCACACAGTTTAAGTATGGGAGTATCCAATTTGGGACACAGCTTTAGTCTGTTTGAAATTGAAATTTGGTGTAGTTAACGGTGAAAACACAATCTAGACCATTTATGTGATATTTACAATATGAATTCAAAGCGGAACATAACTGATTTTCATGATCACTTTGCAGATCATGGCAACCTTTTTTTTAACATCATTTTGCAGTATGCAGTCAGGATGTGTAATTTTCTTTCTATTTTTATAGCTGTCATCATCAAACATTGTAAGATTTATAAGCTCAGCATGACCACCGGAGGAGAAAAAGCCCTCAAGCACAGTTACTGAAAGGTCATGACTTGTTTGTCATACGCCAGTGTGAACACAAAGCAGACGAGAGCTACAAAGCAGCGTGCACTTTAATTATTATTGAATCATTTATTTTATTTTTTGTGGTATCAAATTGACTTAGTCATATATACCTTATTGTACTAAAAGTGATACAAAACTAAACTCTGCTGTCCTTCTCGGCTTCTCTTCACCTCTGTGACCGGTAGGTGCTCCTAGCCTGTGCTGTGATGAGATTTCTATGATGTCTTTGATCTTATACACAAACACGTTCACATAGTGTTGCTCAACTGCACACAGAAACGTATGTTCGGGCTTTCACAACAACATCAGGGGTCTTGATGACATAGGAGTGTGCTGGAGCGAAGCCAGAAGCTCAACACGGACCAAGTTGGTTAGTGAGCTTTCTCTTTGATCACTGGGCTTCACGCGGTGCCTTTATGGCTGGACCTCAGGGCTGAAACACTGGACCGCCCACAGAATGTTTGGCAGGAGAGATGTGAGGCCAGTTGAGCTAGATAAGACACTGTGAAAGTTCACTGGAGTAGCCGATTAGTCTACATGGTTTTCATTTCATTTTTTCTGATCTGAGAGGAAAACATATTTTCTGTCGTTCCCATCCTGTTTGTCCTTCAAGCAATCCTCATGATTTTCACAACCCTTTTTGCCCTTGTTTACATCTCTGTGTTTATATGTATTACTGTTACATGTTGCCAGCTTTGGGGCCTTTAGTTATGAACACAAGGAGCCATCTGTTGGGTTTCTAAATCATTTTAGGAATTTCCATCCTTTTGATTTTGACTATTGAACTTTGCTTGATTGATGTAAGCCATGGCCTTACTCCCAGTTATGTTTCAGTAACACTTTCTTTGTAAGTTTGGCTTCATTGAATGAGCTTACGTGTGCACTGGTATCCCAGCTTTGAGCCATATCCTGAGGCGTGCACTACAAAGTAAATTCAGCATACTCAAGATATATTTTGGTTTTCTGGCCTCACTAACCCTAACACTGGTCATCTTTATGCGGTATCATAAATCTGGTTATCAAATAGCTTAGTCAACTCTGGCTTTTCTTATTCAGCCATGACTGTGCTCATGCGAGAGAGTTTTTAATTTCAAGTAACATCGTCAGAACAATAAATGAAGTACTTCATATGATGTGAGATGATAAATGATAGCCTGTAACCTTTCAACAGAATAGAAGGATTGTAAGAGCCACTTCATATATATTTAGAAAAAGTGTTTGTGTTGGTATATGGCACAATATACGTGTTCTGATGTTATTTAAGTTTACAAAACAGCCTCTGTGTATTTCAAATAGTATATAGTAGTAGACTACGCTAAGGTTATATTTATATTTATGTTAATTATTATTTAATTTTCTGTAAGATACAGTTAAAAGTTATTTGCTACAGGTATAGTGTCATAAGGCTGTTTAGGGTGCATTACAAACAAGAATGTTATTACACTTTGCTTGAAGACAATGTGAAGTCTGCATAGATTTGGTACGTTTTTGACCACATTATGCATGTTAGAGTGTATAAATAACAGATGATGTTTGAGATTACATAGGAATAGAAAATCAAGTCAGTAGCGGACTTTGTCTGCTATATTTTTGTGTTTTGGCATTCTGAAATAAACCTCGTTGAAGGTTTTCCTTGCCTCAGTTAAGTACTTTGGATTTTCACAAAAAGGATCTGAAACCGGAGTCAAAACTGAGACACCTTGCAGACTAAGTGGCCAAGGAACTTTAGTATGTTAAAACAGCCACTAAAAAGCTGTTGAAACAACAGAAATTATATCAGAATAAGTAGTATGTTTAGGTGTTTTTATATATGACTTTTATGTATAGAATGAGTATTTTTGCACTTTGGTTGGATGATGAAAGGACTATTCTGAATATAAAAAAACTTAAAAAAACTTCAAAGTAATGCCAAACTGTTTCTGCTACTGGAATTGGGAAAAGTACTTTGAAAATAAACTTTACATAATTATTGTAGCTGCATGAAATCATCATGTGTTTAATGTCTCAAATAATCTCTGTTTGTTCAAATCTGTATTTTAAAACTTGAGTGAAAAATGAAGCCTTGAACCATAAAAGGACCCTTTTGAACTATACAAATATAGAATTTTTTACCTGTCACTTTTTTGTCTGGATATTTTTTTCCACTGATCTGATTCGTCAGTGGTCGAAGTACTGACAGGCTGTGATCCGATACTCTAAATTAAACCTCCTCTGGAGCAGGTTAGCTGTTCAGCATAAGTTGCCACGGTGATTTATCCCATTAAGAATCAAACTAGCTTCATAGCACTAAAAACTCAGTGTTAGCCCTGAATTTACCTTGCTAACCCCAAATCCTGCTCCATACTAAAGGTATGTTTTATCTAATTGGGATATGTGATGTTTACATAAAACAGAGAAACAGTTTTCAGGTGTCTGATCAATTGTGTGCAGTTGTGACTTGGAGAAGAGAACTCCTGACAGCATATCCAGGTTTCTCAAAATAGGTCATTCAGGTTTCTATATCTGGGATATGATGTTTACATGTGCAACAAATAACTGTGACTCTAGAGCGTTACCAGTATACTTATGCGCATGTAAACACACTTGCTGATGCTTTATGTTAATGTGGGAATTTTCTGTGGGAAGCATGTAGGCATCTCTGTTATATTGGTGTATTCATGCACAGTGTATTTATGCAGGCATGTTATTTTGTGTGTTGGTTTCCATGTTTATAGTTGTGTGTAGGCTGTGTCTAACGTATGATATGCTGAAAATCACATGCTAGTGTCTTGGTAAGTGTGCATCTCTTTTTGCACGGTGTTATGTAGCGTTAGTTTTATCTTTATCACTTCCTCTCCGCCACACCTTATCAGTTGAAGGTGAAACAGCATTAAGTAGATAGGATCTACTAAATCACATGATACACAGGGATTATTTAATTTGAATATCTTTAGTCGGGGCCAGTGATTTATAACAACTGTATTTATTACAATTGCTCCCATCCATCTTGCACCAGTGTGTCTTTGTTGGTGGGACACAGATCTCTTACTATGTGTCACAGAAACACATTCAGTAACAGAGCCCAGTATCAGTGTTTTCTTCAAGGCCATGTAGAATATAGATTCCACAGCTACCACACCAGTTTGTGTATTGCACTTTCCACTTCACTCCATTTGTCATCCGGGGCCTTGTGGCTATTGATTACATGGTGAGATGGATGGGCAAGCAGATCGTGTAGCTCACTGGTATATTAAGCTGCTTAGAAAGTCAGATCAGTTATGACCTTCGTTACTCAGTCCAAGAAGAGATCGGTCTGACTTCCTGATTTCATATACATACTTATTAGGGTGGGGGTGTGTTTATCAAGGTTAGTCAATCCTTATAAGTCCAGATGGAAACAGAAATGAGTGACCATGAATGCATATTTATGAGGATCAGAGAGGTGCTAAGGCTGCATCCAAAAAAAAAAGAGTTCATGTTTATTTTAGAGATGCACAGAAGGTATGCAGTTCAGGGTGAGGAAATACATAAACTAAAATCTTCTCAGAAACAAATGAAGAGCCAAATTCAAGGGTTACTGTTAATAGTAGAACTTTAGATCCAGAAAGTTTAACTAATTTTTTTTATAAAATTACTACCTCTTTTCACCCATCAATTCAGAAAATGGTTAACATTGGAAAAAAAAAGGTTAAAAAAAGAAACAAGTAAATGACCATTTTCAATATCATGCAGCCCGTTAAGGTGTAGGTGAACTGACTATGACTTAAATGAATAGGTCATCATTTTTGGAAGCAAAACTGGGAAACAGTTAGCCTGGCACATAACCACCCTTTAAAATTGCAAATTGTCAATTTCATACTTTGGTTTTTGTATGTGTTAAACAAACAAGATAAAATCCTCCCACCAGAAGTGCTGGTAATGTTGGTCCACGTTCTTTTCAGCATTTTCTGATTTGTTTTTTTTTCTCCCACATTGCATTTAACTGAACTTTTTCAAACATCTAAGGGAGTCTGGACAAATGTTTGTTAACGAGGTTTAGCCAGGCGTGGGTGCGCGGGTGGTCTGTGCTCTGTTGTGAAGAATGTTGCCTTCTGTGGGTTTTTCACAGGGCCAGTGTAGCAGCAGTGACTGATGCTGGCCTCCCAGTTTTTACTGAGAGCAGAGACATACATCCCACTCACACAGGACCAGATACATCAGCATGACACTAATACCACATTCCCTGTTAAGGTATTTGTGTGCGTATGCACATGCATCTGTGTGTGCTCGCCATCCATACCAAAACCTCTTTGTATCAGTGTGCTATGGCAGTCTTTATCTAGACTAATTAGGCTCTTGCAACAGCTCAGTTTATTTTTGTGCCAGACCACTCTTGAACTGTCTCTGCCTCTCACCCTCGCCCCCTCTTATCACGTCAGCCTCCCTCTCAACCCCCTCGCCTCCAATCTCCTCTCGGCCAAGACAGGGGTGTTCAATGCTTGAGTGACCTGAGTTTAGCCTAGTAGAGGAGAGCTAAGACGGAAAGTAAAAGGCAAGAGAGGTTAAGGGCTGGTGGCAAAATGAGAGGATTTAAGAGATGAAAGTGCAATCTTGTGGGAGCTTTCAAACATTATGCAGGAAAAGACGACAACTTAAGCAATGGCTCGTGCTGGTTATTCCACATAACAACATTGTTTTAAATGTATATGAAAATTTATTAAACTAGAGAAAAACTGCACTGATTGGACAATAGGACAAGCAGTGTGTGGGATTATTTTAGGTTTTACACAGAAGATGGTAGCATGGGAACCAGACGAATCTGAGAGCTCACGTTTAATTAGCTCTGGCAGATGTGTCTGGTTCTTCTTCCATTCAGACAGGTTTCCAACTGGCTTGGCCAAGGCCCAGTCACAACTGTTTATTTAACATGGGGATTTTTTGATACAAGGATACCCCTTTTCCACCAAAATTAGCATGTGCATGCAGATTTTTTAAATACAGGTAAACCTGATGAAATAAGCCATAGACTGTTTTTACACTGTCAGTAAAGTAGAGCTGTGTACACTGCTCTGCAGCAGATGAGTATGTGTGTGTGAGGAGGTTGTTTTGATGTGTCTTTTTGACATCACAGACAGGCTGGGGAACAGGTAGCAGTAGACAGCAGCACGGGCAGAGCTCTGTGAAAACTTAACACTTTATCTCTCACTTACTTAGTCTGTCTTTCAAACTTGGTGCAGACTCATTTGGATCAATGTATTAGCACTACTTAACAAGAGATGGAGGGTAGTTAGTGGTGGCCTGTTATTGCATCTTGCTAAAATGAATGTGTTCCCCCAGGTTTTGTGTTGTCATCAATGCTGTTTGGAGCTGGAATATTTTTGTGGGTAAAAGCTAAACTGGAGTGTGGATGGGTATAAATAAGGCATAAAGAAACAATTTCTGACCATTGAAAAAAATATCTCACAGTAATCTCTTAGATTGCTACAACATAACTGGCCTCGATGCTTGAATGCCCACAGACGCTGCTTCCATTTCTATCACTCTCCAGTGGCACCGCATCCTTCAATAATGGATCCAATGCGCTCATCCATTTCAGCTATTTGGGAAATTTGTGTCCTCTCCTATGGCCCTAACACATGACCTGACACCTATAGGAATAAGAATATGAAGAATTACAATTTTTCTTTTATTCAATTTAACAGATCTTTAAGTTGAAAAGCAGGAAAACATTTGTGAAAGAAGCCCATTGACTTCATAGATGTGTGGTCAAGCTGTTGCACAATCCAGTATGTAGGGTCTCTCTGATATCTTTTTCACTTGCTAACTTCACACACACACAAGCGTACAGCAGGTGGAGCGGGATAGATGAAAGGCTCAGGTGCTCTGCTGGTGGACTGAGCTGCGTGTGCTGTTATGCATACAAAAACCTCCCTCTGTATAGACGGCCAGCGTGTTTAATCCAGTCTACAGAGAATATGAGTGTGTGTGTGTGTTCAAATCAGTACATGCTCCAGTGCTTCTGACAGCTCTCTTCACAGTGCTTTTTCTAAACCAAAGCCAAACTGTCTATCATCCTCCTGCACCAGCCCCTCCTCTGTCCGTTACTGTCCAACTCCGTCTGCTTGTCTTCTATCCAAACAGCGCTTTGGTTCCCGGAACAAACCTACAATCTTGCTCCACGATCTCCTCAAAAATCAACCACAGTCCTGTGAGAGTTTCGGCTGCCACTGCTTTGTCATGTGTGTTTCTGTGTGTGTGTGTATGTGTGTGTGTGTTTGTGTGTGTGTGTGTGTGTGTGTGTGTGTGTGTGTGTGTGTGTGTGTCTTTCTCTTCAGCAGAAACAGTAGGGTGCTTTCTTTCTAGCACAAATCTGATGATTGGTGTAGTGGATGCAGCACATAGTTGTTAGCTTGGAAGACTCCCCTCAGCTTCCTCTAACTCCTCATCCAATCTTTGGCTGCTTTGGTGCAGCTCCATTCCTTCTTTGTGAGTCTCTTTTTAAAACAGGAGTGCTCCTGCTGACACTGTAGGCACACAGGAGATGGGAGATGGAAATGGGAGCAAAATGAATAAAGCAAGGGACTGGGGATATTCTTTCATTTCAGCTTGCACGCTTGGAGGATATATTTGACTTCAGGGACTTAATTGTGGTTAACCGTGCTTTGCAACTGATTTGTTTTACAATTGTTTCTAGTTGTTGTGGTGCAGCGATGAATTTCCTGTGCTTGTTTATTCCTAAATTGAGGCAGTCATGAGGGAAATTGATAGTGTGCTCAGAATGTACTTCAGTCATTTGGGTGAGACTTATTTTAGCACACAGTTTAATTTGCCTAATTTTCAACTTTTGAGAGCATTTTGACCAAAAAATTAAAAAAAAATTGGCTCAGAACCAGAAAAGTTGATTTTCAGCTGGAACCAAAACAGGTATTTCTTGATCTGAAGTGTGATCCGTGAAGACATCTTTGGGCATGTCTTACTTTCTAGGTTGGAAAGAGAGGATGGAGAAGGCAACAAAGAAGAGGTCAATTGAGATTGTCAAAAAAGTGTGATGGCCTTATTAATAGTTGGTCTATGCTTGTTTTTTGGGTAAGTATCTGTACTAAAAACAAAAGTTCACAGGTAAACAGGGTAGGTTGCAATTTTACAACTACTGTTCTCTTAGCAGCAGTTGGAGAAGTTTTAAGTCATGGGGTTGATAATTGATCTGTTGATCTGATCAGAGCTGATCAGATCAATGCTTAGAGGTGCAACAAATGATGAAGTTTTGCTTTCACTGCGCCTGACGTTCTGCTGCCCTGTCTGTTCCTAGAGTACCTTCTGCTCTCTGATAGTGTGGTGGTGCGATCGACCGAGTGATTAATGATTGCACCAGACTTTGTATATTCCAGTAGCTCTTAATACAGGCCAACTCCAAGAATATAAAATCAATGCGTGGCGGTAGATGGTTTGATCTTGGCAGGCAAACCATTGGTGTTAGTCCCAACTGGTCATTGCATTAACAAAACTGGGCATGGTTCTTGTTAACCTGAAGAGTTCATGACTTTTCTCTCTTGTTTTTTCCAGAAATGTTTAGAGTTAAGTGGTTTAGTTTCTGGCCTCCTTCCTGGGGTGTACGGTTATTGTTGTTCTGAATGTTGTGAAAGTGTTGATGGCACACGGCAGCAGGGAATAGCCCAGGGAGATGAGGTGATGTGGCCACTCAGGGACCATTGGGGAGGTAATTATTCGAGAAGAGGACCACACCACACATGTTTTTAATACTGTGTACTCTGACCATATGTATTGGCTCACTATCAGAGCAAAAACCGTGTCAACACAATTCCCTGCATACCTGGAAGAAGTCCTCTCAGCTTTTGTTTGGTGCAAACAAAGCTTGTACCCCAGACCCTTCCTCTCATCTGTGCATTGTGAAATGAAGGGAATAAGGGGAGGAGATGAGGAAATAAGAGAGAGCTGTAATAAAAGAGCGAAGAGCTCCAGCTTTATAAAAGTCAGTCATCCATATAATTAGCTGATGCTCTGCTCTTGTCAAACTTGGAGGCTTCACCACGAAACATTTAATAACCAACTTTAGTTACTCAACTGACTTTCCAACACATTTCTTTTGGCTTTATTAAAACTGTCTCTGAAGATATTGAAAGTAACAATGGCTCATATGAAGTCAAATATTTTTATGATCCGTGTCTGGGTTGAAAATAAGGCTTGTTTCAATAGAGGTCATTGGTATTTCTCAATGTATTGACATTCCTTGATTATTACAAAATGTCTTGGCAGCGCATTATAATTCTAGACATTTTACAAAGCTATTTTCTTAGCCTGTCACAGCAATTTGGTGGCAATAACAGTTCTTCTTTAGGTCAGAGAGTTACAGGATAAATAGGAGAAGTAGCCACCTGCTTGAGGACGTAAGATGAATTGGTCCTTTGAAGGTCTTCCACCAAGAATAATGTGAGTGGAATTCATTATTTATGCAGCAATCTTGGTCAAATGAAAGAAATGGAGGACACTGGTTGTTCTCATTTGTTTTTTAAGCTTGGAAAACAGCACTCACAGATTGTGTCCTTAGCACGCCTGGGACCATGTCTTGAATCCATTAATTAAACTCTGCAATCTTGTCTGGATCTTCTTTACTACACTTGGCCCTCTTTCAACAACTGCATTTGATGAAGACTTGGCGAGACAAACTTAAGCCATCATAACAATAAAGTAAAAGTCAAAGTTCTGGAGTGTTTTCTCCCTAACAACTCTCCTGTCAACTTCTAAGATGTTTGCAAGATGGATTCCCCTTGCAGAATAATGTCTCTGATTTAGCTGTCATACATTTTCTCCACTGTTTCTTTTCTCTAAATGGTCTATTTATTTTGTGGGTTAAGTTGGGTTGCAAGCTGATACCGATAATTAATAATTAGCTGCTTCTCAAGATACTGATAAGATTATTAAAATAAGACCAATTATTTAACGTTTGTATTTTAAAAAGAAGTTTAAAACCTTGAGTTATTGCACACCTTAGGGTAAGAAAGACTAAGATGTAGTGAGAAAAAATGGACAATATATTATTCCATAGACAGTTGTGAGATGCTGCTGTGTCAAACTTGTTTAACGGCTGCAGGATGTTTACTGATCTCATGGGGAGTCGGGCGGGAGCCTGGACGGGAGTCCTGAAACTATGAAAGCTGTCCACACTGGCAACAGCATGTTTGGCTCTTTTCTGTCTTTATAGGCGACTTACAAACCAACTTTAAAGGTGTACCGCCACCGACGGAATTGGGGTGTGTAGACGCTGCCCTTGTTAAGTCGATGGAAGCAGTCTGGCTTTGTCTTATTGGCACCGTTTATCAGTAACACATAATAATACATATTTACCATGACCTACTGATAATTTATAGGCTCAATATATATCGTGCCTTCCTATGGTAAAGTATTTCTTTAACTAATCGAACAAACAGGACTTTTGTTTGTCTCATATGGCTCCTGTGGACTAGGGGAATCACACTATGAATGAAATAGAGTATGAATGAAACAAATGTTTGGTCTAAATTAGCCATATCCTTTTCCACATTCATTTTCAAAACTGACTTGTATTGGACTTCTCAGGTTTCAGACTGTCGTAGTTTGTGGTTTTGCTGAAATATTTAGGCCAACTGCTCAAAAACGCCAAAACATTCATTGGCAGGAGTTCACTTGCGAACATTGAGTTTTTGAGTTGTGTTAGGTGTTTGCCAGCTGCAGTTGCAAAACATTTCTTGAATACATGAGCAGAAGGAATACATTTTGTCTCTAAAGCTGCAGCACTTCCCCCGGCGAAAACTCTTCAAAACATGGAACTTGGTAATGTTTTTCCCAGCGACCAATGCCATCCGTCTTTCAAGCCTTTACAAAGGCCCACTCAGAATACTTTGTGCACTCAAGTAATTTATATACCTGTCTCCGTTTGACTGCAGTGACTTTTGTGTACTTTATTGGGTCATTTGTTTGTTTGCAAGCAGGGGAATGTAGATAGGGAGAGAATAGGTCAGGAATGGAAGGAAGGGAGTACAGGAAGAAGCAGTGCAGGGGGATACGGGGGAGGTGGTCATGTGAACAGTAGCAGCTTTCATCTGACAGTAGCTCCAGATTTGAAAATGTTTTGTTGTTAAAAGAAAATTCATATTGTGTTGACCTTCGCTCAGCAGCTCAACCTGCTCTTTGTTGGATGGAAATCAGCATACAGGGACTTACCAAAGTAAGTTTTGGCTCGAAAATTGACACTACACAATCATCCTGGCTTCATGCCTGCAGTGCAATTTATCATCAGTTTGGCCAACAAAACTTTGGTACATCTGCAAAAAACATCCAGCTGTGTGAAAAGCGTATGGCTAAAATGCTGCCAGATGGCATATTTGAGATACAGAAAGCTGTTTTTAAAAAACAACTAGTGATATGTGCTTGAATAATTAGCCATTACAAGGTTTTATTCAAATTTTAATTTTTCTGTTTCATTTAAACTTTGATGGTAATAGGTAGATGATTTGGGACATGTAGAATGAAAGACAAATTTGGAATTTGGGACCTTGACATCTACCATATTACCATGAATAAAAGTGATTAATTTTAGTGGATAGAAATGACAAATTTGAGTTTGGCTGCATCTCTGTTGTGTTAATCTACAGGTGCAGCCAGTAAATCTGTTCAGTTTAGGGTCCCTCAGTGACTCTGCTGTCATGGAAGACTTATCTGATTATTAGAGACTATCCGTGATGTAGGAAGCCATCAGCCAGAGTAAAAGGAGGACTCTTCAGCACTATATAGCAGTATGTACCTACTCAGGCTTGGGCAGGGGAGACAGGGAGGAGCTGTGGATAGTAGAGCAGACAGAGATGTCAGGGGAGAAAGGGAGGGAAAGATCTCAAGGGTCCCAACCTCTGATAGTCTTTACTGGAAAGGAGGAGGGTTTGAAATGGCAAGTAAAGTTGGAAAGCTATTGCTGTTATTTATCAACCACGCTTGAGTTTTTCCAAGTCAGAAAAGCTTTTTTCTTGTGATGTTGAATGGAAAGACTGAAGACAAGACAATGAAAGTGTGTTATCTTTTAGGGGTGGAATCTTTAGGCACCTTATGATTCACTTTAATTATGATTTAGAATGCTGTGATGCCATTATAAAACAACTATCAATGCATCTTTTGCACGCATCAAATTTTGTTTTCTGTACATGACTTTTATTTGCAGGGTGAATACTTGCATTTTTTTACATTTTCTTGCATACAGTGTGCCACTGTCCAGGTCCCATTAGCCTTCAACTTCATAGGTGGCAAGATGCCTGCTAACACATGATGAGATATACTGTATATATGATATTTATGTTATGTGTACTGTCCAGTGTTTGTACACTATAATATTTCACTGGAAATAGTGCTATTCACATACAGATGGTTTCATGCTCAGGTTTTGGGCACATTGTGAGACAACAGGCTCCTGAAAAGAGGTATCCAAAAGGCACCACCAACACATAGGAGAGCTGTTCTATGTCTCTTTTTTTAAGTAATTTTGTGTATTTTTTGGTGGTAAAGTGTGATTTTGTAGTAGTTTTGTGTCTCTTTACAGTTCATTTGCACCTCTTTGTGGTCTTTTGAGTCTCCTCCTGGTCATTTCATGTTAATTTAAGATACATTTTGCAGGTTAATGCCAGGACGGCCCCCTGACACTTGAGCCTTGTGCCTGGTAAGCCCAGTCTGTTATCTATTAATGCTCAGATAGGCTACTCTTTTAGCACATAGGTTTTGTGTTCCAAACCTTGACTGGTGTTTTTATTTCACAAAAATATAATATGAAACACAACTGTCAATTAAGGTAACTTGTCCGCAGCTGCATTAATTGATTTTAAAGGTACCTTACCTCCCTGCATTAGAATATTAAAATGAGGGGGAGTGCTCTACTGTGTTGTCATTAAGGTTATATTGTGTCTCCAGTTGTGGAGAGCAGCCTCTGTGCTCCACTAATAGCTTCGGGGAAAGCCAAGATGCTGAACGTTCAGTCGAGGTGAAATGTACTGAGTTATTTTCTTCAACACAAAGTTGATTTAAGTTGTTTAATGCTGCAGCGAGTGGCCTTGATTGTTTACATTACTGCTGATAGCTGCTCCGCTCTGTTAACATTTGTCTCTGGGGGATGGTTCAAAAGGTATTCACAATATATTTCACGTTCGCCTTGCAAATGTAATAATTTAGACATTAAATGAAAACATGCTTACCACTGCTGCCTTTTGTGAAGATGAATTAAAAGAGGCTAACTCTCGGCATGTGTGCACTGTAGACTGTCAGGGTGCTGCACTGCCTTTATGTTAGAAACTAACATTTAGGTAACTGATTTTTGACATTTGTGAACTGATGCCAAGTTGTCCACGTCTGCACCATGATGCAAGAAATTATTTTTTTAGGCCACACCCTTATTATCTATAATATATAATAAGTGTATTTCTCCTTGTACTTTTACTGTGTCTCCAGAGTCATGTATTATTGAGGTTAGGAGACACATTTATTCACCCTTTTGGTGTTGATGCGTGTCTTGCCTTGATTTACAATTCCTTTGATGGCCAGAAAGGTGTCTAATACCTCAAGTGCTGCATAAATAAAATATCTGCCTGGACCAAAGGAGCTGATCAATTTATGCATGTCCTTTAGAAACTATCAGCTTCTCCTCTGTCCATGTCCGCACACAGAAACACACATCGATGTTTCTCAGAGCTCTGTGTCAATGCCATTTTCCTTCCTTTCTTAAAGTTTCTGAAGAAAGAGGTTGTGTAGAAGTAATAGGAGAGTTGTGTTATAGTTTTAGTAGACTTTTCTCTCAGTTCTTGTTTTTACATTATTATTCATCCTCTCTTTACTCAACCAGCTCCGAGATGTCTCTGTGTCTCTTGTCAGCTCCACATAAACCTGTATTATGGGGCTAATAAAGCTGAGAGTACACTGTTTCGGAGCAAACACCACAAATACTTGAATACAAAAGCTGAAGGACTGGAAACTCTATGCATTAACCTTGGAGACTGATCTGCTTGGCTGTAAAACTTTAAAGAGAGACATATTATTATTTTCTACTTCAGCAGGCTCAGTCTTTCTAGCTGTCCAATTATCTCCTATTTGAATATCCTTACTGTGTGGTAGTGCAAGAGTCTGTGTGTGTTTCATAATATAAGCATGATATTGTTTCTATCCCTCTGGCAGAAATATTGGCTGAGTTCAGGATTTTTGGAACATAAATCAACATGGCTTATCCATGGCACATTAGAATTAAAGTGTTGGCAAGTGATGACTTAAGTCATTTTGGATCATTGAAAGCCTAATAGCCTAATTTTCATAATTTCATTCATGTTTACAGTACAGGGCACAATGCACAGCAAATGCAGTCTGTAGTTAATTATTATGGTCATTGTTTAGGCTGACATTTACTGATTAAAGTGATTATAATATGAGTTGTATAAGAAACTGATCGGCTTACATACTCTGCTAAATAATTTCTTGTTGGAAGCCCCGTGATTGGATCTGCTACGTGCCAGCCAGGAGCTAAAGAGACAGTTCACCCCACAATATAAATTACATAGTTTTCCTCTTGCATGTAGTGCCATTTATCAATCTAGATTGTATTGGTGTGAGTTGACGTGTAGTGTTGGAAATATGGCTGTTGATATTTGTAGAGATGTTTGTCTTCTCTTGAATATAAAGCAACTAGATGGCTTGTGGCACTCAAAGTGACCAAAAAAATAAAAAATAAATAAAAATCATTTGAAAAATTTAACAGCAACATCTCTTTTCAGAAACAGTGATCTGCTGATGATTCACTCAAGATAATTCAAAAACCTTGTTGTGAGCAGTTTCATTTAGGAACTTTTTTTTCTACTAAACTACACTACCTCTGTAAATGCACCAACACAGAGAAGGTTATGCATCTACTGCAAGCTCACTTAGCACCACTGAGCTAACTAACATTACAGCACAGCCAAGGAGGACACCATTAATGTTCAAATTTCGCACTGTTAAAGGCACAAACCTTTCGTCCATGAGTGCATGTATACTTCCCTCTGCAGTTTAATTTGGCTGGTGTGTGGAGTTGGCTACAAAGAAAATAGTTCCTACTTGAATCTGCTCTTAACAAGGTCTGTGGATTATCTCGAATAACGAGGTCATAAATTCTGGAAAGAGACATTGCTGTTGAGTTTTTCAAATGTATTTTTTTTTAAGTTTGAGCACCACAAGATGAGTGCAATCTAGTTTCATTATGTTGGAGAGAAGGACGATATCTTTACAGCTAATATCTCAAACATTTAATGCTGCCCCCAGTTTCCCTCCTTTATCATTCCCCATGAATGTGTAAAAGAGAGAAACAAAATGACATTACCATCTTTTTTAAACCCCAAGTCTGTGCTGTAAAATTGAGTTTCCATTGCTCAAGGAAAGGAACTGGCTTGTTAACTGCCTGTAAGTGATTGAGGCAAGGGCTGAGAAATATTGATTAGGCTCTTTTGCAGAAAATCCCTCCCAGCTCTCACAGTAAATATTTGTTTGGCTCTTTCCCTCTAGGCCCAAGGTAAGAGAATAACGCAAAGCGCATATGCTGAATTATACTAAGCAGACTTTTAACACTGGATATTCTCTACCTCACCACAACATCTACTCATAAATACAAAGTAGATCTGCTGATCCATTTATTCCATCTATGCGATTCATGATCATTGTCTGCCAGGCCAGGGCTGAGGCATTGCTTATACATTTGACTTTTTTTTTCTTAATTCATGAGTCATGTTACAAACTAAATAGTCTGCAATTCCTATTGCTGGTATGTCTCATTTCTCACAAATTCCAAGATTCATCTTAGTCATTTCATTTTTCATTTCATTGTTTTACTGGACACTTAATCTGTTTTCAAGCTGGGCATTCATTATAGGAAGTCCAAGTTGCTGCTACGCACCATATTATAGAGGTGAATCTCCTCAAGCATGCAGGCTCTCAGTACTCTTACCTGATGCTGCAGTTGCCTCTAATAAATCTTCTCAGTGCATGATAAATGAAAGATGCATCCTCCGTTTGTCCTGCAGGCTTCGAGCAAAGCTAATGTCTAATGGAATAGTTTGACCAAATGCATGGAGAAGGTTAGGGGTGTTTATTATAGCTCATAAATGGAAAATACCAAAATAATCCACATACAGCAATACAGTAAGGCCAATTCTTTTCATAAAAGTAGCATGCTTTACATACTAACATATGCTGTGTAAAAAAAACTCTTTTATTAAATGTCCATATTGCTCCTGCTGGTAGTGAACTAATTGTAGTCGCTAATGTAAACATACTTTAATTGACTTGATTTTTACAAAGCTGGCTGCAGATGACTATTTTTTAAGGCACCATTTATTGTTCACTCAGTCTTGTGATGTATCCTAGTTGATTTTCAGTTTTTACCTCTTAGACTTTGCAGCAATATTCTCTGCCTCTGTTCTACAGTATATGCTGTCAGACTACAGCTGTCGGAGAGAGAACAAGGAAGATTTAAAAGGAGTATAGTAGGAAAAGCTTCTCTGTGAAGGGCTCTAATAAGGCGTAGCAGGATTGATACCATCAGAAGTAATGAATTCGGAGCTGTATCTGATCCCACGGTTACATGCTGGCTGAGCCTGATGATTCTTATATCATTTTAAAGCAGCTAGTATTGATTTTGAAGTGAGGCGCATGGATTTGCTAAGCCAGTGTATCTGGAATTAACTCTATCAGTCTCTTTTAAAGGGAGAGTGGATTTATCTACTGCCCCAAAACGGAGAAGAATTCTGCCATCCAAGCAGATCTCCTGAGTCCAGCTGTAGTCTAAAAGACAAGGTGCAGAGTTGGATTTGATTCACACTACACCATGTTATGTTCATCTTTTTATGCCTCTGCACCAGTGGTAGATGTTTTCTGTCCCTCCGTCCCATTCTTATGAATGCGGAATTTCTTCAAATTTGACACAAACGTCCACTTTGACCACCAAAACGTAATCATTTCATCAACAAGTCCAAGGTTAAAAGGTGAGGTCACCATGACCTCATCCATCTCATTCTCATGAACACAGTGTCTCAAGATAACCTTATGGTAGTTTCCTCATATTTGGCACAAATGTCCACTTGGACTCAAGAATAAACTGATGAAAATTTTGGGGTTGAAGGTCAAGGTCACTGTGACCTCACAAGACGTGTTTGACATTATTAATAAAATTATGAAGTGATGACATTTTATTTATTTTCTGGACATTACTCCACGTCATATCTCAGAAACAGACATTTGGTCAGATACTGAATTTGTGACTCTGATCTTGGGTGCCCACCTTGAAACTGTGCTGATGTACAGATCTTTTGTGCTGCTGGGAGGAAGTGTGTGTTGGGCATCCATATTTTCACAGACTATAAGTGTAGCATGAAAGGTGCATGAGGGCAGACAACCGCAAGGTCGTTATTCAAGTTTTGCATGATATGTATATTATCTTTTCTCACTGTTGAAAACGAGGTGTAAGGAACAACTATTTCAAACAACAGATCTGTAAAAACTTTATTTTTACATCTACTTTAGTAGGGAGGTCTACACAGTGAATGATTTGTGAACATGCATGCTAAACTAAATCTGCCAGAGCTAACTTTAGCGCTTAGAAGTGCATGGTGCTTATGCTAGCGATTGGGAAAAGGTCCAAGACAGTCTCCTAGATCCCTGACTTAGTCATTTTCTAATCCTTTAGCCCTCGGAGGCCACAAAGCAAGTGAGTGACTGAGTGAAAGACCATGAGGGTGAACTAAAGTAAGACAGGAGAGAGTGAGTGACAGAGGAGAGCTGTTGGAGAAGTCACCCAGTGCAGCATTAAGACAGCGCCAAGAGACAGTCAGTGTCATATCAGGCAGGTGGGCCAGAGTCGAGGCATACAGGACACATATGTGCACCACGACCCGACTGTGGTTCTTTACTGATTGCTGTTTTGTTTGGGTTGTGGGAGTGCATCTGTTTGTTTGTTTGTGTATGAATGCATCCTTGTGTGTTTAGTTAGATCATGCCATTAGATGTAGATCAGCTTTGATGCAAACAGACAGCGTAGCATCTACTGAGCCTAAGTAATTGGACCTTGTAGGGAACATTAGACCCACTTTTAAAACACACACACACACACACACACAGACACACACACACACACACAGCTTCCCGTAATATTGCTTTTTGTCATAGTGATCAGATAAAACCCAGCCTGTTGTGAGATTAGAATAAATTGCGTTTTTGGACAAAGATTTTCCACGTTGCCTGTAACAAATCTTGAACATCATCAGGTTTAAGTCAGGCTGCAGTCAGGTACTCAAAGAGAGAAATCACACAGATAAACCTCAGTCTGTAGTGCTTTATTGTCACAGAGCGGGAAGCACACTCTGGCTAACAGTTTCCACTGCTAACTTTCACCTCAGTGAAACATTTGACAGAAACATGTGAGATGTTCTGAAATCTCTGGACTGACTTTATTTTAAAAAAATAGGTCATCTGAAAATTTTGGAGAGTGTCCAAATATACTCTATCTAACTTCTTTCATATGACTGACTAAAATTTTCTTTCGCAAACTGAAGTAGATGTTGTAGTTATTATAAAAGTCTGCTTGCAGTTTAATTAGAAGTGTTTAAGACATAAAAGAGCACTGGGTCAACATGTATATGTACAAGTGTTTTTATGTATGTCTTTATTCATTGTATGTATGTTGGGTGTGTCTTCATAATACAGAGTTTAAGTCAAACGTTGAGGAGCTATAATACCTTGTGTAATGGCCAAGTTTTACCAATCCTCTGGTGCAGTAAATCTGTTGTACACTAGCCTGCTCTCTACAGGTTTTAAGCTAGAAATATCTATACAGGGTTTTTCATGCTTGGAGGAATTTTTCCGTGACCCCCTGCCAAAGAGGCGTTAACCAGTGCCAGTGGAAATTGCATAATAATATACCCTAATGCTTGGCATTGCTTTCGCACTGTGTGGCCCATAGTGCAGGCGCACTTTAGGTTAAGCGCTCTGCTTGCTGAATGGAGACAGTTCTGCAGCTCTTGTAGACTCCCTAAATGCATATATAGACCAAATGGATCAATGCCCAATAGTGATAGTCATTTTTCAGTGGTTGTGACACCCAATTTTTTCCACTTATGCACAAATGTCTCTCTCACCATGTAAGTCAATGTGGACAAGTCTTTTAGGCCACAGGGCATCATGCGATTTATATAATTAAATTGTGTTTAGCCACTATGAAAATTGGCTTCAAAACCCAGCACACTCTCACACTGCATATTTTTTGCATCATGACCTGTCTCTTGCACCTCTGGCATAGATCAGACTGAGGACAAGTCTGAAACGACAATATTCTGTTGTGTGCTACATGTATGAAAAGGTAACACTGGAAAATGTTGAAACATCCCAACCCCACATCCCTTCCTCGCAAACTCCAGTTTTGTTAATCAGGGTTTCGTTTACCTAAGCATTGTAGACATTTTTGTATATTGAATAGTCAGACATTTCAAGAAAATGTATAGATGTCTGTCGAATAATGCATTGCAGACTCAATGCGTTGAATGTGCGCAGACTGATCATGCTGTCATGTATCGTCACTCCCCAGATGCCCAGTCTGAGCCAGGAAAAACCCCGCTATTGACTCTGAATTCCAGTCTTGGCTACTTATGTTTCTTTTAACCAAATAGTTTAAGTTGCTATGGGGCAGGATAAGTCTGGAATACTTTATGTGCATTTTAATAAAAAGTGAAACCTTGAGAATGGAACTTTCTTTAATCGCATTTGTATTTTGTGTCATCAATTCACAACATTTTTTAAATAAAAAAAGGGAAAACATTTCTATCTGCTCTCCTCCTTATAATTGGCAGGCGTTACCGTGTGTGTTAAACCGAGAGTTATGCTGTGCTTTTTCAACAAGAATTTCTTTAATCAAGGGATCTCACAACAATCATTAAATAAACTGACAGGCTGCAGGTCTTGCCAACAGAAAGAACAACAAATTGAATTTGGCCTTTTCTGATAAACTTATCAAAATTGTAAAAATGAAATAATCAAAACGAAGCTGTTCCTTAATTCCAGAAAAACAAAAAGGACTTTTATCAAAGGTACATGTTCTCTCCAAAATAATACTGCTTTGCAAATGGCTTTTGACAAATAAGTTAGTGACATCATGCTGATTTTTATGTTTTTATATGTACTCATTCAGAGTTGACGTATGAATTTGAGGAATTGTGATAACAGACCAGAGCTGATCATGAGACGGAGTCCACCCAGCTATCGTGAGGCTTTTTTCTGACTTGTTTTTCCTGCTCTGTGACCTTTGAATGGTAAAAGTTAAGATGGAGTTGACTTTCCATTACTCCTCTCTCCCATGCAACCCATAATTCTAATGGAACAACTGGGGGCTAAAGAGATATGACTATTCCTGCTCATAACTTTAATCTCTTCATCTTTCCCTGTCCTTTCCTGTGATGGCTCTTATATCTCTTCCTCCATCTCACCCCCCACCATTTTCATATCTTCGACCTTCTCCTTGTTATCTTCAATCTGCTGGTCTTCATCTCCCACATCTCCTTCATACAGCACTTCCTCAGTTCTTTTCTTATCTATAGTAATGATGAGCTGGAGTTTGGATTTCAAACTAGGACGACAGATTCTGTCCTCCCTTTGAGGCCCAATAAAAACACTGTTAGCTTGTTGACTATATTGTGTAACTGCTGCTGTCACACTGAACATCCTGCTGAGCCCATTCAAGCTTTAAAACTTCGTATGAAAAACAAAAGAAATCGTGTGATATTCAAATTTAACAGCCAAATCTGTTTTGACTGGCATAATTCTGAGTCGGGTACAGCCCTAGCAATAATGAACCTTTTCCCTGAGGCAGTGTTGTATATTGCAGTGGTCTGAGGACATTATATACAACATGACATGTGGATGGAGATTTTTTTTTTCAGTTTGTTACTGAGCAGTTCCATTACACCATTTTTCAAACACCTTTGTTGTTTGCGTCTTCCTTGAACTTCGCTACACTGCCCCAGTGATTTCCGGTGGTGTTGCTTTGTTTCGTGAGTATCTGTGAACTTTGAGAAAATATGCACAGATACAACATGAATGCAGTGTATAGACAGAGGGATCCCTCCTTGTCTGTATATGTATCAAATGTTAAGCATAAATAAGCACTAGATCTGAGTCAAGAACTAAGTGCACTTTAATATCTGTTTATTTATCACAAGTAATATCATTATTGCAATGTTCAAAAACGTTTTTGCATATTTTCCTCATATAGTGCAGCCCTAGCTGTTGTCTTGGGTTACGTGTGTGCCTGTTTGGAATGTATTTGCCAATTGAATGTCCTTTCTGAGGAAAAAAAAAGGTATTTTTAGAACATGGAAGTCTTAAAACAGTTATATAAAGAACAGGTCGTGTTTCTCCCCAATATGTCATCTCATGAGATTTTTGTTTTGTTTTATGGGCCTACTCTTTTGATCATCATTCAGAAAAAATTGGAAGGGTTATGTTTGATGCTTCAGTAACAGTGTGACCTGAGATGCCAGTTCATTAATCACTTACTATACAGCTTTTTGTAGAAACCATGGTGGCATTAAGCCCTTTGGACTCTTAAGTGGTCTCGTTGACAGGAAGCCAAGTGTCACGTCAGAGAATAACACCGCTGCAGTTTCACTTTGGCTCGGCTGCCAGGTGCATGTCAATAAAAGTCTATGGGTTTGGGGCAGCGCCTTGTAGAATATTAACTACCAGTATATTTAAAGAGTGTATCATCAAACCTTCTGTAACTGTTTAATTGATGTGCTCCATCAAATGTAAATTAACTATTTTTCACTGTTTTAGTCCAGTTTCCATACTTGCTCTGCATATGCTTCCAATACATGAAAATTGATTTTGATACAGTTCCCAATAGTGCCCCCAAGTCTCAAACATTTGCATCGGGTTAATGATGTTTTGAAGATCAACACCATACAGAACACATTTTTTTCATAACCAAACTCTTATACTTTGCTTCATTAGCTTCCTCTACAGTCTCTAACCATCAGAGGGGCAGATCAATAACAAATGTGGGAGCTTTTCAGTCTTAACAACACAACATCTAATATGGCTCTCTTCTCCTGTCATTACAAATCCGAACTCCTCTCTGACCAATTAAGCACAGTTTTTGCCTCTGTACCGAGGAACCTGATCAGGCATGTAAATGAATGGCACTGCGTTGGGAAGCTGTGGAAAGTAGGAGGTAATGGTCTCTGAGTTCACCTTGCTTGGCCTCTGTTTTGTTTCATCGATCCGCTTTAGAATAACAAACAAAGGTTCCTGAATAAAGTGGCCATTAGCTATTGTGCAATACGCTGAATGTTTGTTGATTTTGTATAGTCAGGGTTTTTGACAGAAAGCAGTGTTTTGATACCTAAGATAGTACATGTAAGCCTTTCAGATGATTTAACTCAGTGGTTCCCAACTAGTCCAGCCATGGGTTCCAGATTTCTCCTTAGTCATTAGTTCTGGGTCCACTCATTAGAAAAAATACCACATTTACAATTTTTTTTTCACAAAATGTGAACAACATGTTGGCTTAGAACACAAAGAAATAAAACATATTGCAAGAATAAACAGAAACGACAGAAAATTCACTGAAAAATAATAGGTGTTTTTTTACAGACAGATTCAGAATGGACCTGCATCCCACTTTCGGACCATGACCCACCAGTTGGGAACCACTGATCCAACCTGAATAGAGAGGACATATTTTTGAGCAGACATCATGTTTCATTGCAGTAAAGTAAATGCATATGTGTAATGGCTCAGTGGCTCCATAAAATGGCTCATCTCATTTGTTTGAAGGACATAGAGTGTACATTCTTTCCATTGTCTGATAAATCCTCAATCTGAAGGGTTGTTGACCATCCATGCTGTGCATGATGTTGAGAAAATGTGTTTAGTGTTTTCATACTCATACCATATCATACTTTAAAATTTATAATACAATCAAGAAAAGTGCACTCAGTAGAGTGCAGATGTCTACTGAGGCAGCCAAGCAGCCAATCGGACTGATCACTGCTACTTGAAACAATACTTGTAATACCCACAGAGGCGATTTCAGGCGGTTTAGCACATTTCAGAAGTGTACCAGAAAGCAATAACAGTACGCACCTCATCTATTTTTTGCAAAGCCACTGCTCTGTTGCACAGAGCAGATGGAGTTTTCCTGCTACCAGGCAATGTATGTGAAATATAGATAAATTTAAGTATTAACTTAAGTTAATACTTAAACAGATAAAACAGACAAAGAAAATAGTTGCTTAGAGTAGACGCATAAAAATCTGTGATGATGACAAGGACAAAATCAACTTCAAGCAGGAAAAAGTCTTTGGTTCTGAATTGCCCCTGCTGTGGTAACAGAACAAGCTGCAGCCTGAACTTGGCACAGCTGCGTCTGGTGGTAGTGTCCCTCCTGGCTCCCTGAGGGTCAAGATGGCTGTGAAGATAACAAAAAAATGTTGATTCATTCATCTTGTTTAAATAACTAACATAATCAGATCAAAAGGTATCGGGTATGGAATGAGTCTGCTTGCTATTGTTCAAATTGAGACCAGGATTTTTAAGCATTCAATGACATCTTATAACCAACTGTTGAGAAAATGCTAAAAAGACACTTTCTGGCAACATTCACAACCCAATACACAATCACTGTTTTTACACATGTAAGAAAAACAGACTTTACGTCTCTAAAGTGCAAGTGACGCTTAAAATGTGGATGGAATACATGGCTGACATGTGCTTCTACATACACAGCCTGTTACTGTCTCATTCCACGATAAAAGAAATTACGTGTACGTGACATGCCTGCAATTGCCTCATTGCAAAATCTTTTCAGCTGTAGCTCTGTGGTTCATGTCTGGCTTTTTCAAGAAATACAGGATTTAATGTCACTTGATAACAGTTGGTCAGCATCTGTATTATTGCATCTCACAGTTTCTTTTGTTGGCAGTTAGGTTTGGGATTGAGGGTTGGACTTTATTACAGCTCTGGTACAGCAGGCAGAGAGGGACCAGGAGCTGCAAGCTTTATAAGTCTCTGCATTGATGTGGCTGCCCTATGCAATATTTTTATTGTGGAAATTCATATTGCAAGAACAATATAATGTCAATGCAGTTGTGCAATTTATCTGTCTTTGGGTTTCATGGGTCTTATGCAACAAAACATGGGTGGGGGAGGTGCCTTCTTGATAACCCCATTGACTCACTCGCCGCAAAAGCTCAAGTGGGTAAGTGAAAAATATATCTGGCTGTCTTGTAGTCACATTAATGACAGTGGAGCCTGATGTTCTCTATGGTTTACCTTTTGGTGGTAACTAGTTATTTTATTAACCTCTGATCACACAGTGGGTAGCAGCAATGCAATAAATCCTGTGTATTGATTGATTAATTTGGCATTCTCAAATTATTTTAGGCTGTATGATTTTAATATCACATCTTTTTATTGGCCTCAGTCACTCTTTATAGTTTTGAGGAACCCCTCTTAAACATTCTTTTTCAAGTTTTAATTGTCACTGTCCAGCTGTGTCATGCCCCCCTCTGCCCATGCTGTAGTGCAGCCTTCACCCCAGCCTCACATGCCTGTGATTGGCATGCATGTTAATTGTGGTAATGAAGGTCACCCAGAGGAGCAGCTGGAGTTCTTCTCTGTATCTACAACACTCCCTGTAGGAAAGTTGCTGCCTGGCGTGAACCCCACCAGGACACCGAAAAACACCATATGCTCCCCACCCACCACCTCACACCTTTCCAGGGCCTGCCACTAAGAAATTCAATCACAGGGCCCAGAGCCATGCAAGATATGTGAGATACTGTGATCTGCTGTCAAAACTGGGATCAAGTGAAACAGAAGAAAAAGAGGCTGCCCTAAGGTTACATGAAGTGACTTTTGGCCAGTGGGTATTGAAATTAACTCAGAAAAAAAGAAAAAAAAAAAAGAAAACCCACAACCTTGAGACACCAAAGTTTTTGTCATGTACGTATAGCTAAAGCAATAATTAACCCTTTGAAAACCTAAAAAATGGCTTGATTTCTTACAAAAACATGGAAAGAGGGCAATGAGCAACTTAGCAAAAGATGGCCCAAAAAAAAAGTACAAAAAAAGAAATACCTAAAAAAGATTAAAAATTTAAAAATAAAAACAAACAAACAAAAAAAGGAAATGACCTAAACAAAAACCTCAAAAAATAACAATTTTGTAAAATATTTTTAAACATTTTTACCTAGCTTTTAAAAAATAATTTTCTAAATCTACAAATTTCTTGCATTTCTTGCCAAGTTGCTCATTGCCTTTTCTTCCAATGTTTTTGAAATAAAGCAAAACAATTTGCTCTGATTTTGAAGGTTTAAATAGGTTTAAATACTACTAAAAGTGATGTTTATCCAGGTTTCAAAGCGTTAATATTCAGCAAACACAACAATTTAAACATCCTAGCAGAGTTCTGTTACTAATATTGTCGTGTCCTGTGATTATTCTCTGTGCAAGGGGAAAGTTAAATACTTTATTTTACCAACAAAAAGTCTTGTGCTTGCTCATTTCAATGCAAGATGCATTCCTATCTCCTTCAGCCTGTCCTCTCAGACCACAAAGCCCAGGGTGCAGCTGTGTGTGTTGCACATCCATTATATGTTGCTCATCTGTCTCTTGATACTGCCTGGCTGAAAACCATTTATCTTCAATATGCCAATTTTTCACAAAGTGAGAAAAACAACTTAGTTGTGGGCAAGGTGACATTATTTTGGGGAAAATCTGGAGGATTTTGAGGCTGTTTTATGAGTCTTAGAGTTTGAAGATTTTTTCCCGACCTGTAATCCCGCTACCTAATCTGAAAATGCAAGAATCATGAAACTCTGAGATGCCTGGATTTAAAGGGCAGCAGTGCCTCTGCAACAATGTGTGGGAATCCTGCCAATGGATAACTTTTTTATTAAAACTTCTCACAGCAGTTGCGGAAAGATCAGTGAGACTGACAGCCTCATATAGAATATATGTCATAAAATGCTAAGGAAAACAATCATTTGGTACATTAGTTTGTTAATGATTCGGCTTGTTGAACACTCTTCAAGTTTGCACTCTCGCCCGAGCCCTTTAATTGGAATTGGCCTTAAGACTTTATAATTCGGATTTTGTACATTCTAATTATTGAATACCAACAGCGGAGGTTTTATGGTAATTTCTATTTGGATTATGTATGATTGTGATTATGATTTTATGGGCAGAACTTCCTCACTACTAATTGGTCCATGATGCTTGTAGAGCACAAAAAGTTTTGTTTTGAGGTCACACAGTTTTTAAAAATCACTAAGAATTTTAAAGGAAGAAAAATAGCCCAAAACGATTAAAGAAAAAAATAAGTTACCAAGTGTTTTTTTTTTTTAAATCACCAAACATTTTAGAGAGAAACAATCAAAAATTTTTAGAGAGAAAAAAAAATCGGCAAAAATTTTCACCTAGTATAAGGTAGTACAAATGCATGTAATGCATTGCTAATGCTAACAAATAAAAAGCCAAACACGTTGAAACTGTGTGCTTGAAGACATTCATGAACTATAATTCAGTGTTTGTGAATAATATTAACAAACAGTTGCTCATGGGACTTTGTTGGGCTGCATCTGTTAATTATTTTAGCAATTGAGTACTGAACCAAATATTGGTTTATCAAGTAACTGGTTAAGAATTATTTTTGCTTTATTAAAGATAATTAAAAAAAGAGAAAATAAAACACGTTACTTACATGAACTAATTTGTTTCCTTTTAGGAAAGTCAGCATTTGTATTGCTTAAATTGCATGCCGTTATTAGGCTCCTGTATTTTTGATTATTGAGGTACTTTATGCATCACTGTGAGGGAACTGTTGTAGGCTTCTGAGTTTCATGTCATCTGGCAGGCCCTTGTCAGTGGATAAGCGAAAAACTTTAGGGGCTTGAAGCCTGCAGGGAGGCAAACAGTAATGTCACCCTCTGTCTGGTCCGCTCTGCGGACTGGATGCTCTCTGCTGAGATGCTGAAGCATAGACGCCATGCTATTGTGGTAAACTAATTTGATTTTACAACAGATGTACTGTGCAGACTTCATGTTTTCTTTCAGCTTTAAATTATCCCAAACTTTGGACACTTTCTGTCATTTTCTTTGGCTCGTCTCTTCTCTTTGCCTTTTGCTTTTTTCCTCCCTCCTCCGTCATTTTACAATCCACAAAATCAAATAACGCCCTCTAGTTTGAGCAGGGATGTAAGATTTTGAATTGTCTTTTTCACACCACATGTTCACAGCATAAGGACATTGCACCATGGTTGTCATTTGTGCAAAACACATTGTGCTGTAGTATATGGATTAAAAGAAGCTTTGATGTAGATAATTTGCATAAATGACTTTCAGTAATAAAGTTTCTCATATTTGTAGGGAATACTTTGTAAATTTGCACATAGCAGAAGTGTAGTAATAAAATAAGACCACCGGGCAGTCAGACAACTCAAAGTTTAGTGCTTATCGAGATTTAAAGGTTAGATAGGATGTGGACTCTCACGTTGGCATCTCACTCTCTGCAGGCAGCTGTGTGGCTCAGCAGCCTAGTGACAGCTGACTGCAGGGACTCTAGTGGTGTACTGTTGAGACTTCCTCTGTCAGGCACCGGGTGGGCTCTGCTCTGGTATTTCACATTAAGGGCATGGCTTTGCACCCCTGTGGGCTCCCTGACTGTGCTGTATCGGTACACGCTGGTTACTAGTGGGATGCCAAGCACACACTTACAGAAAAATATGAATCTGTTGGACATTTTCTTTCATTTATTCATGGTTGGAAGATAGTTTCAGAACAACTGAGGATATTTCTAAACGTTTTTACAAGCTAAATTGAAGCCAAAAGAATGGAGTTTCTCATTTTTATTCTTGAACATTTAATCCTGTGCTAAAGACGGAAGGAAAGGAAGAGTGTTATCATAGTTTAATATCATTCTCACAACCCCCAGCTGTTTTCCTGCTACATTGAACATCCATCCATGGAAAGGCCAGATGGAAACCCAATGACTGAGGGAACAAATGAAACTTCCTGCATGTTCATGATCCATCCTGGCAGAGTGACAATCTGTGCCCTTCAATGACACTGTTCTGTGTGTGTGGTTATGTGTTTGTAAGTGTGTGTGAGTGTGTGTGTGTGTGTGTGTGTGTGTGTGTGAGTGTGTGTGTGTGTGTGTGAGAGAGAGAGAGAGAGAGAGAGAGAGAGAGAGAGAGAGAGAGAGAGAGAGAGAGAGAGAGAGAGACAGGCCCCCAGGGCTTTTGTTGTCTTTTTTCACTTAGTGCTCTGGACCGCAGAGTTACAGTCATTACACTGTAACTCCCTCTGAGCTGGGATGACGTTCAGGGTATAGCACATTACAGAAAAACTCTTGACTTTTTAGAAAGTGTGCTTGTGCACTTACCTAAAATCTGACATTCCCTAAGATATGACTATCAAACATATGCCAGACAGGCTAGATTAGTTATGTCACTATACACTTTATGTATGTCCTCATATGGGACATACGTCTCATTTAGGGCCCAGACTTCTGGAAACCTGAAACCTCTAACTGAGAGAACTTGCTAGTGCAGAGGTCAGAGTTTGCATTAGGGTAGTGAATTATTTTTTTGGATCTTAACAGAACCCTGCAGGTTCTTTCCACAATCTGCCAAAAACCTGTCGTAATGAATATTGTATGTGCCACAGCTATTAACACTGTGTCAGTGACTGCTAGCTAGGCTACAAGCTAAGAAACAACATATAAAAGACGTTAACTACATTTATCATCCTGACATGACTACTAGTGGCCAATTTTGCTGCACAACAGACTCCTCATCTGATTGCATGTCAAACTGAGACTCACATATGTGTGGCAGAATCTCTCCCATGTTTTCTCAAATTCTAATCCTAGTCATTTTGATGTACACTGCTCTTTAACCAGTCAACCTAGCGTGATCAGCACTGCAGAAATCAGAAAGCAATGGTGGATTGGGCAGAGGCCAGATCCAAGAATTTCCTCAAATAATTTCAGGAAACTGAAACTATTTAAGAAAAGATGATCGAAGTGGTCAAGTTATTATCATATTGGAAAAGAGTAATGCATAGAAGCTGTTGTCATTTGGTTCTTTATGTTAGGTTTGACAATCATCAAAGGCAGCACTCTTTTCTCTCTCTCCCTTCTTTTCTCTTTTTTTGTATTGGCACTTTATATTCTTTCATTTGCATTGTTTTTCTTTTTATGTGAGTGTGTAAGTCTGTCTATACACATACATATACATATATTTTTTTCCTATGTCTTTTACTTAGCCCTTTGTTGCTGTACAGGGAGGTTGAAATTATAAAAGATGAAAAAACTGTGGAATTATGAAATAGAAGTAAGAATTTTAACATAAAATGAAATATATTTCTACATTTTTAAAACTATGATAACACTTAATAGATTTAAACCTGTGCTGTAGCTACTGTCATTATCTATCATCATTGATCATTATATATAGATTGTTATGATGTACTGCTGAGTGACACATGTTTTCACATAGTTTTTCATTTGAAAAAGAAATGCCATCAATACATGAGCCATGTAAGGAGTAAAATACATGAAATGATATGATGGCAATAAATTAAAAAAAAAAAAAAAAAATCCAGATTGTCAAAAGAGTAGATCTGCTTCTGGCCCCTTCATAGTTTTATTTTGTAACTATCATGTGGTGAAATCATGTTAAAAATTGTCTGGAGGGGAACTTTTTCTTTTAGATGTGAGTTGAGTAAGAATACATTATTCTTTTTTTCCAGGTAATTCTGCAAAAGTTCTTGAAGATGAATTAAAAGTTTGGTAAATCAGCCACACAGGTGTCCCCAATGACGGGGAGCAACTGAAAACCAATATAAACATCCAGTGAGTGAACCAGCAGGCCTAATTGGATTCTTGGAGAATGTACTGATCTGGATTTCAGGTTTGTTGTTGTTGAAATTGTTGAGCTTTTCCAACGTTTCTCCCCTGTTAAGGTCATGCCTTTTATCTCTTTAATACACCTGCAGTGATGCTGCTAACGTCTAATTTTAATGCTCTCTTGAATTGCTCAAAACCAAACTGCATTACACAAGATCACATCATACATTAATCAATGTACAGATTAAGTGTAACCAAATCAGATTTATTCATGCAAGTGCCTTCTTTTAGATTTACTGCCCCGTGCGGTCATTGACACTGGCCATGGACTGCAGTTATTCTTTAGGGATGTCTGCTGTGACAGTGATCATAAACTCATACAACATAAACTTAACAGAGTCACCTGTCATACCAAACCCTTGTTTCATATATCACTGCACAAATATGTTCCTGATGCACAGTTGTATATGTTTATGTGGTTAGATCACCCTGCCTTTGTTCTTCCCATGACCCTTTATAATGTGCACTGAATTATTCATCCACCTATTCACTTTGACATTGTTGATGAACACTGAGAACGGGACTAATGGATATAAAACAACAGCAAAGACAAAAGGCGATGGGCATCCTGTGGCAGTAGCGTGTTTATATGTCGTGAATGAAGTGAATTGTGTGACCCTCATGTTTGGGATAACCTCACTAAAACCTCACCAAAAACTCACCATATTTCTACTACTGAGCAAATCATTTTGGGAACTACCCCTCAGTTAATCATCAATTTCCAGTTTAATACAATACACATGTGCCTTACAGACCATTTAATTGCACACATCTGTCACCATTGCGTCATTTTCAGAGATCAGGTTAGGTCATCTGTATTATCTTTTAGATCACTGTTGTGAATGTGGACAGCAAATACTGTACTAGGCTGCTATGATGGGAAAAAACTATCCAGCAGAGGCCCCCTGGGCTCCTGCTATAGTCATTATTTTAGCGGTATAGCTGCAGTTGGTGCAGAGGACATAATCCAGGCTGCTGGAATTTTAAGTGCTATGATTATAACTCCTGGGGTTTGTTGTTGTTCCTTAAGGAGAATAAATAATGCAGCCTTCTGTTCTGTGTAAAGGGATGTTTTTAAAATGTCATTTGTGGCTCAGTTGACTGTCTTCATGACCTTGATCATACTGAAGTCTGGATTTGTGGAGGAGGTTCTTGCTCAGGAGTTCTCCTGGAGCCTGTCACGGGTGAGGAAGACTGATGGATGCTCATTACTATCCAGCCGTCCACGGTGACATGACTCATTTATCATGTACCCCAAAACTTTGCATAGGTCAGACGCTTATACTGTTTCTGCTGATGTGTGTGTTGTGCTTGAAGAAAGTTTTTTTTTCAGCAGGTAAAGCAGTGATGTTCATTAATTTGCATGAAGAAGAACTTTAATCATATTTATACCAGCAGCAGGGGTTCTAACCTAACTCCAGAGGCATTATGTTTCTGGGTTGTCCGTCTGTCCCATTCTCTTAAACACAATATCTCAAGTTTACTTTGACAGAACTTCCTCATATTTTGCGCAATTGTCCACTTAGACTCATGGATGAACTGAATAGATATTGGTGATCATAAGTCAAAAGTCAAGGTCACTGTGACCTCTTATGTCTCATGAATGCAGTATCTCAAGAATGCTATTGCAGCTTTAAATAAGTTAAGTTTAAATAAGCTGCCCATAGATGCCATGGGATATGACCATCTCACTGTATTTGGTTACCCCACCCCCCACCAACAAACAGTTAACTGAGATTTCAGTAGTAGTTGACGACTGTGTTCTCTTCTGCGTCCTCTCTATTGACTTTACACATCTGCCTTTTGTGAAAGATGCCAGGTCAGTTGATGCATTCAATTGATCCTCCAAAAATGGGAAATTATAAAGGCTTGCTAGAAATGGCTCTAATAAATGCCTTGAGGGGATTGCTTTAAATTTGGCACAAATGTCTGCTTGGACTCAAGGATGAACTATCAAGGCCACTTGGACCTTTTATCCTTCTCGTTTGCCTGAATGCGGTAGTACTTGGACAATAATAGCTAGCATACCTAGCTGCTGTAACAACAAACCAAATCAATCAACCAGGCTATCTGACAAATTGTTATTTTCAGTGTTATATCAGCACAGAATCTCACAATAATCTCCCCACCATAAATCAGTTGATTTATTTTATAAGCATGTAATTTAAAGTTTTTGTAGTTAAACTATACTTTGTGCACATGAGTTCCATTATGCGAGTAACAGTTGGTGTCTATATATTTTGCACATTGTGTGATAAAAAGGCCTACAGGAGAGTGGAGCAAATACCATCTGAGTCAAGTGAGGATGACACCAGTGGTAGTGATGATGAATTGCTGCCAGAAAAAGAAGGATTAGTAAATGCTAGCAGCAGTGACAATGGAGCTGAGTGAGCTGAAGATGGAACAGAATGAGAATATGTTAAATATGTGAATACTGATATGTGAATTTGATTAATGCCATTTAATATACATACTATTTTTTGTATAAAACATATTGCTTTTATCCATTGGTATGTAAATACATATTTCTTCAGTTGAACAAATCAAATGCATGCTATTCACCGGAGTGGAAAAACTACAAAATATGAATTTAAATTTTTTTCATGGCGAAAGTGGAACGAAAGACTTAAGGGGGGAAAAACAGCTGAGATTGTCATAATTCATGCATTAAAAGGAACTCAAAGATGTCATATAAATCTATATTTCCTACTGTGAATTGTATTTACTCCTCATGAAATATTGACCTCACCCTATAATCCTTAGAAAGTATTTCAGGTGAGGTTTTAATCCCGTCTTCATAGAATACGTGGTAGGAATTGTGAAGACAACCTTCATCCAATCCTTGACATACATTAACCACACATGAACGTGCACACACATACACGAATACACACACTCTCAACGATAAAATCTGTGTTTTTCATTACATAAGATCACTTTCGACAAAAGCGACAGCACTTCCTTTGAAACAGAAACAACAAACAAACACCAATGCTTTTTTTAGCCTTAATCTTATGAAATGTAGATGGTGTCTCGATGCTGAAAGAACAAAGTGCCCTGCAGCATTTACATGCTGCAATCATTTCCCTCGCTATTCAAAAAATGTCTAATGCTCTTGTAGTGCCAAAAAATATCTTTGTCTGAATTTATCTATCAGAACCATGACAAGGAAACTTGTCTGTTTTCTTTCTTAAAAGCCGTTATGTATTCTTGAATATTTGAAGTGGGCTGTGCAATATTAATGCTCCATGTCTCTCCTTCCATATTAGATACAGACGGCGCTTCACTAAACCTTGTCTAAAAGAGAACAGATGGGCCAGGAAATGAGATCTGGAAACAAGCCTGTGCTGTAATGCTTTGATTCATCATTTGATTTCACTTTTTGGGGCTTAAGGTAGAATTCAATGGGATGACTCACCAGCATTCAGTCCAACTCCATCAGATGTTTCAGTAATAGCTCTGAACAATTAAAGATGTTGGGATAATAGATATATTAGTACAGTTGTAGAATTCCTCGATTGCTAACATCACAGGACTAAAAGCCAGACCACCCAGATAAGAGACCAGTACCGCTGTATCTCCAAAATGACCATGAATAATGGAGAGTTATTAGGGGGATACAATTACTGCAAGTTGGATTTAGTTGAAAAGGAAAAATGACATAATGAAAGTGGAGTTTTGAAACATTTCCTAAAGAGATGTTTCAGGTTATAGTGAGACAGGGACTGTGCAGTGTTGCTTCTGTGATGAACAACATATTTCACTTGATCAGAATGATCTACAAGCTCCATCCATCTTGTGATCACAAACAGGTTATCTCTGAACATTTCTTTTGAAAACTTTGTGACCCAAGTTTGACACAGAGGTTGTTTTTGGTTGAAAGCTTTCTGTTCCACATCGGTTTATGTCATCCTGAAGAAGTAAGTGTTGAGGAATGCACTTTGTTTTGGCTGTTTGAAATACCGGCACATGCTATCGCATGATTATATCCAGATTAGGTTGTTATGAGGTCCTTGTGTATTAACACTCACCAGAGTTTTGGCACATGCAACAAGTTTTGGATGTGTTTTATCTCTTTCCACGACAAGCTGAGAGGTTGTGCTGCAGAATGTAATGACCTGACACCACATACTTCTTTTAATGCCTCCATGCTGGTGATAGCCAATGCTGGAGGCATTTTGTTTGTGTGGGTTTTCTGTCTGTACATCTGTATGTCCACTCCATTTTTGTGGAAGTGATGACTCAAGAACGCCTTAAGAGATTTTTTTAAAATATAGCACAAACATTTACCTTTACTCAAGGAACAGCTGATTAGATTTTGGTGGTCAAAGGTCAAGGTCAATGTGAGTCTCATTCTTGTAAACGTGTTATTTCATTAAGACTTTGAGGGCATTTTTTTTTTTAAAATTTGGCACAAACATTCACTTGGACTCAAGGATGAAATGATTAGATTTTGGTGCTCAAAGGTCAAAGATGAAGGTCATGGTGATCTCATAAAACCTATTGTTGGAAATAACTCAAGAATTCATACGTTGAAATTTCACAAGAATGCCGATTAAAAAGTAATAATAAAGTTCTGACATTTCATATCTAAGAGGTCAAGGATCAACTGTGACATCATAATGTTCTGCAAAACCACCTTTTATGGCCACTACTCACTATCTGAAGACAGAATAAAAAGGGGAGATATTTGGTCAGATACCGAACTGGTGACATGAGTCTTTGATTTCCACCTTGAAACTGTGCTTCTTCCTTCTGGGTCACTAGGGGGAAGATGTTTGTGAAGCGTCTATGTTTTCACAGACATGAATGTAAACTCTAGTGTAACTTTACTGGTGTGCGGAGGCAGACATCTACTTGGTGGTATTACTTTTTTTGGTCTTTCTCTCCCACTTTCTCTTTAATATACATTTTATCTCTCTAATATAGCTGTATTTACATTCCCTCGTGTTTGTTTCTTACTTATTTTTGAATAAGGAAATGCCAGCCAACAACCAAATAGCTTTAAGCATGTCGGTGTCATATAAAAACACAAGCAGTTCAAGTTTTACATGACCAGTAGGCATGATAGGCTGATGGGAAGATTCTTCCATAGCATCAGAGGAGGAGAGAAGCCTCAGGTTGGTGCCCCAGTGTAATTAAATATGTCCTTGTATCCATAGGCTCTGGCTCTAGAGGAATGTCTACTATGTGAGCTGGGGCTAAGCCTAAATAGCTGGGATATTAGGTGATCCACAGAGCACTGGATGATGGACGCGCTCAGAGGGTCATAAGGTGGAATACAGGCCTCAAAAGAGACCTTGTGTTTCCTTCCTTGGATGTGCACAGGAGCAGAATGTAAAATGAGAAAGAGCAACACAATGACCTGCCTCGGTGGAAAGTGTGATTGGTTTCTTTACCTTTGTATTTGATGATGTTTTCCAAAACATAAACCTATCTATAACTTGCTCCAAGACAATGCAATATTTTCTCTTAGGGCTGTACCTGGTATATTTTGGAATAGTTGAATAATGCAGTGGGAACCAATATCCATTTTTCCTGAAATTGCTCTGACAAAAAAAAGGCATGATGGACATATCTGTGTGTCATCCATTATGTTTACTCAAGTTGATATATATCATTGTGGATGACCACAAGATAAGAGTTCAATATCAGAAACAAGACGTTTCTACATTTGTAGCCAGTTTGGGCGGCAGTAGCTCAGTCCATAGTGAGTTTGCTTGGGAATTGGAGGGTTGAGGGTTCAAGTCCCTGTCCAGACCAAGTGTGCAGTGTTGAGTGCTAGCCAGTTACCAGTTTTCCTCTTGGGCAATGCTGAGGTGCCCTTCAAAAAGGCACCAAACCCCCAGCTGCTTGGGGTGCCTGTACATGGGCAGCCCCCTCACCCTGACATCAAGAATTTCCCCTTGGGGATTGACAGAATATTATTTTTATTTACATTTTAATTTACTACATATGATTGAAAAGTGATCTTTATATTCCGTAGTTGCTCCCACCAAGTCAGTGCACAGCAGGCAGCTGGCTGAGAGCTGACCGCTCCCTGCTATCATCGAGGAGGAGGAGGCGTCATGTGTGGGAGTAGTGGGAGACAAAAGCCTGGTGTGGTTGCTGGTTTTCTTTCAACCTGCACAAATTATGCATCAAAATGAAGCTTCAAACCTTACATTTTGTGCTGTATGAGTTAATTTCCTCCATTTAAAAAATCCTGTCTAAATATTACCAAAATATTTTACCTATTCTATTATGATGTAACATGTTGTATTTATTAGCCATAGCATTTTGACATTACTGTGAAAAAGGGAGAAAGAGGGGATGACATGCAACAAAAGGCTACAAGTTGGAATCGATCCCATGGCCGCTGCAGCAGGATCATAGCTTTTGTACATGGGGCACCTGCTCCACCAGGTGAGCTACAGGGCACCCCATATACAGATAATTTTGTACACTTCTACAATATTTTGCTAAGTGTCATAATTCTATCAATTAACATTTTTGTTTTTAGGCACTGTATGTTGACCCCAAAAACTACTGTAGAGGTCGAAACCTTTAAATAAGCAAACTGGTTCAACATCTCCTGTCTTTGCCTCTATTTGCTAATGGCTTCTAACCCTCTTAATCTTATCTGCCGCCAGACCTGCATATTCACTTTTTGTTTTTCATCTTCTCCTCACTAACTGCTGCTCTGAATGTTTTACTCTGTGATGACTTAACTCGTCCTGTTACTTCATTAATCAACTACTCAAGTCTGCACTTCAGACATCAAAGGAAAATGTCACAGTGACCAGTAGTGTGTTTGCACTGTATCATATAAGCTGTCAACAGGGCAACTCATCACCCCATGACCAAAGTGTCTTACCATGTTACAGTTCAGTTGCTATGATTAGTTTCACGTGTACAACCAAGTCAAATTCAGTTCAGTTGTGTAACTTTGACCAGAAGAGAGAAAAAAGAAAGTTCAGATAACATAAATATATTTATTTAGATTACAATATGTATAGATTTGCTTCAGTGAATGAAAAAATGCAAATGCAGTAGATAACAAAACGTAATTTGTTGAACATTTAAGTTCAGCCACATTCTTTAAGTAAATAATTTCTGCTTTGATTTGAACTTAACTTAAAGAATCTTCGGAGCCTCAAATGAGAGTCTTCATTCTGGAAAGCTGACGCACATAATTTGTCAAGCCTCCAGAATCCTATTAATGTGTTGTCCTTGGGTGAGTGTTATAATTGGATGGATAACAGATGTGTCTGGAGGCCAAAGGCAGCTATGTTTTAAAAAGCTCATTTGGGTTTTGAATTCTTACTGTTTAAAGGAGCTCAGATGAAAGGAAGGACTTGACTATCAAAAGATCCTCACAGACTGGTTTTATTTGGAACATATGGTTTGAAAGTGATGCCAACATGAGGTTATTTCAGTGCCATGTGAGTCGTTGTTAAGTTAATTAAATGCAAAAATGCAAATTCAGTTTTATTTAATGTGAAAATGACAGTTCGGCTTCCATAATGATTCCTTGTCTCCTGGTGTTTTAGTCATTTTAACAGCTATCAGCAGTACCCCACTGTGAAGGTTTACAGCTATTAGCAGCAGTGCTCGATTGTTGTTTTTAGGGGTTGTTAGTCACTAAATTCAAAACTACGGTGGTTCAAATTAAATCCAAACACACTCCAAGGTGGCATAACACACACAAAACAAATCGAATGGGAAACTTTTCCTTGTAACAACTTGCTGAGTTGAAAGCCAGCTATGACAGACAACTTAATTCATCAAATATTCACAGGATTATTAATGTTTCTTGAGCAAATTTTCAAAACGTCATTTAGAGGATCACTGCATTTGGTCGTGATTAAGGTGGAAGTCAGATATTTACTGTCTGCTGCTTGCTCATTAAAAATCATTTCATGGAAAAAAAGATTTTTTAGACATTTAGGATCAATGTGAACATGATGACAGTCAAACAAAACTGATATTATTCATACAACACTAAGTTTTAGAGTGAGATTTAATAGAATTGCTTTTTCACAGTCTTTAGTAAATGTATCATTGTTGTCTTAGGACGTACAATTTTCCACCACACTATTGTCAAGTGTTGTGTCAAGCTTATAGTATCTGTTGTGTAGGTAACTTGTCCCTCCCAAGGGTTGCACGAGACTGATCTCTATTCTGCAGTTATTATTCACCATGCTATATGCACTCCCCTTTACTATTGGTGCCTTGCCACTGCATGGGCACCATCCTGTAGAGAAGGCCCTGTACACAGCAGCAACTGTGTCTTCAACCCCATGAATAGACTGTAGAGGCCTTTGTTCGGGGCTGTTCTTGCAAGTCTAGCCAGTGCCACTGGTTCATTCCAGTGACAGCTTCTTTCTGGAGATAACAGTGTGTTCCTGCTCAAGCAGAGTGGGGGCAGCTTTAAAATAGACCTGTAATCACAGACCCAGACGGTGAAAAGTGTTAGACATGCCTCAGGAGGACAGCTCTAATAACATGCCGCAAAATTCAACCTGTAAGGCAAACTGTTTGATTATTTACCTTGTGCAATAGTGTCCTTGTTTCCAACATACTAAAACCATTCTCCTACCCATAGATGTATCAGGATATCAGGTTGTTTTTAAGTACCTCAGGAGGTAGAAGTAGACAGTGTATGTCATCATTTATAGCAGCCTCTTTAAAAAAGTGATGAAAGCATTTTTTTCCCCAAATCACATGAACTCATCTGATCTTTCATAAACCCACACTATGTAATCTGTGGTTTCTTGTTATAAAAAAATTGAAAGACACACTAGAATATGACTTTCAAATGTTGAATGTTGGATAAAATGTTAATACAGACTCAAAACAAAAGAAAACTTTACACAACTACTTTGAAACAGGAACATAGGAAAGGAAAGAGTAAGAAACTATTAGAATTTGCTGAATGTAAGATACTGACATAAATGTTCATTAGGCTTGGGCGTTATCACAGTATTACGGTATACCAGGGTATTACAAAATCCCTATGGTATGATTTTGAATACAGTCAAAAATACAGACTCTCCTTTTATCTGTTGAACTGATACTGAGATTCTGTATTGAGGTGATGTTGTGCACAGCATGGACCACCAGAGGTCAGTTTCTACTGGTAGAACAGGTAGCTGAGCTGAGTAAGATGGCGACTGCGAGTGGTGGGGATAATGTTACAGGAATAGAAAAAAGGCAGACAGCAATGGCGGAGAAAAAACAGCGTAGCGCCAGCATATTTTCACATCTAACTCAGTGAAGAAAGGGTATAGTTTAATCAAACTAGAGTTATTGATTGTTGGAACAATGAAAAAATTAACTAGGACAATGTTGGTGAGTTTTAATTTGTTTCTGTCGAGTTTTAATGAGCCGTGTTTTACGATGACTCAGAGGGTGTACAGTTGCATTTTTCTGTTTAATAAGGAATATAGGTAGAGGAATATTTCCTTCTTGACATTTTGTGAGTTTATTTTGTTTATTAGACTAAAAATAAGTTAAGAGAGCTTATGGGATGTAGCAAACTTGAATACAAACAAATCTCTTAGCTGGAATGATCGGGGGAGAGAAATACCATAGTATACAGTATACATGTCAGTAAAGTATGAAAAAATAGATACGGCCCAAACCTTATGTTTATTTTTGTTGTAACTTATTTGTTCCCCCTATTTATAATTTAAGAGTAACATTTGAATTATCCTGCTTTTTAGAACCATTTGTTGCATAAGGCTGTTAATGATTCATGTGGATTCAGCTGTTTAGTTTGTCCATATGCATATGATCCCTTTAGGTCACTTCTGGCCCTCAGCCAAGCCAAACAAACAACAGTACACAGTTCTTTGTAGCCCAGCACTTTATAGCATCCCCCACTGTCTTAATGATATCCAAATGACTTTAAATTCCCATCAATTATGAGAGTCAAAGTCACAAGTGAACAATCCTAGTTCGCTGTCCTTGTATGAACTCGGCCAGGTGCCAGCCCCTGCTTCCAGGTGTCTTTTGTGTCATGCAAATGAGAATGCCATGGCAACCGTGTCCGCTTACTGTCAGAGCACAAAGCCATTGACTCCTGACTGATTTGTCAAGAGATCCTCAGCCCACCTGGTTGAGACAGAGGCTGTGAAATGTTTCTTTATAGTAGGACAGATGAGAGTCAGATGATTAAAAACATACTGTCAACTCTCAGGCTTGACTGAATGAGTGTACTCAAACTGTAATCGGAAACATAAAAATCTGTTGAGTGGCACAATCAAAGATTGCCGATACAAAGTTCAAGAAAGTTTTTATATTTGCTATTCAAGACACTTGAGGTCAGATCATTCCTTGTGCTAGATATCTGGTGGCACATAGAAATAAATTAATTTTATGTTTTAGGGACCAATAAAAATTTGTCAGTCACTATGATAAACATAGAAGAGTTCATCATTTCAGTGCAGGGCTACCCTGAGCTTTCCATTTATGAATAATATTTTAGGCCCAGTACGTAGGAAACAACGCCTCGAAGAAGATCAGTTATGCACTTAGGATTTTTGGTTTGTAGGCTTTAATGCAGTGCTGGTTATGGTCATTTAGCAAACTCAGACGCAACCTGCCTGTGCGCTCTTGAAAGCTGGCACAGAGTAGACACAAGAGAAGCACTCATCATCTGACTTCCGATCAAAGACGCAGCATATGTGCCAGCCCTAGTTCTCCACATTTTTATTATTTTTTTGAATTAGTCATTTCTTCTCTGTGGGCGCGTCTTGGAACAAACAGTCATTCCAAGGGCAACATGGTGCCTCACTGACTGTACAATTACACACTATCCTCCATATCTGATGTGATCTTTTGTTATTCTATGGTTTTGGATTTTCATATCTCCTCTCGAATGGACCAAACTGCTGAGGTTGATCATATTTCTGGCTTTGGATGGCGATTTTTGATAAGCTTTAGTGTTGACATGAGGATTAAGTTGTATTATATCAGGAAAAGGAAGATATTAATGTCCTGCCCATACGGGTGGTCTTTCTCCATTTTCTGTTAGATCTTGTTGAATCATTGGCATGAACTGTTTCTGCATGAATTCCACCGTTGTTCCTATAGTATTGCTCGTACTGGATTATATTTATTTCTATAATGCTCCATTAAACATATCCACAAATGCTTGTATGTAGTCATAATCGACAACCCGCACTTCTCACATGATCATATATGTCATTACTGCTTTTGCTGGTGCTCATATTTCTCTGTTAACAACCACAACTGTGATAATATTTCCTTTAGGGAGAGCTGATCCCAAGGTTTCCTCTGTGATGTCTGAGAGTCGTACAGTATGAGTTTTCTTTCAGCAGCAGCGCTCGTGCTTAGCCAAATACAACAAGGGACTGATCCACTGGAGGAAGTGAGAGCATGTCACCATCAGAGCATGAGAAAGGAGCAGGACAGGAACCCCATCCGTGGCCTTCCTCTGACAGCCCACATGGAAACAATGGCTTTGGCAGCCAGTCAATGGTTGCAGGCTTTTCCTTGTCTCTAGATGTTTTATGGAGCCAGGTTAGGTTTGCTCATTCTCATAAAGTTTATTATGCATTACCATTATGCTGAGGGTGTGATTGCGATTGTTGTGTTTGCTTTGTAAAAGTGAAACAAGTCAGGGAAGTGTGTCACATTAGTTTCACATTCAGTGTACTTCAGTCCATATGTAGGAAGGGGTTTTTGTATCTTTGTCTCTTCACTCTGTGAAGCAGTTCAAGCTCCATGAACTTTGGCCTGTAAATCTCAGTCTCAATATGCTGAGCTCATCAGCATTGTGAACATTCATGTAAAAATGATACATGGAGGAGTGGTGGTTGGGTTGGTGTCTGGTTGAATAGTAATCTAGCTAAACAATATTACAAGATACAGTCTTAAATTGGATATGCACTGATCAGCTTGTTTGGTTATGACTGATGGGTTAGTTCTCAGATATAGCTGATCCTGTGCAGATCGAATTTACATGCATGTGCCGCATGATAGTTCACGTCGCAAACAGCAGCACTGACTAATGTCAGAGCCACTGCAACTTATTCTCAAGAGATGTTATTTATTTCCAAGCATGCTGCACATGGTTTGAAAGCTACTGTGTTAAGATAACTAGCAGAAAGGGGTGTATCGCCCCAATCTGTATTAATCATGGAGCTGATAAGTAACTCAAAAGTGTAGCATAGCAAAGCTAATTCTGGAATCATCCACAAAAATTGCATTCAGTGAATGTGAATATCGAAATTAGTAACTTACTGTGACACTTGATATGTATATTGATAAAATTAGGCATAATGTCAGCATGTCTAATGATGGGAAAAACATTCTACTCCCTTCTTTGATTTTTGTCATCAGTGGTTTTATCCCAGCTTGCCTCAGTGATTATTTTGCCTCAGAATGACTTCTCAAAATTAATTTTTTCTCCATGTTCGCAGTATCACTCACTATCCGTTTGAATTTATCATGAGAGCAGCTTGAATTTTCATTTCAGTAGAAGGACTGAAAGCATACAATTTTCACAGTCTTGTCCTTGATTGCTGTTTCAATACAGCCAGCTCTTCTAACTTTCAGTAATTGTTTAATATGCAGGGGAGCAACTCAGACAAGATGGGAGTCAACAGCTGAATATGAAATTGATTCGAGAGGCTCAAAGGTGTCTGGCAATTTGATTAAGACCTCAGTGTTGATGTGTTGACGATTTAGCTCCGTGGCCTTGAGATGGCGGGTCTCTTTCACAAATCCACTGATGCATTCAGCAGTCAGGTCTCAATGTAATGTCATACTTTTTATTTAAAATGAAAAGCCAAACAGTAGATTGAGACCGAACATGCCGTGGATTTTTCTCCCCATGTGCGGAACAGATCATTTATGCATTTTGTGTTTCATGCCATTTCTCCAGTATTATGCAACTGTTATTCTGATCCTGGAGAGAGAGTGATTGTTTTGAAAGCAGGCTCACTACAAAGCTTGTTATGTGACAGTGAATATGCTAATGCAGGAATGTGTCAGTCAAAGCCTGTTAGGCTCAGCGGGGGGTCACACTCATTCATAATCAGCTTTGTTTTTTTTCATCTATTGTTTTACAGTATGCCGTGGGCACAGACATTTACAACTGCTGACATGAGCGCTTGCTACAGTAAAAGTACTGTTGCTGTATTTCCAGTGTGTGATTCCTGATATGCCAATTCCCTTCGCTGACTGATTGTTCTGCTTTGGGTCATTGTATATTTTGTGATAAGCAAACAGAATTGAAGCTTGTGCGCAGCTTGACTGGAAGGCAGGCTACACTTTTCACATAGGACTGAGCTGAAATTATTGCTAGATAAGAAAATTATTCCACAAAAATGCCAAACATTCACTGATTGTATCTTCTGAATTCTGAGGACATCCTGCATTTGTCTGTAAATGTAAATTGAATGTCTTTTTTGACTGTTTATCAGACAAAAAAGCAATTTGAGGACGTAACCTTGGGCTCTGGGAAATTGTGATGGGCTGTTATCACTATTTTGTGACATTTAATTGACTAGGCAGTTTCAATTAAAGACTTATTTCACTGCGGGAAAGATGGTGTTTTCCAAAACTGGGTTGTCTGTGAAGTAGAAACTTGCAAATACTTTTTGAATTGGTGCTACATGACTAAAGAAAACAGAGGAAAAGGGCTATGGCATTTATGTTTCCTAACTACCAGAATGCACTGTGTTGCACTGGACAAGTAAACACTCTTGTGGGTGACAAAATGCAAGCTTTTCTGCTTTGACACCATCTCAAATTACAGTCAGCTTAAATATGTTTCTGAAAACATTTTCGGTGAGAAATAGGCAACGCAGAAACAGAGACTTGGTTTATATTTGATCATCAACCTAGTTTTACTCTTTGATCTAAGTTTGGTCTGAGTTTTAATCTGGCTTTTTAATTTGGAGTCACATTACAGTCTTGATTTAGGTATTAATCATGGGGTTTACTTTATTTCATCCTTGTTGTTTATTATTAAATGAATACTTCCTTGTCTTTATATTCAGTTCATTTAAACCACTGCCCACATTGATATGATGAAATGCTGGTTGAAAATCAGCAAAGTATTCTTTATAGTGAAAAAAATATTGTCACATTAATCAGAAATGAAAATAATCACTAGTTCCAGTCTCATACAGTATTGGACCTTTCTGGAAGGATAAGGTGGAAGAAAGGAGATAAATGTGGATTCGACAAGTTGAATTCATGCTGTACTAGTCTTTTATCTCTTAGCTACCAGTCCTCCACTTATCAAGTGAGAGCAATAAAACCTTATTTCTACTTAATCAGTCTGGGGAAAGTAGTGGTCCTGTGTTGTAGTGTATCATCTAACACGAATGTAACTCAGAGACAAATTATTGTCACTGTGAATTGGGTGACCTTCGTTTCTAGACTCCTAACCTTCAACACAGCAGTTCATTACATCCAGCTGTCTTCTTTATGAAATTTTCAGTTTTCTGGAGCTTCTGTTAGCCCTCTGTGTGACCCGAGACAGATCTGATCACTCACTTCATCTGTTTGTCATGGTTTCCTCTGTCTGGTTGAATAAAAATAAATTGTCAGAGAAAAGATTAGAAAGAAGTGCCTGCCAGTCGGCCTGTATTTTATCTGTCTGCCTCTGTCTGTCTGTCCCACCCTGCAACCTCAGGCCAGCACCTAAAGTATTAACAGCAGCTGTCTAAATGGATACAAAAAACATATCCAAACATTGCTCCTCTCAGGGGAATTCTCTCACTGAATGTATCACCTGATGTAACATCCAGCCCTACCTATGTTTTCAAGATCATTTCCAGAGAAAGGTGTGGCAAAACTAAACACAAAACAAACACAGAAACAAAGGTAAAATGTAACATGAGAACCAGCAGGGATGCGTTTTTTGCAATGGCGGTGATGGCGACCCGAACACTTTACTCTTTCTGAGATGACACAATGGTAAATGTGGGAGAGCGGAAGCAGGGGTTAGCTGCTAGGGTTAAAAAAGCGATACAGGAACACGTTGCCCCTGAGAACTACAAAAGGGTTACACTATCCAGCCACACACAGAACTGGGAGTTTCCATGATCTCTAAACACGCAGTAGTGTTGATCTCTGTATGGGAAGAGTCACACATATCCATGGGAAGAGAAGTGTACTGCAATGTTAGTGGGGTCAGACTAAGGACAAAATGATGATGTCATTGGACAGGAAGTGAAAAGACAGAGGCACTCAAAAACACCTTAGCACCTCATAAACATTGCAGTTTATTAGCATGTAGGACAAACTCATTAGGTCATCCACCAAAGTAGACAGAAAATGACTCCATGAATATGCAAGTAAACTTTAAGATTGTTTTTTCTTGTGTGTGTAATTTTGTCCATTTTATATTACTCTGTGTTCCCTCTCTTAATTTAGAAGTTTTTGCGGGTCTTTGAATGCAGCGCGGCAGCAGTTTGCGGAGTTTGAGTTGCATGGTGGATATTTAATCAGTTGATCCAATCAGATCTGATCTAATCGATTGCCTGCAGAGGCAAGTAAAAGCAAACTTTAAGATCTAGCGTAATCGTTCTTGAGTTTCACTTCCACAGCACCTAGCTTTTGTGCTCCATCTGTTCCTATAGTACGCCCTGTGCTCCGACAGTGTGGTGCAATAAATAACCGGACAATATATGTACATTCCAATATTGCTTCTAATGAATGGTACAGCTCCAAAAATAAAAAATCAATATGTGGTAGCAGATGTTATTGAATATTGAATTATGTTGTTGAATGAATATGTGAGAAACCCTGTGATGTGTTGGTACTCCTTACCTACTGCCATAGCTTCCTCTGGTGAGGGATAATGCTTCCAGTACTGCTCTAACATGTTGCTGTTTTTGCTTTGCAACAACCCCCAGTCCATGTTTTCAGCCGCATTGACTGCCTTATATTGTTGTTACTTTCAGTAACAATTCCACCTAATCATCAGTCTAAGAAAAAAAAATAGACAATCTGCTTACTGTTTGTGGGGATGTTGCTTAAGTGTGATTGTTGTACCATCTTATACCTAATAATTGTAATGGAAACACATGTAATGCCACTGTTGATTTGTGTTATCAATATGTCCATTTTTCTCTTGTGACTTGTTTAAAAGAAAATATCTCCATGCTTGATTGCAGTGTACTCTGATACCCCTTAGATTTAGTCACTGCACCACTGCACCAGTGGAAGAAATACATCACATTCTTCAAGAGAAATGGGTTGTGTCCAGTTCAGTGTAAACACTCAGCAATTTCTGCTTTGACAGGAACAATATAACTATGTCTTTATGTTATTTCCTAAGTAGTGTGGAAAAATGTTCTTTATTGAGCTGGAAAACAACAGGACCTCAGTGCACAGTACACTGTATATATAATTATTGCGCTCAATTTGGCAGGGTTTTTCTGTTCATACTTAGGCTGTCTTCTCATAGGAAATGTTATCATGATTTCTGTTGCTGTTGGCTTCAGAAGTGAAATGTCCATTGTTAATGGATGCTTTTGTTTCTGCCGCCCACAGAAGGAAGTGTGCACTTGTGCTTGACTCTAATATTCCTCACCTTGTGACCTGAACTGTCCATTTATCCTAATCCAAACTTTGCTCACTATGTCATAAACACTGGGGCTACAAGTTACACAGAGACTTCATATTCTGGAATTTAATGTTGGTGTTAAATCTTGCCTGGTGTGTTTTCCTGTTTTTGTTTCCACAGTGACAAATAAGAAACCGTCCCACGTATCCATCACTAAGGTGAAGCAGTTCCAAGGATCTTCTGCCTTCGTAAAAAGGTCACAGTGGACAATCGACCAGCTGCGGCAGGTCAACGGGATTGACCCAAACAAAGTAGGTTATTCCCAGTCATCTTCAATGACTGCTATTTATTTAATTGTATAGCCAGAGTTTTGGGGCGGTTAACATGAGTATTGCCGATACAGACCCAGCAAACATTGGATGGTCACTCTAAATCTCCGGACAAAAATGATCCCGGTCAGACACCGAAAACTGCGATGCAGTTATGAGACAGATGGCCAGATGATGATGTTTCTAGTACAATAGTAATCCAATCCACATATTGCATATTTTACTATGATAAAGTTAATTGTTTTTTTTCTTCTTTTTAATAATTTTCTGGTCATTGTTCATCTCCATAATTCAGGAACAGAAGGGGAGATACTGAATTGGTGACACTAATCTTAGGTGTCCCTTGACACTGTGCTGATTGTATAGATCTTCTGTGATGTACTGTCATGGCTACACATGACTTCACTAACTCTCATTCATGTCCCTGTCTTACTTCTTCCAAGGACTCTCCAGAGTTTGACCTGATGTTTGAGAATGCGTTTGACCAGTGGGTTGCTGGATCAGCAGGAGAGAAGTGCACCTTCATCCAGATTCTTCACCACACCTGCCAGCGCTACAGCTCAGCACGGAAACCAGAGTTCATCAACTGTCAGTCTAAGCTGCTGGGGGGTAAGACAGTTAAATAAATGCTAACTGTCTTTAAGTTAATACTTCTGTTTGGAACACAGTGGCTCTGCTATGCCACACTCACTGCTGTCACTGTGCTGTAAGCCAGTTTGAATCTGATTATGTATGATGACAAGCAGCACCTGCTATGAATGAAAATTCATGCTTATTCCTCGTCCTCGTCCTCCTCAGCATCTGTTGAGTGCTCTGCTCAAGAGAGGTTTATAAGGATGTCCAACAAGAGGCATTAGCTGCAATTCAAAGCATGTGACATTGATCAACTGGTTTAAAGCACATTGAAATACTCGATACAACACTAAATAATAATTTCCCCTAATTTATGTGATGATGACACATTTCATTGTGTGCTTGAAGTGTGTGAGACTCATTGTTTTCAGTCGGTTTTCATCCTTGAAAATAACATTAATCATCAAAGGAAGAGCTGTAACAGTCAATTGAAAGCTAACAACCCCCTGGGAAAATAACATTCATTTCATGCCCAACCAATACATGAAGAAATTATCAAACAAGTCAAAGCACAACCAATTCCCAAATGTTTACAGGTAAAATGTAAATGTAAAACCACATAATTGATTTTATCCTGGCTGCAGATTGTGTGTTTGTTGCACAGGAGATTCAGGGTTCTAGTGCTGCTTGATGGTTTCCCCTAAAGTGAAACCCAGTGGGGAGTTCAGCATCCTGAGCTGTTTAGTCAGATATTGATTTGTTTACAGCCAACCTCATCTTTGAGCACCATTCAACATGTTGTATTATTCATGGGATTATTTATGGAGACACATCCTGAACCTGCCTCTTGCTGCGTGTCCATCTGCCCCAAGTATACCAGAATCAATTACTAAAAATTGATAGAAACATGTTTACTTTGCTGGATTTTAAACTTTACATGCTAGTCTTACTTTGAGCTAAGTCACAGAATTAATAATGCCAACACAGTTTGGAGTTTGGGTGATGCTGCAGCTTTGGAAAGTTTTGAGCCTTCATTACATTGCACGGAGCTATAATATGAATTGAAAGACGCTATAGTTACTGTCAAATTCTCATTGTTTCTTTTTTTTTTTCTTACTCTGTACGTGTAGGACCTCACTATCTACTCATTGATGATGAAGCTGCTCGTTCTCTTCAACATTCTGTTAGGTTGCCTTGACCTCCATCCCACTCTGAATACCGTGTCCATATTTATCTCGCTTAAACTGACCCTCGTGCATACTCTAGTCTCTGTATGTGTAGGCAGGAAGGTAGTGGTGTCCCCGAGAGCACTGAACACCGGGGTCATTAGAGTAGGATGTATTATGGAGTGCAAATGTTGCATATCAACCACACGCCTCCAGTAGATCTGAAAATTACACTTAGATGCCGCATAGCATTGTTCTCATGGATGATTATAGGTAACATGGCACTGCACCTCATATAAATGTCTTTAATACAAATACATTTTCTCATATAAAAATGCATGTCCTATTTGAAGGAATACTTCATCCTCCAAATGACCATTTGTATATCAATTAGTCACACAGTGTTACACTTCATTTGTTTTTTTTCCTGCATGCCTCTGGTGAACAAGGAGTCTAACAACTGAATTCTTGATGAGTAGAAGTCACAGGGGATCAAGTTTAATTGCAAAAAAAAACCCCATTAAAACATCCAGTCACAAACTCTAACACAACTTGTTATCCAATTTTTTTTTATCCAGTCATATAAAAGTACTAAATATTTCCTACACAGACAGCCCTTTCTGATGGGTAACTGAATGTAAAGTGAGACTTTGCCTTCTTTAAAACCAGACCCCTTTGAAAAAAACAGTAATTTTACCTTACTGAACACGGGAGCTGCTGGTCTATTGCTGCGTTGATCTGTACTTTGTTGAGTTATTGTGTGACTTTGGTGTTTTAAAGAGTTAGTTTGAATTCCCTAAAGTTGGACAGTAACGCAAAGAAACTACTGATGGTGGCAGTGGTAGATCCCGTGTTAAGCTAGGTAAAATTACTGTTTTTTGTCAGTCAAGTCTGACTTTAATAAGAGCATAGATAAGTTTAATTTTTAGTTCAGTTCCTCATCAGAAAGGGCTGTCTATTTGGGGAAGTACTGAGCAAACAACTGGATAAATGAATCTTGGATTATAGTGCGCAAGTTGTGTGATAGTTTGTAAACAAATGGTTTGATACAGTTTTGTGGTTGAACATGGTTGCCTATGACTTCAATTTGCCAACAATTTTCTCTGTTTTTGGATTCGTCATTCACAGTGGAGGCATGCGAGGAACACATTCAGTGTAATACAGGGTGGGTAACTGATATAACAATGTTTGTTTGGGGGTGAAGTATTCCTTTAAATTACTCTCTTTTTGAAAAAGCCAACCCTGTGGTTTTGTAGAAACAGCTACAGTATTGATCGAGCCATTGACACCATGCTGTACGACCATCTGGCCAATGATCTCATAATGAACTCCTGACTCTCAGTGAGTAGAGAATGCTGTGTGCAATAGACTAAAAAAAAGCTGACAGTTCACCATGCTCATTGTGACAGGAGGAACAGAGAGTAAGCCAGCCTGCTGCCAACTCTGTCTGCTCCAGTTTAAGTCTCACACCAGTGCAAAACAAAAATCATGACGCTGCTCAGGTGTGGGACCATAACTGTGGGAGACTCTATCAACAGAAACCTCTTGGAATGGCAGCCTCCAGAAAATACGAAAGTACTGGAGAATTTTGTTTTGGCACTCAAGATAGGGAGTACAGAATGTATGAACATGATATCAGTTGTCAGTTCCCCCTTTTTGTGTGCTAGGGATATTATTACAATGTAATCAGCAGTCTTTGGATGCCAACAGCTTTGTTTTTTTTTCAACTTAAGCTTAATCTTGCGTCCATGCTGATAATGTTACTACAAAAGATCCTGTCAATTGTGAGTTGAAAATGCAGACAGCAGCAAGCTCACCTGTGCATTGCATCCATGATATGGTTAATATTCAGTCATCAGGCAATAGCATCCTGAGTGCCATTATGTTATATATGCCATAGAACCATAAATACACGTGTTCAGTTCATTAGAGTTAACGGAGGAGTTGATATAGTGATGTAATTCCATTTAAATGCCACCCTAAATTTCTATTAAATTCAGGAAGTATCCTTTTTAACATCTTTGACTGCTTGTTCACATATCTTCTTAAAAGCAGGTGAAACTCTTGGTGAGCTGATACTGCAGAGTTTTAGACTTCTGTCAGAGAGGTATGGGGTAGATGCACAGGCCTTGTTTTTTTATTCCTTGATGGGGCATGTAATAGGTTCAGAAATAAAAGCAGTTAATTTGCTAATTGGCTTGTTATCATTGCAGACTTGGGCTGCTGCCCACACTGTTATACTCTGTTACACCCCAAGTCCCACCTGAGCTTTTCTATCTTACTGGCACGTATTCATGACTTGATTCTAAATGAATTGTTAAATCTGAGAGCTAAGTGGATGCTTTCAAACCCTCAGCATTAGACAAACTTGTTTCCCAGTTTTTTTTTGCTAAACACTCCATGTGAATTTTACTCTTAGGCAGGTTTAAACTCAGTGGATGGATGAATAAATAATTTAACAGTAACCAGTTTCACAGTTTTTTTGCATGAAATTTACAACTGAACCCTCAATACTTAACTCATGATTTAATAACCAAAATTGGTAACCCCTCTTGACTAATTTTAAATTATGTCATATTTTGAACATCACAGCTGACTATATCTGATATTTTCTCATCACAGAAGACCAGGATGTAGATTCAGTCTTTTTTCGTTGCAAGGTCTATTTGAACAGAAAGAGGAAAGAATTTGTTGCACACCACGGTCATCTACTAAGACGAGGTAAGCCAGTGGTAAAGAATACAAAACTACTTTAAAAAGTTATCTCGTTCTAAAACATGTTAAGTCCTTCAAGAAATCAAGGTGATAAACAATGTTTCAATGTTGTTAACAAGTGAATCCCCCACAAGTTTTAAGTTAATTGATGCCAGTTAAAAAACACATCTGAAAATAAAAAAAAAACAACAATGAAAACATGAGGCAAATTAAAATGTGTCACAAAGCCAAAGCATATATATTAAAAGCAAAAATGCTGCAAATACCGAAAGAGTGCAAAGTCAAAAACATAGAAGCCCCCAAAACAGATGCATTAGAAAAAAGCTGCATATCCACTCAACACGATGAGTGTTCTTCAGGCCTCTAGGGGGAACGCTAAGTGGAACAGCTCAATTTTTACCCGAGAGAGAGAGACCAGATGAGAGAGTGTTTGTTTTTGAAGTAGGAACATAAGTGGAGTAAAGAGGTGCTACAAAAGGTATTTTTTTTTTCATTTGGCTTAAGTCTTGTATTATTTTATGAAAGAGCAAATGATTTTTATAACAGCCCCAGAGGCCTGGAGAGCTTCCGTTGTGTTGACTGTACATGAATCAATTTTTCTGTTGCATTTGTTTTTGGAATTTTGTTGTGTGCTTTTGACTTTGCAATGTTTCTGTATTTGCAGCGCATTTGCCATTTATTATTTGTCTCGGCTTTCTGCAGCTCTTTTTTTTTATTCATTTGCAGCACAATGTAGGTGTTGTATGTGTTTAGGTTTTTTTTCTTTAAATTTGTCTTTTAATTTGCATTCTTCCTTTAGCTGCAGCGTATTTCTCCCAATGGAAATGTATTGGTATGTTGTAGTGCATTTGCCCTCGTCGGCCACTTTGCCAGTATTATCTTGCAGTTGGCAAAGTCTAAAGAAAATCAATTAAAAAAGTAAAGTAAAGCAGTACTAGATAGAAGACACACTTAAAAAATCTGACTACAATAAATGGGGTCATTCCGCTAAGATGGGCTTTTAAAACAATATTAAAATGAAGCCTGCCTTCTGCTTTCTGATCTGAGGGCTCAGCTCTTGGCTCTCACAGGCTAAAGTGACCTTTGTGTGGTCATTTTTGGGAATATACTGCAGTTAACATTTACACACACATTTATACACACAGAGCTTGCCTCTTTATGCTCCCAGTGAGCACAAGGTCAAAATATCCCTAGTTTGTGCTGTCACTCTGGGGGTTGACTACACGCTGAAAGGGATTTTAAGTTTAAGGTTATGTGAGTTAAGTCCACTGTCCTTGCCCCTCACTGTCAGACAGTGTGCAGCATCACTGACTAATACTGTGCAGAGGTAGATCACAGTTTGATGTATGAGGGCAACACAGTGATGGAGTGCTTCTTCCCTAATGGTGTCCTCAGTATTCTGTTCTGTACTTTTCTCTATAGCATTTCACAAATTAACATTTAAGCTTAGACAAGATCATAATGATGGGAACTGTGGCTGTTTAATGCATTGTGTGATGCTGACATTTATCTGCTGATTAAAGCCAATGAGAATAGGCTGTTCATGAATACCTAGTGGCTATTTCTCCGGAGGTGTCGGCATAGCTCTATGGTACATTCAGTACAGAATATTCCCTTTTTGTCCCCATAGGTGCTCTTAGTGCCTTTTTAACCAGCATGACAATGACTAAACTAAAGGCTCACTGAGCAAGCAAGGTCAAGCCTCACTTTCATGCAAGAATGTCAGGGTCTGAGTGATCTCTTATTTTGCTGAGTAGTTAACCATGTTAACCATTGAAGGAGTAATTCAGGCTACACATCCATCTCAGTCCAGAGTAAATGTGGGTGTCTGTAAGATGCATAAATATAAAAAGTGACTTAAATGTAGTTCAAGCAGGAGGGACCGACACAATGATACGGAGTAACAGCTTAAGAAAAATTTATAATAGCATCATTTGTCATAAACCTCAACACTGGATCCCTCATTCTTCATTAACTGTTAAGTGATTGAGTGCATTTGACTTTATGTAGGTGAAAATGATGATAGCTTGTGACTGCTGATGCTGAGCATATCGAGGTCCTGGATGCCTGTGGTGGCAATAATATAATAATAGATATATACAGCAGGGCGTATAAACAGTATGTATTTTACAGGGAGGGAGTGATATTGGAAAAAGAGTGAAATGTACAGATGATTTCAGAAGGACGCAAAGAAAGAGAGAACTGCCCCATATAAAAGGTTTAGGAGTGACCATTAATAGAGAGAGAAATTAGCTGTATAGGGAATAAATGCAGGAAAAATGTGGAAAAAAATGATTGTATGAAAGGCTGTAGAGAAATAATAGGTGTCTGTCAGGAGTGCCGGAGGGAAATGGCCTTCCTGGTTGAACCTCTGCAAGAGTTTCATTATGCTGCTGCGGATAATGTCAAGATTTGCATTAATGAAGCGGCAGTGGGGGTTTATCTTCCAGCAGGAGCTCCATAGCTGTGTCTTTAGGCCCCCATGATTCTGATTACATTAGCCATGTCTTGTACATCATTATTTTATGCATAATCAGTTTAAAGTTGTCAAATAGGAATGTCGCTACCTTAAGACTTTATTTATTGTAGACATGCCTTTCTAGTTTTCAGTGTTTAGGAAACAGGCACCTACAAAATATCATTTATTCTCAGAGCATATACTAAACTTTAAATAAAAAAACATGTACATGTTAGATTTTGTTGCCATTCTCTCGGTTTTGTTATTGTTGAATAAGACAATCAAAAGAAAGGATTAAAGGGATGGTTTGGATTTTTATGCCTCCATGCTGGTTGTAGCCATGGCCGGAGTCATTATCTTTTGGGGTTGTCCGTTGTCCATACATACATCTGCTAGGGGTGGGAATCACCAGAGGCCCCACAATACGATATTATTTTATTACTGTATAAGTTGTGATACAATATTATTGCAATTTCTATTATTTTATGCTTAGTATTGTGATAACATAAATTGCAATATATTGCAATTTATTACCTATTTCAAACTACAAATTAAGTCCCTAAGGGGAAAATGTCAACGTCGGTTTTATCTATTAAGATAATGTTTTCTGTCTCACTTCAGTTATTTCTCTTGCAACAAAGTGTATCAAGTGGACTGAAAACAGAATTGATAATATTATTCTAATTGGCTACCAAAAGTTTAAAATATATTTTTGTAGCAAAAATAAATAATATAATTAAAAAAAAAATAACAATACAATATTGCCACACAAGAATATGGCAATATCTTTCCTGAATCCATTCCCACCCCAATGTCCAGCCTCCGTCCCTTTCTTGTGAACGCAATATCTTAATTTTCTTCAAATTTGGCGCAAACATCCACTTGGACTTTGGAATGAACTAATTAGACTTTGTTCAAAAGTCAAAGGTCACTGTGACTTTGTTTTTCCTCATTCTTGTGGATGTGGCATCTAAAGAACACTTTAGAACACCGTGAGGGAATTAAATGTTGCACAAATGTTCATTTCGACAGTCTACGCAGCGATAGACCAGCAACTGTTATGTGAGGTAAAATGAGTGTTTCTGTCGAAGGAGTCTGGTGTCTTTAAAGAGAGCATAGATAACAGCTTCAGCTCCTGTTTGGAGAGAGTCGTCTGATGACAAGATAAAGTGATAAAAATTATCTAAATATTGCATACACTTAAACAGATGCTGTTTTTTTTATTGGGTCCTTTTTTAGGATGGATTAAATACCTTGCTTAGGTTCTGTGGCTGTACCCCTTTCTGCTTCGCTGCACTTGGGACTGAATGTCATCTACTGTCGGTATTACACTGCCTATGGATAAGTACCTCATACAACCCCACTTTAAAATCCGCTCAATCCCTTTTAAGGAAGAATGCTTTGCTTTGTTAAAAGATTTTTTTCTCCAGCCTTGGCCTTCATGCCATCGTGGTGATTTATTGTATTCAGCTGTCAGCTATTTACTTTAAATCTTCATAGTCCCTTCCAGAGAGTGCTGCTGTCACACAGGGTGCAGAAGTCTTCTGTAAAAGGGAAGATAAATGAAAAGATGTGAGTTTATCACAGAAACAATCATATTATGAAACCATTTGCGGTTTGGGTGGAGTTGATCACAAAATTACAAATCTAATAGGAAAATAAATTTTATACTTTTTAATATTCTTCACACACCTTTTTTGCTTAGTTTTAGGGTTGCCCATTCTCTACTTTTTGATAACCTCTAAAAGCAGGAAAGCAAGAATTTTGTTGATTGAGGTAAAGAATATTCTTAATGTTCAACACATTGCAAAAGCAATATTTGACATGACAGTTTATTTATTTATTTATTTAAATTCAACTATTAATTAGTATATGAGATTGTTTCCTTATCTTTAAGTACTGTTGACTGTAATTAATAATTACAGATGAGGTATACCATCTGATGTTAAATTCAATTCTGTTTAACATATAAAGCCCAATATCCAGGGTTCCCACAGTCATGGACAACCTGAAAAAGTCATGAAATCTCAGTCACATTTTCACGGCCTGGAAAAGTCAAAGACACATTTACAATGATTTTAAAGTTTTGGAAATGTCATGGTATTTTGTTGTGTGTAATGAAATAGTTACAGTAATTTTCCATGGATAACATTCCACATAATGTAACATAACGACAAATGAACTTTCTTTTGCTGACAACCTTATGCTTTGTTTACCATCACATGGGTTTCTTCATTTTCTCCCCTCATTCTGTCTCCCTTCATGCATGCACACTAGCTGACGTTATATTTGAATAGATTTTGAATCTGTCATGTTTGAAAAATGCTGGGCAAGTAGGGCCAGAAAAGAAAAGTGGGTCCTTGAGAAAGTTTTTGAGATTTTGGCCATGAAAATGTTTGGGAACCCTGAATATCACAGATCACAATTTGCCTCACAGGGCTTTACAACATACGGCAACCCTCTGTCCTTCGACCCTTACAATTGATAATGAAAAACTCCCCGCAAAAAAAATTGTAGAAACCTTCGGAAGAGCATCTGAGGAGGGATTCTTCTTCCAGGATGGACAGATTTGCAATAGATGTGGTATTTACACGACATCAAAACCTTGCACTTCCTGCTGTTTACAGCTTGAATTGACATACCTTTGTTCTTGTAATGAGCACTTTGAAAATCTAATCATTTATCTCCTCTCTGTGTACTGGAAGTACTTGCATAACTCTATGGTAAAATAAGTGATGAAATGTTTTAATTTGCCCGTCTCATAAAAGCATATACTTGGAAAATAAGGCCCAGGTTGGAAATAACAGTAATTACTGAGTACTCCAGAGCGAAGAGGCTGTGGATATGTAGGTGCAGCTCTGAGTAGGGTTGGGATCACTCACAGAAATCCTTGACAGAACGCTTCATGTGTTTTTTTGGATGAATAACCGCAGCCTAAAGCCCTCTGGTAATTTCAGGCTAATAAGGAGAATTTTTGATGGAACTTGTTGAAGTGCAGATAAGTATATGCTGTTCGCTAGTACTTAAAAGAAATTATTGTATGACACTCTCTCCCTTAAAACACCCACTCATATTATACCCCAAAGCATCATCCGAGCACAGTGATAATATGATCATGTATGCTGCCTGAGTTAAAACATTAAAGGCGCTCTAGCATGTAGGTGTGTAGGTGTGTTTGTTTTTATTCTAATCAGTCCCAAATTCTTAAGTGTGACTTGGCTGTCAGCAGGCTAATCTAACATGCTCCTGTTGATAACCATCATCTTATTTTCTTCAGCGCCACAGCAGCGTAGCCTGTAATCTCCAGTTTACAGCAAAAATGGAGAAGGAGGGGTTGACTGACTGATTTCTCCCCTTCCTTGGTATGTTTCTCTTTGCTCAAAGTTTGTAGTTTCTGGAATATTTTGTTGCCTGATAACAACTTTTGTTCAGTCTGCATTGTTAAAGAAATCCTGGCTTGACATGATATCATGGGGTATAATAACAAAATTCCTTCTGCATTGTTGGGAGAGGCGTGTCAGGGATGTAGGACTGGCCTCATACAGCAGCTCATTTTTAATCAACAATGTAAGTTGACAGTCATATCTCTAAGTCATATCTCTTTTAGATTTATCAGTCATAACACATTTTTTTTAACTCCAGCACCATTGAAATGACTGTAATAATACCAGTAAACCTCCTAAGTAACATAAAAGAACTGCTGTTATCCGTACTGATAACAGTGGCAGCTTATCAGCTCCCACTTTAAGAGACTCTAAAACTCACAGCGATGGCACAGCATACCATAATCTACTCCTACACATCTTCCATTCAGCTCCTGATGCTGGAGCTCCTTTCATAAGCTCTCCACAATGTCTCCACCCTGCCTTTTACTGTAATTACATTCTCCACTGGGGGAGCCCACGCTGCAGCCCACCGTTGATCTCTGAGAATGGAGAAGAAAGGCACCACAGAAAGGAAAATTGTGTGCAGACAAATGAAGGGAGATGTTCTCTGTGTGCATGGTGCAGAGGGGTTTTGAGTGTGGGGGCTTATATGGAGGATGATGGTAGTATTACTCCCTGGGCTCTTCCCGAGGAGAAGAGGATTAAGAGGAATCTGTCTGAAGGTGAAAAGGTCTTATCCTTTCTAGTGAAGACCTAAAGCCTCCCAAGAAAGTGTTTTTTTTTCCCTAATAGAGACAGAACAGGAATGTGTATTAGCCTTTGTAATCTAGGTTTGGGTACCGTTCACATTTGGACCGCTACCATAAGCGCTTCCTCGAATTCGGGACCCAATGGTACCGTCTTTCTGTACTTTACTGATTCTGTATTGACAAAAATGTCATTTTTGAAAAAACGGCAGTCAGCATCTATTCTGTCTGCTTCGTTGGTTGGGGTAGTTAGGTATGGGCAAGAGGTGTAAGATTGCTTTGATTTGGGGTAAGAAAGTCAGCATGAGCCATTTAGAGGCAGGGTAAGGTGGCCAATTCTTTCACTGTCCTAAGAAACACAAAGTTGTGAATGAGCCAGCTCCGTGGAGCTCTTTTATCTTCACTGTGAGGTGGCTGGACGCTGGGAATCCGGCCATGGAGTCCCAGGCGCGGCTTCCTGGCTTTGGGGTGCTCAGTGGTGCTTTGTGGTACTTCGAGCTTCTGTCTGAACCCTGTGGCGCCACAAAGTACCATTGTCCCTGCCTCAAAGCGCCCTGAAGCTGGGAAGCTGAGTTCTGGTGTTCGCTCTCCGGCTACAGGAGCGCTCCTCAATGTTTCCATTCCTTGTCTTAACCTGGCAGTCTCATCCAGGTGAACTCCTAGGTACGTTAACATGAATTGGTACTCAGTAGTATCGCTGTAATTCTGTTGGTACATTAAAGGTACAGAATTCAGATAATTATGAACTTTGCTTTGCTAATGGCTGCAGAGCTCCTAGTTAAAGTCAATATCAGTGGCTGTACACTGTGAAGTCATGATATATATCTGTGGACAGATTCTAATATTTACGCCTTTGACCAAATGGCAAAGGAATCCCAACAGGTGCGAAGCTTATTTCATCAGTGGTCCAGATGTGTTTGTCATGTGCGACGTGGCCCGCAGTCTGTGATTCATTTACTGTAATCTCCTGAAAATTGACTGAAGGAAGGCTTTGTGTATGTGCATCTGTTTCCATTTCCTTTTGTATGCATAGCCGTGGGGATGAACATCCATACATCCATCTGTGTGTCTGCGGCACAGGCGTGTCTCTACATAAACTGCTCTGACTTTATCGAGTTAACTTTTTTCCGAAGGAACACCAGCTGGCTTTGCCGTCTGCTTTAGGGCTGTCATATAACCCACTGCAGTAGAGCTCTCCCAATTATCCGTCACTCAGCCTACCTGCCTTGATGCCACAGGACACACACTTTCTATATTGCAGTTTCCTGTGGGAAGAGATAGAATCAGGTTTGTCAAGTCTTAATACAGTCGGTACCTTGAAGCTTTGCTCTGTCTGTCCCCTCCTCTCAAATTCATTTACTGTATATCACCCACCTTCACTTGGTGTTTTTCTTTAAATTTAGGAGCAGGAGTGGACAGTGTCATTGTGGGTTTTACCTTCCTGGAGTGGCTGGCATGTTCATCACCAGATCAATACCCTAAAGATATATATTACAATAGGCAGAATATTGTACTCCTACAGAGTTCCCACAGTCATGCAATTCCTGGAAGTTATGAAATTAGCAAAAACTTTTTTCCAGGCCTGGAAATGGTTTGGACAGAAGGTTTGGTAAAGTTTTAGATGAGTATTGTTTAAATTATATTTATAAAATTCCAAAACATGTCCATTGTGCTTGAAATATGTTCTTTGTATTACTAAACTATAATCTGCACCTAAATGTCACTAGTGTCACATGATACACATTGGTGCATGCAGCTAGTTTGTGCCTGAAATGTTCAACAAGCGAGTGAAGGTGGTGCCAGGAGTTTGATTATATGCAAAAGCCTTGAAAGTACGTGTACATGCATTGTTTTCAGCACATATATATATATATATATATATATATCGTGCGTTTATTCATGCACTACACTCTCAGGGTGTCGAATGCACTTTCACTGCATGTTGTTGTCACGGCAGGACACCAGACGCATTGAAAGTGAAACTTAACCATTCATTTTACTAGGTCTAAAAGTTTGCTTTTACTCATTCTGCATTCTGCTTCTCCTCTCATCCGATCTGATCAGCTCTGACCTTTCTCCGGGCATGAAAGCAACATTATTGCACCCTTTGGTCACTGAATAGACCCACCTATTTAAAACTACTTTAGTAAGCTAATGGGTGTGGGGTAAAACACTATGTTATGGAGAAGTTTTTGAAAAGTTATTGGTAAAAATGTGTCGGAACCCTGGCTGCTTGTCACTGTTTTGGTCCTTTGTCACTTTGGGAACCCTGTGGTGCTCTGGTGTTGTTTTTAAAATGACGTGTCAGGACCTTGCCACCACAGAAAGAAAATCTCTGTTGACCGATTAGAGGTACCAGTTCTCATGGGCAGTAGGTGACAACCTCAAAATCAATGCATATTTTTCCCAAACTGCCGCAAGTGACAGATTATACCCAACAAGCAACTAACTGTATTGTTGACAAAGAGAAAGCTGCAGAAAAAATGCTGTTCTTAGTCTGGGTGCTCTCGTAGCACATAACAGCAGCTCTCCTGACGTGCGGTAGATTAATGGCTTGTCAGAGGAAACATCCACAGGGCTGCCACGGCTATCGGTAAGATGTGTTCTCTGTCTTATATCCACGACTAGGTCTTGAGGGCTGCCAATGCAATCAAGCACATATCCTCTTCTTATTACACTGTAGTTCAGAGGAGAGGAGAGCAATCACAGAGCTGGCACCACAAGTTCAAAATTGAAGAAAAGCAGTGCAGGATGTCACCAGGAATGACACGCTTTCCTAAAAAGAGACATTAAATCGGGTGTTGCATACTTTGAAGTTTGAAAAGGTTAATTTCACTTGATCTTTTCCTTGAAGTAAATCAACTTTGAGGGAAAGTCATTAGCCACCTTCCCACATTTCACCTGATGGAAGCCATTTACTTTTTCATGTTTTTCTCTGCTGCCATCAGTAGTAATGCTCAGGGTCACTGATGTAACTACATGCATATTATGACACAGGTTCATTTGTTACATTCTGTTCCACAGCAATGGAATTATAATTTCTTTTCTCTTTGTCTTTTCCCCCCATTTTTTACCTTACTTTTCTTCTTCCCTTCTCCTCACTCTGCCTTGCTTCTTCACTTCCACCCTTATCTGCAGGTAACAGTATACTACACTCAGCAGCTGACAGTGTGACGAGTGCTGTACAGAAGGCCAGCCAGGCTCTGAATGAGCGCGGCGAGCGATTAGGTCGGGCCGAGGAGAGGACCGCAGACATGATGAACAGTGCTGAACAGTTTGCTGTTACTGCACACAAGGTGAGGCACCCTGTTAGTAAGACAGTGTACATTACAATGCATAACCTCAGGATTAGTTAGTTAGTTAGTTAGATCTTTATTTTTGAACCCGGCAAATAGAATAAGACAACAAAAATATGAACAAGAAAAAAACAACATCAGATTGCCCACCGGACGTATTGAGTAAACAAACGTAAGTATTTCATGTCTGAAAAGGAGTAAGAGGAAGTAAATATCTCAGGGTGGGCTTACTGGTTTAACAAAGCTGACTTCCAGTTCCCCCTCATGTGTTATGGACATTTGCAAGTAATTTTAAAGTCGTTATTAGTTCAGCCAAAAGATCAAACATTTTACTTAAACCTGAGGATATTTGCTTCATTGCGTCTCTCAGCAGTGTTGTGCTCTCTGCTCTGCAACAATAATAGTCCTTTCCTTCTTCCCTCATTTACTCTCTCTTTTGTAGTGGATTCACCCTCATCCTCCATCTATCTCATATCTTGTGTTTGTCAGGAAAACTAATTGCATGCTCTTTAATGATGTTATTAGCATAATGTGATTTTTTTTACTGCAAAACAAAAGAAAGAAGTGTATGCTTTGTAACGAGAACACCTGATTATGATCATCATAGCTGTCTTACTAATAGCACACAGTACATCACACACCCCTGCAGCCCGACACCCCTGCTGCACTGTCTTGTTGTTAGCAGATAGCCTTCACTGATAAACATGTGCCATCTAAAGTGAGATGTCAGTGACAATAGTATATAGCCATCCATTGCAGATTGAAATGACTTTTTTGAGCGATGCGTAATGCAATACTAGTGATGGTGGGATAATTGAAAGACATTTAAAGAGCTTTGCATGGCCCTCTTACTGCTCACAGATGAGCCTTCCCACCGTGATGAATTACAAAAACTGTGATAAGCAAAGAAAAATGCCTCGGCTCTGCTGGTGTCAGGAGAGAATGACTGTAGAACCCCCATGAAGAATCACTCATTTGCCGGCGTTTGTCATTTCACTTGCTGCCATTAGCTTTTTTGTGTGTTATCACATATCATTTGTTTTTCACTTTATTAGCAAGACTCATAATGTTGCATGTCTGAAGCCTTCTGTTAAAGGCACTTGGTGGCCTTACAGATGCATAAAGAAATCATCAGTGACAGGATTAAGACAGTCTACATTTTATCCATCACATTTTTCTCTGAGGAGGATTTAACGATGGCTTGACAGGATCGAGCCATCTGCATGTGTTGTAAGTAGCTTGTCTGCAGTACGTGGAGAGGGTCACCTTGACTCTTCTTCCTCTTAGTTCACTTCTGCAATCCCATTTCTTTGCCTCACTTTGTAACGGCAGACAATTTTGCTGCTCAGTTTCAAACAAGACTCTTTTGTGTATGTTGCTCTACTGCCCCCACTTGTTCAATCTGTAGAATTAAGTTCTCCTCATTCTGCAGCAACTTCTGTCATACTGTGGTCTGTGTGTGTGTGTGTGTGTGTGTGTGTGTGCGTGTGCGTGTGTGTGCATGTTTGTGTTAAAGTGTCTTCCATCCTCATGTCTCCATACCCTGTAGCGTTGTATTAGATTGGTGGCCCTGGTCATCTCTCTAACGAGCCTCCAACCAAGCCCATTAGGACCCTTGTTAATGAGATAAATGAAGTTGCCTTGTCATTGCCTGAATATAAAACACCATGACCCCTGGCTGCCTTCCAGCACCTGCATAATAAACCCTCCCTAACAACTTTTTCTCCTTTGTGAAACGGTTCCTAAATAGTCAAATCTGTATCTCACCTCTTTTTACCTCGTTTTACTCGCTATGCTTGCTATTGCATGTATTGTTACAACTAAGGGCTGTCCCAAATATGATTTTTTTTTTGTCTTTTAGGGGGTGGGGTGTAATGAGAGACAAAGACATTAGAAGGACTTTTTTGAAACAGCACTTACTAGTCAGTGCACCTAAAATAATGTGACAATTAGCCACATACATATATGTGTGTGTGTGTGTGTGTGTGTTTGTGTATATATGTATATATATATATATGTATATGTATAGGGTTGCAACAATATGCTGGTTTAAAGATATACTGTGGTATAAAAATTGATTTTTTATTTGCCATGTATATTCACTACGGTACTGAAAAAGAAAATGAAACCAGACAGAGAATCTTTGGTTGTTTTCAAAAGGAATGTAAAAAGTTTTGGTTTTTTTCACACATCTGGAAGACAAAAAGCTTAGGTGCTGGATAGTTGACGTTTCAAGCTACATGCCTGATAAAGAGCATGTCGCTGGTCATGTCACCTTGGTAATAATTACATTAAATATTCATTGGAGCATAATCTATGGACTATGTTTCTTCTTCTCTTATTTAAAAGGAAGACTTTTAGACACACTTTTATAAAACATAAAGCACACCATGAAAATCTCATACTGTTGCAACCCTATTACATAACCGAACCATTCGAATACTGATTTGGACATTGATCACTGTGGCAACGATCAAAGCTTCTAGGCACTCAGGTCAGCGCCTCTACATCTGCAGTGCTTGTTGTTTCTAGCTGTGTAGAGTTTTGCTGATAGGGTCATTCAAAATTCTCATTGTTTTATTCTGCAACCCCTACCCCAATTTTTCTACAGCTTGCCATGAAGCACAAGTGTTAGACCACTGCCAAAACCAACTGGGCTGGGAGGGGGGTCACCAATCGCCAGTGGCTGTACAGGAGAAGGATTCCAGATTTTATTCTTTTTAAAAGATTTAATATGATCACTATTTGTTAACAATGTTAACATTTTAATGTTTTGGGTTGTTGTATTCTGGTGCATCTTCTGACGGTGACACATTGAGCAGGGGGGGAGGAAGAGGGGTAACCAGTGCTACTTCACACTGTCAGCAGAATGTATCATGCTTCTGTTTGCCAAAAAAAACAAGAAAACCTAACAAACCACACAGCCATGACTCTATTTGAAAACCACGACCACTCAAAACAATTTTCATATGCTCAGAAACTAATGTGAGAGTAAACATGCTGACAAATCATTATCAGCAATCAGTCCAAAACAAGGAACAGCTTGTCTCGCCGGTTATTAATTGTTCAGAGTTAATTATGAGCACTGCGGTGATTATGCAGTCTGAGTTTTGAGTGATGGAGCTTCTTGTGGGTTTAACAGGTGTGAATTAAGTTTGTGTGGAAGTATACCACTCAAATATATTTACACATTCACACCAGGAAAGACAAGATTTTTTGTATCTGATGCTAAGTTGTTCCCAGATAAATATTTTTGGAAACACATGTAGGAGAGTGGGACAAAAGATAGAAATAATATTCACATCTGTAGAGAAGATTAAAGTGTGTCTCAGGTATTTTACAGCCTGGAACCTATTTTCCCATGTTGAAGTGACTAATGGGATTAACAATAGTTTCTGGACTTGGTTCAGTTTTGAGTGAGAAGACTGCAGCTGGCAGAGGTGAAACCAGCAGCAATGTTATGAAGGCAATTTAACACAGTCAGTGAATGTCCACTAAAAATGTTTGTTTTTGCCACTGACCTGCTCATTGTTATTCTAATTATATGCCATCTTAAGGAAAGGATTGCAACAGAAGTCAACCTTTTTGAGAAAGAGTAAGATCCTTTTGTTTAACCAGAAACAGCCCTGAAATCACCATCGACAAACACACCAGACTCCTTTCAAATAAACAGTCATTTTAGTGTGTGTATAGAACCAACATATTTTCACATCTAACTGCATGAATTAAGGGTTTATTTCAACAAAACCAGAGTTGGTAATTGCTGGCATAATGGGAAGATTAACTAAGACAGCTTTTGGTAGTTTTATTTTTAGTTTGTTGACTCAAAATGACGTGTGTTTTACGATGATAAAATTGCTGTTTTTTTGGATTTAGCGATAGCGATTTGGGGACGTTTTTGTTTAAAAAATAAATAAATAACTAAAATGGATTTTACTCGTCAACAAAAAGGGCTTTCTCCATATAGATCATTTTCATAATGTCGTCAGACACTTAGAAAAGCAATCTAAACCTGTCAGTGGCAAAAATGAGCACTTTTAGTGGGCGTTAATTTACAGTGGCCAGTTGCCCGCAGGGGTTTCATTGCAGCCTGTTTCATCACTGCTGGCTGCGGTGGTATCACTTATAACTGGACCAATTTGGAAAATTGTTGTTTAAATAGTCACAAAAACATGGGAAAGTAGGGCGAGTCTGAAAATACCGAAGTTAACCTTTAACTCTGCCCCTGGACATAAATAAATCCAAAAGTATTCACTCTCAGCTTAATGTTTGCTCTCCTTTTAATCGTGGACATTGCAGCCTTACGGTCTGTTGTTCTGTCCATCATTTCAACATGTATACAAACAGTATTAGTCAAAATTTTTGCAACCTATCATTTCATAAACTGCATATGGGGCTGAATAGAGTGGCTTGTGTGACACCATATATAACAACCGTGAAATATTTGAGTCCTCTGTTAGATACGTGTACCATTAAAACAAAACCAAAACTACATGGAATACAGTTGCCAACATTTTTTTGGAAGTGTACTTGAAGAACTCTGTTTTGAAAATAAGCTTTTTGAGTATAATAATTTATGTTAAATTCAGTAAACCAGCTTCTGCATTGTAAAAAGCAAAACGTAATTCTTCTAGTACTATTATCTCGGTGTCTGTAGAGCTAACTTTTCCCAAGAAGATGGGATGTTTTAAAATGACTCCCAGCTGTATTTCAATTTAAACACTTAGTAGTCATACCTTAAGCTTTTTGTATAATTTGGGTAATTATAAAGATGTGTATACTGATAGATAAAAGGCAAAATGTCTCCAATAGCAGCAGCAGCAGCAGCAGCAGCAGCAGCAGTGTGTAGTAGTTTATTTCTTGTGTTGGTGCTCTCACACTGACTGTAACTTCGGCTTCCTCACTGGCAGATACCGCCCTCACAATTGAGATGTATTTGATTCTTTTCATATTTTGAATTTTATAATTCACAATGTTACAATGCACTGATAACCTTATCTCGCAGAACACTGTTGAGTTCATACTGAAACGTTCCAGTTGCCTAACTCTTAGTGTGCTTTTATTCCTCACTCTAACACTTTGGATGTTTATTGTTTTAATAAAGAAATATATGAGAAATTGTTGTTGGTGTCTTTTTTATAACAAGCTTTAACAGTTCTGTTTAACAGTGGGATCAGAAGTTGTACATTTATGTTTGGGTGCTCTTTATCATTGTTGATCACATTGAATCACATTATTTATCTCTACGTACAAACATTAAGCTGCCAAAAGCTCAAAGGGGAACACCACCTGAATTAAGAATTTGAACAGAAAACGTAACCATATAAAAAGAATCACCATGACAATTGCACTAACAGCTATAATTTCTTCCCAAATACACAACTTAAAAGAATACTTGTGATATTTCTTTACTTAAAGGTTAAATTGTGTGAATAAATATTAATGATAACTGTTCACTTTTTTTTCTCCCAAATGACTTTTCTGTACTTTTTATTCACTGAAATATTCAGACACAAGTGAAGCACAGTGGCATTGCATTTAAACCTTTCTCACTGCTCTTTGTGAGATTGTCCTGTTTCCCCAGGAGATGGCAATGTCAGCGCATTAGCAAGTCTCGATATTGCCTATTGCCTTAGCCCTGGTACTAACTAATGTACAGTGAAACAAAAATGTACAACAGTGTATCAGAACCTGTGACTCTCTTGCATTGGTTGACAGGTCCTTTAATCTCTTGAAACCTGGAACAATGTCAATTTTCTTGCGCTGTTTTCAGATGCCTAAATTGGTTTGATTTCTCTTGAAAACATGGCTAAAAAGGCAAGAGATGTCCCACAAATTGAAAGAAATTAGAGAAAAGATAATCACCGGAAAAAAAGCTTCGAGAGAGACAGAGACAGGTAGAGAGACAAGGGAGAGAAACAAAATAATTTTGGAATATAATAATAAAAGGGAAAATAACTAGAAAATGATTATTATTATTAGTATTATTTTTAATAAACTTTTGTTTTTAGTTTTTGTAACCTTTTTTTTCAATTTCTTATTTTTTTTGGCTTTATTTCAGGTAATGTTTTTTGCAACTCGTCACTCAACGTCTTCCTGCGTTTTTGGAAGAAAGCAAGCCAATTTGCTCAGGTTTCAATAGGTTAATACAGAGAGGAAGATTAATCAATTACTAGGTTTTCTTATATGTATCCAAGATCTTCCATCATATGATATACACACATTTTTTAACTGCTACCAGCATCATTAGCAATTAAAAGGCATGTGCATACAGCACATATTAGTAGATATCATTATTAATATCATATTTATACTAAAGCAACTTGAGCTTTGAACTCATTCGATGTTTTCATGGAAAAAAGATGAAATCCTGATTAAGACTTCCAAAGGTGTAGCAGAGTCAAGTGAGCGGAAATCAATCTTATCTAAACATCTATGTTATCTTCCCCCTCTGTGCCACCTCCTAATAGTGTTTTAATCTTCCAATTAATGGTGCGGACCAATCTGACAAGCAGAGGGGCAGGAGGCGCAGTAGCAGTGCTGAGATACATGATCTATAGGTTTTAGTGCTGCAGAGGGGAGGAAGTAAGTACCTCATAAAAACCCCGGTGCAGGACTCTGCTGCCATCACTCACTCTGCCAGCTCTTGTGAATCATTCGTGGTTCCTGCTTAAAAACCCACCTCTACTCGTTCAGCTCTCCTTTCTCTTTCCCTCCTATCTTTGACAATGCTGAGATCCCAAAAGTGTCCACTTTTGCCATCCACTCAAGCACACATGGCTTACGTCTTGACTCATCAGCGTGACTATTTGTCTCAAAGAGTGTAATCTGATTGGTTTGAGTGCTGGAATAAAACATTTCTACTTTTTACATGTACACCAATCACAGTGAAATTACCTTTATACACCACTGGAGGGTGCACTAGCTTTGTACAAAGACTCATTACCTACGTCAGCTTGTTTTACTGCCCAGAAGATTATTGACTAGTTGGACTGATTATTAGTGTGTAATTTCAGTGTAACGTACACATTGATCGCAGGCTGAAGGCGTGAGTTAAGGGCTGATTGAAAGCTGTTCAATGTCAGTAATTGCTACAGTGACTGTCTTGACAGGGGCTTGAATTACAGTGAGACATAGCAAGTGGGCAGTTTAGAAATCAAACTCGACCTGCAGACAGAGCACAACACATACATGGAAAAGCCTTGACGGTAGAGGATGTTATTGAAATTTTCCAATTGCCTTCTTTTCCATGGATATACCTGCCAGTGTTGTGTAATTTGTTTCTTTGCATGTAACACCAATGTTGGAAATTATTTGTGCTGGAAGAAGTTCAAAGACGTTTATCAGAGGTCCAGAGTGTACGATTAGGAAGATATATTAGCAGGAATGAAATAAAGTACAATAAGCATGATTTATTTAGTGTATAATCACCTGGAAAAATGAATCACTGTATTTTTAATACCTGAGAATGAGTTATGTATGTCTACATAGCAAGCAGGTCCTTGTCCATAGAGTCTGCCATTAGATAGGGATATTTGCGGTTTTGCGTTGGCCACTGTAGTTCTGCAGCTTCACCAGTAGATGCCACTAAATCCCATACATTGGACCTTTAAGTAAAAATACAACTCTATAGAGTAGTTATTTTGAAAAACAGCAGTCCAGGGGCCGGTTAATAAACACATTAAAATAAATTTAGAAATGATTAGCAAGGACCTCCTTTTTATGTATCTTATATCCCCTATAAAAACCATAAAATAATCTTTTTAAAAATAATTTTTCATGTACTGTCTTAATCTGTAAAGTAATCAGTAACTATAACTTTTAGATAAATAAAGTTCCATAGAAGTCCACAGTTACCAAAATAGAAATACTCAAAGTGCAAGTACCTTAAATTTGTACACTTCTTGAGTAAATGTCCATAGTTACATTCCACCACTGCATATTACAATGTATCCTTGTATAGCGGCTTGTTTGATATCCTTCAATGCACATACAACGGTTTGTATGATATACTATAAATTAGCGTGCCAAGAATGAAATTACATACTGAATGTTAAGTTATGAATGTTAGGTTGATGGTGAAAACGTACCTTTAAATGACTCAAAGTTATTTTCATAGAGAAATGTATGAGTAGTGCATGAAAACAGCCTGCATACTATTTTTTTTTAATAACTTTTCATCTAGATTTATCTCATCTTGTTAATTTTCACATGCAGAGGGATCACCGGTATGGAACACATTGTTGGTTCTCATTTCTTTGGAGATCTCAGCACAAAACTGGAGAATGTATCTGGTCTGGTGTCACCTTGAGAGGTGCACTGACATTCCTGTCAGCCAGGGAGTAGATGTCACTCCGGGAGAGTCTTGGTGGCTGCCTGACTACGTACAGTAACTGGCTGCCCGGGCGGCCTCAGGGCAACTCCTTTTTAATCTGCCAAACCTCCCCACCGCTCCACTGGCGTAATTACAAGTTACACCCAGAGGTGAGGAGGCCGAATGAATTGGGACTGCACCTCTATTTCTCATTATCACATACAAATCTCTGCAATGATTCCTGAGTAGTCCTATTAGTCTGGACTGGATTTCACCCCAAAGTCAGAGTTTAATAACTGCAGCAGGATATTGCCTGTGTCCCTCAGGTATTCTGGAAATTGGGATTTAGAGAAATGTTTGTTGATTGGAGTTGTTACAATGTTACAAAACTTTTTTTCACATGGTTAGGAACAGCTCTACCTCAGTGTTGCTGTGTGATAAATACAATTTAACCATTAGCTAAATATAAGTGTGGTCTGAGGTTATCCTCTATCTCGTTCAAGTTAAAAAGAGTAATGCATTTTAAACTATTTAATCTATAACTTGGGCTACATTTAATTTGACATGAAATTAACTCAACAGAGTTCAGGCCAGTGTATAATTTTGCATTCAATCTATTGCATAGGTACAGCATGGATGCTAACCCCACCTATGTGGTTATCTGGTCTACACCTCCCTTAATGTAACTACAGGTTGTGATGATGCAGACCACAGTTGGCTTGGTAGCATTGCATTTCCTCTTATGCATTTCCAGCTTCTCCTTCTCCATGAGCATGCACCAAAGGGATGAGAGGTCCATATAATTTCTAAACATTTGTAGAACTCCACTACACCGCTATACAAAGTGCAGAAAATTCATGTAAAGAGATTTAATTCTTATACTACATGTCAACGATGCTGTATTTTGTCTAACTTTGTAATAAAGTTGTCTAAGATTATTTTCAAAGACTGAAGTCACATAAAAACGTTAAAGCACTGGTGTTTGTAGATTTCCAGTTGCACTTGTGTGTTCACTGCTGCTCATGCTCAATGCAAGCTAACATGCCAGCAGTCTTATCATGTTGTCCCTGATTGGCTTTGTGGAAAAAATACCTTTATCTATTGCTCTCAGATGCGTCCTTCAGACCAGAAGTAGAGTGTTTTGTGACACCTTTGCTCTGTTGTGGTGTTTTTGTTTTTGTGTGTGTATGTTTGTGTATGTTTATCCGTAACATTAAGCTAACATTATGAGATGTCTGCTGCTGTTTCATTGCTCTCCTGCTGATGTGCTTGTGGTTGATATGGCCCATGGTGTCTGCTGGCAGTTCCTGCAATTATGCTGCTGCTGCTTTTTACCTTTGTGCAATATTTATTCATTTCTTCCTTGCTGTCCATTTCTTTAGTGTTGTGTGGCATGTGCATTTTGCTGTTTTTCCAGCATTGGTTCATAAGAGTTTACATTGTTTTGCAAATCCTTCTTAAACTGTGCTGCAAACATTTTCTGGTGTTCTGCTGTGTGAGCTGCTTTCTTCTTGCAGACACTAAATCTTTGTTCAGACAGCTGGACAAGTGGCCAAAATCTGATATTTAGATCTTTTCTTTTTCACAACAGTGGGAACAGTGTTTGGTAAAAACAAGCTTTTCTGACATTTTATGGACTAAACTATTAATCAGTCAATTGAAAAAAACAACAAAAAAACCCTAAAAACAACACAATAATAAACAGATTAAACAACTTCTGGTGTTTAATCTGTTCAGTGGATCTATTAAGTGTTTTTACTGGTTTAAATCACCAGGTACATTTATTTTAGAGAAAGAGATCTCTGTGGATAATTCGGCTTACGGTAAAATCCCCTGACCAATAAAAACAAAGGAATTTTAACTGGGAGAAGTTGCAGCTGGTTGTGATCTACAGTCCTCACCGCTAGATCCCACTAAATCTCCGTAAATCTTCTACACTGTTCCTATAAATAGTAGCACGGTGAAGACCACCACTGCATCCTATGCAATGTGGCATTCACCTAGGCAGAGTAATGACACACTGTTTACCTTGGCTGAGCTATGTGCAGTCACATGGCACCAATAAACAAGAGCTACATCACTGAGACAGGCACAAAGTCAGCACATGTGACGCAGCCTCCTGAGCTAACTGAATAAGGCGGGAGGAGTGTTTTCAGTTTCAGTGCTGCAGCTCCTGCATGTTAATAAGAAGTGCTCCCCCTCAATTATGCAAGTGACCACGGTGTGACCAGTGCGTGTTTGTGATGTTTGTGTGTTAACAGAGAGAATTTGAACTCTGTGTGAGGAAGCATCAAAGAATGACTGGTAGAGCTCAGGAAGTCACCTCAGCGCCCTGCCCACAGTGACTTGGCAGATGTGTAGTGAGGCGAAGTGCACAACAGCTGTTTGCTCTAAATCGGGCCTCCCATTCTCTCCTCTGCCTTGAGTTCCTGTGGAGTGCAATGTCAGCTGTGCTGGAATCATCATTTATCCTGTATCTACCCTGCACACTTCTCTATCACACGTTCTCTTTTCTAATATGGGTGTACTTTTTGTTGAAGTGGGTCAGAAAATTACTAACTTTACTCTCTTTGTACACCGAGTTGTTTTTTGATGCTGAGCTTTGTGTAATTCTACACCGGGTTGGAAAAAAAGACCTAATATTGTTTGTTGTGTTTATTAATAAACCCAAAGGGATATTTTTAAGCTGAAGGGAGAATCACAGAGAGGCATTTTCTCTGCTTACAAAATATAAATACCACCTTAAGCTGCTGCTTGGAAATGAGACTAGTTTCAGAGGACAAACGGGGGTGGAGGCAAAAGATCTGCAGTGACCCACTTCCTTGTGGACCTTTTATGCCATTTATGTTCACAATGCAAAATACACAGGATTATTGTTGTTATACAAGGTACAAAACATTTGGGATGCTTGCTGTTTCTGTGAAATTGAAAGAGAAAATGTTAGTGTGTGATAAAGCCTCAAGACACTCTCCTGATGTTTGTTCCACCTTTTAAGCCTTTAGAACATACAGCGTAGAAAAAAGGAAATGCTTCTGTATGCAGTTGCTTGTTTGTGTGTCTGTGTGCACAAACCTGCATGAGTCTCGTGGTATGAAGTGGCATCATTATTGATCCAGCAGCCTACTCCTTTAGTGTATCCAGCTGTTACAATATTGACTTGACTGAAGAAACAGATTGGCTTCAAACAAGCGGCGACATGCAATCTTTCCCTCCTAGGGGACCACTCAGTGCTCTCGCACCATCATGTGGATGAGGTGATCATGTGAGTCAGTCTGCCCCTTTTGAAGACATACATCAAACAGGGTGTTTTTCTGGTTCAGTGAAGATACATACAGCTGTTTCACAGCCAAAGGTGCAGACCTTAAGATCTCGGAATTTGGGTTTCTTGTCATGATTTCTCTGGTAGCTTTAGTAGAAGATTCAGGAGGACTTTACTGCATAGAATAGCAGTAAAAATGACCTCAAAATAATGTATTATCAATTTTTTTAAATGGGAAAGGCCATTTCTCACTGCTAGATGCCACTAAATCAACCTAAATCTTACACACTGTTTTTTTTAAGTAAATGTATAACTGAGGCAGAAACCCACATTTAAAAAAACAAAACAACAAAAAACATTACAGTGAATTGGATTTGTATCTTCTTGCAAATTTTAGAATTTCATAATGTTTATGTCATAGCTCCATTTATGAACAACTTAACTGACCTACATCATCAATACATTTGGCAAAAATAGTGTCATTCAGTGTACTTCAAAAGAAAAACAGGATGCTATATATATATTAATTAAAAAATATTGCTAGCAAAACGTAAAACACACGTATCTCTATTAGTTTGCTCAGAGTAATAAAAGTCGTTGGGTTTGACTGATTGCAGGGCATTAATCATCCTTACATCATCAGCTCCAGTTAGTCTCGTTCCTCATTGATCTGTGACCAAAGGAAGGCTGATCCAAATGCACACCCTCATGGCGCGCGCGTGTGTGCATGTGTGTGCATGTGTGTGCATGTGTGTGCGTATGTGTGCGTGTGTGTGTGCGTGTGCGTGTGTGTGTGTGTGTGTGTGTATGTGTGTGTGAGTTTTGAAATTAGGGTGCAGAATCAGCTTAAACGTGGTCCTCCTCGATTTGAACCTCGCCTGAATCCTTGCCTCAGTCGCTGTCTGTCTGTCGCAGATATTGTGCTTTTGATGGGTCAGTTTACTTTTGAAGAAATGTTTGTATGCAAAAATGTTTGCCTGTAACATCTCTGTTTGCTGTGTGACGGAATAGTCCTGTTAGGACACTCGAAGGAGGCCTGTGATCCTCAGTGTGAGCAGGACATCAGTATGCAGACAACGCCCTACAGTTTTGCAGCGCAGGCTGCGTGAAGCCTCTAAATCACGGTGGAATATGCAGGAGGCAGAATTCATAACAAAATCTGTCACTTCCTGTTTGTCTATGATACATCACCAAGCCTTGTTAATATTCTCTAGATTCCACCAGAGGATTGGAGGGTAGCAAGGCGAGTTATTGTGAGTCTTTTTTTGTGTTTTTTTTGCTGTGTCTGGGCCAGAGGTAACCGCAGTGTGAAGCTGTGAGGCAGCAGGAGTTTGTATCTGTCTCTCCATCGATGTGGGAGATTTATCCTCTGGGCAACGAGGCGGCGCCCAAAAGCGTGTGTATCAGCAAAGTAACAACAACTGCGGCACTGACACCAGGGGGCAGCAATTAACATGAATTAATCACATTGATTTAGGCTTCATCTCCCCCCAGTTAGAGCTCTGTCTTTCTCTGCTGTACAGTCTCACACAGGCACACACACCTAACCTGTTTTTCATAAACTACACTACGTCTGTCCAGGATAATGGGCTGATAATGGCTTACTATTACATGCCTACAAGCATTATTACATTGGAGAAGGTCAAATAAGGCCAAATAATGAAGAGAGCAGAATAAAATTTTACTACCATAACATGAAAATTACCATAATTTAATATCACACATGTGAAACAATACATTTTATCTATTTAGCGCAGAACAGCTTTTAAGTTTTAAGCCAAAGATAATACCTGAAGTGTTTTTCTTTAAGTTCTATGCACTTGTGGGGTATTTCTTGTCATCACCCATGCCCTCTTTTGACTTTATCATGCTGAGAGCTTCAGTGCATATTCCCACATTTAACCACTGAGGGGCACTGCAGCTTAAGCAGAGTCCAACAGAGCAGAAGAACCCGGCTGAACCTTTTAGGGGCTAGGAGCGACGGCGTCGGTTGCTCTCTTCAGTGCCAGCCCCTAAAAGTTACCCAGGATACCTAAATCTGCTGAGTTGTCTCCTCCTTCCTCTCTCTACCGCAATACGACTTTTTCCAACACAACTCCTAAAGAAACTTCTTTATATCTCACTCTTGCGGCAATCCTCCTTTCCTCCCCTCATGTGCGCAGCGCTCCCTCCCTATCTTTCTCCTTTCTTAGAGGCATCAGGTCCAATACAGCTGTAGTCAATCTAATCCCTCTAATTCAGTTAATCTAATTTTCTGGATATGGTCACACTGCTGATTTCCACTACTGGTCTTCTACAATCTCTCTCTCCGCACTCTGATTTTCTGCCCAAATCCCCCGGAGCCTGCACTTTCCTACTTCCCCTCCACATTAATAATAAAATAGTAACTGATTGGCACTAATTTGATGTGGTGAGAGTTTACAAAGTAAGAAATTATTTTAAAGGGGAGATGTAATTAAGAACAAAAACTCAGAGTAAGGCATCCTTTTATTACTGTGGTCCACGTTTGTGAAACAGTCTGCCTGAAGACCTGAGAGCAGCAGAAGGGGTTGATGTTTTTAAAAGCAAACTCAAGACCTACCTTTTTAGTCTGGCTTTCAATTTAACTTTATCTGTTTATTTATTCACTATTTATTCATACATTTTAGCTTGTTGATTGATTGATTTTTGATTTACTAGTTGGTTTATCATTTTATTTTTTTCACTAACCTCTTATCTACTGTTTAGAGTATTTAAATGATTACGGATGTAATTAACTTTTTAAAATCATTTTTATCTTTCTGTCTATAGGTTTTATCCTGCCACTTATGATGGTGTTTCCTCAGTTCCTGGTTTTAGTGAGTACTCTTATTTTACTTACTTAATTACAAAGTCTTACTTTTTATTTGTGTGATTGTGTTATATTGTATGAAGCACTTTGCGTTACAATTTGTTAGTATGAAATGTGCAATACAAATTGGTTGATCTGATCGATTGATTGTATTCAAGTCACATTGCTGTCACCTTGAATATTAGAGGTGCTTTTCAGTGAAAATTGGCAGAGGTGGGTTTGCATTTTTTTTCTTTTTGTATTACGCATGAGTCTCCTCTCAGTGATTTGCATCAAGCCCTGGATGATTCGTCCTTATGTTGCTCTTTGTTTGCTGATGATTAGTGATTAAATCAACATTTTGCAAGTCAGCCGGTATTGAGGAAAGATGCATGTGATTGGCCCGCAGTATTTCTGCAACCTGAGCTTTGGATCGATTTCTGGGTTTTCAGTTTTATTCAATGGCAAAAAATCATTGATGACTTGCTGTCTTGAGTCCTGACTGACATGTACAAACCTGGAGCTTGTCTTTCCGTGCTATCTAACAGGCTGCACATATGAACTATCTGTTGGTTTCTAGCAGACTCTTCTCTCATTTAGTATTCATTAGAAGCTGCCAGTGTGCAGTACATGCGTGTTTGAGGGATTACCAAGGTCTATTAGCAGATAAGAGGGACTTTGGCGGTGGAACTCGCTGGAGATGGGGTATGTAGGTTAAACATTATGTGTTCCAACAATCGCTTTTTAATCACACTGGCAGATAAGCTCGGCGTTATTTGCATCTTGCGGTCCGTTTTTGCACTTTCAACACTCTGAGCATCACAAACGCTGCTTGTTTCATCATGCTTCTCTGCTGCCACTCTTCACTTTGTCTCTCTCTTTCACTCACTTTCTGTGGCTCCTCGCTGCGGCAAATCTCTGCAGTGATTGTCATAAGATCCCCATGAAAAATCATCTTCTTTACACAGCCTCCTTTAACCTGGTATCATGTAAAAGTACAGAAAAGAGGGGGGAAAAATGCAGTTTTAGTGGGAGGGGGTGTGCAGTCTCACAGAGCGGATTAGGGACAGGCCAACCAGACATTCGCAGGAACTGCTGTGGGAAAAGTGGGCCGAACGGGACACACCCTTGTGTCATATCTCACCATCTGGATGTGTTTGTCCTACCTGACAGATGAAGGGAAAAAGCACATAATATTCTTATATCTGTCTGTCCTTTTTTCCTCCTTTTTCACTTACTATATTTTCTCCCTCTCTTTGGAGATAACTTTTGATCCTACCCTCCTATCTCCCTCTTCCTTAAGCTGTTGGTTCCCCCTAGGCACCCCTGGCCCACTTGTGGATTTATAGGTCAACTGTCTGACGATTTCAGGTCCATCTTATTTAATTCCCTCCCAATGGGGTGTCAGAAAAATGAGTTACCTGCTGCAGCTCAGTTCTCAGAAATATAGCTGAGTTACTGCCTGCTGTCTGCTCAGCTGATGGACTGTGAGGATGTAAATTGTGCAGCTCTGACTTCTGAATGTCATGAATAGTTGGAGGAAGGTGTCTAATGAGTGGCTGAGTGAGTAAGTGAGTGAATTGTTGATCTTGTGACAGCTGATTGGAGATATTGTGATGTGTCCTTTCTGTGTCGAAGGACAGTTCAGACAAATCAGGGTCTACTAATGACTCACAGATGGATAAGACATGTTAAAAACCCTTTAAGGGACACTTTGCCAATTTACAACCAGCTATGCATCAAAACAATGTGGGTAGTGTGTGTAGATGATCTGTGGTAAACTTCCCTCCATCTAACCTGTACCTAGATAGCCCTCTTCCTCCCCAGTGGAACTCTGTCGGACAAGGTAAAAAAATGTCCTCCGTCTTTTTACTGCAGAGACGGCTTAGTTTTATGTGAGGGCCCTCTTCATGTTGGTGAAATACTTCTTTAAATTGAGTTTGTTAGTCCTCTCTTTCCTGTTACTTTTTGTCGTCTCTCCACAGTACTTTATCTGTCTCTTCTTCTTTCTCAGCTCTGCCGCTGTCCTCAGCTGCCTTTTCTCCTCGATCTATATTCTTTCCCCCAGTGAAATATGGACGTGTTCGTGATGACTGCAATGCAGCTGAAACAACAGCCACTTTCTTACTTCCAAGATCAGACAAAAGGGAGGGTAGCCTGTCATCCAGGCCTTGCATGGAGACTGAAAGAGTCCCCCGTGCTTTCAGGATCTGGATTGGGCTGGGTCAGCCTGAGCTGGCGGCGGCAGCGGCGGGTCGTCTGCCTGGCCAACAGATCCTCAAAGACTTTGAGAAAGAGGGAAAAGTTGCTCTAGTCTCCACATGGGTACACCACTACAGAGAGGCAGACATAAAACAAGAGATAAAAAGAAATAGAGACTGAGAAATAGAAAAGTGGAGTGAAGAAATAAGTCTACTTTAAAGGTAGACTTTCACATTCACAAACAGAATTATTCATGATATTGATGACACATACCGAATATAAACCTGCTATCATTAAGAACGTCTGCAGTATTTTCAGCCGCTTCACACTGACCTGAGTGCCTCTCGTTGTCGACTCTGCCTCCTGCAGTCTGTGTAAGCAAGCGAGACAGGTGTTTTCCATTCTGCATTATCCTTTTGTCCAGTATCTCTCTCACACCTCAGCCAGGCGCCATGCCCGCCAACGCAGCAGGTGAATCAGTGTCATCCAATGCCCACTGTGCGTCAGTGAGGTAAATATAACACTGACTTTGGGGCTTTGGAGTTAATTTAAATGCCATAGGGAGCATTGTGTCTTCCATAACTCAAATTGGACATAGAGTGTGAACAGAGGATGCAGGGATGACAGGACAACAAAGCATGTGTGAACTTATGTTGATGGGAGTCTGACTTGTCTTTACATATTTAAAGGGCATGATTAAAACCTTTTCATCAGGACTGGACAATATATCAATATTAAATTGATAGATTGATACAGATTTTGTGTATCGTAATATTGTAAATGTTGTCTTTTCCTGGTTTCTATAGTAAAGTCATGCAATTTTCTGATCTTACCAGACTGTTCTAGCTATTCAATTATTTCCCTTTACCCACTTAGTCTTTACTGATGAATATTTATCAGAAGTCTTGTTGCATAAATATGTTTTAAAGGTGCCTATTGTCAAAACTACAATATTGTTGCAATATCGATATTATGGTATTTCATCAAAGACATAATGATGTTTGATTTTCTTTATATAACATAGACTCCAGCCTCCAGTGTCCACAGTCCAGAGACATGGAGGTTTGGTTGGTGACTCTGAATTGCCTGTAGGTTTGAATGTTAGTGTGAATGGTTGTCTGTTTCTATATTTCAGCCCTGTGATAGTCTATGGACTGGTGTACCCTGCCTCTCGCCCTGCGACCCTGAATAGCATAAATGGTTAATTTATTGTACACCTCATGTTACTGGTCTACAAATGGTTTAATACCATATGATATTTAGGGCTGCACTCTTTTTATCATCATCATAATGTCAAACTGCACTTCAAACATAGCTTTTTTTGTGGTGCCTTTCAAGCCTTCAATTCAATAAGCAACATGTTATTTTTTAGCAGTATACTGAAAGCAGCAGTAAGGCCAAACTGAATACTCTTTAATTTCAATTTATCACAAGTAATATCAGTATTGCGATATTCAACAATGTTATCACATTTTGCCAGTGTAAGGAAGGTTAGTAATGTAATTGTTTACAGATCACTAGACCCTGTTGTAATCAGGTAACATACCTATATAAGTTACTTACTTCAAAGTAATATTAGTATGTTTGATGCTTCTCTAACAAATGTTTTAAACTGGGCAATAAAGCTGAAATATGTACAGAATTAGGCTCTATCTATTAACGAGGGGATTTCTAACAACATGAAATTAAACTGTTTATATCTGTAGATGGGAGGAGCATTATTTTGTGATGTAGTCCGATAGCCAGTGGTGGAGAGTGACAGAGTGCATTTCTTTTACTGTGCTTAGGTACAGTTTTGAGTACTACTTACAGTATGCACAGATGCATCAGTGTGAACTAAGGATGATAAAAATTAATCAACGATTTATCAATTGGTCCTCAGAATTTAATCAAGCATGTGAAATTTAATCAATCGATAGACTATGCAATGGTGTCAGAGTATAAGTATATGCAATATGTTGCTGTGAGCTTTGTGGTAAACACACATTTGGTATTGTTTGAAATCAGCAAAGTTTTTAAGTTTTTTTTCAAATAGCAATAAATTGATTAATCAATCATTAATTTGACTCATTACCGATTAAGGAAAGTGCTTATGATTTGCAACCCTAGTGTCTTGTGGGAATTTCTTTAAATTTAGCACGAACCTCAATGTGGACTTAACAATGAACTGATTAGAAATTGAAGGTAAAATGTCAAGGTCACCGTGACCTTGTGTCTGTCTCATTCTCATGAATGCAATATCTCAAAAAGGCCATGAGGGAAAATAGCAAAGATGTGGCACAAATGTAGTTCCCAAGGCAGTAATTGTAGTTCATATAGTAATTTCTATATAAATAAAGTACATTTTGCTGATGATACTTCTGTACCTTTACTGCAGCAAGGGTTTAAAATCAGTAATAGAGTATTTTTACATTGTTATGCTGGCACTTTTACCTAAATGAAACATCTGAACATTTCCAACACTGCCAATAACTCGCTGCAGGTGTAGACTTACATAAACATCTTGTGTAATGAAACTCTGATTTTCACTCAGTTCAGGCATTTAGACAGACTCCATCTAGCAGAATCCAATTGTGTCCCGTCTCAGTGATCAGTGCTGTCTGTCAGTGTCCTGCTGGCCATCAGCTCAGGATGACAGACAATTAGTGGCAGTAGAAGTGGCTTTTGAAGCAGACCCATTCCCCCTGAATTCCCTTGTCACAGCTCGTTGTGATAAGACAGTGACTGCAGAAGCACTGCAAGTGGGATAGCAGGGCAGTTACACCATGCATTCATATTTCAACAGCCACTTGGGCTGACTGGCTAAGAGAGGAGCACACACTCTCATGCACATGTACACACACATGAATACTAACCATAACACTTGGAAATTGGGTCCTGCTGCATCAAACACACTCACAGTTTCACGCTGTGTTTGTGTGTTACGAAGAGCCTCAATTTTATTCAGCATAGTTGGGTTTTTTTTACCCACTTGATGAAGGAAAAAAAGCTGAATGTCATACTGAGAGTCGAGATGCACTCTGCCACAGCATGCCTAAAAACTACTCACTTATTCAATGCACAGAAGCAATTAGGAGAAAATGAAATCTCTACATTCGTGTGGAGAGTTTATTGCTCTGGCTGTGGAGCTGATTATTTTTAAGTGCTGGCACCCTCACACTCAGAAAAAAAGAGTGTCCCAAGAGTCAAATACAATCTTCAGGAAAATAATTTGTTTTTCTCAATTTATTATAAGTGAACCGAGATGTTGATGTTTAGTTGGGTGTCTTTGGTAATCTTGGAAATGGGTGCTGGTCAGAGTCTCCTACGGTAAACCTGCAGTATGGATTAGCAGCATTGTGGCTGACGTAACATGTTTAACCTTTTGCTTTAATTAACCATCACTCGTATGTTACTGGAAATGAGAGTAAAATTCAATGGGAAAGAATGTGACTCATGCTTTCATATGTCTGTATATGTGCCTGTATTACTCATGAAGACGGTAGAAGAAGATAGAATGAAGATTATTACAATTTGTCCTAAAACCTTTGCAGTCAGGTTTATGATAATGGGTTGAGTTCGACAGAATAATTTAAGAAGCAATCTTGCAGGCACTGGAGGATTGTGTTAGGAATAGCAAGCATTATACTGCACATTTTGTCAAATTTGGCATAGTTTTAAAAACAAAGAGATTGTTCATCAGAACAAGTTTGAAAAAGAAGGTCTGTTAAAGTTACTGTTTGAACTGTGTAATGGTTTTATAATGTTATCAATTCACGTACCACTAATTGATAATAATGTGTGCCCATTAAGCTGAAACCAACCTCACATTAAGAAGCCATTAGTATCCAATAAATAAATTAAGGAAATATATAGTACTAGTTTGTTTAGTTGTGCAGAAAAGCACACATGAAACAAATGGCTTGAATAGTATTTTTTAAAAAATGTCAATAATGCAAGTTATTGCTGTTTCTTTTCTGGGAACAAAATGATAAATGTAGTGACACAGAAATAATTGATTGTCATGATATTTTTAGTTGGTTGCTATTTAAAGGCCAGTGTTGGTATATATAGTACTTTAGGTTTACACATTTGCAGTTAAATAGGTCCATTTTCAGCTGTACATCAGTAACTAAACTAGTGAAGGTAAACTGCACACTATGCAGGATTGTTGGTTATCATTTGTACACATGCTCGCCAAATTAAGTATATGTAAAAGCCAGGTGCCTACTAGATGCAAGGTATGCGTGGGACAGACATGTCTGAAGAAGGGCTGTGGCCTGAAACATCACACGTGTGGGGGTAATTTAGTAAACATTCATGGGAGCATTTTCTAGTGTGCAGACTTTATTTATTTTGGGGTTTCCAGTTTACATTTACCTTACGCTTTACCAAGAAAAGAAACTGATTTTAAGTAACTGGAAAGCCTGTACTAAAACATGCACATAACATTTTCCGTTACAGTCATGGCTGTTGATCGGGTCTTGGATAATTCATTTTTAGATTAGAGCAGTATTTTGTATTCAACCTTGCAATTAATGACTGAGTGTTAAGAAATAAACCTCAGCACAGGCCTTTAGCATCACACATGGTCAGTGTTGCCTTATATTTACAGATATAACAAAAGAAATGAGAGGGGTATTAAAACTACATGGCACAGTAAGTGGTCCCATGACAAATGTTATGCTGTGTGTGTGTGTGTGTGTGTGTGAGTTTGTGGTTTAATTCAGAGGAACCTGAGAAATATAGCCAACCTCCACAAACAGCCAATTATTGAGTGTGCAACTGTATCATATGTTGTTTACTCAAAGATCGTAGGTGTGTGAGCCCTAATGAGGACAGCTTTTACAGATGCAGCTCCATGTTAAAAAATATATATTGTAGAATGTGGACGTGACATAAAGTATGAAAATCTCACTTAGAAGGAGATACAGTTTTGTACTGAATGTGACACTATTCGGTCGTAACATGTTTACATTTACTTTCAATTACATTAGTAAGCAGAGGACTTTTATTTTAACAAAATTCAAGACATTTACACCATGAAAAAATGCACAAATTGGTGCACTAAAAATAGCAGAATGTACGAAATGAAGTGTTTGATGCTTAATTTCAAACATTCCCTGTTTCATATGTGTACCCCTGCAATGAAGACACAAAACCCACTCTCTTGCACATTTTAAGATATAAACATTTTGATCTGATGAACAGGGAACATTGAAAGAGAAACACACTAAAACACACCGAGGATACTGTAAATTTAAGAATTGTTTATAATTTATTACATTTTCGAACTTATTACTTTTTTTTAACTGTTATTAGTGCATGTATTTATTAACATTTACATGTACAGTATATTTTATGCAAAAGGCTGTGGTCTGTGTTTTACATAACATTTTACCATTGGAGGCACATCACAGCACAGGCAGGTGAGGTTACAGCAAATGCACCGTGCTGAGAAAAATACAGAGCAGGCAGCTGTTTGAATTAATACTTGATGAAAAAGCCAGTAGGATGCAAAGCTCTGCAGAGAAAGCTGGTGTCATGTGTAAATGGCAGGGGTCGTAGATTTAAAGCTGACCTTTGCACTTTGACCCGCTGCCTCTCTGAGTCGGCAGAGTCGGATAGTGTGCACTCAGCATCCCACGGCCGGGTACAGAGGGAGCCGAGGGGGCAGGAGATGCACAGTAGGACGTGGGAGGAGTTGGGACTCTTTAAGTGGAGCTATAGAGGTTGGAGGGTCAAAGGGAGGCAGCGGGCCTCTGAGACCTGCCTTGATCTTCTGGTCAATGCTCTCACACTGCTTCACTTTGTGGTGCAATGTGTGTGCTTCTGTGATGAGCAGTTTGTCTCATGTTAGCAGTTTTACAATGCACTGGGATATGGTTTTAGTGAAATGAATTGATTGACAAGACAATATACATTGTTGTAAAACAAGCATTTGAACAATGCAGGATGCAGCTCGCCCACTATATTCATGACATCTTATCAGATTATTACCACCTGCAATGTAACCCAGATTTATTTTGGACTCTTCACATACAGATATGCACAGGTCACTACATCACACAAACACATTATGCTCTATAATCAACAATATTGTAAGTGTTACCTGCAAAGCATGTGATATACAGTATACAGTGTAATCAAGAAATCAGAAGTGGGAATTCCACAACTTGGCAGCTACATGAATCTGTTCTGATAAGCTTTCGTACGTCATGTACTTGCTGAAATATTATTTAGATTAAGGAACATTTTCCTGCCGGTCTTGGCAAGCCCCATTAACCATTCTCCAATGTATTTGACATCTTGTATATTGAGCCAAGAGTTATAAAGAATGGGGCATGTAGCTCCAAGGTAAATCATTATCCACATGGCACTTTTCTCTAACGTGTCGACCCAACGGCGTGTGCCACTGTAAGCTCATGCTGACATTATTTGCTCTGATTATTTGAATGTCATTTACCCTGACAAGTGCAGCATGTCACGATTGGAAAACAGTAGCTTATGACTCTAATCAGCAACCAGTAGGGAATGTATAACATCACACAACCCACTTCAATATACACTTTACTTATCTAGACCCACAGCAGTGTTACCTCCACTCAGGGGCACACTTTCAGGAGCGGCATACCAGGTAAATGTTTGGGCCCTCCCTCCCAAAAAAAAACCAAAAAAAAAAACTGACCTCTGATGGAGTGATATTAGTACATTTTGCAATAACGATAAACTTGGCTTCTTTGCCAGGGGCAGGATTTCCTCCACCACAGCTACTGCTGGTGAGCTTCCAGGGTCTGAAATTGGCATGATAAACATGAGCTGGTGCACTGATTAGATCAGAAATTCCTGTAATGAACAGGTGAATTGCTAATGCTTTTAAGTAATATCTGGAGGTTGGTTCTAGTTTTTTAAGGATATTAACAAATTGCAATTAACAGCCTTATCAGACTTTTGTTGTTAACAGTTGATAATGTCATTATGGGCTTTGAGGCAGGTTACTTTCTGTTTTAGGTCTTTCATAGATTATTAAAATATAGCTTTCCCATTTTTCCATATCAGTAGCTAGTTTTACAGTGCACAGAATTAAGAACTTTTACATGCACACACAATTTAGCATGTTCTGATTACAACATGTGGGATATGTTGATATTATTTAAATATTAGGGGCATTTCTTTTACATGTATACAGTGCATTTGAAATATGCGTCTCAACTGGGCATTTTGGCACATTTGCGACACACGGCCTGTTACCTTTATTTGGTCAGCTTTGTGTGTTGTCATTAATATGCTGTGCACAAACCAACTTGCCAGCAGTTTGCATGGCTCTGTCCGCCCAAGGGAAAAGCCCACATTGTTAAAGACATAGATATCAACAGCATAACAATGTCAGCATACGGCTGCGTTTACACGGTCGAACAAGGCTGCCATCGGTGGGAAACTTTGTAAGAACTGCTTTTTTGGAACCCTCAGCTGCTGCAGTGAGGACACAACCTCTGTTTATGGGGTGCGGCTCTATCCACTGAGCCACCAGGCGCCCCCACTTTTCTGCATTTTCACTCAAAAACAAAAAGTTTAATTAACACAACTACCTGGAATTTGAGTTGAGAAAACATAATTAATTTATGTGTACAATTCTCTTTTTTAATGATGACATGATAAATAGAGATGTCTTTTTCTAGATAACAGTAAAAAACTGAATATTTTGTGCATGTATACATTGTGACTGCAGCCACCTTAACTCATGTTTACATTGCAACACATTGAACATCATGCAGTGGCAGCCCCTGAGTCGCAGATGTCTCTGTGGGTCTGCGTTGTCTGTTTGTCTTCCCCTCAATGAACCTGTCAATCTTCAGTAATGGCGGCTGTAGCCTTAACCCTGACCTGGACCAAACGTCATGTCAGAGCTGTCTGCCATTTTAAAAGCCAGCACACATTACCTTTAGTCCAGCTTGAACCTCTCTTTTTTTTGGTTTGGATATAGGACAATTATTCAGCTACACCATTTAAATATTTTCATGAATTTTTCTCTTTTCCTGAGTGTGCTCTTGTTCACAGTCTATTGTCCTTTCCTTTTCCTGCGTGATCAAAAATTGATTCTTAAATGTTTTCCCCCCTGAAAACATATGTTTCATTGCAAAAGAAGTCAACAATCAGAAATTTAAAACCCGATTCTCTGCATTGTGATCACCTGTAGCAATTTTGTAATACCAACCTGTATTTTCCTTAGTACTGAAGCAACTGGATGGTGAAATACAACTAATGCAAACATCTGCATCAGGTTTAGAAACAGAATCAGAATAAGACTCATTGCCAAGTAGGTTTTAACTGACGAGGGATTTGCTTTGCTTTTTTGTAGATAAAAAATGCAATAAAAATATTAAAATAAAAATAAGGCACAGTACTATAGCATAAGAAATATATACAGTATAGCTGTTTGAGAATGTAAAAGAATGCAGAATGTGCAAAAATATTAATGAAGCTATGTGCGAACGTTCACAGTGGAGAAAATATGTACAATGTGCAGTGATAATAGTCCAAGATGTGTGATTCCATTCTAATAATAGCTTTTTAATTGCACTGTAGCCCTCTGAATCTGAATCAAATCATGAGTAGAGATTTCCACCTGTACCATACAGTACTAGTATTTGTTTACATTACTGCATTATGGTATTCTTTAGATTGTCAAATATTCAGTTTAACATTTGTTGCAGGACTGAGTTAAATACAAACAGCAATCTCTAAATGGCATTAGATTGTATCCTAAATTCTAAAGCACTGCCCCCAGTCACCCTTCACCGTCTCTTCCTCCCTCGATTGCTCTCCTGACAAAGTGTCAGTCTCTCCTGTGTCTCTATTAGCCCCGGCCCTCCATCACTGCTGCTGCCTCTCTCCATTCCTCTACCCCTCCCCCCTCACCTAAACCCCCCCGGAGAGGAGCGATACTGCTGATGCATCACCACCCAAGATAATTTGTTTAAATGACAGATTAGGCGGCTAACTCGATTTGTGTCCGATACAGTATGTAGTGTCTGTTACCAATCTAATAAAGCCAACCTCCCCGCCCCCTCTGCATCTTCCCCTCAGTCCCTCCCCTCATTCGCACACCCTGCCCCCTCAGCGTGTATCTGCTGCAATAAGCTCCCAGTTCAACGTGAGAGAAAGAGGGGGAGCAGTCGACGTTTGTCTCCAGGGCTGTAACACGATCGCAGGCAAGGGCCACCAAGGCCTCTGCAGTAATTGAATTGCGAGGCCGGGAAGCTGCGAGGTTTTGCCGAGGCGCTCATTGACTCATTGATCGGCGCAGAGGGGCTACAGAAATATGCCTTGCAGTCGTGGCCACTCAATCAAACAATTAAGCCTAGTCTCTGTAGCTGGCTGTGCTCCATTTAAGTCTAACCTCCCAGCTCCCGGTGCTGCACATTCCAAATTAATTGCTTCTTGCCACAGAATAGGCCCACCAGCTCCCCCCTGGTGCCTCTGCATACCTGGGGAAAAGGTAACTGTGAGTCTGCATTTTGCACAGTTCCCATCTCTATAAAGCGTCTGTGTAAACTGTGACAATACAGAATCCCTGATCTGCAGTGCCACCCATCTTCCTGTCTTGCAAAATCTAAGCACGTTTTTATTGGATTTTAAGTAACACAAGGAATAGCTATATCAGCTCTTGTGTAACTATCTAAGAAAGGAGATAGGATGTTTTTCTTCAGTGAGAGGGTTGTGCCCAATAAGAGGAGAAAAAGGGTGGGTCATGAGTGCGGCCTTTCCTGCAGCATGCTCCTCCTCCTTCCATCTATTCCACCTTCATCTCCTTCCCTGTTCCTCTTTTCCTCTCCCCTCCTTCCAGCCTTACAGGGCAGTAAAACCATGTCCTACAACAGCGGTAGGAGGATTATTCCTCGTTCATGGCTTCGTGACTGGAATCCACAGCCGCTCTTCTCTAGCCATATGGCATTATCAATTTTGTTCACTGTGGCAGAGCCTGTCACCTTAAGACTGCGCCTCCCTGGCATGCCGCCTCAGCTAGCATCTGTCAGAGGGGACTAGTGGGGGTTTAATGTCTCTGTCTCACTTACACTCTGCCTCTTTCCACCTTCCCCTCGCCCACTTTTCCTCCTGATATCCCCTCCTTCGCTTTCACCGCCATCATTTTGGGATGTAACACGTAGAAGGGTTTAGGAGGCTAGCCTAAAACCTCTCGGGTGTTTGCCGAAAGCCCTGCTTCACAACCTCTAACTGCTGCCCTCCTGTAGCAGAGATCACCATGGCTATTGCTGAGATATGATAAATCAAAGGTGTTTCCTTTTTAGGAATGTGTCCTTAATCTTTCCGAATGGCCACCTGGCCTGATTTGTGACCTTGAGGATTTGTGTCTGATGCAGGGAGGGTGGTAGGATGTCACAAACAGACACAACAACACACTCTCACAATACATATGCTCACACGTTCACACACGCACACACATGCCCACATGCTCACATACGTTATGACAAGTAGTGCATTTGTGGCATGGATGTCCTTGGGCTGTAAACAAACACACATGGTGAGAGAAGTGAAGGACCTAGGATGTCACCAAATAAAGATTGAAGGTGTTGAGAAGTAATTCTGTCATCAAGGAGGCATCTGATGTAAACAGCCAGAGACGGTCGGACAGTTTTTCTTCTAATAGGAAAAGTGTGTGTGTGTGTGTGTGTGTGTGTGTGTGTGTGTGTGTGGTTGCCGTGTGGACCTCTATAATACTTGGTTTAGAAATTTAAAAAAGCTCTATTTTATTTTCTAAATTAAAAGTAAATCCAAACCATTTTTTGCACAAATGCATAAAACTAGATATTTTTAGTAATGTACATATTGTATTTAGTTAAATTGAGATTGACAAAATTGAAGAAAGTACAAAGATTGATTTTTTAAAATGGTGTTGGAGATTTCTTGTAATACAAGGCAGTTGGCTTCTAGTCATGGTCATGAAAATGCCGCGCACAATGTTAGAATGATCAAATGATGCTCTAAAATAACTGTGCAGTGAATCAAAATCAAGCCCAAGGCTAGTGTGTAATTCCATGCTCAATGAAATAATCATGAGACAATGGATTGAACTGAATGTGAAAATCCCGAAATTTAATGTCCTTGTCAAGCTCGAGTCTGTTTCCAGTGTGTTTTGGGTGTTTGTTTTCTTAACATCCTGCATCTCTGGTAGTTACAAGTCTCTAAAACTCTGATGACAGCATCCACTAGAGAGGGAGAGAGGGGCGAAAGACAGCAACAAGAGGCACGGTTTAACTTTCCTTTATTTCCAAGCTGCCCCAGCGTTCCTTAAGTAGAACATTTGCACCATATTGGAATCATCCCAGGCATGGCAGCAGCTTATTTTAGCTGGGTGGCATTGATCTCATGCCAAGTCATTTTTAGCAGGATGATGTGTCCTTTATCTGTACCTTTTTGGAGATGTTGATGCTCTGTGCTGCTAGTCTTATGTTTGTGATAGTCACCATACAGAGAAGCAAAAAGGCTTCCAAATTGTTTCTGCTTTGTTAGACGTGATGATAAGCACTCCACTTTAAGAGAGATTCTCTCTCCTGGCTGCGCTGAATTGGTCTTTTATCCTGGATGTCTTGACTACATCGCTCATACAATGGAGGGTGAACAAGGATTAAAGCCAGCTGGCTGAGACAGCAATCTCTGGCTGCAAGGACTCAATAGGAAAATGGCATTCATACAGTATTATGTGCTGTTAATTTGTCTTTTTATATTCATGTCTCTGTTAGCTTTCAGAAATGTCCAATTGAATTGCATGTGCTTGCACCCTTTCTCTTATTTTTGTGCTATGCAGCAATGACTAGAAAATGGGAGCTGCCTAATGACTATCACACTTCCAATCTCCAATTAGCTAAAGAGAGAAGCTGGTTAATTACTTCTTATAATGTTCACCCTCCAATCCTTCAGGCTCTCAGATACATTGTGTTGCACTGGGAGGGTGATTCTGGCAGCTAATGTTCCTACATCCCCCACAAAGCACACAACAACAGCTCTGACTGGACCTATTTTATTTCATATTCTATGAATAAATATTTTAATGGATACAAATAGTGCACTTTAAAGCACCTGGTTAAATGTATGTATGATATTCATAAAAGCTGAAAAATAAAAAGCCACATATGTGCTTTCCATTTTCCCCACGGCTACCTTCATGTGGTGCTACAAACGCCAATTAGTGGCTTCAAAAGTCTGACTACTTCTGACAGCGTCGTACCTGTCAAGAAAACACACACATACGCATACACACAGCTCCCCATTAGAGAGCTTGTTAAGTAGCTGTCCGTTTCCGTGTTTGTGTCAGAGTGAAAATAAGACAACAACTGGAGCACAAGTTAGCGGGGAAAACAGTAAGGAGGACACATCCAATTATTCGGGAAGGTAGGCAAGGGTGTAAACATTTTGGCGAGCTACAATAATTATGACGGCCTGACTCATCTCAACAGTCCAAAACACTCCACTAGAAGCTGACAGATGTATTTTGATGACTGATGGTTGTGTGTTTGTGTATACTGAATGTAGGCTGGTGCATGAGTGTGAGTGTGGAGAGAGAGTGTAGTACGTTCCATCTTTAGTTTTAGACTTGGGCTCTGTCAGTGCTGACTGCTGACAGTGTGCAGGTTCACTGGGAAAAGCTGCTGAGGAATCCCACAGGGATCCTATTAGGGACACTTCATCTGGTTGCTGAGGCTGCACTGCAGACATAGAACAACACACACACACACACACACACACACACACACACACAGACACAGATATTGTCTCCTAGAATCATTCTTGTGCATCTACTGTGCAGTATTTACTTGTGCTATTAAAAGATTTAACCACTCCCCTTCGACCAAAACGTATCTGTAGTCTAAATCATTGAAAACTGGTAAGTACCAATACTCGTACCAATACTGCTTGATCAGTTTCTTAGCATTTTTTAGTTATTCTTCGGAAAGATTTTCCTCGGTCATAATCATAACTTCCTTAAGTTTTTATCTTGGCAATACTCTCATACAACACATTTCGTATTTATATTTCTAAAACTATCAACCCATTCTCATTCCGAGATCGTCAATTTGGTGGGAAATGCTTTTTCTTGTCAATATGGACTTCAAAGCAGTTTTTGAAATGCAAAATAATGGACTGAATTAAAACGTGATTTGAAAATGAGATTAATCGTGATTAATATTGAAATTCTGCAATCACTTGTGATTTAAAAAAAAAATCAGTAGACAGCCTTCATTCATAATTTTAATTGCAATGTAACATGATGTAAATACTTCATATGAGTTATGTCAGTACATGACAACCCCACGTAAATTGTGTAACGTTACCTTAAAAAAACAAAAAAATACTTTTTTTTTCACACAGGATATAGGTACATAAATGATGTAACATTACATTAAAAAAACATTTACTTTTGGTTTTACACATGACATAAACTTTGATCTCATGGATGAAAGTCCAGTTTTGTTTGACCCATCGACCTCCCATCCCTCCCACTCTATGTGGGCTTTCTTACTCTTTATAATCTGTTAGTTGCTCTCATGGTTAAGTATTGCTGCTGATGGGTTTAGGCTGCCTTTTGCATCAATACCACATGCTGAGGGGCGTGACTACACATGCCCTGAAAATGAGAATGGGCTGGAAATATAGGTCTTCACAAAAGTAGTATTTGGGGTGACAGTGCCAAAACTGTGATAGTGTTTTGAAACTGGCACTGAAGATAGTCAAACTCAATATCTATCCCTTGTAGTATCTTGATCTTTGATTTCTTTGTTTGACAGCACTCAGCGCAATTCCATGTTGTTGAAACCCTCCCATCCTCTTCTTGTTTTGGTACAGGAACTAAAATAAAAAGACGCAGGAGGTTGAGTGAGAGGCAGCGTACTATTGAACTGTCTAAAGGGCGCAGATTGATCTGAGTTGAAAGTCGTCAATAAATGACCCTCATGATAATCAAAGGCAGATCAATACCTGACCCTGTTGCCAAAATGCACATCAATACACAACCTTGTTATTATCATGTAATGATTTAATCGAGCATGAAATGCACCTCTGTAGAGTCCTCAGCACAAGTGAAGCCTAAAGTGATTTTAAAGAGTGGAGTTGAGATTGTAATAGTCAGTATATTTGATCTTTTTAATTCGTGGTGTTGCAGTTTCTCTGCATGCAGGACCATTTGATGTTTATTTTATGAGCCAAGAAGGGAAAAAAGACATGTCTGTGTTATCCATTACATCCAATTTCCATATTGCGATGGTCTAATTCACACAGAAAACCTGTACTTGTGCAGGCCTTTGGGAAAAGATGCAGAACATGCAGAAAATCAGCAACACACAGTTACAGTCCATCCTGCAGAGAGCACATGTACTATTTGATACTCTGCGGGAATGTATGAAATATGAGAGGGATTATGAAAGTGAATGAACACATACAGCAAGCCGTATATCTGCTAAGTCTTCCCCGAGGTCCTCTCTTACATTACTTCATAGCGTTTGGGAGGGAGTGAGTAAAATAAAAACTGCCCGGTTGACTGATTGAGAGCTCATTTTCTTTATTAGCGGATTTAGACCCATTAAGGCGGATCTGCCCTGTTAATTTTCTCTCCTATAAGCCAAGGCAAAGTCTGACAGTCTCAGTGGAGAGGGAGCATGGACATACAGTATAATGCATAGAAATGCAAGCATAATTCACTGTGCTAGGGCTTGGGGATTTACTTTTTGCGGTGATATTCTGGTCACTGCTGAATGAAAGATAAAAGGGCTTACAGCAGTGACAGTAGCATAGACTCATTTCACTCATAGATCCACACATTCTGCAGCTATTTGCCATTTTGTTTTTACCTAAAAAGTCTATGTCAAGCATCTAAACAGCCACTTCGCATGCTTTGGTGGGTGCTGCCTACCGACGATCAATGACGGAAGTGTTACCCTGTAGCCACAAGCACATTTTCGATTGGCCTGCATCAGCCATTAAGCTGTTAATTATATTCACCCCCTGCAACCACAGGTCTCTTCAATTTACATATAAAACACACTGACAAACACAGATAAATGCATGCTACAAACAAATACATGCGTGCACACTCACATGCACACACCCTGTAGTATCAGTTTACTGCAGTAACTGTCGATGCCATTTGTCTACACAGCTGTATACATAGTTTAAGCAGAGAAAACAGAGCAGTGCTCCAGTATTTGAATTGCTGAGGAAGACTAGCAATGTGTTTGGCTCTTAGTCAGCTACAAGATGACCTTCATTCACATCCATCTAGACACCATGGAACCCTGTGAAGAGGAGGAGGGGATGGAGGGAGGGGCAGGTGGGGAGGAGGGCGGTGGTGATGTTTCTGTTCTGTCCACTAGCAGCATCTCTATGAGTCCCTGGCTCTGAAACAGATACTTTCTCACACAGGAAGAGGTAGGGGGAGGAGGAGGAGATGGGGAGAGACCTCTCAAGGTGAACAAGACTTCAAGGGAGGAAATGAAGAAAAAAAAACAAGACAAAGAGGGGGGATAGAAAACTAAATTAAAAGAGATGGAAAGAATGAAAATGAAGCAGCAAGCCAGATGGGGAGACATGCAGAGTCAGGAAGCAGAAATAAAGTCAAGTGAGGTGGACACAGTGGGGAGGGGAGTGGAAATTGCAGATTTATTTCCGTCCAATTCACAGACAGAAACTTTCTCAGTGAAAGCGCATTTATGCATGAAGCATCCAGACCCTCATGCTACCATACCCATGTTGCATGTCTAAATAAGAAAGCTGATGCAACATGCAACATATTGGCTTTTTTTTAGGCACACAAACATAAAAACTGAGAAGTAGCACCTAAGGCGATGTATGTAAAATGTTATGCTGGAGACCACTAAATATGTGACACATCTGGAGACCTTGCCTGACATGCAACACTTAGAGGCCCAGTATGTAAGACTTAGGGGGATATAGTGGCATTCAGCAGTGAAGAACCTTCTCCTGGTTAGAATTACTTCAGTGTTTATTTTTCAGGAGGTTTTTACCTGGAGCTGAATTATCTGCAGAGTTCTCTTCGTCTCCAAAACCAACAGAGCAGGTGATTTAAACCAGTAAAAACTCTGGATAAAGCAGTTAAGGCTTACAAATCTATTCATCTCGTACCTTGTTCAGCACATTGCAGACTGACCCACATGCGCAGCACCTGCAAATGTGTGCTCACTTTATTTTGATCCAGACATTCAGAAGGTTTTTAGGCACCTAATTTTTTTCACAGAAGTCTCCTCCCCTCTATAACAAACAGACCCAGTGATGTATATCGATAAAATGACTTAATAAAGTAGTTTGATGTTACAACCGTGTTTACAACGGTGTTTCTCTAATGCTATTTTACATGTCAGAGATGAACAACTAACTAGCACCTGCTAATCTGTGCTCGCTTTTTTTCTTTGATAGCTTAAGATCCAGATGTTCAGGAGGTTTTAACTGTGAGCCAAAATTATCTACAGAGGTCTACGGTAATTTTAAACAGTTAAAACACTGAATAAAGCAGTTGCATGTTATTTATTTATTTTTTTTTCAAAGTTGGCATCATGGGAGATCTGCTTACTATGGTGGCCGACTTGAAAATGCAAATGGCCCCATCTAGAGCTAGTTTATGGGCTGCTGTGAAAACATGGCGGCGCAACATGGCAGTCTCTGTAGACAAAGACCTGCTCCCTATGTAGATATAACAGGCTCATTTTAAGGTAACGAAAATACAACAATTCTTATTTTCAGGTGATTATACACTTGAAAAAACATACTTAAAATATTAAAATGCATTTCTGCCAATATCTCCCTAAATCCTGCACAGGGGACCTTTAAACATCCTCAAAAATAAAATACCACACATACATATTCATATATACAAACCAGCTAATTTATGACCAGTCAAATGATGCTCTGCCCTCGACAAATGTTAATTTGAAATGGAGAAGCAAACATCAGATCACCATCCCATCTAACAGTATATCCAGCACCTACACACATGTACAGTGTGACAAATGCATGATGGATAGGTCACACAAGAGTGTCCCATGTCCGTTTAATCATAGCAGCAGGTGTAGTAAAGTGAGAAACTTCACACTGCTAAGGAGCTGAGATTGATTTGATGGGGGCCAGAAGCACAGACTAACAGTGCAGAAGGAGGGCGAGGAAGGGACCAGGGGAAAAAGAAGTATAGACTGACCAGGAGGAACGAATTGTAATTAGTCTTTTTCGTTAGCCACCCAACAATCATAGTACGAGTGATACTGCAATCAGAGAAAGCAGAAGAGGTTGTCTTCCTTTCTGAGGCTCATTTACCAAATAAAATAAACACATACTCGGTTATACTGCGAGGCCACCCGGTGAAAATTGTTTCTCTGGGAGTAATCCAGTGTCAGAGTCACTGACCGGTGCTTCATTATGGAAGTTTTCCAAGGCAATCACCATCACTTCTGCTGGACAGCATCCACAGTCTCACTGGGAGATCAGAGCACCCCGGCGGTTTAGACAGTGAGAAGCAAACGGAGTATGTTGAACTCTCTTTTAAAAACCGTCATCTTTTACCAGAACTCAAAACAGTATATATGTGCACCCAGAAATGTATTCACAGGCACACGCACCATTCAAGTCTTTTGGAGGGTCTGACCAATATTTCTATGTATTTTGGATTTGAATTGTCTTTGTTTGCTACACAGCTCCGGGTACTGCAGGCTTGCCTTCAGAGTTAAAGCTGATTGTTCCTCATTAGGTGTGTGGATTAGATCAGTATTGTAAAGCTGCTCAAGGACTCTCTGACCTTCTACTCTCAGCTTTCTGTCTCAAAATTTAGTGCAGCAACAGTTGCTAGGTTCACTGACCATCTGTGGCCCTTACCCTCTCACAACTGCTCTGATGTGTGAGTGTGTTTGTGTGTGCATGTCTGTGTGTGTGTGTGTGTGTGTGTGTGTGTATGTGTGTATGTGTGTATGTGTGTTTGTGGGTGGGATGATCATAGGCAACACTGATTTGGTGTAATTATCTCCACTCAATTATTATGAATATGCCTGAATGTGACATTTCTTATTGAAATAGTTGAAATAGTTTAAAGTTATTGTCAGAGTGTTATGGTTGCCAAAGTTTTATTAAGTGTTCTATTGGTTTAAATCACTGAGTCTTTTTGGTTTAAAATGGTGGAGACCCGTGTGGATAATTCAGCTCCTAGTATCAACCTCCTGCACAATTAACACTGAAAAAATTCTAACCAGGAGAAGTTTTGGCTAGATGGAATCTAAAATCCCCAAATCTCACACACTGTTTCTTTAAGAACTTTTTAAACTTCAGTGCTGGTAACCACATTTAATTTTACCTTTTCAGGTATATTACCAATAGACTAATTGTGTGTATGTACTGTACGGATGGGTATGACCACATCACTTGTGAGTAAAAGAAAGAATCAAACATCATTATTATTATTATTATCTAATCAGTCACAGTATATTCAAGTAATTTGGGAATGTAATTATTAACCCTAAAGCAGTTCTCTACAATGTGCACAAGAAAATGTGCTTCTTTCTTTCTCATTATATGTCTGTTTCCTCTTTGTCTTTCTGAAATGGATGAGTCTGGTCTGAATGCTGTTTTCTCTCATCTACCAAGTCTCCATTTGTCAGTAGCAAGACAAGGTGTGTTGGGTCTACGGTGTTCTGAGGAGCTGGAGGAAGATGCACCTGTTTATTAGAGCAAAGCCAATAGAATTTCCCTTAACGCAGTAATCAGTTATCACTGATAGATATTTGCCTTAAACTGCTCCTGCAGTCTTCTATATATCAAGTGATATTTGGAATTACTATCCTTAATATTACAATCCATTTTATAGAGCAGAGGTGACCTATTATGTTTATTTTTAGGTTAATACTTGCATTTTGAGTTTCTATTATTTCTTTATGTTTCTCATACTCTCAGTGCTACAACACCTATATTCACCCTATGTCTGAAACTCTCAGTTTAGCGCCTATCTCTATAGCCCCCACTGAAAAGCCCAGTTTACTCTGATTGGTCAGCATTTCCAAGTCTTTCTAATCTCAGTGTCTCTGCACCGTCAATACAGCCAAGAAATAAGGTATTAGTCTAGAGGAACTTTATCCTGTCAAAAAAAAACAACAATAAAAGCTTCTAAACCTTGATCTCACGTCAGTACGTCCGTATGTAGTTATGTCAGTATGTAGTTATGTCAGTATGTAGCTACATGTAGCAGCGTACATAATGCAAAACACTTGCAGTAGAATACTTTTCTTTATACTTTTCCGTACATTTGCCTCATCAAAACATTTAAAATGAACATCCAACATTATATGTAAGACAGAAAATAAGGAAAAGGCTTAATAGGTCCCCTTTAAAGGGTAAAAATAAGCAATTCATTCTTTCATTTCTAACTAGGTTTGACAGTTAGAAGTATTACAATTTTTAAGCATCTTTAATTGATTTTATTGGGTGTGCTGATGTTGAGATAAAATTAAAAATTAATGACTTTCATCTCAGAATGTGGGCTGATATTCGGAAAATTGCATCAGTAGTAAAAACTGAATAATGAGTATTCAAAATCCCAACAAAGACAAATCTGTGAAGAAAAAGACAGCATATCTGAAGAGGAAGAAAGAGTCGTGTAGGTAGTGGATAATAACAATAACAATAACAATAACAATAACAAACAAATACTGGCATATACATGCACAAAAGCAAGATTTGTTTGTGCTCAGAGATATAAAAGCAGGTAAAAAATGAGCAAATGACAGAATCATTAAGTTGCTCTTTCTTCAAGACATACCTACAGTATTAAGGCTCATCTTGTTCAGTTGATTTTGATGCCAAAGAAGGTCAGAGAAGAATACTCTGATTCAGATGTGATGTAATCCAACTCCCCAAGCTGACAAAGCAGAGGCAAGACAGGCTTTATGTGCCTATAGTGACTAATGTGCCTGCAAGCACTGAGCTGTGGGGGTCATGGGTTTCTAGACACGTGTCATACAAGGAGAAGATTTCAATCCCCCACAAACATTTACCGCTGGTCCCTACTGTCACATCTCTATCAGAGCCACTGCCTCTTAAAATGGTGATTTAGAAAGACACTGACACCAATCGCTGATCTGAAAAAACATGAGTCTGAACCGAGCTTTATTTTCTCATCATAGAAGAAAAGGAGGGAATGAAGCGATGGAGAGCAGAGAGGAGGGAGAATTGATATGGACTTTGGTTATGCCTTCAGGTTCAACTGTGACTTCAGCTCTGCTTTGACATTGGGTCCCTATGACAGCCTCTGTTCCAGCTGCAAAACACCCTGCACTGACAGCTTTATGTATGTGTGTGTGTGTGTGTGAGAGAGATGAATATGACTAACCCAGTACACTCAACACACACAGAGAATGATTATACTTTTATGCTATTAAATACTGCTGCATATGAAGCGACATGAGACCACAGGAGGTAAACGAAATGTGAACACGCACACAAACACACACCATGTACTTTGACAAGTTTACACCGACAAAGAGAAGGAATTAGTTAAATCAACATTTGTCCACGCATTTGCTCTGCCAGCAAGGCTTAATTACTCACTGCCTCGCACTCTTGCAGATTTGAGGCTCTCCCTGATTACTGTAAGTCAGAAAAGCTTTTGATGTGTCACTTTGTTGGCTGTGCACATGCCTTCAACACAAGTTTGTGCTACACAGCTCCAGACACCTCCAGTGAAGGTCCATTGTGGGATTTAGAGGGATATATTCTCAGAAATGGAATATAATATTTATATTCTCATTAGTTTCTTAACTGCAGAAACGAAGAATTGTTTTGTTTTTGTGACCTTAGAAAATACATTGGAACCGCATCTGGACAAACAGCTCGTAGCGCCTGTGGAGCAGGGCTGCTAGGGTGTGGCCTAAAGTGACATTGACGGGTGGTGTGACTCCATGCTTTGATTGGGAAAGTTGAAAATGTTTTAACTTTAACAGGCACGCTGTACCTTAGGGAAACCTATGATTTTGCTGGCGATGCTTGTCTAGCGACACATCTTAGTGACTGGCCCCTTAGTCAGTCACAACCACCACACAACCACTTTACCTGTTTTTTTGTATTGGGCTTTTAACTCCCCTTTAACATTTTGTTTTTGGAATTGGACATAATTTAATTGAAGTTAGGGTATGGTGGAACCAATAAATGTTAAAATTAATAAAAACAAGCTCTCAGAGCTAGCATGCAGGATAATAACTTAGAGTTTATTTGAAGGATGCATCAGGTCTGTCTTTTTTAACTATCTGCAAACCATTCCTGTTTTGTGGTGCAATTAATACACTTATGCTTAGGCAAAAGTGGATGATGCAACACAGTTAATAAGCAACCATAGCATCCTCCATTTTGGGCCTTTTGTGGCTAAGTGTCCTTTCAACATCTGCACCTTCAACAGTCAAGACAACTCTTAATAGGTCAGTGGTGCAAATTAGGGTCTCAGAGTTTAAGAAAGGTTGTCTTACACCAAAACAAAACTACCCTTTTGATCAAATCTGTTAATAAATCATTTACCGCATTGTGGCTATTTTCAAAGCTGGTGTAACCAGACCTTGTCTTAAAAGGTGGGGATTTCTGGAAATTCATCCTGAAAAGCTGTACTTAGCCAAAACCCTCAAGCTGCTATAATGCGAAAATAGCTTTCGTAAATGTAGAGGAAAACATTGTAAGGAGGCTGAATGTAACATTTTAATCCCCAAGAAGTAAGGTCACAAACCCTTACATCATCACCACAAGACCTAAAACCTGTGATGAACATCTGCCATGCTAACTCTATCTTGCAGCTGATGATGATTCAGTGGGCAGTCGGGCTGATCTGTTTGTTCTGCTATGGCGACACATTGGCTCTGAGATTTAGATCTACGCAGGCGTCTGCCTGTCTGTCCACGTCTCTATCTGGTCTGATTGGCCATTGGTCAAATATAATGACAGGTCATTTAGACCTCATCTGTCACAGACCTATGACTGCTCTGCATGTCTGTCAATTCACTAAAAGTGAGATAAAGAGTGAGATGGGAAGGAAGGAAGGTAGAAAGAAGACAGTAAGGGGGCGATAGATTGTGAGACAAAAACTGAGAGATGCATTTTGATGGTTTTAATGAGTGTATCACCAGGAACCTAAGCCAGTGTCAGCCTTGATACTCCAGAGAAATGAAATCCCTGGCTTTGATCCAAAGACCTCTTAAATCTCTCCAGAGAAGTGTGGCCAGCTCAGCCCAACTTTCTCACCCTCACAGAGGTAATGGATGCAAGAGCAGGTTACAGGTTCTGGCCCCAACAACCACTGTTGTTATCGTTCTCCCCACATGAACATGTAAAAAGTGATTCATCAATATGGTAGGGCACTCGCACTTGTAGGTATGTGAGCATGTGCATACTTTACACTTACAGTATGTGTTTTGTTGTGTGCACATTTGTGGTGCTATTGTGCGTTTTACCCTTTCGGCCCTTATCCTGCACACACACATTCTAAAACTGCTTGATGTGCATTCATGTAAAAGCTATTGATTTTCTTCCTCTTCATTTCTCAGTGGATCAATACCTGTCCAGGACAATGCATGTGAACACGCAGCTGAAAATCAGGGAACAAGCCCTTTGATGTCTTTTTTTCTGGTTTTCACAAGAAAGAAAAGACACTAATTGGTGGCTCACATGGAGGGCATTTTCGAGAATCAGCTAGATAGAAAAATCTATTATGTTTAATAGTTAGCCGGGTTTTCTAACTAAGAGCAGCTCTACTGACTAGCATAGGCCTTTAGCATATAAATGATGTGTTTACCATCCACTTTGTTGTTTCAGTGTTTATCTGTGTTTACGTGGTGGTTTAGGAATGTAATTACAAAACAAATTTATGATAAGAACTGCATGTGCATCATGTTTTAAATCCCACAACTGTCAGAGTGTTATTGCATTGTTATTGCTGTCAATAATTTCCCAAGTTTTAATTAGTCTTGCATTAAAAGGCCTCACGCTGCGATGGCCTGCGCCGTTTAATAATTGCAGTTTCACTCGGCATTGTTGTCGCTGAATTTGCTTCTGCGCAATTTCATTACTGTGTGCCATTAAATATTCATAGAATCTGAATGAAAAGCAGTTGAGGGTAATTAGGTGTTTGTCAATGCATGGAGTAATCCTTTGTGGAGCATAAAACACTGACTGACAGCTGTCTGCTTATCATGCTTTATACAATTGTCCCTCCACTAATAGTTTACTATATGTTTACTATATGTTTAAGTACTGTATAGAAGTGATTATGTGTCGTGTATGCTGTGTTTACTGAAATGCGTGACACTACAGATTAATCAGGCTTATGTAGGCTATGTTTGTTCACTTACCTCATGATATTAAACATGTTACATGTAGTCGTGCTGGCATTCCATCTGTTGGGCCCTCATGGAAAATGCCTGTACTTGATTAGATGTCATGATCCTGTAAATCTTCCAGCTGTCTGGCTAGATTTTAAATAACATTATACAGCTGCTTTTCCTCTTCTAGCAAACTTTAAAAACAAATGCTGCCCAAGTCACTCAAAATTATTTGCAGTGCTGCTATATATAGGCGTCCTATTCACACATGTAAATTAGAGATACATGTCGTTGGGTAGACTAAAATTGCTAGAGAGCCTCATGAGGCATGGGAGGAAAGAGACAGGGAGTTTGGTAGAAGAAAGAGAGAAAGATGAAGGGGTAGACAAGGAACACAGCGGGCTGACAGCACCTGCTGCAGTCTGAAAGACCGCTGTCGCCGCTCCTATCCCATAACCCCCCTCTCCCTGTCAACACCACAGAGGAACACAGGCGCACGCAGCAGCAGGTGACACCTCCATGGCTCATCACAGGATTGCACGTATGCAAACACATACACACACTCACACAGCAAGTTTGGAGAGTATGTCCTTGTAGGTGTGGTTTTGGGTCTTCGCTGTCTGCAAAAATCGTCTTGCACATGACAAAGGACTCGCTACATGTCCTTGAAGATCTGTCTGTTTTTGTGCAAAACTTCTTTGTGGGCTGGTGCATGTCAGCTTTGCATCTGTGAAATCATCTTAGTGGTGCCATAAGAAATGACATCAGTGTCCCGTGGACTTCAGAGATGTTGTCCTTGACTCTTTGACATCTTTGCTTCATGTGCTGTGGATGGAGCAGCAGAGTAAATCCCTGATGAATTAGTGACATACCACCGTGTGTGCTGTGACTGTATGATGCATCATTGCTTAGAGTACTTCTGGAGAACCTGTCATACGCATCTGGAGCGTACAGTAAAGAGCTTCCAGAGACTCAAAAAAAAAATTGCTGTCCTTAAGTGGCTAAATTCTCACTTGACAGGCACTTGAGAAGTTGTTCTTCTGTTTCCATGCTGAATAAGTGATGCTGGTAGACATCAGCAATTGCAGCATGTGTGTCTAACATAATCATGCTAATGCCTTATGTGCACACAAACACAGCATCTTATGATGCCTTCAATAATTAAACCTAAAAATAGAACAACAGATATAGAGGCAATGCTGTAATGTCCTCAGATTTATAGCAAGCCAGTGAGATTCCTCTGACTCTGGTCATTTCTTTGTAGATACACAATAAGAAAACCTGAAACTAGTTGACTGTGTTTTATCATGCTTCATGCAAAGCACAGAACATGGATAACTGCTTTTCCAACTTTGATCTAATTACTAAGCCGTGCTAAAATGCTTATTATCCCTGTGGGCTAGATGTGGACATTTCAAAATTTGGTTTCTGTTTTTTAATACTAATATTTATTGTTTAACTTCTTTACATTTTTTTTCAGCCACTAATGTCATAGCTCAATGTATCCCAATTTTGGGATGACAGTCTTTCAGTCTAAACTATAAATAGTATACTACTATACTACACTGTCAAGTTTGGCATTTTGGCAATAGCCTTATTGGACTTTTAGTAAGTTGACCCACGGTGACCATATGTGGATGGCAGAGTGGAGGTGGGAAAGAGCGATAGGTTAATCTGACTATATTGCCTGTCGCTCATAGTGACCACACCCTTCATTATGTATGTAGAACTAAGCCTTAATACAAGTCAAACTTTATATAGAAATTTACCCCCCATACAGTTGTCAAGAATAGGAAATAAGTCTTTAGACACTGAAACTGTTTTTTTTTTTTTTTGTACTAGGCTGTAGACATACTTATTTCTGCTATATCCTTAAGTTGGGCAATTTAAGATGGGGGAGCCAGTCTCAAGTGGCCATTGGATGAAGTGCAATTTTGGCACATTTGTTTGGCTTCCTTTTTCAGCCGTGGAGGTTGCAGCTTGGTCTAGACTGACACATCTCCACAACGTTTTGGTGGATTGCCATGAGATTTTGTATACTGTAGACATTCATGGCACCAAGATGACAAATCCGAAGAAGTTAAGTGATGCTCTGACTTTTCCTCCAGCACCACCATGAGGTGTCATATTTGAGGTTCTGAATTTGGCTGAATTTCCAAGGATTTTGGGACAGGCATTCCTGTCTCTCTCAGAATAAACTAAACGAATATATAAACTAATAAAATAATTTACTAAAATCACTTTTGTTAGAATGACACCGGATGTAAATGTCTTAATTTGTCCAAAGTTTTTGTTTGTAGAAATTCAACCGCAAAACTAAGTATAATGCCATCTGCTGCAGCAGTTGTGTAATTCTAAAAAAAAATATGCTAAGATGGTGAACAAGGTTCTTTGAGGGTCACTGTGAGCCTTTGTTTTTTTTTTATATTTCTCAACATTGTATTAACAAACTGAACACTTGAAAATCCACGTTTATGCAGAGCGTTAAATATATTCTGTCTTCACTACAGGCCAAGTGGACCAATCCTATGAAGGATAAAATAATACATGAACATGAAAGAGAGACATGAAAATGAAATAAGATTCTCACAACTGAGACAATTGATTTTTGTAAATGGAAAGGAGAATCTGCTCTCAGTGGACAAATCCTTGCAAATATGCCGAAAAATAATTTCAGTCCCCATGAAATGTTGACATTGAAATTTGCCTGTGTATAAATCCAACTGGGCCAGCTATCTTGTCAGCTCTGCATACACACACACACACACACACACACACACACACACACACAAAGCTGTCCAAAGCTGACAAGCTCAGCAGGACAGGGCCTTCTTCCTCTTCATCATTTATTCACCAACACAGCACACTGTGGCCAGTACATCCTATAGAGCAAACATTTATTCTCAGCATTCTTCAATTTCCCCCACAAAGCTCTTTTCAAGCTCGGCTCGGCCTCTTTACCATGCAGTGTGCCGGCCATATTGGTTCCACAAGTCAATTTTGGTTGTTGGCATATTGTGATCCGGTCAAATAGTGCTGAGAGGAGATATTAGTGTAACTGAATACATGCATGCATGGACAGGATTATGTATGAATGGACAACTCATTCATTATGCATGAATGAACAGACAGTCATGTTTTTCCAAATGTGTGAAATACATGATTGTGAGATGCAAATGCACTGAATCATGCAGGAGGCAGTTAGGAAAATGATACTCAATTCTAATGAAGTTTCATTTGAACTAATATTAGATTAATAAGACATTTTAAATAAAAATGATCATTTAAATGGATGTATGGAATGTATGGATGGCTGAAATTATTGTGCCTTTTTTGACACTTTTTAATTGCAAGGTGGCATTTGTTTTTGTTTCTACAGAGGTTCCTTTGCCAAAATGAGGCACAGAAATTTAAATCACTACGAGCGAATACATTATACTGATGTGTTTTCTATTCAGAAGTTGTGTATGCTTTTTTCACATCACCTGTCACTTACCAGACTCATTCCATAGTGAATTGCCCTTCATGCTGGCGTTTCATGAGTTGCACCCTAATGGTATTCATGCGTGTGTGCCTGCTAGATAGTTTTCCTGATGCAAATAGAATTAAAGCAATGGCCACATCATTAGCATGCCACTGAAGTTAATAAGTGATGGTGAGGCATCTTCAAGGCCCATTGGCACTGTGGTGAATGAAAATGGAACAGAGGCGGTATCATGGTTGATGATTTCTCTCACGTGTTTTTGCCATGCATTTTCATCTGCCTCATTCAGTTTATTGTGAACCAGGTCAATAATGCAATTTTGTTGATTGACTTTAATTAGTAACGTTTAATCAGGCTCACCATGACAACCATGTCAGAGCAGCACAAATATTTTTTAAAAGCCTGTAAGACATGTAATGTTTGTACATCAAAGCACAGATCCTGTTTATGAGAAGGAAGAATGCCCAGTAGATTATGAATGATTAAAGAAAACTGATGTATGGCAATAAAAGGCCTGTGACTAACTGTATTTTTATGTAAGTAGCAATTAATGCATGCATGTCAGTTAGTCAAACTAAATGCCATTTAAAATACGTATTATACCTACGAACTTGAAAGCAGCTGTGGTTTAGGTAGGTCCACTAATCGGAGTCAACATGTTGGAGTTTTCTTGGGCAAGTTATTAAACCCTTGATACTCACTGCTGTGCCACTAATGTGTGAATGGTTAACTGAATAGCAGGTTGCTCTTTGTGATATGAATCTATGTGTTGCGGTAGCTCATGACTGCAGAGCACCTTCCCCGATTTTTATAAAAAATCTTCTATATTTATGTGTCCCCCTCTCAATTTTTGGACATCTTAGTTGTTCCATGAATGCTGTGCAGGTAGAGCTCTCGATGAGTTCTGTTTTTTCCTCAGGAGCAGTTTGTGAGTCACAGGGTGGATACTTGATCTAGCAATTTAGTCAGAGCTGAAACAATCACATTGATGAATAAGAAGCAGGTGCTGCAAAGGGAGTGAAAGCAGACTTTTAGACCCAGCTAAAGTTTCACTCTCACTGCTGCTCCATATGTGCCCAGAGTACACTCTGTGCTCTCACAGTGTGGTACCTGAAAGGGCATATATATTCCAATAGTGCTCTTAATGAACCGTCCAGCTCCAAAATAGAAAATCTATTATTGACGGCAGATAGTTTTATTATGGCAATCCGCCGCGAATGAATATGAATCTGTTTTATGGTTGCCTTGGCCACCAGTGTGAGGCTGTGATGGTATGGATATTTTCTTACCACGGTGAAAACACAATGATTCACCGTAGTTTGGCAGTTAATCGACAGTTCCGTCTGTTGCACCTTTGGTGTTGATAGGCCAATACGTCTTACATCTAATGATTCAGATAGTGCTGTGGGTGGGAAAAAAAGGGGAAAACGTGTGGTGATAATGTCTATGACCTCATCAGCGCAGTAGCGTCACATTGCCGCTGTATTACAGTAATTGTCAGAGTCCTACACCAGTGTATGAATGTGTGTGTGAATGGATGAATGTGTAGAGTGAAAGCAAGAAATTACATCTGTGTAAATGTTTTCTCTAAAACGTGTTCAGCTCCTTGGGACGTTTTTCAAGATATCTATCCATCCATCCATGCATAAGTGCATTGAAAGGTGGGATAATATTAGAAACTGTTTCTCTGTCACACACAATATAATTCAGTTCCATACTGCAATATTTATACAAGCTGTAAGAGTAATCACCAAATGTACAGTTTTCTATTAAACATCAATATCAGTTGAGATGCATTATAAATTAAAAGAGTGGATGATGTAATGAAAATACAAAAAATAGCTCCTGTGCTGTACGTAAACAGTAAAGAAAGCAAAATCCTGTGGGATATGAAAACATGTGATTGGAAAGTGTGAAGTTGAAATTCATATTTAATCTGAATATTTGTAGATATTTACAGCCTGTATTCACAAATGCAGTGTTTCCTGTTTTCACTGCCGCATGTTATTTTATACACAGCAACCCATATGGTTATCGCTGTGCTAGCCTCCTTCATTTACATGAAGGCCCCATGAGAAATAACAGATGATCATCTCTCTCCATGAAAGTCAAAACTGGAGACAAAAGGAAACAAATAGAAACACCACTGACTGTGGTGTGACTCACAGATTGACAGTCACAGGGGATGCTCCAGAGAAACATGAGTAAGATTGTGAAATGTAGCGCCTCAGTCTGCAGGGGTTTTATGGGCTCTGCGTCACTCACCCACCCAGTGCCTGTCCACCCCTGAGGGGAGAGCAGGAAGTTCCTTACCCGTAGCTTGAAGCTCCCTGCCTGGCTACAGCAATGACATTGTTCCCCCAACTTGAATCCAGCTGCCCTCCCTGCTAACCTCTGACCTTGAGCCGCTCACTTGTGCACAAAGACCACAAAGTTCCATTAGAGGAGGGATGACGCTGCAGACTTTTGCTCACAGCTCGACTGAAAACTTTGCTGCCTAAGTCACTATGTACCAGGCGAGCATGTGTGGCAGACGCTGAGAAGCACCGAGTTTTGGAAGATTAGTCATTTGAGTTGCAGAAGGATATAACAGGCTCAAGGCTGCAGCTGCTCTGACATATGGAAAATAGAGACTCAAGAAGTAGAGAGGCTTGAGCAGGGAGGGGCGAAGGTCATCAGGCCTGTGCACACTTTGATTTTCTCCCATAAACATATGTGATTTGAATTTCAGTTGAGTGTGTTTTGTGTGTTTTGTGTTTTATTTCTGTAGTTTATAATCAGAATCAGTATCACTTGAATATAAGAATAATTTTATTTTCTGTTCTTAGAAGAAACCACAGAGATTGCCATGTTGTAATGCCGTGTTTCCATAGTAGCCCAGAATGGATAAACCAAACACTGGCTCCTAAAAAACACAGATTTTTAAATGTGAAATTGCTTTATTAGGTGGTTTTCCAGATTTAAATAACTGTGTTTGTGTTTTGAAGATGAAGACACCTCTGCGGGTAATTCTGTTAAAATGTCCTTAACGTCTGGATCTTACATAATCAGAGAAACTAGAATTGAAATTCTGATCAGTTCATCCTTGAGTCTAAGTAGATGTTTGTGGCAAATTTGAATAAATTCCCTCTAGGTGTCCATGAGATATCGCATTCACGAGAATGAGATGGATGCAAGGTCACGATGACCTTGATCTTTGACCATTAAAATATAATCAGTTCATCCTTGAGTCAAAGTTGCTGTTTGTGCCAGGTTTGAAAAAAAAAATCCCACAGGGCATTCTTGAAATATTGCGTTCACAAGGATGTGACTGATGGATGGACAACCTGAAAACATGATGCCATAGCTATCACCGCAGCGTTGCAGAAATGCTGATTTGTAATGTGACACTGCTTTACTCAGTGTTTTTACTAGCTTTAACCGCCTTTCATGTCTATTTTAGAGAGGAGTCCTTTGTGGATAATTCATCTCCCAGTTAAAAGCTCCTGAACAATGAGCACTTTAGTAATTCTACCCAGGAAAAGTTTTAGTTGGTTGCAATCTGTAGCCAGCACAGCTAGATGCAACTTAATTTCCCTCAATCTTACACACTGTTCCTTAAAGAGCACACATCTTATTTGTGATTTTACTGCCAAATCTTGTATTCCCAAGAGTCCTGTGGTGTAGCTTGGATTTGCAGATAGAGAGTAGCAATGTTAAAATGTTCCTTAACAGACCGTGAGATCATTTTATCTCACATCTGCTTTGGAAGTATTTCATGCTTCCCCTGTGTCACTTTCCACAGAGCAGTAACTCACCAGGTTTTCACACAGTAGTGTGTCTCCGGGAGGCTTTAAAGAATCCTGCGTACTGTTAGCAGGGCATGTGTCTCTGTTTCCTGTGAGGAAACCTTGTCCTGATGTGGTTCTGCAGCAGGACTGGGTGTGGCACCCTCGGGTTTTGCTGCATGGCTGCTCAAAGGTATACCCCCTCCTGAACAGGACAGACGGAAATACTGCTGGAAGCTGCAACAGTCTCCACACACACACACACACACACACACACACACACACACCAACACCAACCCCTCCTCTTATAGCTGTCCGTGCATACGGCTCACCGGCAGCAGCTTAGCTCCTTGTCGACCTTGAGGGATCGATGCAGAGGTGGTACAGCAGAGCTGAGTGGCCGTGTGGAAGCTCATAAATAAGAATGAAGGATGGCCCCAGGGGCCCGGGGTGAGGAGGGTGTAGGGGCCATCACGAAACACCCCAGCATAGAGAAGCACGACACAGACACTCGGCTACCCAACGCCCCCTCACCCATCTGGAGATTAATTACGCCTGTTTCCACATACCATTCAGCCCCCCATCAGGGGAACCTTGACTCCTTCAACCCTATATGCACTCGTCTTCCTCCACCCACCACCACCACCCACACATTGTACGCCACGTCAGGAAACCAGGCAGTTCACTGTAACTCAATCTCCTCTTTTACACCTCCATGAAAATTCACCAGACTGCAGATTACAGTATTTATTGTACTGATTCTATGCCCTAGAGCCAGAGAATTCATATTCTTGTCATCAACTATCATTTAACGCAGCCTCTATCTTTACACCACATATCTGTAATCATATGTGCAATGCAAGAGCAGGTGCTGGAACTATTTTCCCATTAGCCCTCCCTGCATGATGACAGCGCTGCGCTCATCACTCACTACTCTGCCCTCAGAGCTTACACTGCCATTGGATATTGATAGGGCCCTTGAAAAATCGCCCTCATAGAAAGCATTCTGCCAACAAGACCTATAAAGTGAGCTGTGGATCTATATGGAGGGTTAATGGGGCTTAAAGGCTGCCACACTGTACACCCTAATATATCAAGCACCAATTACGGGGTAATTGTGGCTTTTTGAGATGCCATTTATAAACACAATTTGAATCAAGGTCCACTTACTAGCTTTTGGTCAGAGCTTTCATTAAATGTTTGAGGCTAATGACTTCTAAGTGGCAGTCATCTTCAGGAAGAAAATATGTTACAGCATATTTTCTTTAAAGGTTTTGTTTGTAACTTTTAGAAAATCCCTTCTCTGCAGTCACAAGCGAGCACATACATTACTATCAGTACATATACCATTACCATCATTATATTACATAACATTACTATCCACAATGTTTCTACATTTCATTTGGACAATTTGCTCCATGATACTAAGTAGCTTGCAGATTGCAAATTACTTTATCAGTTGACATTACAAAGCAATCAATAGCAGACCCATGCAGACTAGCTTTACAGCTAACAGTTTAACCTTAGCGTAGGTTACATTTAGCTCGAAGGCCACCCAGCTAGCTTCACCTTTAGCTACGCTGCATGGATCTGGCATCATTTGGTGTTGTCGATGATAACTTGATTTTCAGACCAGCTCGGGGAGTCTGGATGAATTACGTTATCCACTTAATACAGTATTGTTTTCACATTTGTTACCCAGAAATTTGTACATTTTAGAAAGCAAGCCAACTTTGGTTAAAACCACAACATCACAGTATGTTTCACATGTCAGTGTTTCCTCTGGGATTGTTTTTCAGCACCAGGGGGCCTTGAGGGCTTTCTGCTAGGAAGGGATTTGTTGGTTAAAGTTCATTGTCTGGAGTCTGTTGGATAGAAGTCAGTCCACAGGCTGTTATAGGCAGCTGAAAAAGTTGTTGACGGTCTTTGTTTTTAGTTATCTTACTATCTGTTCGCCATTGGCAATGAAACATGATTAATACCTGTAAAAAGTTACATCTAGCACATTTAATTGTTCAGTGGCAGGCATCACTTATGCTAACCTTGCTTGAATACATTTGTTTTAATTTGTAACATTAAAGTATCACTGGACTCTGAGCCATTAGTTGATTGATATTTTTTGTGATGGATATAAACTGGAGCTATGATTTTTTTTGTGACATTTGCTCTATCAGGAATGGTACTGATCTGTGGTTCTCTCCCTCCACTCCTGCACACATGTAGATGAAATACTGAGTTAAGTTCATTTCTAGGGGAGGGACATTTTCTGTGCAAGCTACAACGTAGCCATAAAACTAAATGCCATGACAGCTAGAGCATCTGGCATTTCGGCTAACCTTGTAATAAAGCATGATGTGACAAATGTGCTGACAAAGTATCTATCGTTCTGTTTACAGCTGGCAATATGAGAATAATGTGTTCTGGTTAGGGGGATATTTCTTAGACCGGCGGGGCATTTAGCAGCCTGGCCTTTGAGATGACCTGCTAAAAGGTCACTGTTGTTGGACCCAAAATCCTCCCAGGCTCTTTAATGTCATGAGGATTACATCAGATTTTAGAGATGTTCACCTTAATCCAATTTAAAGCTCTGCTTGCTGTGTATTTTTCTTGAAAATGCAATGTCATGGGTCATAAAGCTGGAGACAAGTGTTCCCTATCATAACTGAATGAAATACAGTAGAGTGAACCTACTTAAGTCACAGTGAAACACAAGTTGAAGCATCTTTGTCTTCGGTGATGTGAAATATGTACTGGAATGTGTGTGGGCGGGGTTTAGTTCAGTGAATTACTTAGCAATGTGGAGTGATATGCAGCTTTAAATGGTAAATGAACTGCACTTGTATGGCACTTTTATAGTCTTCCGACCAGCACTTCTTCCAAAGCACTTTCACACTACATGTCAGATTCACCTATTCACACACAAATTCACACACTGGTGGCTGAGGCTGGCATTTAACTGCTAACCTATTGATTAGAGGACGACCCACTCTACCTCTGGGCCACAGCCGCCCTGCGTCTTTAGAGGACATAGATATATATTCAAAGGTGGGGCCTCATTCATCCCTATAAAAGTTCCTCTGTAGCGCATTAACCCAAAAAAGCTTGATTTCCTTGTGATGAAACTTCCCAGAATTTTCGAATCATGGGGTATAGTTTAACCCTTTCGTTATCTTGTATGGGGATAATATTCACTTGTGTGGCTCTTGTAGGCTTCGGGAGTGTTTTTGGACCAAAGTGACAAAAAAGTGAAATTGGTAATTTTTTGGGCTTGATACACTCAAAAAAAAAGTAAACGCTGATTTACAGATGTCTATTTTACATAAAAATCTATGGGATAAAGCCTTTTGGGCCCCATGGCATCACGTAATGGACGTGGATTATAAATTCTGCATTTGAGCACTATGAGAAATTGGCTTCAAAGTTTAAAACTGTAGAGGACTGTTGGCCTTTTACCACACCTCACTCACCTGTGTTGTTATAACAGGAGGAAATATGATTGTATACATTTATATGATGTGCTGGATTAGCTACTCTCCCAAAATCATATTTGATAGTATATTTAAAATGTTCAAAAGGAGTCATCAAAATGGTTTAAAAAATTTTCAGAAAGCAAAAATAATCTTTTACTGATTTTTTTTGAAACATTCAAAATGTTTTGTTGATATACTACCAACAGATAGCTAAACAGTTAACAATAGGATATAGGAATCCAATATGAAAATTATATTATTTGAGGGGCATCTAGAGGACGCCCCCTAGCTACCCAAAGGACAAAAGTAAGATGGCCTTAATGCAAAAGAAAGGTGGCATCTTATATCAATCGCTTTCCGGCTTACAGTCAACACTCCAACATTTCTATCAGCGGTGTGGATGGAAAATGGAAATATAGTTCTCGGGAAGCTCCCCAGTGGGCTGTTCCTATCAGGAAGTCCCCAGAGCTGTTTGGTCCAAAAACACCAATTGTCACATCAAATAACAGCACTGGATACAGACAGAAGAACATATGTATGCAGCTGTGAACTGCACTTTCTTGGTCAATATAACATGCACTGAGGAATTCATAGCTTCAATGGACTACATTTACCATTTACATTAATTGGCCAGCCACATGAAAGGTGGTGAATTTTCCCTTTAATTAACACTGACCTCTTAAGATGATGATTGAATGCACCCCTAAATTACTTTTCTACCCGTAGTCGCAACAAAACTACAGACCAAGCAGCAACAATAAGCATGGCTCTGTCTTGGTGACCTTACGGTTTAACATTGTAATCAAACAACTCTGAAATAAAAGTGATAATAATAGTGAGTCCAGCGTTATAAGATCAATATTCCTCTATTACATCCTGTACTGGCTACATCAAGTGGCAGTAGCTTAACAGAGATGGAGGGGTGTTACTTTCAGCCAGCCTAATTATAAGCTTGTTAATTGTTAAACTCATTATATCAGTATATCTCTTTGACTGCATTATTAACTGGTATCTAGCTCGCAGGTGTTTTCCCCAAAGGAGCCAGGATAATACCAGAAATTCTAATTAAACAACAGATTTGACTCCTCCTAGGAGAAGATTAAAAAAAAAAAAAAAAAGAAAAAGAAAAAAATGCTGGAGATGGAAAACAGGATCCCCGTGCCAGATTTGGTGCATTTTCGTTATGCACAGAGATAACTCCGCTTCAATGTGTAAATTAATGATAAGGTTTGATGAGAGGATTCAATCTGATCCTTTCTTGAGCTGTCAAATCCACCAGAACCGACAAAAACTTGATCAGGATTTATCTTTTTCCTCCTACCCATGCCCAAAGAGATAGTGCTTATTAATTGCTGCTGCAACAGAAATTCCTAACTTTGCACTTGTGCTGATGCTTGTACATTTTCTTGCTTTATCTACCCACTCTTGCATGACTCAGGGCTTTTTTGTGCATTATTTTATTCTCTTTTTTTCTTCTGCTCATACCCTTCAGTCACTGTCTTTGCCTTTGTCTTTATGTTTTCATCTCTCTGTCTCTTGCCCTCTCTGCCCCTCATACTTGCGTTCTCAGTTTTCCAACTGTTAGCCTGTGAAGCCTATATGGGGAAGACAGCTGACAGGACAATGTAGGTTCTGTAGGTATATCTTCTGTATGTATGTTGATGCTGACTCTGAGATGACAATGTTGTTGAAAACACGTTGTGGCTTTTCACTTTTTCAAAAAAGAAACATCTTCATCATGTTTACTCCCTTTACACCTTCCCTTAAGTTTAGTAACCTTTCAGTGCCACCTGAATATCACCTTCAGTTTCTGAGATTGACTCAAGTTTGGAGATAGATAACAAACACAACTGTCGCACTGTTTATTTAACATCAAAGCCTCTACCTGACTCTTGGTCTCTCCAAACCTGGAAACCTCCCTGCCAGAGAGAACAGCTTCGAACAGCATGTCCCAGAACACTGTGGAGTTAGCACACCTTTCATCCTCCACTCTGCACTGCAGTTGGAAGGGTATATGCCCAGTTTGCTCTGGGTGTGTATTGATCTAACTGTAGGCATGCTGCTCTTGAAATAGCACCGACAGAGGCACAGAGAGTCGCTGGAGGGACAAATACCTTCCAGGACGTCGAATGGTAAACAGCAGGATGTTATATCAGTCTGGAAGCCACACCCCTTCCCCTGCTCTCTTTGCGTTCTCTCTTCATCTCCTGATCCAGAACAAGATGACCTCTCTGAAAACAAACCTTGACCTTCGCACTCCAGGGACTCTGCTTTACTCACTGCTGTTCGGGCCCTGCGTTGTGAAAATCTGGATCCGCTCTTAAACACAGCAACTCTGCCATAAATCAAAACGAGGAACAGTTGTTCCTCTCTCCTCTTCTATGAGGTTATTAATGATGTGTGCTGTAGAAAGCTGAGCTGGACAAAGCAGAAAGCCTGCTGCTGGGATCTTCCCCTTTCAAATCCCAGTGTGGGCCTTGCCTTGTATTTAAACTCCCTAATTCTGTAAATGGATGTGTGTATGGTGTGTGTGTGTATGTGTGCACAACTGGATTTGCACGTGCATGCATGATGCTTTATTGTTTTGAACAAAGCGATCATTTTGATGCATCTAAAAAAATAGCCCCCCAGTGTGCTTCATGGGAAGACAATGCAAATCTCATAATCCTCATATTTTTGACATGGCATGATTAAAATGGAGCTGGGAGCAAAAGAGAAAGGAGGAAAAGCTCTGTGATATGCAAACCACAGAACACTTTATAAAGCTGAAGCTGCGTATTGCTGTACATAGACAGATTCTCCTGCAAACATTTATATCTGCAAAATGAGCAGTATAAAGTGGGTGTAAAAGTGCGATTTTTCCTTGGAAAAGCAGAGTGTGAAAGAAAGGATCAGTGGCTTGGGGATAGCAGATGGTATCTGAGACAAGTGGAATGGCATCTGCAGACCTTTAGCTGTCTGTCAAGGGAGTATTTGTCACCCTGACTAACCTTGTACCCTCCAACTTCCTGACAATCAGTCGTATTCTAACAGTCGTAACTCCAAATACTCACATTTAATGCTTTACATATATTATTCTGGCTTTTGGAGTGGCAACAGGGCTGACAAGATTCTCTTTTGTTTATAGAAGAAGAGAGACAATGTAAATGTCTTGACCTCAGAACCAAAAGTCAGCAGTATTTAAAAAGACGAAGGATGGTGGCATTAGATCGTAAAAAGGGGTCATAAAGTTGAAAAGAGATAAATGAGCAGCATCTAGATATGAAAAGGCAAAATCAGCGCATTAGTTTGTCCCTGCAGCCATTATGCGCACACCATTTTGAGCGCTCCTAATAGCCTCTGCTTTACTGATTTAATTCTCCCTCGAGGTTGAATTAATGAATGTTTGTGGTATCAAGTATGAAAGCTCAAACCACATGACATTCACTGTACACGCACACACAAACATGATGTTAGATGTATTCATGCAGTTTAGAATGAGTGAGAAATAACCAGGAAGCTATGCAGCCCAGTCAACCCCAAGAAAGTGTTGGCATTATACATTTCTGCAAACCATGACATGACGACATTAAATTTGCATGTTTCATATGTACCATCTCAATCTATATAAACTGACATGATTTGACTTTGTTATCATTGTGAGGTAGAGGGGATGATGCATGGTGTTGCACGAAGGCAAGACACCCACCAACCTGCAGACCACTAGTCAAGACCAACAAACAACAAAACCAGCTGAGACATTGCTGTGTTTATAGTAGATTATCAGGCACCAAATTGGGTTGTTTTGTAGTGACCCGTCACTGTTTTTGCAGCAGCTTTTTTTTTTTTTTTTTTTTTTGCAACCCATCGCTGTTTTTCCAATGGCTTTTGAGGCCCCAAAAGCATTTTTTGACAGAGACATTGCTGCTTTTGCTGTTGGAAAAGTGCCCCCTAAAAGGGGAGTTTTAAACCAAAAGATGATCTTTTCCTCACCATTGTGCCTAAATCTAAACACATTAACCACAGTGTTGTTGAAATGTTTTAATGCATCTGATAACTTGCAAATGTATCCATGCTTTGCACAAATTTACATTACCAACATTTATTCTGGTGATTGGGTTGGATCATGCTCGCTGTGACGCTTAAGCTACAGAAGTACTGTTAGGCTAAATCCATGGGCTGTAGTATATATTTGTATGGTACAATATATGCATCACTGTTTGAGCAGCAACATTTTCAGACTTATATTGCCAAGTATCCAGAAAAACTGCAGTTGCTAGAAAACTGCATGACACTCCTATCATTCATTGAAAACCAGTGAAGTCACTGTCTAAACAGCATTTTTCAGTATTATTGATGGTCACTGATTCAGGTTCATGTTCAGGTTCCTTTATTTGTACCCGTAGGTAAATTTGGTTTGTAGTATAGGGTGAAAGGTATCCATTTGACACAGTTTTCAGACACCACAGACAACACACAAGATAAAACTGGTGAACCATGTCCACCCAACGTCAGGCAATTCACTGAGGACAGAGGGCAAAATTTCCTCATCCTCAAAAAAGGGAGGGAGACTAGGAAGACACTGACAATTGTACAGCAATGAATAAAAAAGACAGCATATGAATGACATGCCAAGATATGGCTGAGAATCTTCACAGAAATTGCCACTTAGTAAACACCAAAAAGTTTGAACTTCCAAACAAGTGATGCAACCAAGTCCTGGTGGAGGTGTACTGTATCCTTTCTTTAAATACAGAATTACGCATTAAATCTCTATGTATTTTATACCATCATCCGTTCCTCTACATATCCCTTCCCTGAGGTCAAGTTACATGTACAGAAAGAGACTTGAGGATCTTTGAGGTCCAGTGGGGAGCAATAAGATCCCTCTGATCCAGTCTCCTGTATTGGTTCATGCCTCCTCACTCTTCAATGGGATTTATCTGAGTGGCCAAGTGCCAAAAATACAGCATCTTTCATTTCCTTGTAAAGCCTTTGGAGTGAAGGATCAGACTCAGACAGTAACAGTTGCTGAGACCAGAAAGGTTGGCACGGCAAGGTTGGATTAGTTGTAGGGAGTGATACCTTCTTACCATTTTCATGCACTGTAGCATTGTTACTTAAGTGCAAAGACAATGATACAAATATCATATCCACATAATCATGCAATGATTAAATGATTATTTGTCATCCATTTGATTTAGGATGTTAGTGATTATTTCAGTAAATACAATGTTCTTGGAGGAATGCTTGTTATTCTGAAGTATTATTTAATTATTGATTCATGGCCTTTTACTCACAAGTATAAATCACTCTGACATTTTCTAGCCTTGAGTCAAATTATTATAGTACAACTCCAAGAAAAAAATACCAAGAAAATAAGAGCAAGAGGCTTAGAAATAGATTTAAAATGTTACCACCAACAACTAAGACATGAAGTGGTTGAGCAGACCTAACAAAATTTGCATCTGTTTTTTTGTAGGATGACGTAATGAATCACCGCATGCTTCAAGTGAAGATTCACAATGCAGAGAAGGTAAGTTTCAGGCTTTATATATTTGCATTCATTTAGCTGATTAAAAAGACATGCATTCAAGGCCCAAAGGAGAAAAAGCAAGTTATTGTCAAACATTTTAAGTGCATTCCTTTCAAACAAAGAATTAGCCTATGAGCGCGTTCGCCGGAGTGCTTTAAGAGTTTTTAAAAGGACATTAGACATCAGTAAGTGCTATGCAAAGTGGCCAATCAATTACTGCATTCCAACCACAATTAGCAGGTGCACGCAGGTTTTTAAAACACGGTTAAACCCGCTAAATGGCTGTATTCCCACTGCCACTGAAATTACCGCTGTAGAGCGAGTTGGCCTTTCTGTTTGTTTTTTTTTTGTGTGTGTTTGTGTGTGTGCGTTGTCTTGTTTGTGTGCCTGTGCAATGACACAGACAGGCGGGAGAACAGGTAAACACCAGACTGCAGTAGGCACAGAGGTCTTTGAACACTTTTCAGTGATTTCTTCACGTTATATATCTCTTACTTATTCAGTGTCTCTTTCAAACTCGGTGCAGATGTATTTGGATTGGTGTTTTAGCGCTGCTTGAGAGGAAACAGAGGTTAATTAGTGAAGGCTTGTCATTGCATCTTGCTGGTTAAAGAGCTGAAATTACTGCGTTCACCCGGGTGGTGCGTTCCCATCAACCCGTGTTTACTGCAGAGTCATTTGATGCGGATGTGAATGCAGATTGTACACATTCTCATTGCATTAAAAAGCCAGATGTTAGTGGGTATTAGCAGGTTTTTGGTGCAGTGGGACTGAGGCTATACAGAGGCTCAAGAATGCAATGTAATGTAGGGTTTTGACCATAGACGGTATAAAATAATGAAAGGAGATACTGTAATGTCACCGATTAGTTTGTGGACTCCTATTTTAAAGCCTTGATTTTGGCATGTTGGCCCTTGCCATTTTGAATATTTGCAGCCAAAAGTGACTATATTTGGATGAGAGACTAGAGCTGGAGTGAGTGGTGGATCTGATTCCTAAACTGTGGTGATGCCTTGCAGACAGCTTGTTGCTCACAGAGGCCATGGCCTTAATTACACATAACTTTAAGTCTTAACAGAATGCAAACAAGTGAGTTATTGAATTTTTATTCATGGACATAAATGTTGAAATTAGCTTTAGAGAGCAAAACTGTTTCTCTGTATCAGGCTTTAAACATGTTTATTTCTGTTGTAAAGTTGTACATTTTAACATGGGGGGTTCTATGGGGATTGACACACTTACAGAGCCAGGCCAAAGTGGCTATTCAAGGACCTACAATTTTTGGCACTTCCACATTGGGTTCAATTCCCAACCCAGGAGGTTGCTGCTTGGTTTTCACTGAGTGGTTTGTTAGTAGGACAATGGTTTGTTAATAGAAGCAGTCCCTTCACTGCCCTGTAAGCTATAGGGAGTTAGGGAGTTTGAGCACCAGACAGGCAACTGTGTTGATGCAATTTTTGGAGAGAATGGCAGTTCATCACTGAGGGTCGTGTCCACTTTTTGCACTGTGAGGTTTTCTTGCACAAGTTCACTTGCTTTCAAGGTGCATGGAGTAATTATATAAGTCTAAAGACGTCAAAACTTCAACACTTGTAATGTATAGAACCCCTTTATTGTAAGACCAATTGCAATAAAGGTGTTTAAAAAGAGTGTTGACAAGAATTAGTTTATGCAATGTGTTGTTCGACAATGGTGCACACTTCTGGACAAACTTTCCTGGAAGGCATATGTAGAGTTGCACACGGTTGTTAGAAAACAACAACAAAAAAACATTTTTTGGCATGTTAGGTATAATATATACTTAACTGTTAGTATAAATCTGAAAATGTGTCTGCCCTGAGTGCTGAGCATCCAGGAAGTACTTGCATTGTCCAAGTAGCGAAAAAACTGCATGGCACTCCTGTCATTTGTTATAATCCAGTAGAGCAGCTTTCTAAACAGCAGTTGTCAGTATTATTGATGGTAGCTGGTGACCCAAGTCCACAATGTCAGGCAATGCAGTGAGGGAAAAACAGGATAAAAGGACAAAAGGGTAGGCTGAATAGAAATGACAGCAAATTTATGTTGTGCTTGGAAATACCTGCATTTTTGATTGAATCCTTAAATTTGGCCCACCACAACTTTTTTATAGATAAGAGAAAGGAAAGGGAAACAGGAACCAAGTAGAGCTGACAAAACAGGTGACACTGGAAGACTATCCAATGAAAATGACTTTGCTGATGTCTGCTGAGTAATAGAAGTCGACGTCTGCAGGTATCAGCAGAATTTTTTATGGAATCTCCCCCCTCTCAACGGGGTGTCACGCCAGATATTTCATGTCAACGAGCGGATGCAGAGAATCTTTCCAGTCCTGTTGCGCTGTAACCTCTAAAAAAGGCCGACATCAGCAGGGTAACCTGTCATCCCACATGGGCAGCTACTGACCTGGCCTGTACTTTTCAAGAGTAGGACACAGTCAACAAGACCCACCATCCATATCGAGCGAGACACCAAAAGAGACATATTATCCCATGAAAACACATGCATAATTAATTTCCTTCAGAACTGTGCCACTTCCAGATTAGGCTTTATGCTGATGTGTTGAAACAGGATTCTGTGACCCACAGTGCTTTCTCTGAGTGTTTCTGAGTGTGTTTGCATAAACCCTCCAGTACACTCCAAAATTAATGCAAATTTTCTTTGTTCTCTGGGGCTGTTGAAAAAGGGACTAGGTGTAAATGCCAGTACATTGGAGAAAATTTCACTGCAATATATTGATAGTGAAATTCATAACAAAGTCATGGCTCTGATGGTTGTGGTAAAGTTAGAGCTAATCATACAGAAGGCAGAGGATAATTTAAATGCAGCTGTGGTTCTGTTTTGCTTCTTTTCGTGACAAAAAGATAAAACAGGTGTGTGTCAGGTGTTTCATACGGGTCCATTGAGTTCCCAGTATTTATGAGCAAAATGTGGGTCTCAAATATGTTGTTATAATCAGTCTAACCAGGTCCACTGGGGTACCCCTGATTTATTGATTGATTTAAACATGTATGTAGAAGTGGGAAGAAGTGTGAACTTATCCCACCCCCTCTCCATTATTCATTAGCTAACAATTCTGCATATGTTTCCTTATTTAAACATAACTTATGAATGCAATAAATAAATAGATGTGAATTATATATATAAACACATACTTACATACATACTTACATACACACATAAACACATATACAGTATACTTACATAAACATATACTCAGGTCTGTGTTTAAATATATCTAATAATTGAAGGGATCCAATGCGATAAGCTCATTTGACATGAGATGAAGAGTGTAAGCAGTGAAGCTCAGGGAAGTACATGACATCATTATCAGCCTTAATAACTCTGCAGCAGGTCATGATGATATTACAGCTAAGCTTATAAAAAGAGTGGCATCTTCAATTAGTGAACCTCTAACTCATGTACTCTCAGTTTCTTAAAAACTGGGGTTGTCCCAAAAGACTTGAAAGTTGCTAGGGTCATACCATTATTTAGGGGATCCTAGTCTTTTTACTAATAACCAGGCAATTTATTTATTACCTTGCTTCTCGAAAGATTTTTGTTCAAGTAAATACAACTGAGAAATTTTAGGCTCCAGGAAATATAACATTAGTTTTAGCCCAGCTTTAATAAATTAGATTTTTCGAATGCAAACACAATGCATTTTACTTGATGGTAAGATTAGATTTTTACAACATAGGCCTAAAATACTCCATAAATTTTAAAAAAATCCACTTTACATAAGTCAAATTAGTACCTTTACTTACATTTTTTAAGGTTTGCATGCTCTGATTAGGTAAGTTTAACTGATTAAAATGTACAGGGTGGGCACTATTCGGATTGGCTGTCTTCAGATTATGGTTCCATTTATTGTCCTTACATGCTACATATATGTGCAACATTTTTCCCTCTGTACTCTCTATTTTATGTCTTAATGTAGATGTTTCACTGTCTGCATGCAGGAGTTGGTAGATTGCATTCAGGTACCTGCTTCAGTGTAGTTCTGATATGTGGTGTGAAAGGACACACCAGATTCATCTGTAGTAAATTTCCAACTGGATTCCAGTATTGATTCTGACCAGGTGTTTCAAGGTGGTCTGCATCACTTTAATTGCCATTCCTCTTCTCACCCATCGTCTTGCCTTGTCTGCACATCCGTCCTGTATGAACCCTTGTGTTTCTGTGTGTGTGTGTGTGTGTGTGTGTGTGTGTGTGTGTTAGAGAGAGAGAGAGAGAGACGGAGCTTTGATCTTTCCCCAGATGACTCCTGGTGTGAGGGTGGGAAGCTCATTAGCTGTACCTTCTTGTCTGTCTGTAATAGACAACAGGAATAACCAATCATTAATTAAGTCACACTACCAGGTTCTGTTGTGTAGGTGAAATATTGAATATATTGGCCCAAGTCCATGTACATGCTTATGTAGAGTATATACAGAGCTAGTTGATGTAAATGATTATACAGTCCATTAGCATAAAGACAAGGTTGACTGACTTGCTAGAGATCCATTGCTAGAGATATGCACTAATGCTGGGCAATATCATCTAAAAACAATATCCTTATTGTCATATTTACCTTGGAAACAAATAAAACACAATGTTTTATACTTGTGTGCATGTTTCAACATTTTCACAGTAGAGCTTCCATTAATTCTAATGACTTAGTGTCATTTATATAACATATTCCATGCTATGAAAACTATGGTATATTTCACCACTGTCTATCAAAATAATGAACATATTGAATATATCTGACACTTGTCTTGACCTTGACCTGATATCTCATTTCATCAGCAGAATGTTTTTTACAGTGTAGACTGACAACATTTTAACAAACGTCCATCCAGGTTGGACTGGGCACACGTAGTTAATCACCTTTAACCAGCCGATGGAACAATGCCAATCTGTTAAATGAACATAGACAGCAATGTCTGACTGGTTGTGTATTTAGCCCTGTAGAGTAAGGGCGTTCTCATATTATGTACGATTAATTTGTTTGCCTGTGTAAAATTATATTATATTTGAGATATGTTTTCTGAATACAAGCCAGGTAGGGCCCTCAGATCTGCAGGGACTGCTCAGTTAGTGGAGCCCTGTGTTTAAACCAAATGTGGTGAAACAGGTTTAAGTCACTATGCTGCCCGCTGCTGGAATCAGCTCCCCTTGGACTTAATATATGCACCAATGTACCATCCACCACCAATTGCAAGAGCCCAAGCCCACACAATGGAGTCGAGCGTCGATGAGATTGGCGCATACTGCATGTACACGGCACATGCTGCATGGTTTCAGAAACCAGCCATGTTGAGAAATGTCTTGCATCTCTACTTGTGTACAGCTACTTGTGTTAAATAGCAGTCTGCTTCTGTGTTTTGACACAGTTTGTTTTCACAGCTAATGCGAATCATACCTGAGTCCACAGGAAATGTACTTGAGACCACCTTTTCAAGTCGATTGGTGCACATGAAACATCCGCAGACTAGTACACAGTGTTCACACTTATAAAACAAACTGGATTTTGGAGTGAAGTGTATATGGAACTGGCCTTGGGTCCTTGATGTGAACGCCTCCTAAGATTCTTTGTTGTACTTAGACAGCAGTTGGTAGCCTGTATGAAGAAAAGAATTTGGCGATCATTCTTACATGACTGAAATCGAGTTGGTAAGAAAATCATAATGTTAGTTTTGTTCATTGATTAATTGCTCAACCCTACTACGCATGACAGAATCTTAGTTCATACAGCCACGGGAAACCTTGAAATAGATAAGTAAATGCATCAGATGACCAGACAACCCTGGTTAATATTGAATCAAGCTTAAAAGCCCCTGTAAAATGAGTGTGATTTGATAATTAGGTATCTGTTTTCACAACCGCTACATTTATGTATCATATATGATCAGGCCGCATTGTGTTTTAATTATAATCCCCACAGTAATTGTGTTACATTCTGTCATTCATTTTGTGATAGTACCAATAGTGGGAAGATTCGTCTCGTCCCAGTGGTTAATATTTTTTGTGCAATCACCTGTGAACAGAAAGTTGTTGTAAATGGTAAATGGACTGTAATTGTATAATGCTTTTGTAGTCTTATTGACCACTCAAAGTGCTTTCACACTACATTGTCACATTCCCCCATTCACATGCACTTAACTCCCTTGCCCCCCTAGCATACAACTATAAATCAAGCATCATTCATCATTCAAGCAATTCATCATTCATTAGGAATATCTTGCATATTAAGCCCTTTCATTGTTTGAATGCTATAGCAAACCTGGATACTGATGCATCCCTCAGCCTTCGTCAAACATGCACTAGCCACAGAGTAATGCATAATGTCACATCATCTTAAGGTTGTTCCAGCAACATCTCTTCCCTCAAATCTCTTCCTGTAAAGTGCACTGTCAGAATGGACAAGGATCCTTTTGAAATGTTTCCAGTAGCTTGTTGAGTTCTAATAAATCATACATTGAGTGCACTACAAGCCTATAGTGGACACTTATTGTGGCAAGTAAAAATGCTCAGCTTTGTCTTAATTTATGACTGCACAATGGTGCACAATAGGTAAAGTGTTTTTTGTGAGTTTGCATTTACTATATCTTTACTAGGCCAGTGTATTGTTTCCACGATGTGGAGCTCTGCAGAAATGAGGGAAAGTGCGTAAGAAAAGCTTTCCAGGGCGCTGGGGTGACATCCTGCTGTATTTATCACCTGCCCGTCCTTCCTCTGCTCTCATGCTGAGCTAGGTGAGTCACATACTACTCTCGGGCTCCCATCACTTCGTCTTTGCTCTCTCTTTCTCTTATACCTCTGCTGCTCCATCATGCTCTTTGCTCTCTTTTTTTATTCACTCCTCCATGTCCATCTGTCACTCTCTTTCCTTCTCCTCCTTGGACTCTGGAATCGTGTCAGTCCCTGAAGGATGAGCTGAGTTTGAAAGCCACTCAATGGGATAAATGAGTATACTTTTTAGAAGTTTCTCCAGCCTCCTGGGATGTGCAAAATCAGGCCTTAAAAAGACAGGGGGCAGAAAAGAAATGGTGGGAGTCGAAAGTGAAGAGAGAGACAAAAAAAGAAGAAAAAAAAATGAGATAGGAGCAGACCGAGAGAGAATGTACATCAAGGGCTCCTTTGTACATTATTAGGTCGATATCTCAATCTCAGTGTCTGCGATGTAGTTCTGCCATGCTTTATCAGCCTCCTCTCCTCCCCTTTCCACAGTGAAAAGCCCTCAGAAAACCATTTACTCTTTTTCTTTGATGTGAAGAGCTTAATGTCGTTCTAAGGCCTTTCTCTCCACATTAAAACAGAGATTCCTGAGCTTTCAGATAGATGTGATGGTAGTGGGATTGTTACTGAGAGCTGATGCAGAAATTGTCCTGTGGCTATTAAAGTGAACTTGACTGCACTCTTATTAACTTTTTATTTTATTGCAGTAACAAAAGGTCAAGTGAGGGGAATTACCTGAGAGAGTTCTGCTTTATCCTTGAGGAAAAAGAAAAAGAAAGATTAATTTCACTAAATGTATTTGTGACAATCTCCAGAAGCAGCTAATTAATTATATTAACGAGTAGAAAGAGAGAGCGCACAAATTCCCCCTGTAGCTACCAGTCACGTGTTGAGGGATTTGATCTTGTCACTGTTTGTTTTAGCTGTAATTAATTTCCCATCCTGTGCAAATAAGGCTAACTGAAGCTTCAGGTTGTTGGGAATCCACATTTAGACCACATTTTGGGCCATTTTAATATATTTGGTGCTTAATAGGTTTGCAAACATGTACAGTATCATTCACAAATCCATGGATGTTCACCATATTTGATTTCAAGTGTTTTCACTTTTAGCTTTTAGACCAAAAGGGTTTGTGTGTATGTAGGATTTGCATGGCGCTTCTTGTGCTATGTCCAAATCTCTCTTTCTTATCCTTTGCCAATTTGTCATTTCAAAAGTATGGATTAAAGCATTGTGGGTCTATGACTGAGTAAACACAAAAACACCTTGTCCTCTTTCCACCCTCTTCTCTGAGGAAGGAATTGGGCTGTAAGCCAGGACAGAGATTATGGACATCAACCCTATGGCGAGGATGAAAACGAGTCACATCAGAGTAGTTGCTGTAAAGACGGTCGATGTTTCATTGAATACGCCTGTGAAGCAAATAAGTAGATAGTCATTTGTGCATTGTTTTGCTAATCAATTTTCAATTTTAGCAATCTTTTGTTAAATTTCTGAAAAGTGATGTAGGTGTCTGTAACTGTAGGTGTCATAGTATCAGGCACATTTCTGCTGCTAAGGGGTCTACTACATCTGCTGGTAGCTTCACAGTTTTGTTATCAGCCCATTAAATGGCTGTTATCAGTTGTCATCGGGAGCTGTTTCATTAGGTTTCACTTCCACTTTTGTTCGGTTTGGATGCCAATAGGTTCAGAAAAGAAGATCATGTTTTGGGTGAAAATAGGTACCTCTGTAACATCACATGACAAACCTATGTACATCGCTTTACGTAACTCGACATTGACTTTTGGCTTCAAGTGGGACGCAAACTTCGGTCTCCTGGGTGAAAGTTGTGTGTTTGTTTGACCCTTCTGACCCTTCTCTGTCAGTCAGGGGCTTTCCTGCTCTTTATGCTAATGTTGCTTCACCAGGCTTCATCCTTTGTTCCTGTCATAATTACTATTGCTGCTTGAGGGCACTGCCAAACAATAAACACAACCACTTAATAGGCTGATAATGGCATTCTGAGCTTACTGTTAAATGGAGCAGGCCCTTCTAACCCATATTTATAAGTTTGATAACCACCAATAAAAACTGTTTAATCAACTGATAACATTCAAAGCAGTCGAATACGCACAACATGCATGACCACATCTAAACACAGTGATCTTTAACTTTTCTGAATAGCCTCCTGCTGTCATAGCCTTGTCATAGCTACATCTCACTTCCTCCCTGATCTCTCTCTGAGAATTTGTGTCTTTTGTAACCTCAATGCAAGGAATTGTACAGCACACACTTGTCTTGTGAAGATATTTTTTAGGTAGAGGCTTCAAATAAGTTCTCTTGATTTTCTGCTTCTCCCTGCACTGTATAATATTTGTTATTTTTGTCATTTTGTGTATTTTTTTAAATTTTTTTTTTAAAAAAGACAAAAACAAACAAAAAAATATTTTGAAGCAGCTCATACTCTCCTGGTATTAGATTAATTTGTGGTTTAAGTTGTTAATAGAAAGAATGAAAAAAGACAGAGCTTAAGGGAGAATTTCAAACCCTGCCTGCCTTCATCTTGGCAGCGATGCATTGGGGTATGACTGTCAGATTGTCTGTTTTGGAAAGTCACAAAACTTGTTGGATGAGGCCCCCGAGGAGTCACAGACTTCTCATTAAGAAAGAAAAATGAGGTCAGAAAGTGGTCATTAAGCACATTTTTTTAAGTTTTCTGTAAAAAATTAAAACTTAATAAGCTCACTTTCTTAAATCCTTCAGTTTTCACTGTTGCTCCAAATTAAATATTTAATGACATAATATACAATATGTTCCCTTAACTTGTTATCTCATATTTTGTTTCCCTTTCCTCAAGACCTCTGACGCAGTTCTGTGCCAGAGAAGCATGTGATTTCCAGTTTGAGGGATTAGACTGTAGCCTGGTTATAAATTTTCAACTGCTGTGATTTAGTAACCACGACTCCTGCAGTCTTCTGACAGCTGTGATTTGTTGATTTAATCAATCTTCTCCTCGTAGACAAACAGGCAGATTTGAGCTGTTTGAGATTCAGCCTCCTTGTGCAGTCAGGATCTCCTCCTCTCAATATTTTCAGTAGTTTTAATATCTCAGTATCTTGGTTATTATCCTTGTAAATTGTGATGTGATTTGCACATTTTTTCACTGTTTTCAATATTTGCATTTGCCTCATTTATATAGACCTGGCACATATTACACATAAACTATATGCTCGTTTTTTTACCGTAGGTGGTGGTTTTGATTTCCTAACACCTTGGTTATATTTGCTGATAAACTATATTGGTGAATCTTTAATTGCTAACTTGGCATGATTAATGTTTGAAAGCTGAAACCAGTCATTCCATCAATAATTTCGTTTTTGGAATTATTCTTATTTTTTAAAATCTGCTTGTATGTTTGTTTTTTCATGTTTTTTCTCCTGGTTTTCCAAAGGTTACACTGGTAATATTATACAAACTAGTGGTTAATCTTTAATTGTTGACTTAACATAATTTAAAAGATTGGACCAGTCACCCCATCAGTAATTCAGTTTTAAGAAGTATTATTTTTATTTACAATTTTATTTTTAGTATCATTAATATTGTTGTTGTTGTTGTTTTTATGATCTGCTTTTTTTGTGTTGTCCTCCTGGTTTCTAGTGTAAACATGTCTTTATTTAACCGTTACTGAGATCCAAGGCCAAATAGGTTCTGAGTGAAATGTAAAAAAAGCGATTGGGTGCTTAAAGACCTTCCACGCACTGGTTTTCAGTTCAAACGGGACCAGGTCGGCTGATGTCCAGCTGCAGGATTGATGGAACACCTAGATCCAGAGTCCCATCACACCACGGCTCATCCCAGTCTCACATGCCAATGAATTAAGATCCCAACTGTCCTTTCAATTCTTATTTGCTTATTGATCGCAGATTTTCATCAATCTTAAGTATTGAAGTATTGCAGAGAGGAGGTCCATAAATCTTATGCCAAATTGCACCACAAGCGATAAGTTAGAGCTAAAAACAGGGGCTTTCCTGCCCAATGGAAGCCCAGTCTTAACCTGTCAGGCTGGGGCTAGTGTTGTAAATCCAGGCCTGAGAGCCTGTGATGGATATGTGGGGATTGGGGCAATGGCCTTACTACCGCCAGACTGACCTGCAAGTTAATCACGATGTGCTGCGGCCTAGCACCAACAGGAACACACCTAAAAAACACCCACACACCTCTGTCACACATACCTTGCACCCTCATCACGTCCACATGCATTCACACACACATAAACACACTACACCTCTGTTGCACTTTTCACTCCACATGTGTAACTAATGGCACAGCAGTACATCATGTCACCAGCACGCAGTAGCCTGCACTTCTCGTCACGGTGTTCCCAGGAGAGAGGGCAGGTCCCTGTCACACTGACCTTTCATTACGCTGAATTAGCATGTCAGTCATTGTCCACTCTCGTGGGGGAACTGTAGGGGATCACCCATGGTGTGATATATGCTGCACCTTAAAATGGCTGTAAGGTTGTAATGTCTTCGAGAGGATGCATCTTATTCCTTTAAAATGTTTTGAAAAAAAAAGGTGTTTTGTTATGCCTCTGTGCCAGTAATAGCTGTGGCCAGAGGCATTATGGTTTGGGGTTGTCTGTCTGTCTGTTCCATTCTTGTGAACGCAATATCTCAAGAACGCCTTGAAGGAATTTCTCGAAATTTTGGCACAAACATCCACTTTGACTCCAAGATGAACTAATTAGATTTTTGTGGTGATTGGTCATTGGTCAAGGTCACTCTGACCTTGTCTGTCTCATTCTTGTAAAAGTAATATCTCAAGAATTAAATGGATTTTTTAAAAAAAAATGGCACTAATGTTCACTTGGACTCACAGATGAATTGATAAGATTTTGGTGGTCAAAGGGTCAAGGTCGCTGTGACCCTATCAGTTTCATTCTTGTGAATGCAATATCTTAAGAATTAAATGGATTTTTAAAAAAAAAATGGCACTAATGTTCACTTGGACTCACAGATGAATTGATAAGATTTTGGTGGTCAAAGGGTCAAGGTCGCTGTGACCCTATCAGTTTCATTCTTGTGAATGCAATATCTTAAAAACATTTAGAGGGAATTTCTTTAAATTTAACACAAACATCCACATGGACTCAATGATGAACTGTTTAGATTTTTGTGGTGATAGGTCATAGGTCAAGGTCACTTTCACCTTGTATGTCTTATTCTTGTGCACGTAATATGTAAAGAACAGCTCAAGGGATGTTTTCAAATTTGGCACAAACTTTGACTTGGACTGCCCAATGAAATTATTAGATTTTGATGGTCTTCACTCTTTGAACTTCACCATAACATCATAATGCTCTGCAAAAACACTTTTTCTGACCATTACTCAATGTCATAACTCATGAACAGAGGAAACATTTGATCAGATACTGAACTGATGCCATTAATCTTGGTTGTCCAACTTGAAACTGTGCTGATTGTTTAGATCTTCTGTGCTGCCGGGGGCAAGATGTGTGTGAAGCATCCATGTTTTCACAGACATGGATGTAATATGAAAGTGCAGCTTGAGTTGTTCACAGAGGCATATAACCATGAGGCGGTAATTCTAGTTAGCTCTATTTTCCATATTCACACATATTCATTGTCATGCTTAGAGCTTCACACATTTTTCCAAAATCCCTGCTTTTGTTGGTGCATATGTCTCATTGGCTTTCTGTCCTCAAGATGTTACATTAATGTTAGAAAGAGATGAAAAATGGTTGTGCTTTTGGTTAAATTAGAATCATTTGTAGTCAGGCCTCTTATAGGCGTGCTGAACATAATCTCCTAAACTGCGTTGACTGCACATGCAAAACAGCCTTCCATGAGAGCAGCCTTTTGCTGCATTCCCATTATCTGGAATGAATATGCTGACTGGACATGCATAATACATGAGAAAATGGGTGTTATTGTAGCACGCGTTTCTCAGTGGAAGTCCCTGCTGCCTCTCCATGTAGTCAAAACAGACACTTATGCACAGTAAAAGGGACATCACAGCACTGGAGGCCCATGGCCCTCGATGCTTTGCCAAGGAGGAGGGAGGGAGGAAAAAGAAAGAACAGGAAAAACTCAGAAGCCCAGAGCTGCAACTCATTATTGCTTTCCTCTCTCTCGTCCTCACCACTGTCAGTCAGCCTCTAGCCGTTTTTGCTAGCATCTTCCTCTCTCTCCCAGTGGGTTCCCACCAGTCAGTGGATCTGCCCTGGATGCTGGCACTAAGCGCTAATTACACTGTCTATCTCGCCACACTGACAGCTATAGCCAAGAAGATCTCTGCTCCCTTGTTTGCTAATCCACAGCTGGGGAAACAACACTTCAGTGAATTCTCGCCGCCAACTGATAAGTTTAAGTTGACATGTAACAGCATACAACAGCTGATGGGAATTTGTAGACCACAACAAAGCATCCATTGCATCTGCTGACATAATTCTACCGGATGACATGCATTCAGAAAAGATGTTGTCATTAGTATCTACTGTATATACAGTAGATCTAATATGATGTAGTGTCCTGTGTAGTATGTATAATGTGAGCAATGCAAGACGAGAATCTAGCCAGCACATGAATGTTAATGCAGTCAATTCACATGCACATTGTATGTTTTCCAGGCTGCATAACTCTGCCAAATGAGCATCAAGTTGCAGATGTCGAGTAGCACCACAGCTGGTAAAAAGATCTTGAATGATTTACAGTGTAATCCACTTTACTATCCCTTCTTCAGATGGTAAACTCCCCCAATCCTGTTACTTTAAGCCTTCTTTTCCAACCTGAGGCTGCAGGTTGCCAAGCTTATTGCCCGTTAGACCCATAGTCCCCGCCATGTGTCCTAGAACGAACCCTCTCGAGAACTGCCTGCGTGGCTTCTCATGAAGGGGTTACGGTGCTGATCACGTGCCTGGTCATGCTATCTCATTCCTTGCCACTACAAGGATAAAGGCTAAGCTGCAAAACAGACCAAATCAACAACAAAGTTAGTTTGCTTTCCAGTGTACTTGTGTTTTTAAAAGACAGTTTGCCACAGTGTTTGTGCTTTATTTAGTGGAGATTGGCATGGGACACAAAAACAAGCCAGGTTCCAACCCACACTGAGTGAATACAAAGAGTCTGCCTTGGCCTATTTTAATCAAAAAACAACCCTTTACTGAAACAATGTCACTTAAATATGAGCTTTGATCATGGGTTCATTATGCACTTGAATAAAGTAGAACAACATGTTTTCATGGCCATTAACTCCAATTCATCTTTTGAAAAACACACATTTTGGCTTTGTTTTTGTCCTATAAAAATGACTACCTTAATCCCTCTTCAGAATTTTAATATTACTTCTTGTCACATAACTAAAATATTGCTTTGGATTGTTTTGATTACATTTTTTGTTATTTCTAAAATGTTAGAATTTACTTGTGTAAATGAGAATGGAGAGTAATTTTTTATTAAGGTTAAAGCTGCACTAAGTATTTTTTGCCCCTTAGGGGCAACACAATTAGCTGAAAACACAACACTGACATATTATTACTGAGTACATTGTTTATGGCGACTGATTCGATTTACATATCTAGCAGATGTGTTAGAGATACATAAGCAGTTTCTGGCCACCTGGCAAAGGTGATGTCCTTTTAGCTTTGTTTTAAATATATGAATATTAAACTGATAAATGCTCTACTATGTTCACTAGCTAACCTAAAATTTTGTCTGGGTAGGTTGGGCAGGTTGTGCACAGGAGATTAATCAGTAACGGATGTGCGCAGTGAGACTTAATTAAACCAAAACAATGACCTTGAAAGACGCTGTAAAAACCTTTTTCAGAGTTGCAGCTCTGAAAAATTCTCAGTGGATTCAACACAACACCTTTCAAATTATAAATAACATTTTTAACATTTAATATTAACATTTTTCAATTGTTAATACGAAAACATTTCTTAGTACAGCTTACATTCTTACCTACTGTCTATAAAAATGCAACGCTTGAATCCTTGCAGTATTATTTGTAGAATTTTCTTTCACATAACGCTCATGAAAACTACGGTACTCTTGGATGATTTGGTCTTAAGGTCTATCATCAACAAGTTTTTAACTTGTTTTTTTAATTGAATTAATTACTTAATTAAATTTATTAGCTACAACAGCTCCCACAGCTTTCAGTGTTAAATGCTTGTCATGTTGACTTGCTACCATTTTCCCAACCTCTGACCCCTGATGCCTTCTTCCAAGGTCAGGCCAATTAAAGGAGCTATAATGAGATCCTTGCACAGTAGACTGTGTGCTATTGTGTCTGAGGAAACAAAGTTATGTAAGGGGAGCTTAACCACAGTCTGCCCTGCAACAGGTTCTATTATTCCTTCTTGATCCTGGATCTTGCAATGGCAGTTGCACAAATCAATAACAAAACAGTGTAATTACACTCCGAATCTTTATTGTTTTATACAGTTATGTAAATGAATTATTATTATTATTTTAATAAAACCACATCACTTTATCAGCAGTTTATATACATCTTAATGTTCATTTCTGTTACTTTATGTACCTATTATCTCAACCAAAGAGATGATGTTTTTAATTCAGTTTGTTTGTCTGTTGGTTTGTCTGATTGTCAGAGGGATTACAGAAAAAAACAAGTAGCCCAATTTTCATAAACCTTAGTAGAAGGTTCTAGCATGGGCCAAGAAGGACCCCCTTACATTTTTATTTCCCAATTCCCAGGGCATATACACAAATTCTTTTTTACTAGTTAACATAGCAAGATGAGGCAATTGGCCTTGGCAGAGGAATGCCCTCTCCTAGTACCCCTGTGGTCTGTTTTCATTTTCTGTTCTTGTACTGTTGCAACAACCAAATTTACCCTGCTGGGGATCAATAATAGTGTATCTTATCTCAACACCGCAAACTAGCTCTCATGTATGATTGTTTCAGTGCCTTTGCTTGCTTCAATTCTCTTGCAATGCATGCTGTTTGGTTACAGCACAGTGAAGGCTGAGTGTCAAGGGGTGTGACAACCAGTCACCTTACCATCTCTGTGACAAGCTGTGCAATCGTGTGTGCATATGTGTGTGTGTGTGTGTGTGTGTGTGTGTGTGTATGAGAATGATATGTTCTGTATATCTCTTCCCCTGGAGGGTAGCTTTTCAGGGAGATATACCATCACACTGACGGGAGAGCTGATCTGCAAACGGGGACAAGATAAATGCACGTGTCATTCACAACCACATGGGATCCCTTTCCTCATGTGCCAGAGGACGGGAAAATGAGAAGCAGTGCGGTCGTGACAGTTGCCAGCACAGCGCAGGTTAAATAGCAATGGGGATACTGGAAGTCTTTAAGCGCTCTGGCCCTTTGAAACAGTTGCTGACCTGTACTGTATATTACAGTGCAACGACTGTGGAAAAGACCGGTTTGGGTCAGCTCCATCTCCTAAGTCAAGGTGATGCAAAAGAACCCGAGTCCTGTCTAAGTGAAGCCCTGCTGACTGCTGACCTTTGTGTCTTTTTCCATCTATCATGCTGAGTAGTGTGTGTGTGTGTGTGTGTGTGTGTGTGTGTGTGTGTGTGTGTGTGTGTGTGTGTGTGTGTGTATGTATATGTGTATGCGCATCGGTGGCAAAGGATGCTTGTTTGCGTGCCAGTTGGTTCATTTGGATGTGCGCATGCAAGTGGAGGGACTTTGAAGGATCCGTCTTTGTCGTTGTGTTGCGTGAATGAGCAATCTGTCCTGCTCATATTCAGCCAAGCATATCCAGCCCTGGCCCCAGCCCTGCCTGTGGTGACAGGAAAGCCGTGGCAGTTTAAATCAGTTGACATTGTTCTGGCAGTGGGAAGTGCTTATGCTGAGGATATATCTCTTTGTTTTCTGCCATCTGCAGCAATAAGAGCAGCAGTATAGATGCCAATACAGGTACACACTGGACGGTGACAGACGCAGAGGAAAACAAATCCACAGAGCACAATAACATATTGAATAATAATAAAAACATGAAGACGGTGGTAATTCATCTAATAGTGCAGCAATAATACTGTATATCAGAAGTGCTAGGGTTCACTCTGAAATGTCAGTTAGCCTAGCAGAGCATAAGGACTGAAAACCAGGGTAAACAGGTAGCCTGGCTCTTTCCAGCACCTCTAAAGCTAATTAATTAACATGTTCTATTTTGTTTAATTAATCCATTAAAAGTGAAATTCCATACTTACCTTTGTAACAATTTTCTTATCTACTGTAAGTTAGAGCAAGACCGCAAATAAATGTATACCCTAAAAAGTCAGACATTTTACCTTTAATTTTAATTACCAGTTGAACTCTTGATTTTTTACATTTTCATTTGATTGTGTTTTTAATTTAGAGAAGAAAAATAATTTCCAGACTATATGACGGTGTCACACTTGTATCCTTTGTCTGCTTTGCAACACTTAAGTTGTAAAATGCTTAAAGTGAGTGAAGTATTCGAACAGAAGACTTTAAGATGTATTTGAAAAGGTTTTAACGCCTTTTTTTAAAGTTCATTTCTCCAATATTCAGCCGGACAATTTTTGTATCTACAAAAACTTGGGATATCTAGTAGTATTTTGGATTCATTTCAGGTTAGAAAATTGTTTGGATGCATAGTATCATTTGAACACAGCAGTTGGTGTAGCAAAGTTGAAGACAGGATAGTTTGGGATTTAAGTGACTTTAAGGTTAATTCTGGCATTTTCTACCCAGGTCTTATTCTCGTGACTGTGGCCGCTCTGACTATGGGTCATCCTAACTTAATACCTTCATTTCAGAAATTTGGGAGATTTTGGTTCAACAAGTTTGCCATATGTTTGTCATAGTACTATTTAGTTTTGTTTGAAACTACTTATGAGTTTAACTCAGCTATGTTCCATGTACAAATGTAACATCATCTTACCTGATGTGTTTCATCCAGAGCCCCCTTGGTCTTATCATCAAGGCAACGAAAGGACAAGCAACACACGTTTAGAAAGGTTTGACATCACAAATACAACTTGTGACAGTATTAAACTTCAGTAATTGTGTACCACAATTCAAATGGGATAAAAAAAAAAAAAAAAAAAGTATTTCGCTACCGACTACCATGTGTATTTTTTTTTTTTTTTTTTCCAAAATAAGGTCCCATGATGGTCCACTGGAGAGGGACGGACAAGTATTGCAAGCTACCTAAAAAGCTTTTCAGATAAATTGTACATAAACAATTTCAAAAGCTTGTTACAGTGAGAAAAAGTAACAACAGAAATTGGAAAACCCAATAAGAAAAATACCAAAACTTTCTTTTAAATTTAACATCAAGTTCCTATCATCCTTTTTACGGTCCTTACGGTCTACTTTCCATCTGTCAATCATTTCTGTCACCCACTGACTCAGGTGAGTCAAACATCTGATGATAACACGAGGACATAATTAAACGACAGGAGGTTCATGCGTAGATGTAGCTCCGTTGATGCGCGCAGTTGCAAAAATAATAAAAACAGGGATCAGCATTCCAACATCTGGGGTTCCGCTGAGGTGCAAGTATCACCTCAGGGGGAGATTAGTGGTGTTCCTGTCTCCCACAGGGATAACAGTGGTATGTACAGCACCGTGCAACAGATAACAGAGCTCAGACAGACAGTCGGATGTGTTTATCAGTACCCGAGGCGTTCCCCAAGGCTCCAAATTAATGCCAGTCTTACTCTGCATCTTTATGGGGCTGGCTTTGGAGACTGGCCAGATACTCCTCCTTCCTCTCTTCTTATCTCCTTTCGGTCCACTTTAGTTGATCTCCTCCTCCTGCCTTTTCTTCCTCCTCTTTTCCTGCCTTTTCTTATTCCTCTTTTCCCCAACTCCTCCTCCTTTCTACTGCATGCCATGGTGTACCAATCACTCTGTCTGCGTGTGTGTCAAGCCAATCGCTCTAGGCTGATTTACTACGCCGTGGGGGAGACAAAGGTGCAGGAAATGGAGGTCAGAACTCATCGTTAGTGGCCAATGAATTCTTAATTAGGGCAACAAATGGTGCAGTGCCTCCAATGTGGCTGGAGCACTCCCAAAGCATCAGAGATCGAAGGCCAGTCACCTACACTCCACATGTTAGCTGAATATGTGGCAGACTGCGGCAAACATGGGTAATCACTCCACTTTGTGTGATAGTGTGTGCCGCACACGCACATATACATTGCGTGTACAGATGTGTCTAATGTTAGCACATTTCAGCCTTTAAATACAGAAAAAAATCCTCCTTGTTCTCTTGTATGGTGTGATTGGCTCACATTACGATAGAAGGCAGCCTGAATATCTGAGAGAATAGGGGAAGGCCCATTATAAAGAGTCTCTCAGCAGGGTGTGAGTGTGATATTCCATGCACCATAATAATGTAGGAATACAGCTGTGTGAGTCTGACTATTTATGTGCATATAATGAGGACACCAAGAATGTATTTTATAGTGCCAAAAGACCATTATTTTTCTCCTGCCTCCGCGTAACTGAAGCAGAAACAGTAATATTAATTCTGAGGGGGGTCAAAACAAGAGCCTCAAAGAGAAGCAGCTTTCCTTTTCTTCTTTTAAAATGTAGGTCACGTTTAGTATGAGTTTGAGCATGTTGCATTTTACTACATAGGAGCATTTAATTACAACATCCATGGTCACTCTCAGGGTGCATCTAAAACGAAAGTTGAAATGCCATTATGGTGGAATATGCCATGTTTTACAATTTTGTGGCACCAAGTAGGATTTGTGTTTTTTGCAATCACAAAGCCTGGTTGATAGAAGACCTTATTAAAGCTTGCAGGATCGTCTATATCCCAGTTTGTGACATTGTCAGTTCTGAATTGATAAGTCTATCCCTTATCCGTCTTTCTACCCCCGAAGGTTATGCAGTAAATGTTGATCCCCGTCAATACTTGTCTAATTAGCAACTGCACGTCTGCCTGCTTATCTTGCTATGGACTGTAGAGACAAAGCAGTGTCTACCAGTCATGATATTAATCGATTCCTCTGGCAATTCAGCACTGTTTTCCTGGATTTCGCCACCTGTCGTACATAAAATCCAGGGTGTAAAGGGAATATTAAATCTCATTATGACTGTAGCCACAGTTGCCCTCCCACATTATTTTCACCTGTTATTACCTCCTTTTCTATCTCCCCTCCATCCATCTCTTCCTTCCTCCCATCTGTCCTCTCATGCGGTACATCAAACGTCCCCGGCCTGACTGTGTGCTGACAGCCAGCCCACTGACAAGCTCCCAGGCCATTCTGAGGGGAGCCGAGCCTCCCTTCATGAGGCCCTCGAAGAGACAGTGTCACAGCGAATCCACTCTGGAGGCTGGCCAGCACAGTCTGCCTCGTTCAGAGAACACACAAGAAACAAACCATAAGAGTTCTAGTTTGTGCATCTGGAATGTGTATAAAGCCAACTATACTGACAATACAAGATATAGACATTTGTCACAAATTGTTCTTGTTCTCTAGTGATGACCCTTGAGGTTAATTCATGGACTGATCTCGATACTAATTAATGTGAGAGTTATGGAATGTGTATCAGTATGGTTGCTTCAGTGAAATTCTACAACCCCTTAATGTAACATAGACTGAGGTGCATATGTGATGGATTTCAGGTAGCACAGATGCAATGTTGAATATGATGTTTGTTATGAAGAATCTAATGTACATCACACACACGCCTCTGTATATCATCTGATGATATGCATATGATGTACTGAATTTTGGGCCCCGGAAAGATTAGCTTCATTGGCATCACCTAATAGGGATCCTGTGAAATAAATAAATGAATTAGTAAATAAATAGATAAATATATAAATTGTTATATATGCTCTGTTAATACTAGTGATATTATAGCCAAGTCAGAAATCATAATCAAGAAATCTGACTGACAAGACACTGTGGGTCAAAATCCCAAACAATTAAAAGAAGGAGAAGGATGATCGATAAGTGGGATGAGGTACGGTTTACTCAGTCTCACTCTGCAGATTGCTACATTACCTCAGTTGACTGAGCCAGGGGACAGGTTAGAATAAGTGCAGCTCCCCAGAGCCTTTATGTAATTTCATCCCATGTTGGTGAGAGTCGAGACTGGGTGGCTGTTTCCATTCCCTTTATTCCTTTCTGCTCTCAACAGCTGGCGTGATTGCACATACACTTTTCTATTTGTGTGTGTGTATGTGTCTGTGAGTCACATGACTTGTCTCCCAATCTATTATTGAGTGTTTTGCCACACTCTGACAAAGTCACAGCTGATTAATAAGTAAAGACAAGACCCCAGAGGTTGAGAGAGGAGCCCTGAGCAAATGACAAAGAAATAAATTCAATTCAAACAGAATTAAATCCTCCAAACTCAAACTTTTTCCTCTTTGTGAGCTCTGGCTCTCATTTGTCTCATTTGTTGTTGTTGGTTTCATTTGTCAGCATCTCAGTTTTGCTATCACTGCTGCCCTTTGGCGAGAGCTGCTCTGAAATCATCTGAACCAATCAATCTCACTTAACTTTCCTCAGAAGCCTCTCTTTGTGCGCCCTGTGGGGAGGGGCTGGGTGTGTATGTGGTAGTGGGATGGATGGTGCTAAGACAAAGTTCACCCTTTATATCTTTGCTTATTTATGAAAGATGAAAATAAAGATGTGACAACAAGCTAAGAACACAGTGCTGTCCCACTATATCTGATTATCCTCACACACATGCACACACCTTTGGAAACACACACACTTTGCCTATACACACAAGCACACATGAGATATGCACACAATGACACACACACAGTGTCATCTTCAAAGGCACCCAGGGGCAGCATGGCCAACGTGACAACAGCCCTAATGAGCTCGGCTGAGTGGGTGACCCTGGCGCCTGGCGAGAGGAGGGGTGTCGCCATGGAAATGCGGAGGCGAAGGGTCTGAGTCATAGTGTCATGCAGGTGCTTTTGGAGGGGGATTAAACACCTTGATTTTGTTTTATGATTTGTGCATGCATGCAACTGCACATATATGTACAGTTTCTACATGGTTAGCTGTTAGTGTGAGGGATGACATTTTGAAAAAAAAATATATATATACACATTACAAAGATACAATTTTAACCAATTTAGCTCATTGCATTTCTGCTCCTTTCCATATTACCCTACCACACCATGGCTTAAGCAGTCTGGGTAAGTGGCCATTATTCTGCCTGACAGGCCCAACCATGACACATTTAGGGGTTTGAGGTGTATAATGATGACTGTGTGCTCCCCAGTCTTTCATCATCTTCAGCAGCAGAGAGGGAGAATGAGGGAGAGACAGCCAGAATGAGAGGGTGTAAAGAACGAGAGAGAGACCGAAGCGAGAGGAATGCGGAGAGCTCCGGGGTCCTTGGTGTGCTCAGTGATGATATGCGGGGTAATGAACTTCCAGACTTTATGCATCAGAAGCGTGACGCTCCGCATCGCCTTGACTGTCAGTGATTTCTGCCCCATATTGGTGAGATGAGGCCTCCCTATAATCTCCTTGCATCCACTCCATACCAGCTTTTTGAGGCTCGCTCTGCCGACTTAAAGCCTGCATTTCATTTGTCAGCCTAATGGTGAAATTTGTAAGAAGTTTAAATTCATGCTTCTCCTGGAGGTGTCATGTGGAGTTGTCAGCGGTGTCACCAGGGAAAGAAGTGAGTTTGCTGCTTGGTGTGAAAAGTAATCACTTTAAAGTTGGACAAGTTGGAGTAACTTAATGGAGGTATAGCATTCAGTAAGACTGTATGTTACACCTACTGCTGTGTAAGTATTTTATTGATACAGCTAATAAACATAAAATGCACTGCAATGCACAAATTAATTTGCACATTTTTAATGTTCATGCAAGGTAATTTTCCCACATCTAAAGGACAGCTTTTTTGTTTTTGTAGTTATGGCCGTCATTTCTATTCAGGGTTCCCACAAGTCCTTAAAAAGTCTTAAGAGGCATTGAATTCAATAATCTTAAAATAAATCCTTCAATGTTATTAGCTTGTATGAAATTAATCTTTCCAAATTTCCGATTTTGCATTATTATTATTATTGTTATTAGTAGTAGTATTAATAATAATAATGATAATGATACCCACAAGTCATGTTTTGTGTTATGATAAACTAACTAACTTGCCATAACATTGTTCTATATTGAAGTAATAGATAAACACTGGGAACATGGTGTTATTGCTAAACCAAAGTCCAACAGAGCAAGAGACATTATTCAAACACGTCAGACAGGTTGTAAACATGCCAACAGTTTAGTGATGATTGTGATAGTGTCAGGTGAGAACATGGCCGAACAGAACCAGTAAAGGTGTTATGATACACCAGTGGGAGTGATGGCACTTGCCTCATTACGCTGCTGGTAATGACATAATATAAGGACCATGAGGGTGCTTATGGGTGGGAGGGAAGGAGGACAGGTCACACAAAACTGGACTTTGATGCAGGAGTCCGGTGTTTGTTTCCCATTTGAATGTGATGTTTTTTTTCTATACTTAACCATCTGTGCTGTTGTTGCCTAAACACAATCACATGCCATGTCATCCCACTATGTGCATTTCTTGACATCTTGGGGCATAAACAATAGACACAGAAGGATACCGAACTCATCATATGTAGACGTGGAGGTCCAGTGACAAAGCTGCAACATGTGACAAGTTGGGGTTAGAATGTTGTGGTATAATTGTCTGACTTCCTCTTAGCAGTGTCATTGGCACGTTACATTCCCAGCTCTCAGTGAAATTTCAAACCTTTAGAAATAAGACCCAAATTGTCAAGATCAAGATTTTTTTTTTTTTACCAGACACACTGACACAAAAAGATACTGTAGGTCCATGGGCACACACACACACACACAGACACACTCTTACTGTAGAGGCACTTTTTTTTCTTAGCTTGCAGTGGAGAGAAGCCGGAGCCTCTCATCACACATGAATAATTAAAACCGAAAGAATGCCTTTGCTTTTTTGCAGGGTCAGCGCACAATCAGTAGGAAAGGTCGAGACTGGGGACACTGTTTTGAAGGGGGCAGGGAATGAAAACAAGCTGGAGCCTTGCGGTGCACAGATGAAAGAGAGGTGTGGTGCTGAGATTGGGTGACAAAGGGAGGGGGAGGGGTAGGGAACATTGGATGAAGGTTGAGAATGACTTGAAATGGATTTAGAGAGAGCAGATTGATCTTCTGAGTTATTGCAAAAAAGGATTGATATCTTTGTTTGTGTGATTGGACTGAGAAATCGATCACACTGTGAGGGCGGTTCAAAAGACTGGATTTTTGCTGTAGCATTACCACTTTGTCTGTCTTTGTTCTGTCTTGGAGAAGTTTTGCAGTGTCAGATTATAGACCTACAGAGACGTCTCTCCATTTGAAAGCATTAATGTTTACATGCCTTTTTACATGAAGCGAACTGTAAAGATTATGGGCATGCATGCAAATTAAAATATGGTAATGAGAATGACAGTGTGTGTGTGTGTGTGTGTGTGTGTGTGTGTGTGTGTGCGTGCACGATTGCCTGTTTTTCCAATGTTGTCACTTTGGCTACTAAGAAGCAACCAGTATGTTGTGGGAGATTAAACTCTGCATTAGCTTTGATGCTTTTTAGGCTGTGTAAGTAGAAGATGGAAACATGGGAGTCACTCATCACAGGGATTTATGTACTCTTGTACAGATGCAGCAACCACTAATAATTTCTTGAAAAGGCAAAACTATACAGTAATTGTCCCATAGCAAAGTCTGATTCAAAATAAATGAATAAACAATGGCTCTGTAGTTTCACACAGAGGCAGGTTTTCCATTTTTAGCTGACAACTGATTATGGTGGCTGAACTAAATATGGGTGGAAGATTTTTTTTTAGCAGTGGCTTGCTAGCTTATTAGCATTTGCTCCTCCTGTTGCTTAAAAACTCAATCTTCAGCTGAAAACAACATTAACTTTGTTATGCACTTTATGGCTTTACACATGATGATAAAAGACTGAGGCTAAAGCTTCATGCGAAAGCTTGGACAAGTAACAGAATTTGCATTAATGCTTTAGTTTTTTGTTTTTTTAAAAAATATGTTTCAGAGAAAAACTTGCTTTTATCTCTATGTTTGCACGTGTATGGTGACTGCATTGTTGATGCTTTCATTTGGAGCGTCTGTTGTGCATATCCTCAGAAATTAATGTTACGTGTCTGCAATGCTGTAGGCACATAAAAGATAGGGGCTGTATTGTGATCTTATTTGGGGGTCTTACATACTATCTATGATGGTTCCCTTCTCGCTTTTTCTGCCATGATCTCAGAATTAACAATATAGTTTTCTGCTGTGCCCTTGAATGGAATCTACAACGTAACATTTGTGGTGGGCTACATGGGCAAGTATGTGAACAATTTTTTTCATGACGCAGCTGGTTGTCTACATGAGTGTGTGGTTACAAAGCAAGGGTATGTGATGCCTATAGAGAAAAGGCTTTGAGAATGAGGGGCAACTGATTGGGAAAACTGACACTTTTCTGGGTAACTAGCTTGGTTGAAGTGTAATTCCCAAATCAAATAAAGAACAGGACGAAGTGATCATTTTACATTTAACTGTGATATAATATCATCAATGCTCCAATAGAGAGTATGTTGGATTTTTCTAATGTAACCTGTAATTCTGAAAAATATTGTGGTTAGCTGCTCCTTAGCTCAGAATAAATGTTGGGTTACTACTGCTATAGGTAGTAATCTTGTTAGCTTGACATGCTGACATTTGCAACTTATGTTAGAGCAGACATACACAATGTTTTATCTATTTATTACAATACTGTTCTTGTATGTTGGATTTGGGAAAGGTAAAAAAAGACACAACACTGTAAACTCTTTGGATGCCAAGTAAGCTATCGCTCTACAGCTCCATCCACATAGTTTTAGCCCAGCCAAGCCCCTAACAACATCTCCAGGCTTTGAATCCACTTGGACATGGTGGTCAAACAAGGAATTACAAATTCTGGGGGCGTCATGTGCTAGAGGGTCCAAAAAGACTTTTTCCCATAGACTACCACTGTGAAAGACAAATCTGTAAATAAGTGAATACTTTTTTTCACAAAACCCCACAAGAAATGATTCATTTCACTGTAAGATTTTTTTCCTTTGCTTTTTTTTTCTGTTTCAAAATTGGTCTATTCGGTCCAATGACATTTCAAAAGTCTATGGACACACAGTGAAATCATTTTATCTCCATTCAGGTGGATGAGCAGAGGCCTAAACTGCAAGATAGCCAACTCTTCCACTGGAAGTCTATGGTACGCTTCCTTTGTGGGTGTATATATGAATGCGGTCCCTTCTCCAGTGCTATATCAAGTTCACTTTGTACATCCATGGTTTCAGCATGTTGAGAAATCCAAAGCTTGACAGGCCTGCCATGTCTAGTTATGGCTGCTAAATTACAATTGTAGAATTTCCGTGTTGGGGAAGGTTTTAGTCAACAGCCACTTCACAAGGCATAAAGGCTTTAAAACAGATTTCATACTATTCTGTTATAATTATTTCATGACCCCTAATTTTGGAACATTTTTTCTGGCCCCCAGGTTTGGAAATGCACTAAAATAAATTCTTTGTTTTTCTATAGGATTAAATGAAAATCCTCGATTGTACTTGTGTGTACCTTGATGATGACCTACTAGCCTCTTAGCAAAAGATGAACTTTTAGCCTAAGTCCCAATTACTAAAACCTTCCTCGCCAACAGACAAACAGACTTTTTACATGACCTCAGATTGGTACCAGTCCATGTGTCCATTCTGCCCACTCTAATCATCAATCTGCAGCCTGGTTCACCAGCCGCTGGCACCTGTCAGGATGAAAGACATGGATTAGAGACAGAGAGAGAGAGGGAAAACGTGAAAAGGTTGGGCATACAATACTAGCATCACGTGTCCCGTTGCTAGGGAGGCTGTGTGTGATGTAAGTCCAACACCGCTGTCAGGCCTAGCTGCAGGCACAAAAGGAAGATATCCAGATTTGTGTGTGTGTGTGTGTGTGTGTGTGTGTGTGGTTGTTTTTTTTTTTTTTTTCTCCAAGAGTCATGTGTGGCTTATATGATTGCGTGTGAAGTTTAAGATAGCTTGTGCCTCTTCTGCTACATTGTTTTGGAAAGGACTATCACTACGCATCATGCTCATCCATAGAATTAAACACACACACACACGTGCACACCGCTCATGCTTATCCCCTCCCTATTTCATGTCTAAAAATAGATCTTTTTCTCAATGATCTCTCTCCTTCTCAAAGCAGCCGGCTGTTAGACAGGCATGTGCATGGGGTTAACTACAGCCCATCCTCTGAAGAGCTCTCTGTCTCACTACCCCCCACCTCCACCCTCGCACATACACACATACACACACACCCTCAGAGCAGCCCATTCAGGGTGCAGATGGCAGCTAGTGTGTGTGAGACAAGAGACCCTGTGCACTCAGTTGGTTAACAGGGAATCGGTGCTCATTGACATGCAGGCAGCGCTTCTCTCCAGTCCAGGAGAGTAAGCTTCAGTCTGGAGCGAGCTGGGAGACAGTGAGCTCACAAGCTATGATGACCATATGTTCATTACACCCGGACTTCCTATAACCCTTCACTGCCCTTGGAGGAGATAATATTAGGCTTACAATTAGCAGACCACAGCCGAATGCAACAGCCTTTGTAGAAGTTGAGTGGTGTTTTTCAATAAAGACAGAGAAAGTGTGCTTGCTCTTGTGCAGGCTTTGTAAATGGTATCTAAGTTAAATTCTGCTTAATTTTAGCTGCTTTGTAATTTAGATATCCGTGCTTGTGCATTTAATATCTTTTTCAAACCAATTATTCTGTATTGTCCACCCTACTCCCCAAATACTTACTGTACATGTCCAGCCATCTTTTCCAAAAAGCTTTCATGTGCCCACTCAAACATTCACACAGATTCAACAATGAATTGTTTAGATTTTGGTGGTCAAAGATCAAAGATCAAAGTCACTGTGACCTATCGTTTGTCTCATTCTTGTGAATGTGATATCTCAAGAAGGACTTGAGGTCTTTTAAGACTTGAGTCTTAAAAGGTCACTGTGACCTTGCAAAACATATTTTTGGCCATAACTAAAAAAATTCATATTCATAATTGTCTAGTAGGATGTAATGATGCTGTGAACAACAGTAAATACATTTGTTTGGATATTTAATTTGTGACACTAATATTGGGAACCCATTCCATGCTTATTGTGCAGATCTTCTCTGCTGTGGGGTTGATTTTTTTGGAGCATCCATGTTTTAGAATATGTCTATTGCAGTAACATTCATAGCCTATTTGAAGCATTGTCAACTGTCATGGCTACATTTGAGTCTGGACAGACATGGATGTAAACTGCAACTGTAACTTGACTGGTTCATGGAAGCATACAACTGCGAGGTGGTAATTCTAGTTTGCAAACTCAGAACAGTCCACTTCTCTGACCATGCCTGATGAGGAGCTTCTCTCCCGAGACTGAAAATGTAGAGCTTAACAGTTCATTCTTGAAAGATATTCTGAACTCAAGGTCCACTTACTCTCTTTTTCCAGAGCATTTGAATATGTGATAATAGCTAAAGAAAGCTCTTTCATAATTAAGTGCACAGGCCATGTTAGTTGTGGTGAATAAATAATTCAGTTTTGATGTTATAGTTACTATATATGTTTCTTGACTACAGTGGGCACAGATGCATACAGTATTAACAATTTCAACAGACGATAGCTCTAGGATAAATTAATTGTTGGTTTTGGTCTTTCTTTGGGATTTATTGCTAAATAATAAAACATAAATAACACCAGACTTGTGCTTTACACCACAAAGGAAACAACATAGGAGATTGTTCCGGTCAAAGCATTCCACAATGAGTCATTTTAGGACAGGAACTGTTGCCAAAAAGCAAGTAGGTGATGTCCTCATTATGTGCACCAGCATAACAGTGAGCTAGTTAGCGCTCCAGGTAAAGAGAAGGTCATTGTGGTGTGATTCCAGTCTGTTTGAGTTTAACAAGCAGACAGGATCATCCAGTGGGATTAATGCAGCCCAGCAATCTCTGCAACATGTGCGGTGTGATCATGAGCGGGTCAGAGAAATGGACTGATTAAAGGTACTAATCAGCAATTGGACTAGAAATGTACTGTTGGAGGCTTTCCCTTATGAATACCTCTGACTGGAAACAGGAGTTTGTCGTTTTCTGAATTTTTTCTTTCACACACAATGTCTCCTCAGTTAAATATTGTCTTTTGTTCCCACTGTGTCGTGACTTATGAGCCGTGTCAAAACAAAGCACATACAATAAAACACAAACCTTCCCTCACACCCACTGCCCAATTAGTCCGGCCATTCATGTTCACATCTTTTTTTTATTGCCTCACACCGCCGTGTTAATTAACAAAATTGTCATCCGTCGTAAATTAGGATAATTTCTGCACTCTGTGTGTGTTGCAGCGTGTGTGCGCCTAATCAGTGCCTCTGCAACTGAAGCAGTGTCATGTGTGTCAGCAGTAGCCGAGCTTTAGCAAAGTACCATCTATCACTCTGCTCAGCCAGGCTTCAATAATAATTGGGTTAGAATAAATGGGCCATGATTTTGGAGCAGAGAGGGGAAAAAGAGGAGATTGCCAGCCAAAACAAAGCCACAGACAATTCAATAACTAGGCCCCACCCAGAGAGGCAAGAAGCAGAGCGGCGAGGCACAGCGAGGCAGAGGCTGCAGACACAAAGCGGATTGATGTCCTGCCCCTGTGCAGGGCCAGTTCTGAATAAAGATATATCTGTTACGAAGGCAGGGAGGAGGCTGCGGCCCTGAGGCAGTCAGACAGAGTGACACAGCAGAACTCTGTAGCATTTTGTCAGATGATATATGATGGAATGCAGGAAAGATAACATTTGTCATGGGAATGAGGTGGATCCTGATAGTTTAGAAAATTTACACAGATAGTGAATACATGGTGGACTCAAGACAAGGTTAATTTGATAGTATAAAATGTAGAAAGTGTCTCATCTTAAACTTTGATTTTAGTAATATGCCTGTCACTATTATGAGCCATTGTTGGTGCTACCCAGAGTAGTGCAAATAATAACAGCTCTGCTTTTGACTGTACTATTGCCATTGTTGGAACCATGCATGTAGATGCACAGCTGTGCAGCAAGCTAAACACACTTACAAAAACTGCTGCGCTGGAATAAACTTGAAGCAATTGAGAACCTGAGAAAACAGTATGAAACAGCAAATTATCGTGACTATAAATAAAAAGCAATTAAATATGATAAACAAGAGTTCAACCAAAGGGTTGGTGAAAATGTCTAATTTTAGACACAGGATTCACAAAAGTAGGGTGTTGCAGCAGGTTAAATAGTCTTTCATGTGAGGAAAAAACAAAGTATCATCGGTGAACGATCATTTTTAAATCTATATAGGAAGTAATAATAATAATAATACAGTGTAATACAGTAATAATACAGTGTTATAGCCAGGTGTGGACAGAAACAAAAAACAAACAAACAAACAAAAAAACACTGACAATGTGTATTTCGTGTCCAGCAGCATTCAGGAGACTGCTGAGCAATCAGCAGCAAAAGAGAAGCTGAAAAAAAAAGGCTGCATACGACACCAACTTTAAAAAACAAAACAAAACAAAACACAACAAAACAAATTGCATTAGCATATTTCACAAGGCAACTTATGATGCAGTTTCGAATAGCTGAAAAGCCTGTATTTTTGAGGTTACTTGTTTTCCACCTAAAATATTTTTAAGATTTAAGATTAAAATTTTTCTTAATAACATGTAAGGTAAAGTGATTCCAATATGATTTAGTGCTATTTTAAACATTTTGAGCATATTTTGACCAAAAAGAAACATATTGGTATCTGACAGCAAGTATAATGGCTAGCTTGTTTAGCAGTCAACTGATGGCAGAACAAGTAAATTGGATGCAGATGTAATAATGTCAGTTAGATTGCAACAGTTACAATATTGAATGCCATTTACCTAAAAACCAACTGCTACTGGCAGAACAGAGAAATATGCTCTAGCTGCTAATGGTAGATTGAATATTGGCATTGTGATTGTATTGTAATGGTATGAATATGTAAAATAAATAATATTAACAGACTGGTGACAAAAAATGAATAAAGGAGTATAGAAACACACAGGGCCAGAGGGCTCAGTGAATGGTTTGATGAGAATGGAAATGATGAAGATACTGCTTTTGTTTATTGGAGATTCTGAGCCAACATTTTAGATGGCACTCTCCACCATCATAATAGGACTATTCAGACAAATTAGTACTTTTGACATGACAATAACCGTACCGTCAATACTTTTACCCTCAGTGTCTTACATTTAATGCACTACTTGGCTACTGTGTTGATTTGTGTCCTCCTTATGCAGTGTGTTATGCAGAAGCCCATATATCATAAAATATCTTAAAATGCAAATATCTTTCATTTAGTACACTACTCGGTTATTGTGTCAAACTGCACCCAGAAATGTTGGCTTCCTAAATTGGCACTCTGTCATTAAAACTGGGAAATACCGCATGATCTGTACTGTCTATTATATATGTTATATACGTAAGTTTTGTTCCATTTGGTAGAAAAGTCTTTCATGATGGAAAGTAGAGACTCTAAATGGGAGAACAACTTTTGCAATGAGGGCAGTAAATCCTCAGTTTCATGTAGGAGGACAGGGAAAATGGGAGCAGGGCAGACAAGAGGAGAAGGACTTTAGATAAGAATGAAAGTAAGAAGTAAGTTCCACAGGGGCCTGACAGGAGACACAATAAACAAGTGTTTCTAAGGTACCATTCGGCATCCTGTGACTGCACACAAACCCACACCCACACACAAACATGCATTCACACTCCTTTGGAAAATACGCTTCACCCACTCATCCGCTGACAGTGTGTGAATGACAAGGTGGCAACCAGTCACTGTGTGAATCTTTTGGCAGACTCTCTCATACTCACTCATACACGTAAACACATGTGTGACTCACCTACAGATAACACCTAATCTATGCAAGGATGGAGACAGATAGTCTGTATGACTGCAGATCATTCTCCAAAACAAAACAGGCAGATTCCACCTTCCTCCAGTGGGTTTGCATCGAGAAACAGATTAACGCTCCTCCTTTTTTCAGAATCTTTTATGGCGTGAAACTGAGTAGTGGCTCAGATACAGCTCGGCAATGTGTTGCATTGCCTAAAGTGGGGGTTTTGAAGTCACAGATAATCTGCTTTTGAAACAATGAGATAGTGTTGCTTTTCATACGGCTCAGTTAAGCCATGCTCCAAATGAGGAGAGGGAGATAGTGTGGATCAAACGTTTTTGTGTTGAATCCCAAAATTGTACGGCTCTTTAAAGTCACAACAGCTGCGAATTCTCTGTCTATTGTACTGACTTCTTTTTGGAGATGATGGAATTTAGCATTTTGGACAAAAATAATCCTCATGAAGTACTGATCTGAACATCAATGGAAAGAGAATCCAGGCTTTTTTTTTCAACAACTGGGCACTGCATTTCAGCTAAATCTGCACATTGGTAGTTTATGGTAAGAAAATACAGAAAACTGCCAAGTATACAGAACTTCCATCAGTTTTGCCAAACAGGGAGCATGCCGACTGCCATCTACTGTAGGTCATACATTGACTATGGATATGTACCTCATACAACCCCACTTCAAAAAATACAAACTATCCCTTTAATGTCCGTGATGTTTTTTCTCCTTCCAGTTCACCTGACTGATTTGTAACTCATCTAATAGTATATTCATAGAAATAGAATTTTATTTCTGAGATTACAGTTATATTCAAATCATAAATTCAAAGTATATACAGACCACTGCGTCTGTTTGTAAAACGTATTATGGTTTCACCCAGTAATAAACTTCTGAACTGAACTCTTGAACCTGCAATGTAAATATAAAAAACAGTCTATATGCGCCAGTGCAGTATGTATATTTAATTCCTGCTTTGAATGTGTTTACCAATGAAAGGGAATTATTTATTAGCTCAATTTACTCCAATCCATATCTCACATGTTAGTAATGGACAGCTTTTTATTACTTTTATTATTATCATTAGCGAGGTTGGGATACATGAAGCTCACTTGCACTGTTATTTAGATTCATGCAGAGCATAAATTCTGATCCTTTTGTTCTCCTGCCTTTATTTGTATGGTAATGTTTGAGAAAGAGGCGTGAAGCCGAATGACATTTCTGTATTACACCGAATGTAAGCCGTGCTGTATAGAATACCAACTACAGTATTAGGATAGGAGGGCAGGAAAGGACGAAGCAGGACACGGCAGAATGTGTCAGAACAGAGATCAGAATGAGATGTTTCTCACTGATATTTTAGTAAGAAAAATTGCTTTAAGAAACAAAATTGATGTGTACATGGGAAGATTTTAGTGTAAACACGTCGCTTGATGTTGGCCTTGTAGAGCAGAGGAGAGGTTGGGGGTAAAAGGGGAAGAAAAACTGAAAGAGGCACAGAACACAGAGTCCTGAGCACACAAATCCATGTTTGCTAATGGAAACAGACTGCTTCTCGGCCCTGCCACATTCAAAAGAGCCCCGGACTGTCGACCACGCTTTAATCTTCAGCAGGTGCACAAACAGAACACAGACATGAGGAAAGGGGGGGAAACAAAGGTTAAGTGGAAAGCACGCTTTACAAAATGGAAACCATAGCAACATGCTGCAGGTATAAAGTGACTGCTTATTACATAATACAGCTAAATTGGCAACCACTCATTCACACACGCTTCATTAATGAGCAGCAGTTTAGTTTTTATCAATGTAATTCAACAGAGCCATTTAGAATAACTCTGACATTAGCCATTGTAGATTTTCTTTTTTTTCTTCCCTATGAGTCACAATGGGCCACCTCACTCATGCAGCAAAGTGTCATGACATTTATCATAATCTCTGTTTAAGCCTGCATATGAGAAGTCCCATCTCTTTTGTAATAATGAAATGTTTTTAGCTATACCAGTGCATTACATTCAGAAATGTTGTATTAGCAACCAAAAGGGACAGTTCACCCCAAAATCACAAATACACATTTTTCCTCTTACCCCAATCTAGATTGTTGTAGTGTGAGTTGAACGTTGGCGATATTGGCTGTAGATATGTGTGGTGCTTAAAATGCCAAAAAATACATTTGAAAAACAGGAATGTCTCTTTCCATAAACGATGACCTGGTTAATAACTCACAGACCTTGTTGTGAGCACTTTCACGTGGGAGCTATTTTCTTTCAGCGGAAATAAACCCACCAACTGTATAACTACGCAGAAGGAAGCATGCATCTGCTAGCTCACCTAGCACCACTCAGCTGGCTAATTTTAAAGCTTAGCTGAGGAATGTTAATGTTTACATCTCCCACTCAAATGAACATACTAAGCTTCTCATTCAGGAATAGATGCATGCTTTCCTCAGTGTGCTGATACAGTTGGTGGATGAATTTCCATAGAAAGATTATATTTTCTACATGAAATTGCTCACAACAAGATCTGTGGACACTTTTAGCACCCCAAGGTGCGTGCCATCTAGTTTCATTATATTGGAGAGAAGATGGACATCTCAGCAGCTGATATCACCAACACTACAACTAATACCAGTATTATCTAGACTGATAAATAGCTCTATAGGTAAGAGGAAAATTATATATTTTTGATTTGGGGATGTACTGTCCCTTTAAACCTGAGTGTTTAGGCACCAAAAAATCAATTATTGATGTTTCAACCTACAGGGTTCAGTAACCAGAACATGAATAAATGCTTACACGCCATGGTGAAGTTTATTTAATTTTTTGAGAGCCTGTTGATTGACCCCTATGGTAATGTGGTCTAATCTAGAACACGATTGCACTGAATTGTGTTTTATCAGTGCATACATCAAGCCTGGATAACCCATAACATTTGTATGTCTGTGTGTGTCCTCCGGATGCTTGCATGTGTAGGTCGTGTTGTATGTTTGCAGTCTGAATAGCCTCTGGCATCTCTCAGAAACTGAGTCGTGTGGTCGAGAGATGAGGACGGCACGTTGGCCTCAGCTGAGCTCTGGCATTGATGACACAACAAGTAATCAAAGAGACATGAAGAAGAGAAGGCATTCGGTTTGTGATATTTGTGATAGGAAGGAACTAACGAAGGATGCAAGGAGGATAGTCTGTGATGTTTCCGCAGCACTGTATTGGTTGGTCTATCCCACTTATAATGCAGACTATGGTGGCTGACAGGCATGATGTCTTACTAGACAGCTGTGGATGAGAGCGTGTTTATGTGTGTTACCATGGTGGCAAAATAGGGCAAATAAGATCTCAGACTCTTCATCTTGAGTCAGCTAATGGAGTGTGAGAAAGCAGGCCAGCAGCTCCCCTCCTATAAGCTGCCAGCCTGGTCACTGTAAGGCACCGTAGCTTCTTCACACAAGCTGAGCCACTGCAGTTTGGAGTCCATAATGTGAGGGTGACATGTGTTACTCACTCTCGCTCACATGTGTTGGGCGCTGAATGATGCAGAAGGTGTTAAAAGCCTTTGGAGTGAGCTAAGGATCTGCACATGTCTCTTTGGTCTCACAGCTGTGAATGTCTATAGGTGCACACAGAGAGGTGTGGCCCATATGCACTGTGCGTTTCAGACTGTCAGGCAAAAAAATCATGTTGACATTTCAGCAGTCTGAGTGCTTTATGCCATCACCTATGTGATATTAAGAGGAATAAAAATAGACCACTAACAGTGCAGGTTATTTACTGCAGCTATGCAGTATAAGTCAGGATGTCTGCGAGAAATGCAATGACATATTTCAGTGGAAGTGGCAGTTGTTTTTCCTTGGTATTAGGTTTACATACAACAAATTTCAAACAGGATATACATTTTGAGACAAACGTAATGCCGAGCAAATTACATTTTCACAAAGCCAGGCTGTGGCTGCAGAGTGTATGCATAGTGTAAGGACAGCTCTACCAAAGCGGAGGCTGGTTTTTAGTGTAGAAGACATTTGATTTGTTACACAGCAGAGTTTTCCATGAGCAGAAGACATGTTTTTAACACCACTATTGCAGTCGATCACGTTCATTCAATACTGCAGCCCCTCCGCCATCCTCCCCGATCTCTTCTTTCCAAACACTATGCAGTGCATGAATGAAGTGTTTCGTTAGGTGAAAGAAATATTTCTGTACTAGATCAACGCAGTGAGTATGTTGCCACAACAATAGAATTAAGAAAGTAGTTATTTAAGTAGCAGTTAGTTCAGATATAAACATAATGTTTTGGTTGGAACAGAACAGTGTTCTTGTACACTGATGCCTCACAAAAGAAATGTAAGCGTTCTTTAGATAAACAGTTCTCACCAGACACATTCAATTCTCTTTATCCAGGGATTGTGCTGTCAAGCCTGAACCCACTAGTAGGGGATATTCAAATTACATTCAAACAAAAAGTTGCTGCCTCTCTTCTGTGGAAATAATGTTCAAAAGTGTCTATGTTTCTAAATTACTTTCCCGTAGGCTACAAAATAAAATGGAAACAAAAATGAATAGAAAGTGTGTCACTAGCAGAGTGTGGAGGTGCGGGCTCTCAGGTGAGCAGTGGAATGACTCAGGAGAGGCTCCCTTGAGCGATTGAAGACGTCCATGAATCATCACTTTAAGCCGAAGTTTCTGTGTGTGTTTGTTTGTTTTTGTACTATACAGCTATTATCACTGAGTCCTTTCCGGGTCTATCTCTCCAGAGATGGACATCAGGACATTCTGCGTCACCAGTTGTCTGTCAGCACCGCCAAACAACTTCATCACAAACTCGCTCTTCCCTCCATTGTTTCATGTCACTTGAGAGGCCGAAGTGGAACATGTACATTGGGACATCGGGCAGGAGATGGGGGGGGAGTAGTTGGCTGATTGGAGACGTCAGTCCTGAGGGAACGCTCTCAGCCTTTTGACGGGAAAAATGAGTGACAGTTAGTGTTTGCTTGGCTGGCAGACATGGGCACCCAGAGGTGGGTGAGTGGAGAGGGCCAGAGTGGCAAAAGACATGCCAGAATAAGGACAACAAACAAGGTCATGCAAACTGTGTCACCATCAAAACTATGAAGGTGCGGAAGGGCTTTTGGGGTGATTGTAGATACACAGTTTTTAAATGACTGATGACTTTTGTGTGTTCATTCAGTCCTGCAGCTTTTAAAATATCTTTGTTGTCTCCTACAGTCATATTTCTGTTGACCTACACTACACTGCCCCCACGATCTCCGCTGGTACTGCCTCATGTTATCCATATCCTTAGGCTTTCAGAAAAAATACACAAATACTCAAGTCCAGGAGTGAAGATGCTGCACTAGTAGCCCCACTTCTAATATCAGTGCAGAATGGCGGGGTAGAGGCACAAGTTTCTAATGTTAGCACTGCTAATGGCCTCGTAAGGACGCAGCGTTCTTCTTATGTGATGAAGTTGTGAACAAATCACAGGCATCCCGACAACCACAAAGAGATGGCTGTAGCCCGCACACAAGAAATCACCAACGCAAAAGAGGCAAAGTTAGAAATGTCTGGTCACACTCATTGAATGTGTTTACGCTAAGATCGATGACTACCGATGACATATCAGGGTCTTGTAGGGTTGTCCCATTTGTTAGGGGAAGATTTCCACCTTTAGCCCTTCTATCTCTGCTCTGAGGGGCAAGGTGGTACTTAAAAACAAGGTGTAAGGGTAAAATAAGAAATGGGATTGGGCCTCAGATTAATAAACGGTACAAGAAACCTAGTTGTAGCGTTGGCCCGCCACATTTGCCATAGTTGTGTGTTCTCCATGTGCAATAAAGGACTAATATGTCTCTCGCTTTTGAGTTTACCTCCTGTGCTCCTAGATCTCAGCAATTACTTGGATGAGTACAATATTACTGTATCCAATAGAAATAATGCCCAAAACTGGAAATAAAACCACATTGCAAAATGTTATCCTTTACATTCAGAGGTGAAAAGGCAAAAAGATTGGCACCTCAAATGAACTGGAGTGTGGCACACTATAATGATGACTGTTTGTATAACACATATACACAATGTTAAACATAACCTATATATCAAAACGCTGTAAACAAATATAAGGGCTCAGCCTTTAAAGTGCAAAGATGGGTATCTCCAGCCAGAAATCTTCGTACTGGAGCACAGTTGCACCTCAGCTCTGATGAATTATGCAGTTCAGGATCATCCCAAACGTTTTTGGGGATTTGGGTTGCTCCTCTGTACCCTGTGTAGTAGTAAACACTGCATGATTTATCAAAGGCTAGAAACAGCTTGTATGGCTGCTGCAGGTTCCCGCAGAGGAGGGGAGCAACTTGCATTAAAGCATTTGGCTGCTTCTAGCTAATGCTGGATGGCATAGGCTCCGTCTGCATGAGTGAGGTCATATCTGCAAACAAGGAAGCTGTGGTGAAGTCATGTCTGGCTAGCTGGAAGAGACAGCAGTCTAAGAGGAACATGCCTGTGGCCTCATCCACTGCTCCTCCAACTTCCCGTTTCCTCTATCTCTCTGTGTCTCTTTAGGTCTGTTGCTTCTCTCCTTCATTGAAGTGTGATTTTTTTCTGTGTTTACCGTTCCATAGCTCTGGCTTTGTTGTGATTCACAGCTCCTATGATGAAGTGATGTAATACAGGTCTGCACTCATTAATGTTTGAGTAGAAATTTCACACTCTATTTCAGTCATGTGAGGCCAGTGAGAGGCCAAGATGGACTGAGTGTTTTCAGAGTAAGTGTGAGTGTGTTTGTGAGCAATTGTGTATTTGGTCTTGTGTCGTGTTTCCAGCCTGGTGTCACAGAATTACATGCCGAAAGAAGTACACTGCTAATAGAAAGTCAGTTAGGATCCTTTGTTGTGGTGGACACACAAATTCCCTGTATCAGAAATGTCACACAATGGGCGGTGGTTAATGTTATGACCCCACAGGTTGCAATAAGAGGTAGAAGTCAGTGTGGGGAAGAGGTTGAGGAGTTGGATAGATTAACCAAACACAAGACTTTCACTCAGGAGACCTGTGTTTGTGGCCCTTGTGACACCAAAAGTCAGCAGTGTGTTTTTTACCTTTACATAAAAATGTCCCTTATGTCCTACCATCACACATCCAAACATGATCTTCTCTTAACCCAGTAGTTTTGGTGCCTAAACCCAGCTATGTGCGACTTTGTGTTTCCTAGTTTAGCTGGGTATAACTCATCCTTCCCTCCCTCTAATTGGCTAGTACGCAGTACTTTTGTTGGTTGTTTTGGTTAGGTTTAGGCAAGAGGATTGAGAGTGGTTAGGGTTATGTCAAGGCTCACCAATTATAGGCAGAGTACTGGAAAGTAGGGTGAGTCATGCCCTTAATATCCTTGGGATAGCAAATTCAGCAACTGTGCTGCCACCACATTACTGTGCCATATGTCACAAGCGTTTTTCTCTGAACTGAAACCACAGTCTTTTTCTAAACCCAACCAAATAGTTTTGGTGCCTCAACCCAACTGTTCTGCCACCATGTAGTTTAACACATTATGTGCCACCACCAAATAATGTGGTGAGGTCATGGTTACTTCACAAATTTTTGTGTTAATTTTTGGTGCGAAAAAATCTAAACAGTTGTAGAGATGAGTAAATACAAAGAGTGTTAAGTAAAACTACCATTAACACCATTTAACATTGACATTGGTTGAATAAGGTTATGACTTTGGCTGAGCAAAATTCAGTGTCAGGACATCTAATGCCAACGTCAGTTTGACGCAAAACATACTGATGACAAGTCAAATTGATATTTTGTTGGTTTTAAGGTGTGTTGTAATGCAACCAAAATTCAGCATCTTACAAACATCCCATGCCAACAACTTCTGAATGTTGAATTACAAAATTTAGTTTTAAAGTATAGGGACCAAAACTCAACCCCTGCAAAACGTTATAACATTAACATCTACACAAATTGAAAAATCGAGCATTGTTTGACATTTAAAATATTGTTAAATATTGTCATCTGGATTTGTATTTCAACAAGAATTTGATCTGTCCAATGTAAGAGCCCAATGTCTGTCTGATGTCACATCGACCTCAGATACATGAAAAGCTCACATAGATTATATTGCATAGATTACAATTCATCAACAATTATTGCATTTAGGAGACATAAACACATATAGGCAGCCAGAAATCTAGTTTTTCAGGCATGCATGAAGTGCAACCATTTACATATGTTTGCATATATTAACATGTTTAGTGTTGAAATGACTAGTCAGTAAATCTGCAATTGGATTAAAACAATTTTAATGATTGATACAGCATTGGAGTCATTTATCAAGCAGAAAATGCCAAACATTTACTCTTCAAATGTGATGCTGCTTTCCTCTGTTTTATATTATTATACATTAAATATCTTTGAGTTATGGACCATTGGTTGGACAAAACAAGATATTTGAAGATGTAACTCTAACTGAGAAAAATTCTAATGATCATGAAAATGTCTGAATTATGCTGCCATAACAGTAAAAGAAAGAAAGATTAGCAGAAAAAAAGCTAATTATGTTATTAAGAAAGAGAAAAGCAGACAGTTTTAGAAAAATTGCTATCAGCATTAAATAAATACTCTTTGTGTGTGATTGCATGTATGAATGTCTATGTGTTTAAGCAAACCTCTGGGTGGAAAGAGAGAAAGAATGGGGCTCCAGTAACCCAGAGAGAGAGTGATGATAATAGCACAGTCTTTGCCAGATGTGTGACGTCTCCCGAGGGGGAACCCTGGTGCACTGTGCTTCAGGATTAATCGTTTGAATAAAAGAAAACATAATTAAAACCTTCCCTCATGCCCAGGCAATCAAACAGAGAGAGAAGGGGAGACAGGGGAGAGAGACAGGTCTGATGGATAACCAATTTCAGCCCTCTTCCCCTTCCATGCATCATGTACACTCACACACTCACACACACACACACACACACACACACACACATGCACAACATGCCTTTAGCTGAGATGACATACTGTACATAAGCACAGAGAGCACAACTGATGGCTTCTGTCTCTCAAATGCAGACAGAGTCAATTATTCCTATGTGGCATTATAGCGGCTACAAGGCGGTATGACAGCTGAAGTTTTGATTTTCACATGAATTAGCTGTTCACAGGGATTCAGGCAGAGATTGTGTTTCCCAGACTTACAATTTCAATGGATTGTTGGGCTGTTTGGAGGAGGACGTCCTCCCGTGAATACAGTAGGCTGCACTCAGTGTGTGTTTTCAGACATTCACGGAGCATGGGTTTGCTCAAATATATTGTGCGGTTAATATCCCTTATGTCTATAAGAGGTTAAAGAGTCTTGCCTCGGCGTAGTGAAAAGGGAGATCAGGAGGGCAAGGAGAGGAATAAAGGAACATGATAAATGATAACTGCAGCTGCGGGACTAGAATTGGTCAACTGTGGCAACTTCATTAGAGTCTCAAATGTTTCACTTCACTGGGTTTAAAAAAATGTTCAACTTAAACAGTTTTTAAAAGCCTTAAAGGCCCATCATAGTCTGAGCAATGTGGCTCTACATGAAAAAACTATCATCTAGTAACATTTTTAAAAAAAACTTATTATTTTGCATGAGACTCGCTGAATTTACGTCACTTATTTTTATGGACTAATCAAAATTTGATATTTGTATCACCGAGACACCTCTGTCAATCTAATCTAGAAAAAACACACCAACACTGTACTGATAAGGCCACTTAACTGGTCCGGAGTGTTAAAGGGACAGTTCACCCCCAAATCAAAAATATATTTTTCCTCCTACCGATAGTGCTATTTATCAGTCTAGATTTTTCTGTTGTGAGTTGCAGAGTGTTGGAGAGATGTCTGCCTTCTCTCAAATATAATGGAACTATATCACTTGGATTGTGGTTCTGGAAATATTGAAAAATGAATTTGAAAAACTATTTTCTTTCTACCAAACTACACTCGCCAAATGTATCACTGCACAGAGGGAAGTGTACATCTACTCATCGACGAGAGCCTCATGCACATAAGAGCGAGTTGTAAACACTAATGGTATCCTCCTCAGTTGGGAATAAGTCTACTGATATTTTATGTTTTTCTAAGTAACAACAAATCCATGAAAAGACCAGAATCAGCAATTCAAGTGAGCGCTAGCTATTGCCAAAACCAGATGTAGTTTAATCCTCTGTGCCATAAACCTCCATCGTTGTCCAAAAACTATTAAAAACACATTAGTGAGCTGCACTGTAGCACTGAGTGATATGTACCTTCATTACAATGGACACAGAAAATAAAGCTGGTTTTTTTTAGTTCAGGTCTGCATACACAAAATCAACTGAAAATACTCCCAAACAAATGCACTTTTTACTACACTTTGAGAAATGTTTGCTAAATATTACAGCACCCAGCTGTATTAGGAGATGACTTATCCCTTTTTCAAATTACAATTATATATGTGACCCTTTTTCAAACATTTATGTCTTCAGTAGGAACAACTGGGTATGTTTGCACTGCAAATTTGCACCCAAGCTGTACAGATTACTATATAAAATATTGTTTAATATGTGTGGTTTTAGTTCATATGCCTTCTGGCTGTGTAAAAAGCTCTCAGTAATGACTTGGCAAGCTACAAACCAGTACTTGATATTCATGAGGCAATTCTATAGTGCTGTATGTCAACATGGGGGGAACACAGCGTTCTGTCCATGATGGCTGGTTTTATTGTGTGTGTGTGTGTGTGTGTGTGTGTGAGAGAGAGAGAGAGAGAGAGAGAGAGAGAGAGAGAGAGAGAGAAAGAGAGAGGGGGAGAGGGCATAGAGGGGGCACTGCTTTGTTTGAATCATGGTTTGCACATGCAGAGTTTCTGCACAGAGGACATTCCCATTGTGCAGTGTGTGGTGCTGCAGGGGAGGACTGTTGGGGACAGCTGCTCGCTCAGGTCATGTGAACCCAAATCTCTGTTTGGAGGGAGACCAGCTTGTCTCCAGTTGTGCCTCCTCAGGCCATGGGAGAGCTCCCAGACCAGCCTGAGCCTGAGCAGCTCTCACTGGAAAGACACGGCACCAAGCTCCTTTTACATGGAAAGAAAACAAGGAAATGCTGGAAAGAGGAAAGACCTCAATGCAACTAGGAATAGATTTTAGTCAGATTTGATACCTGGAATCTAATATTAAATTGAAAAAGAAAAGTTTTTTTTTGTTTGGCTGTCATGACAAAAGATGTGTTACTCCTCTAGTAGATACTGCCAAATGAAATCGTGCAGCACAAACATAAAGGTAGATAAATCCGCTGGTATCTTAAGTATGCAAATGCATGACAAATGCATTACTCATCATAATCTAATGCCTGTATAAATGATGCAGAATGAACATCAATACTGATAAATGATAAATGAAGTCTGCTTTTGTTCATGTAATCACCTAATGCTTAATGGATCATCATTTTATGGTCACAGTTAAATGAGATTGAACACACACCTGATTTTTCTCTTTATGCATATAGAGCTGACAGAAAGAGTGTCTCTTGATATCACAGGTGACTGATCACTGCAGGTCCTCTTGAGAAATGCATGGATCAGAAAAATGTTCCTGAGATAAAGATTAAACAGATAAAGGGTAAAATTACACAAAGCTTTTATAGCTATCATGTACTAAATAAACAAAAAATGTTTTATTGTCTGACAGGCCTGCTGTGGGTGCTGAGAGGGTACGCATAACAAATTATGTGTTATTTACACGATAAGTAAATCTATTGGGGCTAATGTACAGATGTAAAGTGAACTTCAGCCTGACTAAGTTAAAATGCCTCATCAAAAAATCAGGGGCTCAAAATAGAAAAAACAGGGTACACAGAGAATGAGAAAATGTAAAAAGACTAGAGGAGCATTGGACAAGCAATGGACAAAAAAAAGTGTGAAGAAGCACCAGGTATGACAGGCGAAACTGAATGAGGCAAAGGTGAGGATCTGGGCAGACTACCAATTAAAACCCGCTGGAGCAGGCTCAGTTTTAGAGTATTAGACTGAAGATATTGGTATCGAATGAAACTAGATAATCTAGGGCATTCATTTGTACCAACCATGCCATGCTATATTGCCCAGAAGGAGGGGGGGGGCTCAATTTCTGCATACTGGGGTCCCTGAAAAGTCTTGGGCTTGCGTAAATTGTGTATGACTGGAAAAGTGACACTTTGATGAGCCCAATTATATTCATGTGCAATGATGTTTGTCTTTATAGTAGCAATTTCGTTGCAGTGAGATCATTTGAAATTGCTCATGTGAGTATCAAAACTAAGGGTGGGTGATTTTTTTTCAGAATATAATAACTAAATTATGAGAAATGTAAAGTTTATTTTTAAAAAGAGCTCAATACATGTCAGATAGTATATTTAAAAAATGTTACACACTGTCAGGTTAATAGTTTACACATGCTCTGCAAACTTGTACAATGATGATTTTTATCAGTAATGTGTAACTGCCACAATAGATGCAAGAGTGCTGTTGTTGTTGTATATCTGGAAATATTGCAAGTCATGATTTTGCTTAATCTTTTGATTAAGATTCTTTGTAATACTGAACAATACTGTGCAGAGTTGCCAGTTTTCAAGATAGCAGTGTTTTCCATAACAATTGAAGCTGCCTGTATTGGACAGAAATGAAATTATTTTACCTCAATATAAGACAATACGATTTTAAGACTACATGACTTTTAAAGAGAAATTTTTTAGCAGTGTAAGAACATAAATCAGCTGAAGTCAGGAGAAACGGACCTTCGGCAGGTAGAGCCCATCTGTTTGCTGCTGGTATATTGATCCCAGAATACCATTAAGCCATTTCTTTAAGGATTCCACCGCATCAGCACCCTACGCTTACAGCACCTTCCTCTGCCTTCACTTTGCAGACCCTCATCGGTCCCACCATCCCTGTTATCATTTTTGACCTGCCTTTCCAGTGATGAAACGTAACAAAGAACAGTACTAAACTTAAGTACAGTTTATGCTACTTTAAACTTCTACTCCACTATATTTAAGATGGAACTTTTGTACTTTCTACTCTACTATTGGATAGCTTTAGTTATTTGTTACTTTACAGATTCACAGTATTGATACAAAATATAATCAACTTAAAAATCTGGTATGTTATTTTAGATTTAACCACAGCAACATATAAAATAATTCCCATTAGCTCCACCTTTGTCAGATATTGGACACTTAAAGGTGTCCTTTATTGGTCTCTGTTAACAGTAGCTTTGCTTTTATTGTGTAATATTTATGTCTTATTTTGGATTTAAATCTCATCTACACCATTTTGTTCTTGCAGCATCCAAATATAGCATGTTAATTATGATATAAAATCATGGCGGTGTAACCTTTGGCTGTAAAAATGAGCTGGCATGAGAAAGCAGAGAATCATTAGCACAATCAACACTTGCTGCACGCCAAAGACCGGATGCTACAAGCTCGTCCAACGTGCAGATTTACACCAGCTTCGTCAAAGAAATTAACGACACATTACGATTGATCTCTCTGATCAACTGGAATTTCATGCACGCATTTCAAATGGCTTACAGCTAAGACATCTTCTGGCACACAGAGCTGGCTTTCTGGTGTGTGGGGGAGGGTGTGTGTGTGTGTGCAACTGGACGGCTTGGAAGGAGGGTCTAAGGCGAGATTTCTCAGTCTAATTAACGCCTCAGCAACAACAACGGCAGCATACGTTTCTGCAAAAAATTTCCCAACAGCCCTGTTTTTATTTGAAACACTGACAAGGGAGCAGCACAGCATGTGTGCTTGGAGACTTGTGACTTGTGTGTGTGTGTGTGTGTGTGTATGTTTGTGTGTGTCCTATGATAGGTCATTTTGGGCAAATGCTGCATTCTGACACACTTTTGGGAGTGTTGTTGGTTCATAGCCAACAGGCGACTTGGGGTTACTGCTACCATCTGCATCATATCACCATGATGCACAAAGATCACAGATTTCAATATTAAGTTTTAGAGCAAACAGACAGACATGGGATGCTGGTATCTCTGTGAGTTTTGTTGATGAGAATGTGACAGATTCAAACTTTTGGATCATGTTTCAGCTGTCTCAAGAGCTCACATGCACAGGTAGCATAAGATAGAAAGGCAACATGGAACTGTAATATGGGATGCATTTGTAGTTATATTACTGCCTGGTTGTTCTGAGGTGAGATGTGTAATTCCTGTTTGTTTTTTTGTTTTTTAAATGTGGGAGCCATCTTTGGTCAGGATCTATACAGGAAAAGACAGATTTTTCTACAAGATGAGAAAATGACATCCTCTTTCAGAACACAATACTGTCCACATACAGACTTACAGTAAAATAACCCCCATTTTCATATTAATGTATGTGAATGAGAAAAATTTAATTGTGTACTCAGCTAAATTGAAGTTATCACAGAGGATGAAAAGACAGTGGTCCTTTTGGAGACCCAGCAGAGGAACTGGGGTGTGACCCTTAAATTTAACAGTCTACAGTGTGTTTGATTTGTTGTTTCTTAACCAAAGGAAAAGAGACAAAAGTAAGAAGTGATTAGCTGTTTTCTTAAAACCAATTCATACTTTCTGCATCCACATGTCAGCAAGGGTCAGCTTTGCTCCACATGACGTAAATAACATCATCCAACCATGTCCATGAGAGTTGGCGCATGTGTCTATCTGCAGCCCAAAATTTGTGACAGTCAGGACTGTACGCATAACAAGCACATTGACTGTCCATGCTCTTGTTACAGAATAGAATATCTTGTTCCACAAACCAGTCAGTTTGTGACGTTTGCACCTCTAGCTGGTTTGGCATGAAGAAGATAACAACATGGATGATTCTTTTGAAGAGAAGTTGTTTGAAGATATACAACATTACCCACATTAATATAATTAGTCTTAAAAGACATACAACAACAGCCATATGGCATTGAACGTCTGGCCATTTTCTTTTCTAAAGGTTATGTAATACATTAGAAAAAAATTTACATGGGCAAATAATTGGCTCCCTTTTACTTCCAAGTTAAACTTCGGTGCACTCTGACTGGCAAAGTTGCTGCCTCAACCAATATCAAAGAAGTATGTATGGAGGATTGTTGCCATGTTAAACTAACCAAAATTGGCTATAAGAAATATAAACTGCCCTACATGAGTGATTCTGCCTGGCTGTCAGTGAGTCAAGAGACATGAAACGTAACAGAACGTAATAGAAAATATAACAATAACATCATATATTCACAGATTTTACAAGCAAACTAGCATTAGCTAACAAGCTAGCTTTCCATGTCAGTCGCACATTTAGCAAGAATATCACCTCAGCAGGTGGTAGTAAGAAAAATTTATGTTCCCTAGGAGAGCAGAAATGGCCCACATTACTCTGATTGGCTTACTCTGACATTCTAACCCTAAGCAATCCCACTCATCGTGTCTAATCCTAACCAATACAACCAATGAAGGCAACAAGTACTATCCAATCATAGGGACGCAAGGGCGGGTCATTCCTTTGCTATCGTAGGATTTGCAAATTTGCTTACCCTAATGTGCATGCTTCGTCTTTGTCTCCTTGAATTTTTATGGTGTTTGGCAAACAACGTTATGGTGTATTACCACCACCAACTGGGATGACATGTGGACTGGAAATGGGCATGCATGGAACATCAGACTGACCCTCATTTGTAATATGAATGGAACCACATGTGTGTCTTTGCGACCAGTACAAGTCAAAAGCTGTACATGGACATGGAACGCAGAAAGTATGTCTGAGCCTTTATTGTGTTTCAGTAGGAATGGAGCTCTTTAGGAAACTCATCTGATGTATCCAGCATAGTCTGACCTGTGGTTTTATTTTCATGTCAGTGTCAAATAGAAGAGATGGTTGAAATATTAAAAAGGCAATCATCTAAATTATCGTGTGTTTTAGCACCTTTGCTTTAACAGCAAACCTGTGGCCAGATTTATCTTGAATCCCCCACCTATTTTATTCCTGAGCTTCCTGAGGTTCAAAAAAGTGCTGCACCAATAAAAGACAGAAAGCTGCAATGTAAAGTGTGATCTCATACCTTTCTTTGGAGCTGAGTAAAACAGCAGCCACGTGATTCACAGCGAAGTGGCATCACATCAGAGTGGGGTGGGGGGGAGGGGGGGGGTAAAGGAGTAGGAAAGGTAGAATGGAAGAGAACAGAAACACAGTAAGGAGGATGAGAGAAAGAGATGAGAGAGGATTGTGGAAAGGATCGAGCTGGAGAAAAGGGGAAGTCTTTAGAAGGAGGGCAAGGAGTTAAGAAAAGGGCGGAGGAGAAAATACTTGCAGACAATCAACTGAGAGAAAGCAGACAGCTCTGTGGCTGGTTCATACAGAGTCCAAAGGTAAACCACAGTGAGGTAGAGATGATGAGCAAATTGAGCAGCAGTGGTGGAGTCACTGAGTCCAACCCACATTGTGATATCTTACACTTCCCCTGGGATTAAGAAACAACAGAATCCGCCATCAAAGTAGCAATATTTCTTTGTTTCCCTTTCTCTTTGTTTGAATTCCATTACCGGCATTCATTTTTTTTTATAGCAGCAGCTTCCTCGACATGTTAAAAGGTGGTCCTTTTATTGTGCAGCCACAAATCTCACAAGATGAGTATTATCTTCCATTCCCGTGTGCCTCTGTAATACAGAGCCACATTCTACTCTGTGTGTGATTGCATTTCAGTGTGGGGGGCAGTAAATAAATATCTCTATACTTCTGTCTCACTGTCTCTTCTATCTTCTTAAGCACGCTGCTATTCTGTAGCTCCCAAGTCCAATTGGCCGGCGAGTGCTCCGTATCTGATTAAGACTTGCCAGCCGCTGATTTTTATTGGCTGTGTAATGGCGCAGAACCTAAACATTTATCAGGGTCGATGTGCTGCATGTAGTACAAGCTATTAGGGAATGCAGAGAAGGCGATTGGGCATGGGAAGTTAGAACAAGCAGTAGGTGTCAGAGTGAACTGTCACCTCTGGTGGGAAATTAAAGATATCACAAGCAGGAAATTGTTTAGGGTTTGTTTTTTGCTGCAGAGTGGCCTGGCTCTGTCTGCTTTGCATTAATGACAAACTACTTTACTAGAGAAAGATGGTGCATTATGGCAAAAAGCTGTTCAAAAGGGTGTAGCTTCCAATAACAGAAAACGCTGAATGCAGAGAAAACAATTAGTAAAATGCAAACAGGGAAAGTCAGCTGGTCTCTGTCTCAAAAAGTTTTAACTTGACCCTGACTGATTCTCAGTGGTGAAGAAAGTATTCAGTTCTTTTACTTAAGTAAAAGTACTTATACCGCATTGTGAAAATACTCTGATGCAAGTAAAAGTCCTCCATTAAAAATGTTATTTATGTAAAAGTAAGTAAGTATAATCAGTGAAATGTACTTCAAGTATAAAAGTAAAAGTGCTAAATGCAGGACAATAAAAAACAAACAAAAAACACCCCCCAAAAATTTAACTTTTTTGTGTAAACCTTTGGGTAGATTAATGTATAATAAACATAATATTTTATAAGCTCTTCTTGTGTTTTTTCATACAAAAATTGTCATTTGTAAAGTAACTAGTAAATAAAGCTGTAAGATAAACGTAGTGAAGTATAAGGTACAATATTTCCCTCTGAAATGTAGTGGTGTAAGTACACAAAATGAAAATACTCAAGTAGAGTACAGTTACCTCAAAACTATATTTAAGTACAGTACTTCAGAAATTGTACTTAGTTACTTTCCACCACTGCTAACTCTAACCCAACCTGACCTACCTGGTTAAAAGAGGATGAATATGTCAGTTTTTTGGCTTTGGGTGCGTTGTGTCCTCGCCCAGGTGCTGGCTGTCCCACTGCGAACAAATCTGTGTATAATCCCCTAATGTTCTTAATCCTAGGGGTCACATTAAAAAATGGATGGGAAATTAATCTGCTGTCAGGTCTGTCAGGTATATTTTGTCAGTGCCAGTGCTTATTTTCAACCAAATCCTTCTCTATGAGCCAATACGGCTGCAACCATCAACCAGACCAGCCAGCCAAATCCCTCTGTCAAATGTTCTCTGTCCTTTTTGTCCTTGTACTGAAAAGATTTCATTAAAGTTGGGAAGTTTAAAAACAAAAACACCCAAAGTACAGATCACAGAACGAAAGTTTGGTGCTCTGCTTCCCTGATCTGCTATAAAGCAGCGGCGGTGAGGAGGGAGAGAAAACTGCTGCAGCTGGAGACAGAGGAAACTACTTTACAGCCAGAACAGAGAGGATGCTTTTGCTCCCCTGGCAGACTGAAAGTTAGAAACTTGGTCACACTGTGCAAAATGCGTTACGGCTTCCTCCCCCATGGATGCAAACATCAAGTGTGTTTTGTTTCAATGTCTGCCATATCTGCCTATGCCATGCTATGCCGTGCATATGTGCTGCAGTAACCAGGCTAATTTCATTGCTTCTGGCTGAGTGGATCAAAAAGACCCACATTCAGTGTTTTTCTTCTGTTTGCTCTCCCCTTTTCATGCAGTAATCTGCGCAAAAGGCAGAATTAAAGCAGCGCTCCCCCAGAGCCAGCCTTCTCTTTTCAGATTGGTGAAAGGAGAGAAATTGGGTGGACATGCTTGTTTGGGGGGCAAAGGGATTGCTGGATTGATTCTCAGGTGGAAGTTCTGGTTCAATCTGTCACATTTTCTAAAAGCCAGCAGAGAGCGGGGGCTGCTGCAGGAAAATCAGGAGTGGGGATTTCCTGTCTTCAGAATAATAGTAACATTTAGTTGGGTAGTTTTAATTAAATATAAATTAATTTAAAATGAAGTTACGCATAATTAGTTTTAAAAAATGACAAATGTCAGACAGACCCTAAATATTTTGAAGAATTTAAATTATTCTGAGTTCCCTTATGATTGATTTGATTGTATTTTGGAATCAGTTCAGCTGCTCTCGTCCAACACCTTATTCCAGGGGGAGTTGTCAGTATGATGTAAGGTGGCTGCCATGCTTGTTAATAAAGGTGTCAGCAGTCCAGCTCCATCACTCACCCGCACCAGTTCGGCCTTGTCCCTCAAATAAAAACTCACTCTAGTCAGGACTATATCACATTAGTAAATCCAAACCACTAAATATATGTTTTTTTCTGTTTGTCTCATGAGAAAACAACCAAGAAAGAACACAGATCTGCTTATCAAATCCCAAACTAGTCCTCCAGTCTCCTCTGGCTCTTTAGAACAGACTCAGGCCTGAAGCTAACTTGCAGTCAGGGGCAGGGGAGGGGGGGGGACTGATTGCTGATTAGAAAGCCTGGAATAAAGAGTTTGGTTTTGTTTGCAATTATTTTTTCAAAGTAAATTGTGCCATAACTGAATTAAATTTGGCTGAATTAATTGGTAAAAAGACTAACATTTGTATAAAAATTAGTGGAAGCTCTCTGAAGCCCCTCTCACACCTCAAGGCACAAAATGGTTGAATTCACCCCTGCACTAGGGTACGAAAGACAGAGAGAAAGAAAGACAGCAAGAAAGAAAGCTGACTTTGATAAGAGGAAAGGCCGGGGGCCCATTGAGACTGTGCATAGGGCCCAGAATTTATTACTACGCCCCTGTATGTAGTTCAATATATGATGCCATACTTGCTATGTTATGCAGCGTTTAATACAAAATTTTCTTCTTGTTGTTTGTTAGCAACTAATTAACATAAACACACATAATAATATGTTATGAGAAGTTATGACAAATAGTTTAATCCACAAATTTACTGAAGTTAGAACACAAACACAATTGCAGTGAAAGGGCTTTTTTAAAATATATCGATTTCATTATCCTCCCCTGCAGCATGAACATTTTACAGTTCTGTGCCAAACAATGAAATTCCTATTAGATCAGGTACCCAAGAACAAAATCTTTGAGTCTGAATGTTATGTAAAAAATAAAAAATAAATGCGTAGAAACAGCTGCAGTGCAACACACAAACTAAATGTTGCAATTTTAGCCACTTTGGATACTTTGAACCTGCAGCAGTCAGATTTAACTTATAATATATGTTCCTTAGATGATACTAATGAATTCAACTTTTTATACTGCAGCAATAAACAGAGAAATGAACTCATATATGGTTGTGTTTTTACACTGGAACAGCCTGCCTGCTGACCTAAGAATATTATATTACATTAAACTCAAACTTTAGACCTTTCTTCTTGGTGCCCACATGTAAACACTGAATATTTATGTTATGTTATGTTCTGCCTTGTGTTTAATTATGTGCATTTTTATGAGTATATGCACATTTTTTGTGAAAGTGGAGAATTAAATTAAAGATAATCTTTCAAACGACACCTGCACTCCACACACCCCTACAAATGAGTGTGCAAAGATTATGATCTTTAATATTAATCTTTCGTCATCCTGAATGAAGGTGGACACAGTTGATGAGGTGTCCCACATAGCTCATAAAAAAGCTGTGTGTTTATGCTCTAAGTCCCTTCCGCTGCCACACACCACAGGGAGAAGACCTCTCCTTTAATATTAGGGTGTCTCTTCATCGATGACTCACATTAAGGGGGGAAATACGCCTGTAACAATCTCTGCCTTCACCCTCAGCACCTGCAATCACACGAAATTGGAGGTGTTCCTGCAGTGTTTTGCCTTGTAGTCTTAAAATAGCTTGCGTGCAGCCTTGATGTGTTCTGCTGCAGTTGTCAGGATGGGTAAGGCCAGTAGATAAATGCATAGAGCCTTGAGATTACTTGATGTCTACATATAGTGAGTTTGCATTGTGAATCGTCGTACACATTTCACATACCCTCTCCCAGCCTCTATGCGGCCTGTAACCTGGCTTTCATGACAACAAAAAAATGCAGACACACAGGTACAGTGTAATCTCTGCTGAGTCCTAATACCATCACATGATGTAAATGCATGACAGCATGCATAATTGCATTGGGACATACCCCAATAATTTTGCCACTTTGCTGGAGTTTGACACCAGGTTGAGTGTTGCAGGAAAACTACTAAAGCAAAAAAAATATGGCAATTGCATTTAAACATTGCACTGTAATTATACAGTACAGTTTTGTTATATTTACTTTTTTTCATTTCTCAAGGTTGATTTATGATTTTGCTGTAATTCTGCAATGCTGTTAAGTAAAAAAGCTTTTTTTAATAGGGCATTTGAAGAGTATCTGTATACCTAAAAAAGATACACGAGCAGGAGAAAAAAAGAAAGGGAGACAAAGATGCACACAGGCGTGCACTGCATTGCATCAGAGCGAAGTTGACAAACGGCTCTTCTTTCTTCTGTTTTTCTTTTTTCAATCTCAGGACTTAAGGAGAAATCTTGGTTCCCCACTGAGTTGGAGATGGATGTTGCTGGTTCCGCTGCTCTTCGATCTCTCCCAGCTTTGCAAAGTCATCCTGGCAGGAGAATCATGAAGAGACCAGCCCTACCCAGATCACCTGCAACGGTCAGCTGCATACGTCTCATTTTATCTCTCTGTGTCTTTATTTCATTCTCTCTCCCTTGTGTGGGCATAATCTTTGCACTTTTTCATTTTTTCCCCTCCTCTCCCCATCTTTTGTTTTCATTTTGACCTTCATGAGGTGTACACGACCTTCCCTTCCCTTCACTTCAGGCTACGTCCTTACATCCTTGATGAGAGAAGGAGAATGAGAGAAGAAGGGAGCCGCAGAAAAGGGCAGCTCCCTCCGTATTCCGAATCATGATCAGCTTTTTGTCATTCCTGCAGAGTACAAGGAAAGTCACAAACTAAGTTCATAGTGAGAATGTGAATGTATAGCTCGTTGTAAGGGCTCAGAGCAGTGTTGAATTTGATGCATATAGACTAAAAGTTCCCTCAGACCCCTCCGTTATGGAGCATTGATGTGCCTCATAGAAGCAGCATCAGTATTGCAACACATTGCAGAGTGATGAGATCCTGTACAAGGTGTGTCCTGCAGTGTTTTTTTTTTCTGGACAGAGTGGGTGTGGCTTGGATCTTCACTGCACCAAGGCAAAACTTCCACTGGATATCTATATCTGTGTGTTAGGTCAGTTAACGGAAGCTCGAGCAGCAGACACAAAGTACTGCACCTCACACATTGCTGGTGTACATGAATCCCACTTTTATTTTCCACAGAAAAAAAGATGTTTGATTTTTTCTGGTCAGTTTTGGTTACATTGAAACCACCTTATGAAAAAACTGTAGCACCAGAGCAGATTTTTATTGCCCTTTCTTTGATAAAAATGTCAATTTGTGCTATTTTTCAGTTTTGATCAGCTTTTGATTAGGGAGACACATTTACTTCTTGTATATAAAAAGACTAGCACTTCATTTTTTTCCAGTCATTTGCAAAATAAAACAGAGAAAACTGTTATATTATTTTTTTTTTCATCTTCATTTTTTAAATCACAACAAATACATTTAAAGCAAATAAAAAAATTGGGCGGCATTTAGCATAATCCAAGCAGGGAATCAGCTTTCATGATGATTATAATTATTATATATATTTATATGTATACATATATATCATGTTTATATACAAGTATGGCACTTGATTACACAAAAGCAAGAAAAGAAACACTTCACAAATAAAAGCAGTGGGCGCTTTGGTGTGTCATAAATTAAGGAAGTCACAGACGTTAGCGTTTGCAGCAAATTCACCAGATACTGTTTTGCAAGTCAGCTATAAAGCAATGGAATGGTTACATATGTTAAGGTCAGTGGTGCAACACAGGCAACATAAAAACATGTATGATGTATTTCAACTAGATCGAACCATAGTAAGGATTTATATATCTATGCATATATAAATCTGAATGATAGATTTGTCCTTTAACTACTGTGTATGGTGCCATTTAATAAGGTTGATGCCAGAAAACGGGTGGAAAAAAATATCCTAAAAACACCATCAGGTCAGTAGCACATTTTGGATAAGGTCAGGCCCTCAAGTGTTCACCTCTTAGTGCAATTTTTGCATTTACTCTCTTCAAGTACAGCAGAACAAGCCCACAAAGAGTAAATATGTGAACACTTCATCATGGTCTCCATTTAGCATCTTACAGAGTATAAACTTTACTAAAAAGTTGCATCAGTGCAATAATAAATAAGTAAACAAACGTGTAACCCACGCTTGCCATGGAGTCCTTAAAAGACCAACAAATCAAAAAAATCTGCCCACTCTTAAAGTCATGACACGAATTAGGCGTGCGGAGCTGTCCATCATGTCCATAATTATTTTTTTTACATGTTTTTTTTTTTCCTTCCTTACACATAAGCAGAGTCACTGGACTGAGTGCGCCCAAAATTGGGCACACTCATCCTCGGCAAGTCCTTGTTTCTGATCTCATAAATTGACTTCCGCCGAGCCTGCACACCTCGCACAGCCGTTTTGATTTTCCTCCACCCCAAGTGATTGAGTTCTGCCAGGTTCAACACCACACAAAACCCACTGACGGCGAACATGAACACCAGGAACACTGTCTTCTCCGTAGGTCTGGAGACGTAGCACTCGACATCTTTTATGCAGGGGTAGCGGTCACATTCGTACACCGACGGGACGTTGAATCCATATAAGAAATACTGACCCACCAAAAAGCCTATTTCCAGCGCGTTTCGGAAAACCACCTGGATGATGTAAAACCTGGAGATGCCCTCTTGTCGCCTCATTTTGGACTTTGTAGTTCTCATGGCCGAATTAGGGATCTCTTTGACTTCTAAACAGTCCGGTTCGGCTTCTTTGGTGGAGTTCTCCGTGTTCTGAAGTACTCCATTTACAACCGTGTTCTTTATCTTTTTGCTCTCGTCTCGCTTCAGTGAATCTTGATCCTTATCTAGTGTCAGATAGACTGTTGAGTACCGCCGCTCCTTCTGCTTGGCCGACTGATGCACCGAGTACGTGATAAAACAAAGACTCGGGGTGCACACCATGATGATCTGAAAAACCCAATATCTAATGTGTGAAATGGGAAATGCCTTGTCGTAGCATGCCTGGTTGCAGCCCGGTTGTAAGGTGTTACAAACAAACATGGTCTGCTCGTCATCATAGACAGTCTCTCCAACTATTGCTACGATTAGAATCCGGAAGATGACCACCACTGTTAGTAGGATCCTAAAAAGCAAGCAAACAAACAAACAATGTGAAAATAAGTGTGTTAAACTGATACAAATGTGGTTGAGTTGTGCGCAGCCTCGGTGGCTGAAGCGCTCACAGTCCAATTCGGGTGTGTTGGATTTGAGGAGCTGTCCAGTGCTGAAACAGGACGCTCTGGAGGATATGTGTTGATTTAGTGTGTTTTCTGTGTGTTTTCTGATTGTAATGGCTGAAATGAGATGACATTTAAGCAATCGGCATTGCTTTATTTGACTCTACCTGTGTGAGCTTTGTTAATGGAAAGAGGTGATAACGCCGATCTCTTTCTGCCACCCATGAGTGCACAACCACCACTCCAACTCACCACCAAACATCAAACGGATACGTGGATTAATGAAAACATGAAATGACACATGGATTTTTGTTTTCACTTGAGGCTGTTTGCAGCACCATCCCAGGTCCTGAAATGACAACTGATTTACTTAGCTGTCTCGTTTAGAAGGGAGGGAGACTAAAAAAAGGAAAATCTGTGAAACAAGACAGAAAAATCCACAACACAGACACGAAGACTGGGCACCATGCTACAGACGATCCTTGAGGCACAACACAGAAACGGGGGACTGGGAACCATGCTAAAGACGATCCTGGAGGCTGCTGCGATTCTTCTGTTTTTCTTGGTTTTTGTTGATCATCTTACCTTCCTATCATAGTAGAGTGCTGCTGGACAGCAGCCTCCAGGAGCCTCTCTAGTATAGTCCATTCCCCCATTTCTGAGCATCCGGAGAAGACTAGAGCACAACGGCACTCTGTTCAAATCCCTCCCAAAAAAAAGCGCGTTATTTCCAGTCCTCCTTCTTTCTCTCTCTCTGTGGTTGTTTTCAGTCTCCAAAACGTCCGATTTTAGCTAAGAAATGCATCCGTCACGGGATGCTGCCGCCGTCCCGCTTCTCTCCTTCTCTCTGCGCGCTATCTGGTTGGTTATGAGCTGAGCGCGCAGCGCCAGCGAGCGTCCTGCTGTGTGTGCCGAGCGCTCCCACGACGTTGCCACACTTTTCCTTGTCATGGGAGTCTGAAGGGCTGATTACTATAAGCCCCCCTATTTTCGATCTTCAGATCAGGTTGATGGGCTGCGCGCTGCGTCTGGATGGAGGGAGGTTGGATTTAATGTCTTGCCAGCGTTAATCCGCCTTTAAGTAGTCTCCCCCTCCCATGCGTCACGTACGCGCAGACAGGTCGGTGGAGCGCAGCCAGGAGTACCAGGGCTTCTGATTTTCAATATTTCAGTTTTGTACATAGCGTGCGTCGTTCAGTGGACACTGGCTAGGACGATGGTGTCCAGAGTGTTATAACCTTGAGTGCATTGAATTAATGCATTTTAACATGGGTGAGAATCAAACCTGTAACCCTGGCTGTATTGTTATCAACTCAGTGAGCAACAGAGCCACATGTGCACCATAACAATAGCCATTCTTCTTAGCTTGTGGATGCGCCGTGCTTTGGACGCAAAGGTCAAGGTGACTTCTGTATGTTTTTAATATATGCAGGTAGTTTACAAAGACCTGTAGTCATATGCGCTATGTTTCATTTTTTAACCAAACCTATTGTGCCTTTACACAAAGCCTTTACTGCTTTACAAATGGACCCAATCTTCCTGTTTTGGAGTGGACAGCCTCGCATGCCTGGAGGTTTCCCTCCCCATGTCGCAGGCTGCTGGCCCGGCTGGTAAAGCTGTTGTTTTCACCTCAGGCAAAGATGATGCTCTGGATACAGTGACAGAGTGAAAGTACCATCCGAGTTGCTAATCGCTTTACAAGGCAGCCTGCCTGCCTGTCTCTCTCCCTCTCTCTTTCTCTCTCTCTCTCTCTCTCTCTCTCTCTCTCTCTCTCTCTCTCTCTCTCTCTGTGTGTGTGTGTGTGTGTGTGTGTGTGTGTGTGTGTGTGTGTACGTGTGTCTTTCTCTCTCTGTGTCTGTGTGGAGGTTTAAAATAGAAGCAAAAATGTGACCCCGCCCTGTATATTAACTCTGAGATTTGATCAATTTAGACCGCTGTATTGTGTGTACACTAATATTAGACTATTATGTGGTTTGGTCCTATTCATGTCGATGAAATATATTTATATAATAATAATAATAATAATAATTATTATGTATATTATATAAATGCTTCACTGTGGAATTACACTGCATATAACCTACTATTTCTAAATAGTGCATCAGATTATTATTTATGCAAGTTTATTAATAGCATCATCTAAATGTGTCTTTACAGGTAAGCAGGGTGAGCTTTGTCCAACCTGGGAAACTGGGGATTACCGATCACGTGACAGCGGTGTTTGCACTCAATGAAACTTGGTACGGTTAATTTCTTATGAGGTGGCTTATCCTCTCCGCTCCCTGTAATCTTTTCTAATTCAAATCTTTAGTAACCTTTACTCATCCATCACGTGACGGAAGGACAGAGGCTTTCTGCTTTCGAGAGACAGAGTTTTTTATAGATCCTAGACCTAAAAAAAAAACACCCGTATGCTTTAGATTTTAACTATAAAGAAAAGAAAGATTCATGTACTGCAAGTTGCGGTTCTCTTTTATTTATAAACCTGTACATATCCACATATAAATTGCACTTGGAGTGTAAACAAATAATTTGACGGCAACGCACGAATTCTTGCTTTGAGCCATAAATTGGGTTGCTGGCACAGAGAGAGGGGGCGGGGACAGTCTGGCGCTTAGAAGCACTTCCTGTGTACGATGGAGGGTCCAGCCTCATCATACTCCTGCTTGCTGATCCACATCTGCTGGAAGGTGGACAGAGAGGCGAGGATGGAGCCGCCGATCCACACGGAGTACTTCCTCTCAGGAGGGGCGATGATCTTAACACAGAAAGTTGTAAATCAGACTCTGCTCGTGGAAATGTCATTGTTCTATGCACTAAACAGCAGTCAGAGTTACCTTGATTTTCATGGTGCTGGGGGCCAGAGCGGTGATCTCCTTCTGCATGCGGTCAGCGATACCAGGGTACATGGTGGTGCCGCCGGACATCACGTTGTTGGCGTACAGGTCCTTCCGGATGTCAATGTCACACTTCATGATGCTGTTGTAAGTGGTTTCGTGAATGCCAGCAGATTCCATGCCTGTGCAAACACAGCGGAAAAAAAAGTTAGTGGGTTTTACCCCCTGCTGCAGAGAACACGTCTGACATCGCCGTCAGCTGTCCTAACAGGTGCTGAAACGGACAGCTCCGCCAACAGCTGCGCGCTCTGTGGCGCAAATGTGAACAATAAGCCCCTGATTTAGATAAACTCGTGTCTATTTATCGGCCACGAAGTGATAAAGCCGAAGGTGGATAAACTGTGACCTCCACTTGGTGATCATATCTTTGCAGCCAACCACTAATATATGAGCAATAAGCACGTCTATTTTCGGAAAGCCACCGTTGCATCCATGTTTATTCTGACTTAATAAGATATTTACGTTCGCTTAAAACTCTGTGCAGACTGTGCAGAATGAGTTTACTTTCGGCTTGTTTCAAAATTTTACATCATCCAGGTTTTTCTGATAAAACCATTTACTTAGGTTTAGAATAAAAGTTTATTTGCGCTCAAAAACACGTGGAGTTGTAATTTAATTTGTTTCTAATGAAGATCGTCAATTTAATGATTTCTAATTCTAATACTTAAATGACTATATTGGAGTCAAGTCACTGTACGAAACATTTAAATCTGGATTTCATGGGACAGTGTCACTAGTATAATGAAGTTTACGGTGTCTGCACGTGCTTTTACGCACCAATGAATGAGGGCTGGAAGAGGGTCTCCGGGCAGCGGAAACGCTCGTTGCCGATGGTGATGACCTGACCGTCGGGCAACTCGTAGCTCTTTTCCAGGGAGGAGGAGGAGGCGGCGGTGGCCATCTCATTTTCAAAGTCCAGAGCAACGTAGCACAACTTCTCTTTGATGTCACGCACGATCTCACGCTCAGCTGGAGGGGATCAGAGTTGTTTTATGTCGATCAAATGTCCATCATCGCAAAATGTCGAGAGATAATTATAATCACCCCGTTTAAACTATTTGTTAGAATAAAATGTTAACTTCCCCCAAAACAAAGTACATTGTTTCCAGTTTTTACATAGTTAAAGTAACAATAACTTGGAAATACATGGTGTAGCCAACCCAAGTTCGACAGAAATATAAATAAGTAATATGCACTCACCGGTTGTGACAAAAGAGTATCCACGTTCAGTCAGGATCTTCATGAGGTAATCTGTGAGATCACGACCGGCCAAATCCAGACGCATTATGGCGTGTGGAAGTGCATAACCCTCATAGATGGGCACGTTATGGGTCACACCGTCACCAGAGTCCAGGACAATGCCTGAAGGTAAATACAACATTTAATTGATGTATTAACCCACTGAACAAAATCTTACACGCCTGAGGAATCCGTCATACCTGTGGTACGCCCAGAGGCATACAGGGACAGTACGGCCTGGATTGCCACGTACATTGCGGGGACATTGAAAGTCTCGAACATGATTTGAGTCATCTTCTCTCTGTTGGCCTTTGGGTTGAGAGGGGCCTCTGTCAGCAGGGTGGGGTGCTCCTCGGGGGCCACACGCAGCTCGTTGTAGAAGGTGTGATGCCAAATCTTCTCCATGTCGTCCCAGTTGGTGATGATGCCGTGCTCGATGGGGTACTTGAGCGTCAGGATGCCTCTTTTGCTCTGGGCCTCGTCGCCTACGTAGGAATCCTTCTGGCCCATACCAACCATGACGCCCTGATAACAGCAAAGATCGGGGATTTAGTGATAAACCGGAGAAAAAATCATCTTTACACAGCATCATTAATATGCAGAATTTTGTTTTCAGGAAAACAGGAGTCGTCTGTTTTCCTCAGTTTTCAATTAAAGTATAAATTCGTAGTTTTGGCGCGTAATAACGCACGGTGGATCTTTCCTTCCAAAACCATAGATTGTTTTTATGTGACACTTACAACTTAAAGTGATAGTTTATGAATAGGTCACCTTACCTGGTGACGTGGGCGACCAACGATGGAAGGGAAGACGGCGCGAGGTGCGTCATCACCGGCAAACCCAGCCTTCACCAGGCCGGAGCCGTTATCACACACCAGGGCGGTAGTCTCTTCGTCGTCGCACATGGTGTCAGCTCTACAACGCACACGGGCACACGCACATGCACGCAGTGACACCGTTAGATCCAGTAATGAAATCCTCTCTGTTTGTTTGAATTGGGTGATTAAAGCCTTCTGTTCACAGACAGGCACCACAAACAACACACAGACAGTCATCTTTTTTTTTTTGTGGATAAACAATGAAGGGAATGATTGTTATTTGTACCTTGCTGCACTGTAAAATTGGCTAATTACTTTAAAAAAAATCTAGGAAACCGTTTGCCCTGAAAAATGTAAGTGACTTTAACTATTAGTTTTAATTTCTGTTTACTTCATATCTAATTGTTAAGCTTACTTAAAAACAGTTCTATGTACTTGGTTTTGTGAAGTTGTTGCAACTTAAAAAATACACGTTTAAATAAATCAATCTTTTTAAGTTTAAGCAACTTCAGTTAACAGTTCATTGTGCTATATATTTATATTCGCATGGTTGCAAACTCCTCAACTGTTCGCATTTTCTTAAACGTGTAAACAAAACAGAACTCATAGATCTCTTAACTTCATCACTAGCAAAATCCTCTTTGTCATGATGAAGATAAATCAGATTAACTTTGTTTACTGAAGTTGCTAATACTTAAAAAGAACAAGGTAATTTCACTTATCATTTTAAAGTTGCAACAACTTCACAAAAATAAGTACATGCAGTTAGATTTTAAGTAAACTTAACAATTAGATAAAAAGTAAACATAAGTTAAGATTAATGGTTATATTTACTTTACTTTTTCAAAGCCACTGGTTTCCAAGACTATTTTAAGTAAGATCAGCTCCAGATTTTACAGTGGATGCCTATATTATATAGCCTGCTATTTAACTGCATGTTATTGTGTTAGTTTTTTTTCCCTTTTTGCCCACTGGAGATGTAAAGGTTAATTTGTCAGTATTTCACAACAACTACTGTCCACAAAAGAAGCTGATGAGCCACATGCCATTGCTGCGAGATGATCCATTTCCGTTAGATGATGACATTTAGTTAGGCAAAGATAAAAATCACTGCCATTCATGTTAAAATCCTGCATCGATCCTCTTTTGATAAATCCACTGGTTTGCCCTTTATTAGTCCTTTGGTCAGCCGTGCAGGTTACTCACCAGATCAGCACCAGGCGCTGGATCTTGAGTGTGTAAACCAGGGGGTGCCGATGTGTCACGTCAGACCAATTTATACCCTGACACATGTCCATATTTGGTAGCCTGTTGCCCTATTGACAACAGACACTCCATGAATGGCATGACAGGGAGAGGGATCTCCCGCATGGACATCTGTGCCTGCTGCCCATGAGAGGACAGCGGTGAGGACAGACAAACAGACAATGACAGGCTTCCTTTTGATCTTTTTCTCACAGATAAATCATAATAATATAACTGAAAATCACCACTGTGTCTGTGGAAGGCCAGTATGACACAATTCTATCTATTATCAATATAATGTTGATAATAACTACTCTATCTGAATATCCAGCTTTTTTGGGGGTATTCTAAATATTAAGTTATTATATTAATTTAGTGTCTATTTTTCTTGAAGGATCTCCTAATCAACAAAGTTTTAGATTGGCAGGACACATGTAGACTTACAGTAACTACCAAATGGAGACACCACTTGTGCTATACAGCTGGTGTCAGCAGCTGTTTGACTGTATTAGAAGCTCTAAACCCCACATTTCAGATTTGTCTGAACAAAGAGGGGGAAGCCACTACTGCAGACCAAACATTCCCATTTTAGTACACAGTGTGAGTGTGTCCCCCACTCCGAACAGTTTTACTGAATTTCATGCATATATATTCATTGACAGAAGCACACTGCTGGACTCACCATATGGCAAATAAAAAGATATTTTTTTGCAGCTGCATTAATAGATTTAATTAGCATAAAATCAATAAGTTTCCATAATTCTAATGAGCTGCTTGGACATTATTGATGTGGTCACCATGCAGCATGCTGTGTCTGCATATGGAAAATTTTGAAATGATTAAAAGTCATGCTATAGTCATGCTCTCTTGGTTTTCCATTTGCATTTTCCGCTTTGATTCACTTGTTTTAGAGAAATCCTAAACAAACCAAAGCATTCTTCAATTAATTTGTCTCAAAATTCAGACTATAACATGCAATATTATGTCAAAAGGTAACAGGGTGAAATTACTTTGGCCTGGGTTTAATATCAAAGGTTATGGCAGTGCATTGAATGTTTCTTCGCTGGCATTTTGCTCTTCCTCTGTCTGAACACATAGCGGCACCTCAAGCACCAACCAACGGCCTGGTAATTACCTTTTTATGTAATAAAAGTCAAGGCAATGTATAAGAAACCTTTATAGATAAATCAAAAGCAATGTTGATACTATTTGTTTTTTCCCAACATCAAAACAATGAAGAAAAAAGAACATCTCTTGTTGTGACACATGCCATATTCTTTCCTTATTTCTGCACTGAGGAAAGAACAAGACATAGGAAATGACATTGCCGGTTTGCTTGAAACAGACAGGGAGCAAGCTCTGAAGGCTGTGAAATAACATTGGCTAAGAGCAGTGGATGGTCCCACCACAAGGAGGACAAGACAAAAGGGCACAGCGAGCCATGAATCATATGCTGCTGTCACCCGACCCCGAGCCATAACCCTTCACTGTGTGACTCTTTGTTTTGGTCTTATGTAATGAATGGTAGGCTGTGGTCTGCTTTAAGCATCCTTTTGCCCCAGTATTCAAATAATGCTAACATTTTATGACCAGAGCTTAGTTAAGTCTGTCTATGGAGAGCAGAACTATTAAGATCAGGAGGGAACAGTGGACTTTCAACATGAGTTGGCCCTTGTGCCAAAATATAAAATTGTTCAGAAACTACATTTAAGTATTTGACTGGCTCACTATCCTTTTTCATAGTGTGTTCAGGTACTATCACTGCCAGGACAAGTGCTCCAGATGAATAGGGTGAATACTGGTAAAGTAGGACATTTTCTGATTATTTTTATGCATTATTTTTAAGTATGATCCAAATATCTCAGCCCTTCCTGTGATACTATTCTAAATAGCCTAAGAGCTCTTCTAAATTATACCAGCCCGTTCTTATTTGGAAGTCGTCAAATACTGCTGCTTTGTCAGTGATTTCGGCGTAAGATACCAACACCAAAAGCCACCTTTTGCGGCAGTGTGATATGCTGCTGGGTGGTGTCAGTTTGTAACACGGCCAGGCGGAACCTTTTGCGGTGTTATGATATGCCATTGTCGGCCTTATGGCACCTGTCATGGCCATATATCATGCGTACGAGTGGTGTCAATTGATATCATGATGGAACCTGTCATGGCTGTATGATACACCTCTGGATGGTTTCAGGTTGAAACGCTGACAGTAATGACATAATATAAGAGCAGGCAGAAATGATGGTGAATGGGTCCAACTAACAACTGTCTCTCACCCGGGAGCCTGGTGTTCGCTTCTCATATGATTGTAAAGCCAAACCATGATGTTTTTTCCTAAACCTAACCATGTGCCCCTGTTGCCTAAGCCGTGCTTTTGTTGAAATCCTAAGTTTGGTTGCAGCATGGTAGAATGTCAACAGCATATGCAGGAGGATACTTAGTGTAATATGTAGATGCAACATGTGACGACTTTGGATGAGAAGGTGTTGATTACTCAGAATAAAGAAGAAATAACCTTTTTTTAATGTAAAAGTTTGTATAACTTCATCATTATTCACCTCAGATCACTGTCATTTTACCACTGTCATTCTCTGAAAGGTTATTGAATATGATGACCTCAGTGCTTTTATTTACTAATTAAAATATCTACACATAAAGATAAAAATGATGAAGCCTAACTGTCTCATTTTACTCATTGTCCCACTTTACCAGTATTCACTATAGGTTGTATTGTTGTTGTTTCAGAGCAGCCACGGATGTGAACGGTTCATGCCAGAGCTGGGGTCACTCAGAGGCTGCTCAAAAAGTCCTGTAGTGTGACTTTTACTTTAGCTGTCGCAACTGAGATTAAATCATTGTGGCACAATCATTCTCCTCCTACCCAACAACACATTAGGATATCAGCCTCATTACTCAGCAAGTAGAGTTGAGATAATAAGGACAAAACCACCCAGAATACAAAAAAAACCCATTGATTTTCTCTGGGAATTTCACATCATAAACAGAGTACAAGCCCTTTTAAAGAACCCCGAGGCGCAGTCATTTGCCTGATGCAGGCAAGGTTTTGTACCTAAATCAATAATGTGTACATATATGGGAATGTCCTCTCGCTGGATTGTTGCATTTGAGCTGTTCATCAAAAACTCGCTCAATACAAATGGTCTGAGAGCACTTTGTTCTCTCCAACATGGTGCATTTATCTGTGCTGAGCGTCAGGGGCCATTTAAAGGTCACAGCAGAGAGAAGACATGAAACATATTGCTCAGTGAAAATTGGGTGTCCTCCCTCTCTCTGGCCCCTGCACTGAATACTGAGTGACAAGCTGTTGGCTTATGTTAAAGTCTTCAGCTTGGTACCTCAAAGCAGCACAAGGCTTGGATAACTGTCAGTGTGGCTGCAATTATACAGCAAATATTTGCATTATCTTTGATACTTTGGACAGTAAGTCTCACTTTCTTAAAATGCAGAGTTTTTATTTTTTTATACTTTTGAACATCTGTTATATAACATGTGTAAAGACATTTGGAAAAAAAACCCTGCTGATCTAGGAAAAGAGACTTAAAGATTTTTGAGCTGGTACATGTCGGTGTAAAAAAATGTTTATTTTTATTATCTAAAAGCCAAATGGTGAAATATACTCAAACAAAATGTAACCACATCAATATTTAAATATAAATGATTAAAATTGGGAAGGAAATATCTGCATGTAGTATCAATTGTATATAGAATGTCTCTCAAACCAATTAGGGTTGTAACAAATGGTTATTTTTATTTTATTTTTTTAAAATGTCACAAAATGAAAATGCCAATTAAAAGACCCCAGGCTGAAGTTTTCCTTTAATTTTAGTTTGTCCAATGAACTAGCTAAAAATAAAAATAAAAAATACTTTTTGCTAATTTCCAACCAGCTTTCTATCATAGCAATGTAGGTTGTATGTGAAATTGAACTATGGTAAACTAAATTTCCACCTCTGTAACTGTTCTCCACCTCTTGAGCAAAACCAAATGCCACTGCCCTTTTTCTGTTCTCCAGTTATGTAGCACTGATGTTGAAATTATTTATGTCTCTCTACTGCATAGGCATCTCTGATTTATTTTAAAAAAGACAATCTTTTCAGCAGTGTCACACCTCTTTGTGTCAAATCAATGTCCACCATGCTTAAAAATGTAAACTCTGTTTGCTAAAATCACAGCATGACCTCAGTGTCCTCAGTGCTAGCTACTGTCCTGCTTACCTTATAAAACTGTAGCTGAATTACTAAATTATCCAAAGTACAACCCTTTGAAAAAAACTCTAAATTTCTCATTAGGAAACGAGAAACCAAGAGAAGCCCTTCCTCTTGTGGCCCACTTCGAGGCCTTGCAAGCTGACATTTCCTCCCATAGCCATTTAGCAGTGTACCCACTCCACCTTGTGTGTTTGTGTGTGCATGTGTGTGAGTGTGAGGGTGAAATTACAGAGCAGTATGTGGTTAATTGAATGGGGAGGCCTATACTTATCCTCTCTCTCACTCTCTGCCTCCCAGGTCTCCTTGTAGCCAGTACAGTAGAAAGAGGCTTTTTCCACAGCCAGTCTCAGATCCCAATGAAAAATTCACCATCTCTCTCTCTCTCTCTCTCTCTCTCTCTCTCTCTCTCTCTCTCTCTCTCATAGCCTCTCAGTGAGGCACTGTCAGCTTGGCTTCAAGGCCTATTGCCTGCTGTGTCCTCTGCCAAGACTTTTGGGAGGAAAAACAGAGAAAGTTGAATTAAAATTGGCGATTTTTTTGGCAAGGGGCTTCTATCCTCAGGATGTTTGGGAGCAGAACTGGGCAGACAAAAAAGCAATCTAACTAGGTCTCCTATGACACTCACATAAATATTGCAATACACAGTCAGGCATTGGCCACTTCATTTTTTTTTGATGAATTTGTCTCAGATTATAACCCGCACTTTAAAGAATGAGTGAGATTTTGTCACTGTGAGCATCAGTCAAGAATGAGGGGGTAGAAAATGAGGTTAAAAAGTGCTTTGGATTGGAAATGAAATATTCATGAATCAAATTTAAATAAGCTACAGAATAGACAGCTATCCAGATTTGTAGGTAGGCTGCTCAGCAAGAGTATTTTGGTAATTCCTTATAGAGGTCCCTAAGTATTGAATCCTGAGCTATTTTGGTGGTAGCAGTGACTGCACAGTGCCACTTAAGAGCTTGTGAGTTTAGTACCCAAACACCTTGAAGAAGTTCAGCTAAATAGGCTTTTGCTCTCTGATAGTCTTGCATGTATTTGAACTATTTAATTGGGCTTCTTAAGCAACAAGATATTAAAAATTCCAACATATTGGCTTTTTTTTGCAATATGCAGCCCTCCCTATCTGCTTCAGGGATGTTGCATCAAAAGAGAATTTTCTGTCAAGGATCAATACAGCATTGCTTAAGGTATTGCACATTTTGCCCCCAAATAGTTCACTTGTACATCAATGTGCCATTCAGTTGCTGCTCTGCTGCCTCTCCTCATGACCCCCGTCTGCTCCTTTCTTTTGAACTGTGATTCTGTTTCATGTTTTGCTGTTCATCTCACTGGCTTCAAAAGTGCATTCCAAGATAAAAGTAGGAAAGGTGCCTCAGCTGGACTTTTCAGTCAAAGTAGGCCTCTACAGTGAACTTATTCTGAAGTTTGCTGTGATCTGAGTGTAAAGTTAGCTTGTGATATTAAAATGTATATAAAAACCCATAGGGACTCCTTTAGTGGCAAAAGTATACAGATTGTTTACTTAAAGTTAAAAGTAATACTACAGCGATGTAAAAGTACAAATGTGCCATATATGATTTTTATTATCACAGATGCATTAACATGTGAGCAGCATTTTTGTTTTGATTTCACGGTGCTTAAAAAGCTAAATCATGGGCAGCTTGTTATATTTCTGTATATAACCACAAGAGACTTATTTTAGAGCAGTCTTAACATTTTAACTTGTTCTTAATTTAGAAGTTCTATGTACTGTATATTTAGTATGAAAAAATAACTGCCAAATAACCTGTTTTTACAGCTGTCAGAATATAATGCAGTTGAGTATTGTAGTATTTATTCACAGGAATCAGAAATACTCAAACAAAGTAAAATTACCTCAAAACAATACTTAAGTACTGTACTTGAATGAATGTATTTAGTTACATTCTACCCGTAAACAACTCATTATTTCAAAATTGATTCATGGCAGTCACCTATAATCATCTTAACCTCTGACATTTTCACTTGGCTTTAAGTCTATTTTCCTTTCCTTTTTATCAGTAAGACAAATAAGCAGTATAAAATAAAACCTTTCATGAATTTTTTTTCCACAAAAGGATCAGCTTTTGTGAGAAACATTACCTCTGGCCTCAAAGCTCAGCAAAAGCTTTACTGAAGCAAACCAAGCTGACCCCAACAGCAGCAATGCGGTGAAGGGTGATTTAGGGTCACTAAATTAGTATGTGCCAGATAAAAATGGTAATTTACCATGATATTTCTCTAAAATGTTTGCTCAAGCACAAGCGTTCCCTCCCCTATTTGTCATGATAGCTCAGAGCATATTCAGTTGAGTCACATGGGTTGAAACTAACAACTAGCCTTAAAGAAATGGAATTAAACATAGCCAGATGTCCCTCTGAGATATGGCATGGTATAATAACATGGACCTAATTTGACTTTAGGTCAAAGTTAAAGTTTCATGGCTGCTGATCTAACAATGACAAGAAAAAAATGGGAAGGAGTGCATGGAGGACATATGCATCAGTGGAATAAAGGAATATCACAAGCAAAAACAAAGAATAACACTCGATTTATAAAATTAATCATTAGGATTTAACAAAATACACTTATTTGCATTCTTGCCAAGAGTTAGATGAGGAGAGTAATGCTACTGTCATGTTCACATGCCAATATAGCTGAGCATAAAGACAGGGAACTCTATCCATTTACAACAGTGTCAATGTGAAAGTGGTAAAAAAAAAATCCAAAATGCACATTATCCAATATACCAGATGAATTATACTCACTTTCCCATGCATTCAAAGCTCTTTGTTAAGAACTTCTCACCCTTTCCTCTGGGTGTTGGCTTTCTAAATTCAATAACTTACTCAGGCATGAACCCAAAATGTCAAAACTTCAGTGCAACCATCCGGCACTTGGAGCCACTGAATCATACTTTTTCACAGGGTTTTTCTTTTTTGGTCAAAACTTCAGTCTTTGCTTTCAAACGTTCCAATGGAAAAAAGGAGATATAAACCTTGATTACAGATCCTCAAAACTTTCATGACAATTTTACTTGTTAAGCCCATACCGCAGCCGCAAGTGACCCCATGGCCCTCATTATAAGACACAATGAGTGATTCTTAGACAATATGTTAGTAGTACTCTTTTAGCCACAGGGTCACACAATTTCAGGTACCATTGTAAAGGTTTACAGTTTTGGCAAGATAAATTGATGTTTCATCTTTCAGAGTGAGCAGCTGTCTCACACTTTGTGCCACTAAGTCATTTTACTTCAATAATTATTTTCTAAGTGCTTTTCAATCTTTTGCTGACTTCTGACAAAAGCACACACTGTTTTTTAAAACTATTTATGAAAGTTTAATTAGTTTACTTTATAGTTTGTTGTCTGGGAGTGTCAGGATACATATGGTTAATGACAAAAAAATGGCCTACAAACATCAAAATGTCATAGTTTAGTATATCGTCAAAAATGGCACCAAAACTTCCTAGTATAGCATGTTGTCAAAAATTTCAAAACGTAGTATGTATGTCTGGCACAAAAACGTCATAGTATGTAGGTCTGGCACAAAGATGTTATCATAAAGCATGTTGTCCAAAATGACACCAAAATGTCATAGTATAGCTTGTCGTCAAAAATTTCAACAAAACTTCATATGCGATCAAAAATGGCACCAAAGCGTCACAGTGCAGTATGTCGCTAAAAATTTCATAGTATTGTGTGTTGTCAAAAATGGCACCAAAATGTCATAGTATAGCATGCCATCAAATATTTCACCACATCATATTATTATATGTCATCAAAAATTTTACCAAACTGTCAAAAAAGGCACCAAAATGTGATAGTTACCCAAAAACATCATAGTGTAGTATGTTGTCAAATATAACCCCAAAACATCATAGTATAGTATATCATCAAAATGGCACAAAAACGTCATAGTATAGTATGTCGTCAAATATAAACCCAAAACATTATAGTACAGTATGTCGTCAAAAATGGCCCAAAATGGTACAAAAAAAGTCATATTATAGTATGTCGTCAAAAATGGCCCAAAATGGCACAAAAACGTCTTAGTGTAGTATGTTGTCAAAAATGACCCAAAAATATCATAATATAGTATGTTGTCAAAAATGGCATAAAATGGCACAAAAACATCATACTATTGTATGGTGTCAAAAATGCCATAAAATGGCACAAAAACTTCATAATATAGTATGTCATCATAAATGACCCATAAACATCATACTATAGTATGTCCTCAAAAATGGCACAAAAATATAAAAACAGCATGTCAAGAAACGTCATAGTTAAGCATGTTGAAAAAACGGCCAAAAACATCATAATATGAAATGTTGAATAAACGATCAAACATGACATTGTTAAGTATGCTAAAATATGGCATGTCAAAAAACAGCCCAAAACGACTTAGTATAGTATGTCGAAAAATATCAAAATATGAAAAGTTAAAACGCAAAGTACCGCATGTGAAGACACATCATAGTCAAAAAAATGGCTGAAAAACACATAGTATAGCATGTTGAGACATGTCATGGTATAGCATGTTGAAAAAACGCCCTAAAAAGTAGATATATAGCATGTCGAAAAAACATCATAGTATAGTATATTGAAAATTTTCATGACATGATATGTCGAAAAAAACAACTGAAAACCACATAGTATAGCATCTTGACACAGGTCATACTATGTCATGCAGAAGTAATCTTCAACAGCATCTTAATATAACGTCGAAAAAACAGTATGTCGAAAAATGACAAAATATAACATGTCATGTCATAGTATATTATATCCAAAACAAGACAAAAACAACTCATAATATAGAATGTCAAAAAAGTCATAGTTTAGCATGTTTTAAAAATCGGCTGAAAACCACAAAGTACAGCATGTCAAGACACTTCATAGTTTAGCATGTTGAACATATGAAATGCTGCAAAAAGAGCTATAAAACCACATAGTAAAGCATGTCAAGACGCGTCATAGTATATTACGTTAATATCAAGACCAAAAAAACTAATCATAAAGCAGGTAAAAATCAAAGCTGCAAGCAGCAATGAATGGGCCCTCACACCCCGACATTTGTTGGGGTACTGGTGGCACTTCAAATAAAGCATCGACTAATTCTGTAAAAGTCAGATAATATATGCAGATTTTGGACCCTGGAGTAAGCGATTACACATGGTGTAGTACTTCCACCACCAGCAGAGGAGAGACAAATTCCATGTCATCTTTGTGGACATCATTTGTTGACTAAACCATGTAAATATCATGTAAATCCAATGATAATTGTCCCTCAAGGCTTACTTCTTTTTGCCAGTAGGTGGCGCTATTATGACTAGTTAATATTGTCATAGATATGTGTTCAGGGCGGGACCCTTTTAAAACGTATAAGGTTTTAGGCAGATCAGACAATGTACACCAAAGTTACAACAATGTCTTGTTTTTATGCGAAACATCAAAATTGTGCACCTCATAACGAGAAAACCGTAAAAGTTTTGGTTTGAGAATGGACACACCAATTCTGAAGTCCTGTAGGACAAGATGAGAAGTACGAGGACCGAAATCGCCAAAAAGTAGCACAAAATTCAAAATGGCTAACTTTCTGTTGGGTTTGGGGGTGGGTCCAAGAGACTTTTTTGTGCGTCTGCGTACCACATAGTAAAGCATGTCGAGACATGTCAAAGTTTATTATTTTGAAACAAGACCAAAACCCTCATCATATAGAATGTTGAACAAACAGCCGAAAACAACACAATCAAAATATATATCAAAATATGGCATGTCGAAAAAAGGCCCAAAACATCATAATATAGTATGTCGAAAAATGTACCAAAGACCACACAGTATAGTGTGAAAAATTTCAAAATATGTCATGTGAAAACGGCTGAAAACCTCATGTAATAGCATGTCGAGACACGTCATAGTATAACATGTCGAAAGAAAGGCCAAAAAATCACGTTGGAAAACAGGCTTAAAACCACATAGTATTGCATTTCTAGACAGGTAATAAACTACATCATGCCAAAAAAAATGGCCGAAAATGTCATAGTATAGCATGTTGACCAGGATGATGAGAAAATCTTCATATTATAGTGTGTTGTCCGAAATGATGAAAAACATTATAGTATAGTAGTAGTAGCCGCAAAAATTTCTGAATATAGCATGTCAAAAAAATATAGCCATAAACATAATCATATAGCATGTCAAAAAATCGACTGAAAACAACATGACAACCAAATATGACGTTGGAAAAAAAAGCAGAAAAACACATTTTATGTCATGTTGGGACATGTCATAGTATAGCATGTCAAAAAAAAAAAAATAGCCAAATATATAGTAGAAGAAGGTAGAAAGTAGTTTTATTCATCATCTTTTTATTAAACATAGTTCAATCTACATCTTTTGGAGTAAAACAAGGAATTGAGGAGTCTCACAGCCTGAGGAAAGAAGCTGTTCGTAGTCTAATGGTTGTGCAGCGGACACTTCTGTATTTTTTTTCCAGATGGCAGCAGGGTGAACAGGCTGTGTCTGGGGTTGCTGCTGTCTTTCAGTATTCTTTGGCCTCTGTGCAGATACCTCATTTGACTGAGGTTACTGATACTCTGTGAATGGAAGCGACATAGTATATGTTGACATCTCAAAATATAACATGTTGGAAAAAGAAATAAAAACCACATTGTATAGCATGTTTTTTGGTTGTTTTTCATGTCATATTATGGTGTTTTTGGACGTTTTTGCAATATTCTAAGCAATGGCATGTCTCGGCAGGCTATTTAATGCTATGTCAAGGTGTTTTCAGCTGGTTTTGGGATATATTTTGAAATTGTTGCCTATACAGCCTTGCCTTTTAAGGGCACTTTTTGGAACTGCCATATCATTATTAGTTTTTACCGTTTTTGCAACATTCTAAGCTATCGCGTGTCTCAGCAGGCTTCTTTATGCTGTTTTCAGCTGTTTTTGGAACGTGTCATGTTTTGACAGTTTTGCCATACCTGTCATTTTTTGGACATTATTAGGGTGTTTTTGGCTGTTTTTGCAATATTCTATTCTGTGGCATGTCTCCACACGAAATGTTATGCTGTTTTGAGGTGTTTTAAGCTGTTTTTGGGACATGTCATATTTTGACATTTTTCCATACTATAGCCTTGCCTTTTCGGTCATTTTTTGAACATGCAGTATTAGCATGTTTTTGGCCGTTTTTGCAACATTCTATGCTACAGCGTGTTTTGGCACGCTATTTTAAGCTGTTTTGAGGCATTTTCATCTGTTTTTGGGACATGTCATATTTTGACATTTTTCCATACTATAGCCTTGCCTTTTCGGTCATTTTTTGGACATGCAGTATTAGCATGTTTTTGGCCGTTGTTGCAACATTCTATGCTACAGCGTGTTTTGGCACAGTATTTTAAGCTGTTTTGAGGTGTTTTAAGCTGTTTTTGGGACATGTCATATTTTGACATTTTTCCATACTATAGCCTTGCCTTTTCTGTCATTTTTTTGGACATGCAGTATTAGCATGTTTTTTGGTCGTTTTTGCAACATTCTATGCTATGCGTGTTTTGGCACGCTATTTTAAGCTGTTTTGAGGTGTTTTAAGCTGTTTTTGGGACATGTCATATTTTGACATTTTTCCATACTATAGCCTTGCCTTTTCGGTCATTTTTTGGACATGCAGTATTAGCATGTTTTTGGCCGTTTTTGCAACATTCTATGCTATGCTCATGTTTTGGCACGCTATTTTAAGCTGTTTTGAGGTGTTTTCAGCTGTTTTTGGGACATGTCATATTTTGACATTTTTCCATACTATAGCCTTGCCTTTTCGGTCATTTTTTGGACATGCAGTATTAGCATGTTTTTGGCCGTTTTTGCAACATTCTTGCTATGGCGTGTTTTGGCACGCTATTTTAAGCTGTTTTGAGGTGTTTTAAGCTGTTTTTGGGACATGTCATATTTTGACATTTTTCCATACTATAGCCTTGCCTTTTCGGTCATTTTTTGGACATGCATTTTTTTGCATGTTTTTGCCGTTTTTGCAACATTTCTATGCTATGGCGTGTTTTGGCACGCTATTTTAAGCTGTTTTGAGGTGTTTTCAGCTGTTTTTTGGGACATGTCATATTTTGACATTTTTCCATACTATAGCCTTGCCTTTTCGGTCATTTTTTGAACATGCAGTATTAGCATGTTTTTTGGCCGTTTTTGCAACATTCTATGCTACAGCGTGTTTTGGCACGCTATTTTAAGCTGTTTTGAGGTGTTTTCAGCTGTTTTTGGGACATGTCATATTTTGACATTTTTCCATACTATAGCCTTGCCTTTTCGGTCATTTTTTGGACATGCAGTATTAGCATGTTTTTGGCCGTTTTTGCAACATTCTATGCTATGGCGTGTTTTGGCACGCTATTTTAAGCTGTTTTGAGGTGTTTTCAGCTGTTTTTGGGACATGTCATATTTTGACATTTTTCCATACTATAGCCTTGCCTTTTCGGTCATTTTTTTGGACATGCAGTATTAGCATGTTTTTTGGCCGTTTTTTTGCAACATTCTATGCTACAGCGTGTTTTGGCACGCTATTTTAAGCTGTTTTGAGGTGTTTTCAGCTGTTTTTGGGACATGTCATATTTTGACATTTTTCCATACTATAGCCTTGCCTTTTCGGTCATTTTTTTGGACATGCAGTATTAGCATGTTTTTTGGCCGTTTTTGCAACATTCTATGCTATGGCGTGTTTTGGCACGCTATTTTAAGCTGTTTTGAGGTGTTTTCAGCTGTTTTTGGGACATGTCATATTTTGACATTTTTCCATACTATAGCCTTGCCTTTTCGGTCATTTTTTGGACATGCAGTATTAGCATGTTTTTGGCCGTTTTTGCAACATTCTATGCTATGGCGTGTTTGGCACGCTATTTTAAGCTGTTTTTGAGGTGTTTTAAGCTGTTTTTGGGACATGTCATATTTTGACATTTTTTCCATACTATAGCCTTGCCTTTTCGGTCATTTTTTGGACATGCAGTATTAGCATGTTTTTGGCCGTTTTTGCAACATTCTATGCTATGGCGTGTTTTGGCACGCTATTTTAAGCTGTTTTGAGGTGTTTTAAGCTGTTTTTGGGACATGTCATATTTTGACATTTTTCCATACTATAGCCTTGCCTTTTCGGTCATTTTTTTTTGGACATGCAGTATTAGCATGTTTTTGGCCGTTTTTGCAACATTCTATGCTATGGCGTGTTTTGGCACGCTATTTTAAGCTGTTTTGAGGTGTTTTCAGCTGTTTTTGGGACATGTCATATTTTGACATTTTTTCCATACTATAGCCTTGCCTTTTCGGTCATTTTTTTTTTCAACATGCAGTATTAGCATGTTTTTTTGGCCGTTTTTGCAACATTCTATGCTATGGCGTGTTTTGGCACGCTATTTTAAGCTGTTTTGAGGTGTTTTCAGCTGTTTTTGGGACATGTCATATTTTGACATTTTTTCCATACTATAGCCTTGCCTTTTCGGTCATTTTTTGGACATGCAGTATTTAGCATGTTTTTGGCCGTTTTTTTGCAACATTCTATGCTATGGCGTGTTTTGGCACGCTATTTTAAGCTGTTTTGAGGTGTTTTCAGCTGTTTTTTGGGACATGTCATATTTTGACATTTTTCCATACTATAGCCTTGCCTTTTCGGTCATTTTTTCAACATGCATTTTATTGTGTGTTTTTGGCCGTTTTTGCAACATTCTATGCTATGGCGTGTGTTTTGGCACGCTATTTTAAGCTGTTTTGAGGTTTTTTCAGCTGTTTTTGGGACATGTCATATTTTGACATTTTTCCATACTATAGCCTTGCCTTTTCGGTCATTTTTTGGACATGCAGTATTAGCATGTGTTTTTGGCCGTTTTTGCAACATTCTATGCTATGGCGTGTTTTGGCACGCTATTTTAAGCTGTTTTGAGGTGTTTTCAGCTGTTTTTGGGACATGTCATATTTTGACATTTTTGCCATACTATAGCCTTGCTTTTTTTCGGTCATTTTTTGGACATGCAGTTTGTTTTTTGGCCGTTTTTGCAACATTCTATGCTATGGCGTGTTTTGGCACGCTATTTTAAGCTGTTTTGAGGTGTTTTAAGCTGTTTTTGGGACATGTCATATTTTGACATTTTTCCATACTATAGCCTTGCCTTTTCGGTCATTTTTTGGACATGCATTATTAGCATGTTTTTGGCCGTTTTTTTGCAACATTCTATGCTATGGCGTGTTTTGGCACGCTATTTTAAGCTGTTTTGAGGTGTTTTTAAGCTGTTTTTGGGACATGTCATATTTTGACATTTTTCCATACTATAGCCTTGCCTTTTCGGTCATTTTTGGACATGCAGTATTTGCATGTTTTTGGCATTTTTGCAACATTCTATGCTATGGCGTGTTTTGGCACGCTATTTTAAGCTGTTTTGAGGTGTTTTAAGCTGTTTTTGGGACATGTCATATTTTGACATTTTTTCCATACTATAGCCTTGCCTTTTTTTCGGTCATTTTTTGGACATGCATTTTATTGCATGTTTTTGGCCGTTTTTGCAACATTCTATGCTATGGCGTGTTTTGGCACGCTATTTTAAGCTGTTTTGAGGTGTTTTCAGCTGTTTTTGGGACATGTCATATTTTGACATTTTTTTTTGCCATACTATAGCCTTGCCTTTTCGGTCATTTTTTGGACATGCAGTATTTATGCATGTTTTTGGCGTTTTTGCAACATTCTATGCTACTATGGCGTGTTTTGGCACGCTATTTTATGCTGTTTTGAGGTGTTTTTTCAGCTGTTTTTGGGACATGTCATATTTTGACATTTTTCCATACTATAGCCTTGCCTTTTTCGGTCATTTTTTCAACATGCATTTTTTATTAGCATGTTTTTGGCCGTTTTTTTTGCAACATTCTATGCTATGGCGTGTTTTGGCACGCTATTTTAATGCTGTTTTGAGGTGTTTTTAAGCTGTTTTTGGGACATGTCATATTTTGACATTTTTCCATACTATAGCCTTGCCTTTTCGGTCATTTTTTGGACATGCATTTTTATGCATGTTTTTTGGCCGTTTTTTGCAACATTCTATGCTATGGCGTGTTTTGGCACGCTATTTTAAGCTGTTTTGAGGTGTTTTCAGCTGTTTTTGGGACATGTCATATTTTGACATTTTTCCATACTATAGCCTTGCCTTTTTTCGGTCATTTTTTGGACATGCATTTTTATGGTGTTTTTTGGCCGTTTTTGCAACATTCTATGCTATGGCGTGTTTTGGCACGCTATTTTAATGCTGTTTTGAGGTGTTTTTTCAGCTGTTTTTGGGACATGTCATATTTTGACATTTTTCCATACTATAGCCTTGCCTTTTCGGTCATTTTTTGGACATGCATTTTTATGCATTTTTTTGGCCGTTTTTGCAACATTCTATGCTATGGCGTGTTTTGGCACGCTATTTTAAGCTGTTTTGAGGTGTTTTCAGCTTTTTTGGGACATGTCATATTTTGACATTTTTGCCATACTATAGCCTTGCCTTTTCGGTCATTTTTTTTCAACATGCATTTTTTATGTGTTTTTGGCCGTTTTTGCAACATTCTATGCTATGGCGTGTTTTGGCACGCTATTTTAAGCTGTTTTGAGTGTTTTCAGCTGTTTTTTGGGACATGTCATATTTTTGACATTTTTCCATACTATAGCCTTGCCTTTTCGGTCATTTTTTGAACATGCAGTATTTTGCATGTTTTTGGCCGTTTTTGCAACATTCTATGCTATGGCGTGTTTGGCACGCTATTTTAAGCTGTTTTGAGGTGTTTTCAGCTGTTTTTTGGGACATGTCATATTTGACATTTTTGACATTTTTGCCATACTATAGCCTTGCCTTTTCGGTCATTTTTTTTGGACACATGCATTTTTTGTTGTTTTTGGCCGTTTTTTTTGCAACATTCTATGCTATGGCGTGTTTTGGCACGCTATTTTAAGCTGTTTTGAGGTGTTTTCAGCTGTTTTTGGGACATGTCATATTTTGACATTTTTCCATACTATAGCCTTGCCTTTTTCGGTCATTTTTTGGACATGCATTTTTTAGCATGTTTTTGGCCGTTTTTGCAACATTCTATGCTATGGCGTGTTTTGGCACGCTATTTTATGCTGTTTTGAGTGTGTTTTAAGCTGTTTTTTTTTGGGACATGTCATATTTTGACATTTTTCCATACTATAGCCTTGCCTTTTCGGTCATTTTTTCAACATGCATTTTATTTGCATGTTTTTGGCCGTTTTTGCAACATTCTATGCTATGGCGTGTTTTGGCACGCTATTTTAAGCTGTTTTGAGTGTTTTCAGCTGTTTTTGGGACATGTCATATATTTTGACATTTTTCCATACTATAGCCTTGCCGGTCATTTTTTTCGGTCATTTTTTTCAACATGCAGTTTTTTGCATGTTTTTGGCCGTTTTTTTGCAACATTCTATGCTATGGCGTGTTTTTTGGCACGCTATTTTATGCTGTTTTGAGGTGTTTTCAGCTGTTTTTGGGACATGTCATATTTTGACATTTTTCCATACTATAGCCTTGCCTTTTCGGTCATTTTTTGGACATGCATTTTTGCATTGTTTTTTTTGGCCGTTTTTTTGCAACATTCTATGCTGGCGTGTTTTGGCACGCTATTTTATGCTGTTTTGAGGTGTTTTCAGCTGTTTTTTTGGGACATGTCATATTTTGACATTTTTCCATACTATAGCCTTGCCTTTTCGGTCATTTTTTGGACATGCATTTTATTAGCATGTTTTTGGCCGTTTTTGCAACATTCTATGCTGCTATGGCGTGTTTGGCACGCTATTTTATGCTGTTTTGAGGTGTTTTCAGCTGTTTTTGGGACATGTCATATTTTGACATTTTTTTCCATACTATAGCCTTGCCTTTTTGGTCGGTCATTTTTTCAACATGCAGTTTTATGGTGTTTTTGGCCGTTTTTTGCAACATTCTATGCTATGGCGTGTTTTGGCACGCTATTTTATGCTGTTTTTTGAGGTGTTTTCAGCTGTTTTTGGGACATGTCATATTTTGACATTTTTGCCATACTATAGCCTTGCCTTTTCGGTCATTTTTTTGGACATGCATTTTTTATTTTGTTTTTGGCCGTTTTTTGCAACATTCTATGCTGCTATGGCGTGTTTTGGCACGCTATTTTATGCTGTTTTGAGGTGTTTTCAGCTGTTTTTGGGACATGTCATATTTTGACATTTTTGCCATACTATAGCCTTGCCTTTTCGGTCATTTTTTTTTGGACATGCATTATTATGCATGTTTTTGGCCGTTTTTTTGCAACATTCTATGCTATGGCGTGTTTTGGCAGCTATTTTAATGCTGTTTTGAGGTGTTTTTCAGCTGTTTTTGGGACATGTCATATTTTGACATTTTTCCATACTATAGCCTTGCCTTTTCGGTCATTTTTTGGACATGCATTTTTTTATGTTTGTTTTTGGCCGTTTTTTTTGCAACATTCTATGCTATGGCGTGTTTTGGCACGCTATTTTATGCTGTTTTGAGGTGTTTTCAGCTGTTTTTGGGACATGTCATATTTTGACATTTTTGCCATACTATAGCCTTGCCTTTTCGGTCATTTTTTTTTCAACATGCATTTTTTGCATGTTTTTTGGCCGTTTTTTGCAACATTCTATGCTGGCATGGCGTGTTTGGCACGCTATTTTATGCTTTTGAGGTGTTTTCAGCTGTTTTTGGGACATGTCATATTTTGACATTTTTTCCATACTATAGCCTTGCCTTTTCGGTTTTTTTTTTTCAACATGCATTTTTTTAGGTGTGTTTTTTGGCCGTTTTTGCAACATTCTATGCTATGGCGTGTCTTGGCACGCTATTTTTTTATGCTGTTTTGAGGTGTTTTCAGCTGTTTTTGGGACATGTCATATTTTGACATTTTTCCATACTATAGCCTTGCCTTTTCGGTCATTTTTTTTTTGGACATGCATTATTTGTTTTTTGGCCGTTTTTGCAACATTCTATGCTATGGCGTGTTTTGGCACGCTATTTTTTATGCTGTTTTGAGGTGTTTTCAGCTGTTTTTGGGACATGTCATATTTTGACATTTTTTCCATACTATAGCCTTGCCTTTTCGGTCATTTTTTTGGACATGCATTTTTTAGCATGTTTTTGGCGTTTTTGCAACATTCTATGCTATGGCGTGTTTTGGCACGCTATTTTAAGCTGTTTTGAGGTGTTTTCAGCTGTTTTTGGGACATGTCATATTTTGACATTTTTGCCATACTATAGCCTTGCTTTTTTCGGTCATTTTTGGACATGCATTTTTATGTGTTTTTTGGCCGTTTTTGCAACATTCTATGCTACGGCGTGTTTTGGCACGCTATTTTATGCTGTTTTTGAGGTGTTTTCAGCTGTTTTTGGGACATGTCATATTTTGACATTTTTGCCATACTATAGCCTTGCTTTTTTTCGGTCATTTTTTTTTGGACATGCATTTATTTGCATGTTTTTGGCCGTTTTTTGCAACATTCTATGCTATGGCGTGTTTTGGCACGCTATTTTAATGCTGTTTTGAGGTGTTTTCAGCTGTTTTTGGGACATGTCATATTTTGACATTTTTGCCATACTATAGCCTTGCCTTTTCGGTCATTTTTTCAACATGCATATTTTATGCATTTTTTTGGCCGTTTTTTGCAACATTCTATGCTATGGCGTGTTTTGGCACGCTATTTTAATGCTGTTTTGAGGTGTTTTCAGCTGTTTTTGGGACATGTCATATTTTTGACATTTTTGCCATACTATAGCCTTGCCTTTTCGGTCATTTTTTTTTGGACATGCATTATTATGTGTTTTTGGTGTGTTTTTGCAACATTCTATGCTATGGCGTGTTTTGGCACGCTATTTTAATGCTGTTTTGAGGTGTTTTCAGCTGTTTTTGGGACATGTCATATTTTGACATTTTTGCCATACTATAGCCTTGCCTTTTTTCGGTCATTTTTTGGACATGCATTATTTAGGTGTTTTTTTGGCCGTTTTTGCAAACATTCTATGCTACGCGTGTTTTGGCACGCTATTTTAAGCTGCTGTTTTGAGGTGTTTTCAGCTGTTTTTGGGACATGTCATATTTTGACATTTTTCCATACTATAGCCTTGCCTTTTCGGTCATTTTTTGGACATGCATTTTTTATGTGTTTTTGGCCATTTTTTGCAACATTCTATGCTATGGCGTGTTTTGGCGCTATTTTATGCTTTTTGAGGTTTTTCAGCTGTTTTTTGGGACATGTCATATTTTGACATTTTTGCCATACTATAGCCTTGCCTTTTCGGTCATTTTTTGGACATGCATTTTTTTAGCATGTTTTTGCCGTTTTTTTGCAACATTCTATGCTATGGCGTGTTTTGGCACGCTATTTTATGCTGTTTTGAGGTGTTTTCAGCTGTTTTTGGGACATGTCATATTTTGACATTTTTCCATACTATAGCCTTGCCTTTTTCGGTCATTTTTTGGACATGCATTTTATTGGTGTTTTTGGCCGTTTTTTTGCAACATTCTATGCTATGGCGTGTTTTGGCACGCTATTTTATGCTGTTTTGAGGTGTTTTCAGCTGTTTTTGGGACATGTCATATTTTGACACATTTTTGCCCATACTATAGCCTTGCCTTTTTTCGGTCATTTTTTTTTTGGACATGCATTTTTTGTGTTTTTTTTGTTTTTGCAACATTCTATGCTATGGCGTGTTTTGGCACGCTATTTTATGCTGTTTTGAGGTGTTTTCAGCTGTTTTTGGGACATGTCATATTTTGACACATTTTTCCATACTATAGCCTTGCCTTTTCGGTCATTTTTTCAACATGCATATTTTTATGTTTTTTTTTCCGTTTTTGCAACATTCTATGCTATGGCGTTTTTTGGCGCTATTTTATGCTGTTTTGAGGTGTTTTCAGCTGTTTTTGGGACATGTCATATTTTGACATTTTTCCATACTATAGCCTTGCCTTTTCGGTCATTTTTTTTGGACATGCATGCATTTTTGTTTTTTTGGCCGTTTTTGCAACATTCTATGCTATGGCGTGTTTTGGCACGCTATTTTATGCTGTTTTTGAGTGTTTTCAGCTGTTTTTGGGACATGTCATATTTTGACATTTTTTTGCCATACTATAGCCTTGCCTTTTCGGTCATTTTTTTGGACATGCATTTTTTTAGCATGTTTTTGGCCGTTTTTTTTGCAACATTCTATGCTATGGCGTGTTTTGGCACGCTATTTTAATGCTGTTTTGAGGTGTTTTCAGCTGTTTTTTGGGACATGTCATATTTTGACATTTTTGCCATACTATAGCCTTGCCTTTTTCGGTCATTTTTTGGACATGCAGTATTAGCATGTTTGGCCGTTTTTGCAACATTCTTGCTATGCTATGGCGTGTTTTGGCACGCTATTTTATGCTGTTTTGAGGTGTTTTCAGCTGTTTTTGGGACATGTCATATTTTGACATTTTTGCCATACTATAGCCTTGCCTTTTCGGTTTTTTTCATTTTTTTTGGACATGCAGTATTATGGTGTTTTTGGCCGTTTTTTTTTGCAACATTCTATGCTATGGCGTGTTTTGGCACGCTATTTTATGCTGTTTTGAGGTGTTTTCAGCTGTTTTTGGGACATGTCATATTTTGACATTTTTGCCATACTATAGCCTTGCCTTTTTGGTCATTTTTTTGGACATGCATTTTTATGGTGTTTTTGGCCGTTTTTTGCAACATTCTATGCTACATGGCGTGTTTTGGCACGCTATTTTATGCTGTTTTGAGGTGTTTTCAGCTGTTTTTGGGACATGTCATATTTTGACATTTTTGCCATACTATAGCCTTGCCTTTTCGGTCATTTTTTGGACATGCAGTATTATGTTTTTTGGCTTTTTTTTGCAACATTCTATGCTATGGCGTGTTTTGGCACGCTATTTTTAAGCTGTTTTGAGGTGTTTTCAGCTGTTTTTGGGACATGTCATATTTTGACATTTTTGCCATACTATAGCCTTGCCTTTTCGGTCATTTTTTTCAACATTTTTATTGTTTTTTGGTGTTTTTGGCCGTTTTTTTTTGCAACATTCTATGCTATGGCGTGTTTGGCACGCTATTTTATGCTGTTTTGAGGTGTTTTCAGCTGTTTTTGGGACATGTCATATTTTGACATTTTTGCCATACTATAGCCTTGCCTTTTCGGGTCATTTTTTGGACATGCATTGCATTTTTTGTGTTTTTGGCCGTTTTTGCAACATTCTATGCTATGGCGTGTTTTGGCACGCGCTATTTTATGCTGTTTTGAGGTGTTTTCAGCTGTTTTTGGGACATGTCATATTTTGACATTTTTCCATACTATAGCCTTGCCTTTTCGGTCATTTTTTCAACATGCATTTTATGGTGTTTTTGGCCGTTTTTTTTTTGCAACATTCTATGCTATGGCGTGTTTTGGCACGCTATTTTATGCTGTTTTGAGTGTGTTTTCAGCTGTTTTTGGGACATGTCATATTTTGACATTTTTGCCATACTATAGCCTTGCCTTTTCGGTCATTTTTTGGACATGCATTTTATTAGCATGTTTTTGGCTGTTTTTTTTGCAACATTCTATGCTATGGCGTGTTTTGGCACGCTATTTTATGCTGTTTTGAGGTGTTTTTCAGCTGTTTTTGGGACATGTCATATTTTGACATTTTTTTTGCCATACTATAGCCTTGCCTTTTCGGTCATTTTTTTTGGACATGCATTATTATGCATGTTTTTTTGGCCGTTTTTGCAACATTCTATGCTATGGCGTGTTTTGGCACGCTATTTTATGCTGTTTTGAGGTGTTTTCAGCTGTTTTTGGGACATGTCATATTTTGACATTTTTCCATACTATAGCCTTGCTTTTTCGGTCATTTTTTGACATGCATTTTTTTATGTGTGTTTTTGGCCGTTTTTTTTGCAACATTCTATGCTATGGCGTGTTTTGGCACGCTATTTTTTATGCTGTTTTGAGTGTTTTCAGCTGTTTTTGGGACATGTCATTTTGACATTTTTGCCATACTATAGCCTTGCTTTTTCGGTCATTTTTTGGACATGCATTATTATGGTGTTTTTGGCCGTTTTTTGCAACATTCTATGCTATGGCGTGTTTTGGCACGCTATTTTATGCTGTTTTGAGGTGTTTTCAGCTGTTTTTGGGACATGTCATATTTTGACATTTTTCCATACTATAGCCTTGCCTTTTCGGTCATTTTTTGGACATGCATTTTTATGTGTGTTTTTGGCCGTTTTTTTTGCAACATTCTATGCTATGGCGTGTTTTGGCACGCTATTTTATGCTGTTTTTTTGAGGTGTTTTCAGCTGTTTTTGGGACATGTCATTTTTGACATTTTTTCCATACTATAGCCTTGCCTTTTCGGGTCATTTTTTGACACATGCATTTTTATGGTGTGTTTTTGCCGTTTTTTGCAAACATTCTATGCTATGGCGTGTTTTGGCACGCTATTTTAATGCTGTTTTGAGGTGTTTTCAGCTGTTTTTTTTTGGGACATGTCATATTTTGACATTTTTGCCATACTATAGCCTTGCCTTTTTTTCGGTCATTTTTTGGACATGCATTTATTAGCATGTTTTTGGCCGTTTTTTTTGCAACATTCTATGCTATGTGTGTGTTTGGCACGCTATTTTATGCTGTTTTGAGGTGTTTTCAGCTGTTTTTGGGACATGTCATATTTTGACATTTTTGCCATACTATAGCCTTGCCTTTTCGGTTTTTTTTTTGGACATGCATTTTTTTGTTTTTTTGGCCGTTTTTGCAACATTCTATGCTATGGCGTGTTTTGGCACGCTATTTTTATGCTGTTTTGAGGTGTTTTTCAGCTGTTTTTGGGACATGTCATATTTTGACATTTTTCCATACTATAGCCTTGCCTTTTCGGTCATTTTTTTTCACACATGCATTATTAGTTTGTTTTTGGCCGTTTTTTGCAACATTCTATGCTATGGCGTTTTGGCACGCTATTTTAATGCTTTTTTGAGGTGTTTTCAGCTGTTTTTGGGACATGTCATATTTTGACATTTTTCCATACTATAGCCTTGCCTTTTCGGTCATTTTTTGGACATGCATTTTTGTGTTTTTTGGCTTTTTTTTGCAACATTCTATGCTGCATGGCGTGTTTTGGCACGCGCTATTTTATGCTGTTTTGAGGTGTTTTCAGCTGTTTTTTTTTGGGACATGTCATATTTTGACATTTTTGCCATACTATAGCCTTGCCTTTTCGGTCATTTTTTTTTTTGGACATGCATTTTTTGTTTTTTGGTTTTTTTTGCAACATTCTATATGGCGTGTTTTGGCACGCTATTTTATGCTGTTTTTTTGAGTGTTTTTCAGCTGTTTTTGGGACATGTCATATTTTGACATTTTTGCCATACTATAGCCTTGCCTTTTCGGTCATTTTTTTTGGACATGCATTTATTTATGGTGTTTTTGGCCGTTTTTTGCAACATTCTATGCTATGGCGTGTTTTGGCACGCTATTTTATGCTGTTTTGTGTGTTTTCAGCTGTTTTTTTGGGACATGTCATATTTTGACATTTTTCCATACTATAGCCTTGCCTTTTCGGTCATTTTTTGGACATGCATTATTGCATGTGTTTTTTGGCCATTGTTTTTGCAACATTCTATGCTATGGCGTGTTTTGGCACGCTATTTTAAGCTGTTTTGAGGTGTTTTCAGCTGTTTTTGGGACATGTCATATTTTGACATTTTTCCATACTATAGCCTTGCCTTTTCGGTCATTTTTTGGACATGCATTTATTTGCATGTTTTTTTGGTTTTTTTTTGCAACATTCTATGCTATGGCGTGTTTTGGCACGCTATTTTAATGCTGTTTTGAGGTGTTTTCAGCTGTTTTTGGGACATGTCATATTTTGACATTTTTGCCATACTATAGCCTTGCCTTTTCGGTCATTTTTTTGGACATGCATTATTATGGTGTTTTTTTGGCCGTTTTTGCAACATTCTATGCTATGGCGTGTTTTGGCACGCTATTTTATGCTGTTTTTTGAGTGTTTTCAGCTGTTTTTGGGACATGTCATATTTTGACATTTTTGCCATACTATAGCCTTGCCTTTTCGGTCATTTTTTGGACATGCATTTTTGCATGTGTTTTTGGTTGTTTTTGCAACATTCTATGCTATGGCGTGTTTTGGCACGCTATTTTAATGCTGTTTTGAGGTGTTTTCAGCTGTTTTTGGGACATGTCATATTTTGACATTTTTGCCATACTATAGCCTGCCTTTTTCGGTCATTTTTTGGACATGCATTTTTTGGTGTTTTTTGGCCGTTTTTTGCAACATTCTATGCTATGCGTGTTTTGGCACGCTATTTTAAGCTGTTTTGAGGTGTTTTTCAGCTGTTTTTGGGACATGTCATATTTTGACATTTTTCCATACTATATAGCCTTGCCTTTTCGGTCATTTTTTTTTGGACATGCATTTATTTGGTGTTTTTGGCCGTTTTTTTTTTTGCAACATTCTATGCTATGGCGTGTGTTTTGGCACGCTATTTTATGCTGTTTTGAGGTGTTTTCAGCTGTTTTTGGGACATGTCATATTTTGACATTTTTCCATACTATAGCCTTGCCTTTTCGGTCATTTTTTGGACATGCATTTTTATGTGTTTTTTGGCGTTTTTTTGCAACATTCTATGCTATGGCGTGTTTTGGCACGCTATTTTATGCTGTTTTGAGTGTGTTTTCAGCTGTTTTTTGGGACATGTCATATTTTGACATTTTTTCCATACTATAGCCTTGCCTTTTCGGTCATTTTTTTTTGGACATGCATTATTTTTTGCATGTTTTTTGGCCTTTTTTGCAACATTCTATGCTATGGCGTGTTTTGGCACGCTATTTTTTATGCTGTTTTGAGGTGTTTTCAGCTGTTTTTGGGACATGTCATATTTTGACATTTTTGCCATACTATAGCCTTGCCTTTTCGGTCATTTTTTTTTTGGACATGCATTTTTTTTGCATGTTTTTGGCGTTTTTTTGCAACATTTCTATGCTATGGCGTGTTTTGGCACGCTATTTTTATGCTGTTTTGAGGTGTTTTCAGCTGTTTTTGGGATGTGTCATATTTTGACATTTTTTTTTCCATACTATAGCCTTGCCTTTTCGGTCATTTTTTTGGACATGCATTTATTAGCATGTTTTTTGTTTTTTTTGCAACATTCTATGCTATGGCGTGTTTTGGCACGCTATTTTATGCTGTTTTGAGGTGTTTTCAGCTGTTTTTGGGACATGTCATATTTTGACACATTTTTGCCCATACTATAGCCTTGCCTTTTTCGGTCATTTTTTGGACATGCATTTATTATGGTGTTTTTGGCCGTTTTTGCAACATTCTATGCTATGGCGTGTTTTGGCACGCTATTTTATGCTGTTTTGAGGTGTTTTCAGCTGTTTTTGGGACATGTCATATTTTGACTTTTTTTCCATACTATAGCCTTGCCTTTTTTGGTCATTTTTTTTTTGGACATGCATTATTAGGTGTTTTTGGCCGTTTTTGCAACATTCTATGCTGGGTGTGTTTGGCACGCTATTTTATGCTGTTTTTGAGGTGTTTTCAGCTGTTTTTGGGACATGTCATATTTTGACATTTTTCCATACTATAGCCTTGCCTTTTTTTCGGTCATTTTTTTTTTGGACATGCATTATTATGTGTGTTTTTTGGCCGTTTTTGCAAACAATTCTATGCTATGGCGTGTTTTGGCACGCTATTTTAAGCTGTTTTGAGGTGTTTTCAGCTGTTTTTGGGACATGTCATATTTTGACATTTTTCCATACTATAGCCTTGCCTTTTCGGTCATTTTTTCAACATGCATTTTTTTGGTTTTTGGCGTTTTTTGCAACATTCTATGCTATGGCGTGTTTGGCACGCTATTTTAAGCTGTTTTGAGGTGTTTTCAGCTGTTTTTGGGACATGTCATCATATTTTGACATTTTTCCATACTATAGCCTTGCCTTTTCGGTCATTTTTTGGACATGCATTTTTAGCATGTGTTTTTGGTTGTTTTTGCAACATTCTATGCTATGGCGTGTTTTGGCACGCTATTTTATGCTGTTTTGAGGTGTTTTCAGCTGTTTTTGGGACATGTCATATTTTGACATTTTTCCATACTATAGCCTTGCCTTTTTCGGTTTTTTTTTGGACATGCATTATTTTGTGTTTTTGGCCGTTTTTGCAACATTCTATGCTATGGCGTGTTTTGGCACGCTATTTTATGCTGTTTTTTTGAGGTGTTTTCAGCTGTTTTTGGGACATGTGTCATATTTTGACATTTTTCCATACTATAGCCTTGCCTTTTCGGTCATTTTTTTTTTCAACATGCATTTATTTTGGCATGTTTTTGGCCGTTTTTGCAACATTCTATGCTATGGCGTGTTTTGGCACGCTATTTTATGCTGTTTTGAGGTGTTTTCCTGTTTTTTGGGACATGTCATTTTGACATTTTTCCATACTATAGCCTTGCCTTTTCGGTCATTTTTTCAACATGCATTATTAGGTGTTTGTTTTTTTGTTTTTGCAACATTTCTATGCTATGGCGTGTTTTGGCACGCTATTTTATGCTGTTTTGAGGTGTTTTCAGCTGTTTTTGGGACATGTCATATTTTGACATTTTTCCATACTATAGCCTTGCCTTTTTTCGGTCATTTTTGGACATGCATTATTTCATGTTTTTTGGGCCGTTTTTTGCAACATTCTATGCTATGGCGTGTTTTGGCACGCTATTTTAAGCTGTTTTTTTGAGGTGTTTTCAGCTGTTTTTGGGACATGTCATATTTTGACATTTTTTCCATACTATAGCCTTGCCTTTTTCGGTCATTTTTTGGACATGCATTATTTAGGTGTTTTTTGGCCGTTTTTGCAACATTCTATGCTATGGCGTGTTTTGGCACGCTATTTTATGCTGCTGTTTTTGAGGTTTTTTTTCAGCTGTTTTTGGGACATGTCATATTTTGACATTTTTCCATACTATAGCCTTGCCTTTTTTTCGGTCATTTTTTGGACATGCATAATTTGGTTTTTTTTGGTTTTTTTTTGCAACATTCTATGCTATGCTATGTGTTTTGGCACGCTATTTTAAGCTGTTTTGAGTGTTTTCAGCTGTTTTTGGGACATGTCATATTTTGACATTTTTCCATACTATAGCCTTGCCTTTTCGGTCATTTTTTTGGACATGCAGTTTTAGCATGTTTTTTTTGGCCGCATTTTTTTTGCAACATTCTATGCTATGGTGTTTTGGCACGCTATTTTATGCTGCTGTTTTGAGGTGTTTTCAGCTGTTTTTGGGACATGTCATATTTTGACATTTTTCCATACTATAGCCTTGCCTTTTCGGTCATTTTTTGGACATGCATTATTATGCATGTGTTTTTGGCTGTTTTTGCAACATTCTATGCTATGGCGTGTTTGGCACGCTATTTTAATGCTGTTTTGAGGTGTTTTCAGCTGTTTTTGGGACATGTCATATTTTGACATTTTTTTTCCATACTATAGCCTTGCCTTTTCGGTCATCATTTTTTGGACATGCATTTTTATGTTTGTTTTTGGTTTTTTGGTTTTTTTTTGTTTTTTTTGCAACATTCTATGCTATGGCGTGTTTTGGCACGCTATTTTATGCTGTTTTGAGGTGTTTTTCAGCTGTTTTTTGGGACATGTCATATTTTGACATTTTTTCCATACTATAGCCTTGCCTTTTCGGTCATTTTTTGGACATGCATTTATTTATGGTGTTTTTTTTTTTTTTTTGCAACATTCTATGCTATGGGTGTGTTTTGCACACGCTTTTTTGCTGTTTTGAGGTGTTTTTCAGCTGTTTTTGGGACATGTCATATTTTGACATTTTTGCCATACTATAGCCTTGCTTTTTTTGGTCATTTTTTTTTTCAACATTTTTTTTTGGTTTTTTTTTTTTTTTTGCATGCATTCTTTTTTTGGCATGCATATTTTTTTTTGCCATAGCTGCCTTACAAAGGTCATTTTTTGGACAGCTGTTTTTTTTTTTTGTTTTTGACATTTTTGCTATTACTATAGCCTTTTGCCTATTTTTGCCTTTTCGGTCATTTTTTTGGACATGCATTTTTTGACATTTTTTTTGCTATAGCCTTGCCTTTTTTTGCATTTTTTTTTTTATGCTGTTTTTTTGGTTTTTGCAACATTTTGCTATGTTTTTGCACGCTATTTTATGCTGTTTTGAGGTGTTTTCAGCTGTTTTTGGGACATGTTTCATTTTTGACATTTTTTCCATACTATAGCCTTGCCTTTTTCGGTCATTTTTTTGGACATGCATTATTTTGGTGTTTTTGGCCGTTTTTGCAACATTCTATGCTATGGCGTGTGTTTTGGCACGCTATTTTATGCTGTTTTGAGAGGTTTTTCAGCTGTTTTTTTTGGGACATGTCATATTTTTTGACATTTTTCCATACTATAGCCTTGCCTTTTCGGTCATTTTTTGGACATGCATTATTTTTGTTTTTTTGGCTTTTTTTGCAACATTCTATGCTATGGCGTGTTTTGGCACGCTATTTTAAGCTGTTTTGAGGTGTTTTCAGCTGTTTTTTTTTGGGACATGTCATATTTTGACATTTTTTCCATACTATAGCCTTGCCTTTTCGGTCATTTTTTGGACATGCATTATTATGGTTTTTTTGGCTGTTTTTGCAAACATTCTATGCTATGGCGTGTTTGGCACGCTATTTTTAATGCTGTTTTGAGGTGTTTTCAGCTGTTTTTGGGACATGTCATATTTTGACATTTTTCCTATACTATAGCCTTGCCTTTTCGGTCATTTTTTGGACATGCATTTTTTTTTGGTTGTTTTTTTTTGTTTTTTTGCAAATTTCTATGCTATGGCGTGTTTGGCACGCTATTTTATGCTGTTTTGAGGTGTTTTTTTCAGCTGTTTTTGGGACATGTCATATTTTGACATTTTTTCCATACTATAGCCTTGCCTTTTCGGTCATTTTTTTGGACAGCATTATTTGGTGTTTTTGGCCGTTTTTTTTTGCAACATTCTATGCTATGGTGTGTTTGGCACGCTTTTTTATGCTGTTTTGAGGTGTTTTCAGCTGTTTTTGGGACATGTCATATTTTGACATTTTTTCCATACTATAGCCTTGCCTTTTCGGTCATTTTTTTTTTGGACATGCATTTTTATTGGTTTTTTTGGCGTTTTTTTTGCAACATTCTATGCTATGGTGTTTTGGCACGCTATTTTATGCTGTTTTTGAGGTGTTTTCAGCTGTTTTTGGGACATGTCATATTTTGACATTTTTTTCCATACTATAGCCTTGCCTTTTTCGGTCATTTTTTGGACATGCATTTTTTTTGTGTTTTTGGCCGTTTTTGCAACATTCTATGCTATGGCGTGTTTTGGCACGCTATTTTATGCTGTTTTGAGGTGTTTTCAGCTGTTTTTGGGACATGTCATATTTTGACATTTTTCCATACTATAGCCTTGCTTTTCGGGTCATTTTTTAACATGCATTATTTTGGTGTTTTTTGGTTTTTTTTTTTGCAACATTCTATGCTATGGCGTGTTTTGGCACGCTATTTTTTTATGCTGTTTTGAGGTGTTTTCAGCTGTTTTTGGGACATGTCATATTTTGACATTTTTCCATACTATAGCCTTGCCTTTTTTCGGTCATTTTTTTTTCAACATGCATTTTTATGGTGTTTTTGGCCGTTTTTGCAACATTCTATGCTATGGTGTGTGTTGGCACGCTATTTTATGCTGTTTTGAGGTGTTTTCAGCTGTTTTTGGGACATGACATGTCATATTTTGACATTTTTTCCATACTATAGCCTTGCCTTTTCGGTCATTTTTTGGACATGCATTTTTATGCATGTTTTTTGGCCGTTTTTGCAACATTCTATGCTATGGCGTGTTTGGCACGCTATTTTATGCTGTTTTGAGGTGTTTTCAGCTGTTTTTGGGACATGTCATATTTTGACATTTTTCCATACTATAGCCTTGCCTTTTCGGTCATTTTTCAACATGCATTTTTTTGGTGTTTTTGGCCGTTTTTGCAACATTCTATGCTATGGCGTGTTTGGCACGCTATTTTAAGCTGTTTTGAGGTGTTTTTCAGCTGTTTTTGGGACATGTCATATTTTGACATTTTTCCATACTATAGCCTTGCCTTGCCTTTTCGGTCATTTTTTGGACATGCATGCATTATTTATGGTGTTTTTTGCCGTTTTTTGCAACATTCTATGCTATGGCGTGTTTTGGCACGCTATTTTATGCTGTTTTGAGGTGTTTTCAGCTGTTTTTTGGGGACATGTCATATTTTGACATTTTTCCATACTATAGCCTTGCCTTTTTCGGTCATTTTTTGGACATGCATTTTTTATGGTGTTTTTGGCCGTTTTTTTGCAACATTCTATGCTATGGCGTGTTTTTGGCACGCTTTTTTATGCTGTTTTGAGGTGTTTTCAGCTGTTTTTGGGGACATGTCATATTTTGACATTTTTCCATACTATAGCCTTGCCTTTTCGGTCATTTTTGGACATGCATTTTTTTGTGTGTTTTTGGCCGTTTTTTTTGCAATTTTCTATGCTATGGTGTGTTTTGGCACGCTATTTTATGCTGTTTTGAGGTGTTTTCAGCTGTTTTTGGGACATGTCATATTTTGACATTTTTCCATACTATAGCCTTGCCTTTTCGGTCATTTTTTCAACATGCATTATTATGGTGTTTTTGGCGTTTTTTGCAAACATTCTATGCTATGGTGTGTTTGGCACGCTATTTTTTGCTGTTTTGAGGTGTTTTCAGCTGTTTTTGGGACATGTGTCATATTTTGACATTTTTCCATACTATAGCCTTGCCTTTTCGGTCATTTTTTGGACATGCACATGCATTTTGGTGTTTTTGGCCGTTTTTTGCAACATTCTATGCTATGGCGTGTTTTGGCACGCTATTTTATGCTGTTTTTTTGAGTGTTTTTTCAGCTGTTTTTTGGGACATGTCATATTTTGACATTTTTCCATACTATAGCCTTGCCTTTTCGGTCATTTTTTTGGACATGCATTATTTGGTGTTTTTGGCCGTTTTTGCAACATTCTATGCTATGGCGTGTGTTTTGGCACGCTATTTTATGCTGTTTTGAGGTGTTTTCAGCTGTTTTTTGGGACATGTCATATTTTGACATTTTTTTTCCATACTATAGCCTTGCCTTTTCGGTCATTTTTTCAACATGCATTTTATATGGTGTTTTTGGCCGTTTTTGCAACATTCTATGCTATGGCGTGTTTTGGCACGCTATTTTATGCTGTTTTGAGGTGTTTTTCAGCTGTTTTTGGGACATGTCATATTTTGACATTTTTCCATACTATAGCCTTGCCTTTTCGGTCATTTTTTGGACATGCATATTTTGGTGTTTTTGGCGTTTTTTTGCAAACATTCTATGCTATGGCGTGTTTTGGCACGCTATTTTAATGCTGTTTTGAGGTGTTTTTCAGCTGTTTTTGGGACATGTCATATTTTGACATTTTTCCATACTATAGCCTTGCCTTTTCGGTCATTTTTTGGACATGCATTATTTTTGTTTTTTGGTTGTTTTTGCAAAACATTCTATGCTATGGCGTGTTTTGGCACGCTATTTTATGCTGTTTTGAGGTGTTTTCAGCTGTTTTTTGGGACATGTCATATTTTGACATTTTTCCATACTATAGCCTTGCCTTTTCGGTCATTTTTTGGACATGCATTTTATGGTGTTTTTTGGTTTTTTTGCAACATTCTTGCTATGGCGTGTTTTGGCACGGCTATTTTATGCTGTTTGAGAGTGTTTTTCAGCTGTTTTTGGGACATGTCATATTTTGACATTTTTCCATACTATAGCCTTGCCTTTTCGGTCATTTTTTCAATGACATGCATTTTATGGCATGTTTTTTGGCCGTTTTTGCAACATTCTATGCTATGGCGTGTTTTGGCACGCTATTTTATGCTGTTTTGAGGTTTTCAGCAGCTGTTTTTGGGACATGTCATATTTTGACATTTTTCCATACTATAGCCTTGCCTTTTTCGTTTTTTTGGACATGCATGTATTTATGGTGTTTTTTGGTGTTTTTTGCAACATTCTATGCTATATGGCGTGTTTTGGCACGCTATTTTATGCTGTTTTTGAGGTGTTTTCAGCTGTTTTTGGGACATGTCATATTTTGACATTTTTTTTCCATACTATAGCCTTGCCTTTTCGGTCATTTTTTTGGACATGCATTATTGCATGTTTTTTTGGCCGTTTTTGCAAACATTCTATGCTATGGCGTGTTTTGGCACGCTATTTTAGCTGTTTTGAGGTGTTTTCAGCTGTTTTTGGGACATGTCATATTTTGACATTTTTTCCATACTATAGCCTTGCCTTTTCGGTCATTTTTTGGACACATGTATTTTATGGTGTTTTTGGCCGTTTTTGCAAAACATTCTATGCTATGGCGTGTTTTGGCACGCTATTTTTTATGCTGTTTTGAGGTGTTTTCAGCTTTTTGGGACATGTCATATTTTTTGACATTTTTCCATACTATAGCCTTGCCTTTTCGGTTTTTCATTTTTTGGACATGCATTATTATGTTGTTTTTGGCTGTTTTTTTTGCAAACATTCTATGCTATGGCGTGTTTTGGCACGCTATTTATGCTGTTTTTGAGGTGTTTTCAGCTGTTTTTGGGACATGTCATATTTTGACATTTTTCCATACTATAGCCTTGCCTTTTCGGTTTTTTTTTTGGACATGCATATTATGTTTTTTTTGGCCGTTTTTTTGCAACATTCTATGCTATGGCGTGTGTTTTGGCACGCTATTTTATGCTGTTTTTGTGTGTTTTCAGCTGTTTTTGGGACATGTCATATTTTGACATTTTTTCCATACTATAGCCTTGCCTTTTCGGTCATTTTTTGGACATGCATATTTTGGTGTGTTTTTGCCTGTTTTTTGCAACATTCTATGCTACATGGCGTGTTTTGGCACGCTATTTTATGCTGTTTTGAGGTGTTTTCAGCTGTTTTTGGGACATGTCATATTTTGACATTTTTCCCATACTATAGCCTTGCCTTTTCGGTCATTTTTTTCAACATGCATTTTTTGGTGTTTTTGGCCGTTTTTGCAACATTCTATTGCTATGGCGTGTTTGGCACGCTATTTTATGCTGTTTTTTGAGGTGTTTTCAGCTGTTTTTGGGACATGTCATATTTTGACATTTTTCCATACTATAGCCTTGCCTTTTCGGTCATTTTTTGGACATGCATTATTTGGTGTTTTTTGGGTTTTTTTGCAACATTCTATGCTATGGCGTGTTTGGCACGCTATTTTATGCTGCTGTTTTGAGGTGTTTTCAGCTGTTTTTTGGGACATGTCATATTTTGACATTTTTCCATACTATAGCCTTGCCTTTTCGGTCATTTTTTCAACATGCATTTTTGGTGTTTTTGGCCGTTTTTGCAACATTCTATGCTATGGCGTGTTTTGCACGCTATTTTATGCTGTTTTGAGGTGTTTTCAGCTGTTTTTGGGACATGTCATATTTTGACATTTTTCCATACTATAGCCTGCCTTTTTCGGTCATTTTTTTCAACATGCATATTTTGTTTTTTTTGGTTTTTTTGCAAATTTATGCTATGGCGTGTTTTGGCACGCTATTTAAGCTGTTTTGAGGTGTTTTCAGCTGTTTTTGGGACATGTCATATTTTGACATTTTTCCATACTATAGCCTTGCCTTTTCGGTCATTTTTTTTGGACATGCAAATTTGTGTTTTTGGGCCGTTTTTTTTGCAACATTCTATGCTATGGCGTGTCTTGGCACGCTATTTTAATGCTGTTTTGAGGTGTTTTCAGCTGTTTTTGGGACATGTCATATTTTGACATTTTTCCATACTATAGCCTTGCCTTTTCGGTCATTTTTTCAACATGCATTATTTTTGGTGTTTTTGGCCGTTTTTGCAAGTTTCTTTCTATGCTATGGCGTGTTTTTGGCACGCTATTTTATGCTGTTTTGAGAGTGTTTTTCAGCTGTTTTTGGGACATGTCATATTTTGACATTTTTCCATACTATAGCCTTGCCTTTTCGGTCATTTTTTCAACATGCATTTATTATGGTGTTTTTGGCCGTTTTTTTGCAAATTCTATGCTATGGCGTGTTTTGGCACGCTATTTTAATGCTGTTTTTGAGGTGTTTTTCAGCTGTTTTTGGGACATGTCATATTTTGACATTTTTCCATACTATAGCCTTGCCTTTTCGGTCATTTTTTCAACATGCATTTTTGTGTTGTTTTTGGTTGTTTTTTGCAACATTCTATGCTATGGCGTGTTTTGGCACGCTATTTTATGCTGTTTTGAGGTGTTTTCAGCTGTTTTTGGGACATGTCATATTTTGACATTTTTCCATACTATAGCCTTGCCTTTTCGGTCATTTTTTCAACATGCATTTTTATGGTGTTTTTGGCCGTTTTTGCAACATTCTATGCTATGGCGTGTTTTGGCACGCTATTTTATGCTGTTTTGAGGTGTTTTCAGCTGTTTTTGGGACATGTCATATTTTGACATTTTTTCCATACTATAGCCTTGCCTTTTCGGTCATTTTTTCAACATGCATTTATTATTGTGTTTTTGGCGTTTTTTTGCAAAAAACATTCTTTGCTATGGCGTGTTTTGGCACGCTATTTTGCTGTTTTGAGGTGTTTTCAGCTGTTTTTTGGGATGTCATATTTTGACATTTTTCCATACTATAGCCTTGCCTTTTCGGTCATTTTTTTTCAACATGCATTTTATGGTGTTTTTGGCCGTTTTTTGCAAAAATTCTATGCTATGGCGTGTTTTGCACGGCTATTTTTTGCTGTTTTGAGTGTTTTCAGCTGTTTTTGGGACATGTCATATTTTGACATTTTTCCATACTATAGCCTTGCCTTTTCGGTCATTTTTTCAACATGCATTTTTATGTTTTTGGCTTTTTTGCAAAAATTCTATGCTATGGCGTGTCTCGGCACGCTATTTTAATGCTGTTTTTTGAGGTGTTTTCAGCTGTTTTTGGGACATGTCATATTTTGACATTTTTCCATACTATAGCCTTGCCTTTTCGGTCATTTTTTCAACATGCTAATTTTTATGTTTTTGGCCAGTTTTTGCAAAATTCTATGCTATGGCGTGTTTGGCACGCTATTTTATGCTGTTTTTTGAGTGTTTTTCAGCTGTTTTTGGGACATGTCATATTTTGACATTTTTCCATACTATAGCCTTGCCTTTTCGGTCATTTTTTCAACATGCATTATTTATGGTGTTTTTTTGGCCGTTTTTGCAAATTCTATGCTATGGCGTGTTTTGGCACGCTATTTTAAGCTGTTTTGAGGTGTTTTCAGCTGTTTTTGGGACATGTCATATTTTGACATTTTTCCATACTATAGCCTTGCCTTTTCGGTCATTTTTTTGGACATGCTAAATTTTATGGTGTTTTTGGCAGTTTTTTTGCAACATTCTATGCTATGGCGTGTCTTGGCACGCTATTTTATGCTGTTTTGAGGTGTTTTCAGCTGTGGGACATGTCATATTTTGACATTTTTCCATACTATAGCCTTGCCTTTTCGGTCATTTTTTCAACATGCATTTATTGGTGTTTTTGGGTTTTTTTGAAACATTCTTTGCTATGGCGTGTTTTGGCACGCTATTTTATGCTGTTTTGAGGTGTTTTCAGCTGTTTTTGGGACATGTCATATTTTGACATTTTTCCATACTATAGCCTTGCCTTTTCGGTCATTTTTTCAACATGCATATTTTGGTGTTTTTGGCGTTTTTGAAACATTCTATGCTATGGCGTGTTTTGGCATGCTATTTTATGCTGTTTTTGAGGTGTTTTCAGCTGTTTTTGGGACATGTCATATTTTGACATTTTTCCATACTATAGCCTTGCCTTTTCGGTCATTTTTTCAACATGCATTATTATTTATGGTGTTTTTGGCCGTTTTTTTGCAAACATTCTTATGCTATGGCGTGTTTCGGCACGCTATTTTATGCTGTTTTGAGTGTTTTCAGCTGTTTTTTGGGACATGTCATATTTTGACATTTTTCCATACTATAGCCTTGCCTTTTTCGGTCATTTTTTTTCAACATGCATTTTTTGGTGTTTTTGGGCGTTTTTTAAAGATTCTCTTGCTATGGCGTGTTTTGGCACGCTATTTTATGCTGTTTTGAGTGTTTTCAGCTGTTTTTGGGACATGTCCATATTTTGACATTTTTCCATACTATAGCCTTGCCTTTTCGGTCATTTTTTCAACATGCAAATTGGTGTTTTTGGCCGTTTTTGAAAAAATTCTATGCTATGGCGTGTTTCGGCACGCTTTTTGCTGTTTTTGAGTGTGTTTTTCAGCTGTTTTTTTTGGGACATGTCCTATTTTGACATTTTTCCATACTATAGCCTTGCCTTTTCGGTCATTTTTTCAACATGCATTATTTTGGTGTTTTTTGGCCGTTTTTGCAAAATTCTTTGCTATGGCGTGTCTCGGCATGCTATTTTAATGCTGTTTAAAGTGTTTTCAGCTGTTTTTTGGGACATGTCATATTTTGACATTTTTCCATACTATAGCCTTGCCTTTTCGGTCATTTTTTCAACATGCATCCCTAATTATTATGGTGTTTTTGGCCGTTTTTTTAAAAATTCTTTGCTATGGCGTGTCTCGGCACGCTATTTTTATGCTGTTTTAAAGTGTTTTTCAGCTGTTTTTGGGACATGTCCTATTTTGACATTTTTCCATACTATAGCCTTGCCTTTTCGGTCATTTTTTCAACATGCATATTTTGGTGTTTTGGCTGTTTTTGCAAATTCTATGCTATGGCGTGTTTGGCACGCTAGTTTTAATGCTGTTTAAAGTGTTTTCAGCAGCTGTTTTTGGGACATGTCCTATTTTGACATTTTTCCATACTATAGCCTTGCCTTTTCGGTCATTTTTTTCAACATGCAAATTATGGTGTTTTTGGCCTGTTTTTGAAAGATTCTTTGCTATGGCGTGTCTCGGCACGCTATTTTATGCTGTTTTAAAGTGTTTTCAGCTGTTTTTGGGACATGTCCTATTTTGACATTTTTCCATACTATAGCCTTGCCTTTTGGTCATTTTTTCAACATGCTATATTTTTGGTGTTTTTGGGCAGTTTGTTTTTTTGAAAATTCTTTGCTATGGCGTGTTTGGCATGCTATTTTAAGCTGTTTTGAGGTGTTTTCAGCTGTTTTTGGGACATGTCCTATTTTGACATTTTTCCATACTATAGCCTTGCCTTTTCGGTCATTTTTTCAACATGCATATTATGGTGTTTTTGGCTGTTTTTTTGAAAGATTCTTTGCTATGGCGTGTTTTGGCACGCTATTTTATGCTGTTTTTAAGGTGTTTTCAGCTGTTTTTTGGGACATGTCCATATTTTGACATTTTTCCATACTATAGCCTTGCCTTTTTCGGTCATTTTTTCAACATGCATATTTTGGTGTTTTTGGCAGTTTTTGAAAAAATTTATGCTATGGCGTGTCTTGGCATGCTATTTTATGCTGTTTTAAAGGTGTTTTCAGCTGTTTTTTGGGACATGTCCTATTTTGACATTTTTCCATACTATAGCCTTGCCTTTTGGTCATTTTTTCAACATGCTATATTTATGGTGTGTGTTTTTGGCCGTTTTTGAAATTCTTTGCTATGGCGTGTTTTGGCATGCTATTTTAAGCTGTTTTTGAGGTGTTTTCAGCTTTTTTTGGACATGTCCTATTTTGACATTTTTCCATACTATAGCCTTGCTTTTTGGTCATTTTTTCAACATGCTATATTTTGGTGTTTTTGGCGTTTTTTGAAAAATTCTTTGCTATGGCGTGACTCGGCATGCTATTTTATGCTGTTTTTGAGTGTTTTCAGCTGTTTTTGGGACATGTCCTATTTTGACATTTTTCCATACTACATTCTATGCTATGGCGTGTTTTGGCACGCTATTTTAATGCTGTTTTGAGGTGTTTTCAGCTGTTTTTTTGGGACATGTCATATTTTGACATTTTTTCCATACTATAGCCTTTGCCTTTTCGGTCATTTTTTTGGACATTCAGTATTAGCAATTTTTTTTGGCCGTTTTTGCAACATTCTATGCTACGGCGTGTTTTCCCTTTTTGGAACATTGTTTGGTATGGCCTTTTTGGCATGCTACTTAATGCTGTTTGCTTTTGTCAACAGTGGATGCCCTGTAAAGGAAAACTAACAAGGTTTTGAGGAGATGGCTGTCTTTCTCTAAAAGGTTTTGCTCAATCAGCTTGTACAGGTCAGGGAGCAAGCTTCACCTGCCGTTATGTCAGTGGTAGGGGAGTAAAAGTCAGCAAAAGTCTGGTTGGCTACGATGCTGCGGGAGAGTGTAGCTGAGGCAGTCCAACAGGTAGACATCAGCATCCGAACAGGACTTAAGTAGAAAGTATCTTGTGCACGGAGAGAGGCGTAGGACCGGCTGCAACACTCTGACATCATGGGGACTGTGACCCAGGGGAGGCTGGGCCTGGTTTGCATCACTAGAGCAAGTTGGACGAAGGCAGAGATAAAGGAGAAATAAAAGGGGCATGGTGCAGAGAGGAGACTAGGGCAGTAGAGGAAGAGGCCAGGCAGGCCTGAGCATGGCCATGAGGCAACAGGTCAGCTTGACCCAGTGGGAAGCTTAAAGAGGAAGATCTCTGGAATCGAAGGACATCCGGAATATGGAGGGACATCGAATTAAGTTCTTGCTCTGCTCCATTTATGACGTTCTTCCGACTCCAACAAACCTCCAAAGGTGGAGAACAATTAAGAAACCCCTGCTGTACACTGTGCAGGAGACCAGCTAACCTGGAGCACATCCTGTCTTCATGCCAAACAAGCCTTTCAGAGGAGAGGTTCAGATGAACGGCATGATCACGTCTGGTCCAGCTGGCCGATGGATTGGAAAAGGCAAGGAAACAAAAGAACATCAAGCTCATAGTATCGTGTCATAGATATACTATGACATTTGGGGTCGTTTTTGACAACATACTATGTTATGAAACTTTTTGGGTAATTTTTTGACAACATACTGCACTAAATATGACTTTTTTTTGTGACATTTTGGGCCATTTTTTGATGACAAAACGGCCCAAGAATGTCATCGTATAGTATGTCGTATCAATTTTACCAAAATGTCATAGTATAGTATGTCGTCAAAAATGGCCCATTGATAATGTAAAGGCCTGTGTTGGGCGTGACCTGCATTTAAAAAGTGTTTAATAAACATTAGAAAAGCATTAAAAATCTTTACATTTATTTAATTCCTAAATAGGTAAAAAAGCAGATAAACAAGAAACCCATCCATTCATATCTTCACCTTTTTCTCTACTTACCCTCACCTTAAAATTTCAGAACATGGATTTCCACCAATAACTCTGAACAATAAGTCAGTCAACGAACAGATGGGCAAGTTCAAAGCCATTTAATCGCATTAAAACTTTGCATTGTAATTTACAAGTTGAAGCTTTTCCATTGTTAAATTGCCGTTTTCATTCTTATCTATTCCATGCAGTGCCATCGTGAATTAAACAGCAAACAGAGACCATGAACACAAAGCCTATTTCTTTCCTGACAAAACCATTCAAATTTAAAATCCGTGGTTAATTACATGTTAACAGAACAAGTGGAATCCATTTTCTGAACCTTCTGGACCTTTTTGCTTGCTAAAGTATTTACTGTATAGAGGATGTTTCCACATAAAACTGATATTAACAGTGTCCTCTGCAGAAAAGCAAAAATCTTGCCTCTGATCTCTGGTCCACTGTTCGGTCATCCCTGATTGCTCCAGATGCATCTCAACACACAAAGGCTTGCCATGTCTCATGTTATTGGCACAGGTCCGGCCCAGGTTGGCCCCCTCCAGGAGTAGATCAGAGAGTCGGTCCAGACCGAGGCAGGTAGTGAGGGGGCTGACAAGGCCGTAGAGACCCCCCTAAGGTGACGCTGAGGGGCCAGCCGAAGCAGAACAGAACCACGAGCCAGATGATGCCCCAGAAACATGACCCACAACCGGCCATCCTAGTCTGGGAGGAAGAGAGGAAGATGTGAGCAGCTATTTAAGTCATGCATGCATTGCAAAGCCTATGACATTCTACTGTAACTTATCATTGGAATTTGGGAGGAAAGTCTGTCAGGAAGTCTGTCAGGATCACAAATAACAGTGTGTCAGTCACTACAATAGCATCCTGTGGGCTTTTGCACTTCTTCAGCAATGATAGGAGTTAAGCAGATTGAAACGTGCCCTGTTGATGATCTGAATGTCAGGATTAGGTAGTGGCCTTGACAAAGCATGATAAACTGGCAACCTAAAGCAGTAACCACCAGGCTTCTCTGCCTTGTGAGATCAAGAGGCCACCCACTTACAGGGTGTTGAGGACCAACACTGGCACATTAGTCACCCACTAATAACAGATCAGTGGAGATCATGCATAACTTTGGTAATGAGCATTACTTTATCTGTCAGCACTGATAACGGCAGCCAGAAGTATGATGTGCTGCTATTTTGAGCTATAAAAAATGCCTGTTGTATTATCCGCGATGAAAAACTGCTAATTGGATACTGTGCAATGTGTGAATCTTACCTAATGATTTGTGCATATCTATATATGTTTAGAGACTTTTGCTGCAGTGAAATTTATTTTTCCAAAAATGCAGGAGGAGCTTTTTGCATTTTAACTCCAGCAGAAATATCTGCCTAGAGGCCCAGCCTTGAAGTTGAGATGATAGATCTGATGGTTTTATGAGTGCGAAAGTGTAGTGTGCAGTCACACTGATTCCTTAAGCCTGTTGTAGCTTTAAGACACAATGGTCAGATGCTTCCCTCCTCGGGGCACGGCTGTCTTGGCAACATAATGTCTAATTTCCTGTTGTGACACTGCTGTCATGTAGGGTTGGACAATAAGCGACACATTCAACACGAGCGTGGCCCACGGTGGGTCTCGTGCTTTTTGGGAAATGCCTGCACATTAAGAAGAGAAGAAAAAACAACTGCACTCTGACCTCAAACACAACACATCAGCTCTTTTTGCTGTACTTCCCTTAAATTAATCCTCTTGTACCCCTAATATCTTGTTGTTGTACTGTTACATTTATCACCAGTGGTGGAGTGTCACTAAGTACAGCTACTAAAGTACTGTATTTGAGTTTAAATTTCAGGTGTTATAACTTTGAGTATTTTTAATATCATGCCATTTTCTACTTCTACTTTATTTTAATTCAGAAGGAAATATTGCACCATTTAATCCATTACAATTGTTTGATGACTTAAGTCACTAGTTGCTCTATAAATTAATATTTTTTGCACACAAATCATATGAAAATGTATAGAAATAAATACAGAGATAAACACTCGACTCGACTCGAAAACTCGACTGATATATGAGTCAGGCCGATATTTCTTGATTTCGACAGACGTCACTGCCGATACTGGTTTTACCTGTTTCGGGACCACTTCACCTGTTTTATCAGCCAAAATGATATATAAATCAACTTTACGTGCCTTAATTTGTTCTGCAATATCACAATGAGTGTCTAAACTGTATAAATCTACAGCCAAATGATATTTAATGGCATAAATAAAATAAAAAATTGGATGATATATCTGTCTGCTCTGTTGATATGGGGGTCACACTTTCCTGACTTCCTATTCCTATATATATTCCTTCCTATATACTTTCTAAAACTTTCTTATATATGTTTTTTCACCTCTTATACTCTCATCCTCTACTTTCACTCAACTTCCTGTCTCTCAACTCAACTTCCTGTCTCTCATCTTAACTTGTTGTAACTTGACTAACCTTCCCATCTCTCAACCCAACTTCCTGTTTCTCACCTCAACTTCCTGTCTCACAACCTACACTGCATGTAACTTGACTGACTTTCCTGTCTCTTAACTTAACTTCTTGTCTTTTCCCCCGACTTCCTTTCTCTCATTCAAACTTCATGTATTTGACGTTCCCTTAAGCTCTGTGCTTGCTATGGGTTTAGCTCAGTCTTCAAAATTCACCTGTCCCAGATAAGACTTGAACCAGCGACCTCAGGGAGACCAACCACATGAGTTACCCACTGAGCTAAACCTCCTGATAGTTTACAAGTTTTTGACGTTCCCTTTACCTCAGTATCGGCAGTGACTTCTGTCAAAAACTTGACTGATATGAGTCAGGTCGACTGTCAACTAAGTTTTTGGCAGGGACAATTCAGTATTCAGTATATAGAAGTTCAGGAGACAAGGAGACAACTGTGTTTTTTTAACTGTTTTAAGTGTTCGTTGCAAGGTACGTCATTGATGACTTATATAAGCAGAGCAGACACATATATCAGCCGATATTTTATTGTATTCATGCCATAAAAGTCAAATGTCACATGTCCCAGGTAAGACTTGAAACAGCAACCTCAGGTACACTAATCACCTGATTTATCCACTGAGCCAAACCACCTGATACTGAAAATGCTTTCGACGTCCCCTTTACCTCTGTGCTTGCTTTGGGTTTAGGTCAGTCTTCAAAATTTACATGTACCAGAGGAGACTTGAACCAGCAACCTCAGGGACACTAACCACCTGAGTTACCCTCTAAACCAAACCTTCTGACAGTACATATGTTTTCAATGTTCCCTTTAGCTTAGTGTTGGCAATGACAACTGTCGAAAACTCAACTGATATAAGAGTCAGGCTGATACTCAACTAAGTCCTTGGCTACACTAACAACCTGATATACCCACTGAGCTAAACCTCCTGACACTGAAAATGCTTTCGACGTTCCCTTTACCTTTGTGCTCGCTTTGGGTTTAGTTCAGTCTTAAAAATGTACCTGTTTCAGACAAGACTTGAACCAGCAACCTCAAGAACACTAACCACCTGATTTACCCACTAAACCAAACCTCATAACAGTACATATGTTTTCGACTTTCCTTTAGCTCAGTGTTGGCAGTGACGTCTGTTAAAAACTCAACTGATATACGAGTCAGGCTGACAGTCAGCTAAGTCCTAATTTATCAGGCACTAACTACCTGATTTACCCACTGAGCCAAACCTCCTGACAGTTTTAAAACTCAGCCTGTTTCAGTCTCTAAAAGACAGAAATGTCTGCTGGGATCACTGGCTATTCATAAACAAAGCATTATGTACACACCTTAATTGCATTGCAATTAACACGTTAATAGTGACAGCCCTAGTTTTTTGTTATTTTTTTTAAAACAGAAAGTTAGTAACTGGAAAGCTCAGCAAGGGAGGATGTTACACATATTAATACATTTTCATGTGGCAAATTAAGTCAGTATAAAAAAGAACAATAATATAGCATCTGTGCTCATGACCAAATGTACATTAACTACATGCTGTTAGTCTCTGTGACAGCCCATAGCAAAGGTTAGAAGTGCGAGCTTTGCAAAGTAGCTATTAACCTAATGAATACCTGTCGAGTGAGTATAAAAGACATGTTCACCTTCAGCAGAGAAAGGTTGTGGAGGACGTGATCTACTTCTCCCTTGTAGTTATTCCTTCTAGTCTCCCAGATCCTGCTCGAGACCTCCAGAGATGTTATGTGCGATCAGCAGTAGCCACTTCCCACCAGTTAGCTCTAATTTCCTACAACAAGGCACCACAGGCAACTGAACTCTCCAGAGGCCAGCTGGGAGAAAACAGAAAGTTAGTAACTGGAAAGCTCAGCAGAGGGAGGATGTTACACAATGCAGACATTCATGTGACTCAAAGAGTATGCTTGCTATCACGAGTTTGTGGAGGACTTACCGTTGATTTATATGATAGAAGTGCTTGTACATTGATGGCTCCATAAACATCTGTTGTGGTGATGTTCATTGATTTGGAACAAATCATTAAGTATTTCAGTATCATATGATACAGTATAGTGGTCTTGGTATAGTGGTATAGTGGTATGCCAAAACTGTCAGTAATTTGTACATGCAACCTCAGCCGACATGGATTATCTTCCTTATCTAGCCTCTCTTTCTAATCCTTTCCTCAGCTGACAGAGAGGCATATCCCACTACTCCCAAATACACAGAGGAACCTCGACCCGGAGTGCCCTGCTCTCTGAGGATAGAAAAATAGACACTATGGCTCCACACTTGACTGAATGCAGAAAATATGTCTCTCCACATCTATCAACACATGGTTCTCCATCAGGTCTTTAGACTGGCCCGGGCTAGAGCAGCTGTGCAGCTGACCTGTTCTCTCCTCCTGCCTGAGGTATGATGTAACAACAACCAACCTCTGGTGCATGATAATGAATGAATTTCCAGTCTGTGTTTTTGCCCACTGGGCTTTGGACTGTGTTAACCTCTTCATTTTGAGCGTATTAACGCTTTAATTATCAAGACTTGGGTTTGACCTTGGCTTTTAAATGGTAGTTTTGACGTCGAAACAAATATTTCTAAATTTGGTTGTCAAGCTATAAACGTAATGCTGTGCTGCTGATGGTAGTTTTCCAGCAGAGCACTGTCCTGTTAGTACTCCACACAAAGTTATGAATGGTAGAGGATTTAAGGCTTGCTGGTTGAGTGACTGTGTACATCCAGAGGGCAAGTTGAAATCCCCCAGCATGCACACTGGCCCTTGGGTGAAGTGACTGACCTACAAATGCAGCTTAGTCGCAGCTTGTGTAGCTGGTATAGGCTGAGCCAATCAGATTTGAGTTGTGCTTAAAGCAGAGGAGGGAAGCAAATGAATGGATGGAAGTATCATGACAAAGAGATTTTAACAAGGCTTAAAGATGTTGACTATACACTGTATTTGTCTGGCTGAGTTTGCGTGTGAGAGTGATATAGATTAGAAGCTCTTTAAGCGTATTACAAGCTCTGTGGGGTGCATATATAGTTAAGCATACCACAGACAATGGCAGATTTGCTTTTTTTTTAATAAAAAACTACTGATGGTTACAAAAATGAATGTTGTAGAAAAAATGACTGAGACGTTACCGCCATGATCTCCTTTCAGTAGAAAAGTCCCAGTTAAATTTCTTTTAAGGACAGTCCACTTGCTCCGCTGAATTACTGAGACCTATATAAAACAGTAGTCCTTATGTTGATGCTCTACTGCTTTTGCTCGTCTCCAGTGTCTTCGCCATCACTGTCGCTGTCCCTGCCAGGATGCTCTGGCATCTTAGCGTGGCTCGCTGTGTCTTGCTTTTCTTCCTTTTCACTGGTGTCCTCCAAGTTTGGCTCTGAGTTTGCGTCTCCTTCTGGGCTTTCCTGCTCCATGGGGGTTTCTTCCTGCGGTTCCCCAGAGCTAACTGGTGCTTTCTCGACCGCAGCATCTGTCTTGGTTTGTTGTGGGGGCAGAGCCAGTTTCTGCTGTTGCTGCTAAGAAGCCATGGAAAGAGAAAATGTTAAAAATGTAAATTTTATAATTATCAATATTATTTACTCATTTCAAATCTTGGTGCATTCTACAGGGAAATAGTCAATATTAAGGGCAATGTAGAGTATACAATCAAAGCAAAGTATTTTTTCAACTTTTTCTCCCTCCATCATATCACAGTCCTCCTTTTTAAGTTAGCACAATAGACAATGTGTGACAGTGAATGTAGAGTAAGAATCACCTGAGCGCCACTCTTAAAATGCTTGCTTTGTGGCTTGTTTAATCTTCACATGCACAACAGCTCTCCTGCATATGACCTATTTACTGTTCTGCATTTAAGTTTAAAAATAGTAAATTAGCGACAGTAGAGAGACAGTGACAGCTTTTAGAACTGCTTCAGTGCTTAATGTTACAAGACTGAAAGAAAGTTAAACAAACAGTTGTAAGTATAATGTTTGTACCCTCACCATTGTTAAAATGCAAGTTTTAAATATTTAACTGTAAGTGGCACTGCCTATCATACCAGCAGTACTTATTGATTTGGTCAAAATGTCGCGTGTAGTATGAAAAAAACAAAAATCCGGATGCTGTAACAATTCTGAAGGAAATCTCCACTATGTATCGGAAAGATTTGCTGATCTGGCAAGGAGACAAGACAGTCCCATATCAGACCCCTGGTGCAAAAAGCATCGTTGGTATCCAGGTATTATCTGACTGGAGATGTTTTGAAAAATGTAGCAAATCAAATCTTACTGGCAGTATCAGAATATGGATCCACATCAGATGAGTCTTAGTTAAAACTTGCCATTTTCTATGAGTAGGTTGTTAGCTCGGCAGTTGTTTCCCATAGCGAAGGGGCTTTTAATAACAGCAACACACAGATAGCAAAAGGAAGGAAGAAATGCCGGTCTAAATAGCAAACCAGTGGCAGCCTTGGTAATATTAGCCTTTCTTCTACGATACACCCATGGCACCGCAACAGTACTGAACTGCTGATTGTTTGGAATGATACAGTTGTATATCCTGTCTTGACAGTTTTCAATATTATATTTATAAAAGGTTTTACCTGTCTGTACTTCTGGGAGGTCTGGATCATGTGCATGTACATGTTATACACCAGGTTGGTCATCTCTGGCATGTTGTTGATGATTTGGTCTGGCTGACCAGAGGCATCTCTCTGAGAGAAGAAACAAAAAATATCAGTAGAACAAAGATCCAAGATGTGATATGAAAGGAATGGTAATGAAGAAGTATACCCATCTTGTTGGCACTCAGTCTTTCAGGCGCCACATGGTAAACTATGGATCTGATGCAAATGTGCAGGGAAACTACAAATCACTTGCCTGTGACTGCTTGTTAATTGACAGCAAATTTCTCACTCACTGCCTCTGGCGATCACAACTTGCGTACTAGCAAAAGGAGTCGAGGATGCAGAGTTTGTAATTTGACAATATTAGTATGCAGACAGAGTCCTACAGCCTAAAGGGAGGAATGAGGCGAGCGGAATATTTAATAAAAACCGTGATAATGCTCAGAGAGGCCCTTTGGGCATTGAGTAGATGCACTGACGGCTTCAGTACAGTAAAACTCAACTGTGCGTGGTTTTATTGCTGTAAAACTATCAGTAAAAACATCAAGGCATTAATGTGTTTCCCTGTGATTGAGTCTGATTACACATTAAGCTTTACCGTCTGTCCAGTTGTATCCAACAGTGCTGTGTATACATCCATATGGAGCAGCAGTGTTATCCTTTATCTTTACAACTACTCCTAAATCTCACTGTTAAGTAGACTGTCAAAGTTCCGGTCAATTGTTGCCAGACAAAAATCCGACTTTTAATCTGCATCTGCGTGTAAACAGCAGGGGTTTACTGACTCCAGATAGACGGGATAAGCAGGGGCCGCATGTGTGTGCCCAAAAGAGCTGTCCCCCATGGGGATGAACACTCTAGAGTCAGAGGAAGTGTCAGAGGCTATGGGGTATTTTAGACACCCCTGTTGCCACACATGCCAGTCAGTGAGACACAGTGACCAAACAACAGTCGTCTCATGCTGGCCTGGCGGGATTAGGGAGAGTGGTTTTGCCTTCTGACCTTCGGGGGTTAATTATAGCCAGGCCCGTGTTTCCCATGCTTGCAGAAGGCTCCTGCAGAATGCTGTTAACAGGCCAGGGTTTATGGTTAAAGCTGCAGTAAGAGTTGAGACCAATGAGGACCAAAATAAAGACGCAGGGATTAGACAGACACAGTCTGATGTGAACATGTGAATAAAGTTGGTGCTTATTGGCAAATGGGAAACTTGAGTGCTTAACTAGCAGCAAAGTCTTCTTCTTTTTTTTCTTTTCTTTTTTAAATTTCTTACATGTGTTGGTGAAATAATGTCACAAAACTGAGTGGTGTATACAGGGTTGGAAATTAACTTTTTTGTCCACCTGCCACTGTGGCTGGTGGATTCCAAAATCTACCAGCCCCTCAATAAATTACGATTGGTTTTTTTTGGCTGGTGAGTGATGCAAATCTAGCAGCCACTTGCATATTTTACCAGCATGTGGCCGGTGGCTGCTGCTAATTTCCAACCCTGGGTGTAAAAGGTGAATAGGACAAACACAATAGACAGACGTACATACATACATACATACATGCATAGAAACAACTTACATACAGACAATAACATGAAGCAGTTATGATGTAGGATGTGCCTGACAAGAGTCCAGGAGTAGAGATTATATTATTAGTATTAGATTATATTAGGTAGAGTATATGTGGGTAATGCATGTGTGCCTGTTTTGGTTACTCATTCTGGAGAGGTTTGTTTGTGGAGAGAGAAAAGTGCAGTGTTGATATTAAAGTAGCACCACATATATCCTGAGTAATAATAATAATGATAATATGTTTATGAAATAATATAGTAAAGTGGTATGATATTACTAATAATTAGTATTATCAGCCAAATCTAATGGAGTAAAAGACTATCATGCTATAAGAAACCGGTGTGTGCATGAGTGTGTCTACATACGGGCTGTTCCTGGCTGTAGTATTCGTGCGGCCTGATGTGAAGCTTCAATGGTCTGGCAGTGAGCTGATTAAAGACAGGGGTCAGCTCGAAGCAGTTTTGGAACAGCGACACGCGGGCAAAGATGTACAGACCCAGCCTGGCTCTTGACATGGCTACCACCAGACGCCTCACATCCCTGCGGAGTGATAGAAAAAACACAAAGTTGAAAATTGCTTTGACAGAAGGGGAGAAAAAATGAGAGAAGTGGGAGGAAAGTGTGAAATTGTAAGAGGAGACGAAATCATGTGTAGGGGCAAAAACAAATAAAGGGATCAAAGTGAAGGATCAAGAAAAGATTGTAAAGGAAGGGAAAAAGGAGTGTCGAGTAGGAGGAGAGAGGTTTAGTGAAGGATAAGCAGCAATAGGTGAGGGGGCCGAGTAAATAAGCTACGACAGAAATAAAGAAATGAAAGGCAAAGGGCAGGGATAAACAAGTCATGCATAGAGCGGGAAAGGTGGAAGAGTACAAGAGAAGGCAGATAAGTAACTTTTTCTTGCCATCCTGTAGAATTAAGAGTTTAGAGACAGAGGAGTTATTTCCTGGAAAATGCTTGGCTTGCTGTTGTGGCCAGAGAGGGTGTTTACATGACCTGTTTAGAGGAATACGATTTAATGCCTATATACCCATGTTTAACATCTAAAAACCATGCTTAAAGGCCTTTACACACCAAATCTGTATGTTTTCATCTGAAGTTGTTGTACATTTAAAAATAAATATGACTGTTGTGTTAATCACGTTTAAAGACTTTTGTCTGGTATTGAAGTTCGGAACAGGTGCAATTTTTCTTCTTTTTTTTTGCATCCATCAAAACCCTAGAGAGTTGTTTGACCTGTGATGAAAATTTGGCACAACCTGCAGGAAAAATGTATCTGTAACAAGAGGAAAGGAGCACACAGTATTATTTCTGACAGGTCAGACAGTAATATTCATGTTGATGATGGTCGTGAAGAGTAGGATGTAATAGAGGATGAGCAATGTAAACACAGACAGAGAGAGAAAGAGAGACAGAGCGACAGTGTGGAGACAGAGAGGTCAGACAGCTCAGCCCCTTCAGGTAGCCACAGTGTCAAATGCAAGACGCAGGCAGAAAGTGGCGACAGTCGGGGAGATAATTCCAGAGAGAAGCAAGGAAGCAAATGTGTCTTTACGTTTTGTCTTGTATTTTGAGTTTTTCACAGCAAGTAGAACAACGTAACACATCAGGCTCAGTGTGCTTCTGTTTATAACAATTTAACAGATAACAGATTAAAAAAACAAAATAACACACAAAATACTAGGATTAGATGTGCAAAAATGTTAATACCGCATCTGACAGTACAAATTTAAGATACAATGCCTTATTTTAGAAAAGTAATCTCATAGTACACATCCACATATTCTCCAGTTATAATTAAAGTTGAATTTACTACACCTGGTGAAAGAGAGGCACATATTCTTGGACAACTTCAAAAATCTTCAAAAAAAATGTAATCTTTCACAAAATGAACCAACCATAAAAAGGAAGGGGTGTGCTTTGTACTATATGTATGAAATAAATCTTTGTAATCTTTGTATTGTGTGTTTTAGGTGTTTGGATGTGCAACCTAATGGAGCTTTGCAAAGTATGACCAGCTGGCCTGTAAATCTCTGAGTAAAATGCGTACTGGCTTATAGAAATCTACAGAGCACGGAAGGAGGTAGAGTATATGAGGGGTAAGAAGTGTTTGGCTTATTTAAGCAGCTCTGTTGATACTGAGAACAGTCTTTGATTTGAAGTACATACACATCCATGTGTGTAAGCACACACTTACCAAGACACATCAACACATACGTATGATGAAATGCAGCCAAAAAATGTGGAAAATGTCCACCTGTGCACTTCATGAGATTAAGGGGATTAATCCTTGCAATATGCATGATGAGTTCCATGAATATGTAGAAGGAAAGAAAAGGCTTATAGAAACCATTGTGCTGTGTTTATGAGTGAATGAGCACGTGCAGCCGGTAAATGAAACTTAAAAGCCCAACATTTCCACAGAGACAATCTACAACAACCTGCAACCAATGAGCACCGAGCTCTAGAAGAGATGAACCAATCACGAAGCATGATACCCTGTGGACATGGCACTACTGAGAGATGCCCACCTGTGCTGTGCTATGACATGGCAGGGAAAAGTGGACGAATACTGTTTGCGTGTGTGTTCTCACATGTGTTTGTGTATGTGTGTGTACATGTCAGAGTGTGTCTGGATCTGTGCTTCCCTGTCAAAGAGTGTGCTCCCGCATGTGAGCGTGCCTGTGTGTATCAGCAGGAATGCTTCTCCTGTCAAAGCAAGGGTCAGCTTGTCATATGGTCAGCTGCGTCCCCTGTGGTTGTCACGGCAGCAGATTGCCATGAGGACACATGCAGGAAGAAGGGAGAGCGCAAGAGGAGTATAGTGAGGTAGGACTTAGTGGTACACCACAGCGATCCCAGTATGGGAAAAACACAAAGAGCAGCTCTAGAATTTCCCATGACCCACTGCTCTTTCAACCATTTAGCCAACCATCCATAACACCAAGATATGAATGAATATAAAGTCAAAACCTATGAGAAAAAGAATTAACAAAACATTTACTGTTATAAAAGGGGAAGTGCACAGATTTGACTTATTACAGCATGTTATAGGTCTTGGTGAATACAGGCCTGTATAAACAACATAACCATGCAGACTACAACTGTCCCCTGCACCAAGAGACTTCAGGAAAAAGCTTTATTGGAATATCACATGGGCAAGGATGAAGATCAAGCCCAGCAAGTGCAGAAGCTCTCCATTGTCAAAGGTCAAGCCCACAATCAAAGTTCTGTCTAAAAAATTGCCCCAAATGTTCCAGAAGTGATGAGCTTGGGTCGATGGTATGACGCTGAGCTCAAGAAAATAGAGCATTTCAAACAACTTCAAAAGGACATCATCATGCACAAAGCTCCATCAAAAAAGACCTTGCCGCCAGGAAAACTCAAGCTGGTATGCTTCCACTTTGGCACACTACCAAGACTCATGTGGCCTTTAACTGTGTATGAAATCCCCATCAGCAAAGGGGAAAGGTTTAAAAGAGTAATCAGCACACACATGAAACAGCGGCTTGGACTTCCACTATGCTTAAGTTGTATTTGACCGTACAGAAGAGGTGGTGAAGGAGGTGAGTAGACAGGAGAAACTAAACAACAAGCATGGCCAATGGACTAACTGGGAGAGCTTGGAAAAAATGAAACCCATGGAATGTGCTGAGGGATCTCAGCAAGTTTTGTCACAGAACCCCTTATGACCTCCTACCCACACCCAAGAACCTGGACCAGTGGTTCAGAAAAGACCCCTGCTTGCTCCCTCTGCCAAGCACCTACCTCACTATGGCACTGCACTACAAGCCTTTCCCAAGTGTGTCACACTTGATAGCATGAAGAAGTTCTGAGACTGTTGCCATCAACCTTGGAACATGAAGGAACCACCACAAATGCTTTCCAAAAAACACTGGCAGTAAATGTCCACTTCACACCATTTGTGCCAGCAGGCCAACCTCCAGAGCACCATATAGCATCAAAGGATGCAAGCACTCTGCAGGCTGCTCAGGATTGGAAAATGGACATAGAAAACAAAACTTGTGTCCCCAAGACATTGTGGCCCCAATTCTCTGGCCAGACATGGCCCTATGGACCACAACAGCCAAGCTAGAAACATAGAAAGATGTTGTTGAAGAATCTTATGAGAGGAAAAAGACCAAATACTCTGAACTGGAAACTGAACCTGCACAAAATGTCTGGAAGACCAAGATATTCCCCTGTGGAAGTGGGATGCAGAGGATTTGTTGTTACATCTAAGACCAGCTATTGAACAAAAAGGGGAGTGCGGTTGCTCCCCCCAACATGCAATCAAATCCTTGTCAAATGCAGCAGAAAAAAAGCGATCGGCTTTGAATTAAAAGGGGAAAAAAAACAACTGGCATTTAACAACAATTAACAAAAAAAGTGAGTACTGTCATCAAGTTATTAGCCTAACTTGCAAAAACAACAACAAAAAAACTGATGCAATGATAGGAACATAAAGACAAGAAGCGCAATCTAAAAATTCATTTTGAAAGGGTTTTAAATGAAGGAAAAGGAAGAAAGTTTCATGTTTCTCATGAACTCAGCAGATTAGATTCAAAATCGTCTGGCAGCATAAAAACAAATATCCACTCAACTGTCATCAAATTTTGATTCAAATACTTCTATGTTTAACAACTAAAACAGTTTAAACTCACAAAAAACAACTGAGTGTTCATGTAGCTCATTTCTTTCTCTCTCTCTCTCACTCTCATAGTAAGAAGCTGATTGAAAAATTATGTTTTCAAAACCCTTAAGTTCAATGTCCTTGATCCAGGTACTTATCCAGGAGAATAGAAACTCTACTACTACTGTATACCCTTCACTATAACTAGAGTTGTTGCACACTGTTATAGGGACAACCTTTGACAAGCTCCCCACTTAGTGTGGGCTGAGAATGTGTATAAGGCAGGGTGCAATATCTAGTGTAAGACAAGATCAAGGGAATGATACCGAGAGGAGAGCAGACGCTGCCAGCAAGATAAACTACCACTACAGCTGCATCAATTCATGGCTTTATCTGTGAGATGAGAAAAGAACAAAATAGAGTTTTTGAGTGTTTTCTCTAAAAGTGACCATGCTCAAGGGTGGGCTATCGAGCTATGCATTTCCCCACAAAAGGAATGGCTTATTATTTGCACTGGGGCTCCAATTTGCAGACTGTCCAGTGTGGGGGCATGTAAAAGCCCTGGCAGTACAGCTGTGATAAAGCTCTGAGCGGTACAATTCCAACAGCAGCTACCGTACATCAAAGCCAGAGGCTAACATGGCAAACTGAAGTGCTGTGAAAGAGTTCAGCCTCAGTTGTCTGGTATTAAAACATACAGCGTATTAGGTGTAAAGAGCTCATCAGGGTGTCATGGCAGCTGAGAAGTGAAAGGCTATTTCACTACAAATCAATTCAGTGAAATGAGGAAGGAGGTGTGAGTGACGAAAAGAGGGAGCAGAGAGATAAGGAGCTGAAGACTAATAAGAGAGGCCAGAGAGGGAATACAGCTGAGCTAAAAGCAATGGGACATGGAACAAAAAGACATAAAAAGTACTGCTGCAGTTTGGTTAACCATCATGCCTCTTAATGACTGTTTTATGGTATGCCTTTGATCAAAGCAGAGCTCTTTGTTTGATAGTCTCACCCCAATCATCAGAGCACAATAGTGTCTCTTATCCAGGACAAAAAGTACAGTCAGCTTCACAGACATGTTCCTGTCCTGAAGCATCCTTTCCCCCTCCCCTCCAAATTAAGCTCATACATACTTTAAGACAGCCACTGTGTTACTGTCTTCTTTTCCCTTTAGCAAACTCTGTTCAGTAGCTACACATGACAAAAAGGAGAAAGCCTCCTGAGAGCTGTCTCAAGTGAGTTTAGAGCCTACATTTTTGCTGTGTTGTTTCCCTGGAGGATGCGTATCTAAGGTGTAGATCTTATTAAACAAATTTTTTTGTAGTAGGATAGCTGCTGAACGTGTCTATTTTGGGTCAGGTGAGTTTTTGTGCTTGGCATGCACTGAAGTAATTACCTCAGGTGTCCCACAGCTTTGGTGCGGACCAGTGAGAGGATGATGTAGTCATTCTGCTGACCCTGGAACCTGTCCACCGTTGTCACCTGCACAGACACACGAACATATTCATTATTGAAAGAAAAAAGCAAACAAATACACACATACATATCAAAGATATGCTAACTAAGCCATGGCAACTGATGTATTTTGCAAAGTAAATGAGTGTGTGCATTTTGGGTAGGTGGAGGGATTTAGCTGAAATGTTCAAAAACATGAGGGAGACTGCTTTCCGTCTTAAATTCTTTTTTATTTATTTTTGAGAGGGGGGTTGAATGATGGTGCTTGTGTTTTCCTGTTATTGCTGTTATCGCTGCGGGCCACATGGGCAACCAGCAGGGCTAATACGGCTTAGAGGGCATTTACAGCCACTAGCCTCTTACCTGGCCCCCTGAGACTCAGGGCCAAGGTACCGGGGACCCCGCTGCTCGACTGGATCAGAGATTATTTCAGGGAGACAGAGAATGAAGAAGTGACTCTGTAGGATTTTTTTTTCAAAGCAAAAGGAAACTCATGTCAGCCAATTTGCTTTTATACCCTGATAATCCTGTCTTGCTAAGAAGCGTACTTATTCCCGTACATGAAGAACAGAGCTGTGTTTTGACTTTGCCAGTGCTGTTACACCTTACATAATAAAGAAAAGATACTGCACTTGCATCTCAATAGAAAGTGAAGAAATGGAGATGCAACCCTGTAAAAACAGAACCCATTACACATGCTGTACAACTGTGCTGTATGTATACCTGCTCCTAGAGCCTGAATGTAAACAACATCTGTGCAGAACCTATGGCCATGTTGAAAAGTATTTTCAATGGCTTTTGAGTCACAAGTTTGGTTCTGCAGTAAAAAAAACAACACTAGCCTGACATTGCCAGACCAAATCGCAAATTCAAATTAGTCTGCAACCTCTCAGTTCATTTTCAATTTCCAAGGGGTATTACCAACAGCCATAGACCAAAACAGATCGGGACACAATTGTAGATAGACCTACAACCATTCAGAGCAACAAAACATATGACAAGTAAGCAGAGATGAGCTGTGGTGGTGTAGCATCAATATGTTCACAAACAAATGTTGCCATATTTGCTATCACAATTTGAAAACGGGACTTCAACAGAAAGTTCCACATCAGCTCCAGCCAACCTAGTTGTTTTTCCAAAATACCTCAATAACACTCCTCTTTACTTAACTAGGTTTACACTTGCTGCCATGTAGAGCTGTACCCAACCCTGAATTATGTCAGTTTAATTGACATTTGCTGTTCAATGCCAATTTCCCATATAGAGTGAGAGTTTGAACAGGATTTGGTGAGACGTTCAGGCAGACAGAGATGTTCACGTAACATAGTAAGCAAGTTCATTTAGCCCTCCAAGCTAATGCGTGCTAACTACGGATCAGAGATTTGCAACAACATTTTTTGCCGAAACTAGATATCAAACAAAAGCCTGTATTGCATTAAGTTGCTGCAAGCTGCAAGTTCACCACTTCTAAGCAGAAGACAGAGAATTATGTATTTTTAGAGCTTGGACAAGCAAAGCTTCCCTTTCTGCAGGCAGCTGCCTCCATCTCCCTCAGACTCACCCTAGGTGTGGGTCTGCAGCATATACCAGAGAGCAGAGTCAAAGTATGGATCGCTCGTTCTGTGGCATAATCTGGGGACTGAAATATCCCTACAGCCAAGGGTACAAGCCTGTGAGCATAAAATCTTCAGGGGTGAAGTTAACTACTGCTCCAAAACATGGGTGTTATAGTATTTAGAGCCGTCTGTCAATATTGAGGATTTTGCTTCAAAAATATATAAAATGGGAATACAGATGGGATTAAGTACTTGTGGAACCAGCTGCTCCTTTCACGTGGAAATGGCAACCAAGTAAGAAGCAATGATTTTAGCCTAAACCTATATTAAGTAAGAATGCGTGTAAATAATGGCTACATAAACAAAATGGGTTATAAGACCTCCTCATTCACTATTTTGCAAAAAATACTACCATGCAGTTAGGCCACATGCCTGGAAACCCAAAGCCCAGCAGAAAGAGGTGGCTCTTTCCTCTATAGATCCATTCTGTAGAGTGGATCAAGAGGACATCAGCTACCACCGCGAAGCCACACAGGCCCAGGAATACAGCAACCAACCTATGAACCAGCCATGCTAAATAAATTATGCCGTGGTCATTCTTTACCTCCTAATGCAACTTTCAGTGACCCTGGAATTCCCTTTGGCAGACCCTTCCAAAACCCTTTTTTGGGTAACAGGAAGACACTGTGAGGACATTGTGTGAACGTGCAAAAGAGGGGGAGATGGGACAAATGATGTAGTAGCCTAATATTTATTTATGTCTCCCTGTTGCTATGTAGAACAGGTGCAGCACCAGAGGCAACAATATGTCGGTTTAACAAAAGCATGAGGCATCGCGGGCTGTATGTTCAAGTCAGTTGTTTAATGGCCAACTCAAACAGCCGTGGTATGCACGCACATGATCACACAAATGTGGCATACAGGGACAATACTTCATCACACCCCTTTGTTGAAGAAGACTGTAACTGCATGATTTTCACTAAAACAGCACAACTTCTTAGGCGGAGACATGGTGCTTCAGAGAGGGAGTTATTCTTAGCCCACAGACAATGACAACCAAACCCAGATAGAGAATCTCCCTAAGGCGTAACATTTTGCACAGTGTTTAGTTATTTATGAGAAATCTTCCAGGGAGTGAATTACAGAGGTCATGTCATTGTGGCACATGCATGTCTATGGATACAAAGAAGCATACATACATGCACAGAATAAGATGTGAGATGCTTATTTGTGCACAAGTTAACAATTTGTTGCTAAGAGAAGCTATTTGACTGAGAATCATTTTTTTGCCCTTCCTTCTCCTCATTTTCATGAGGACTAGCAGGCCATCTTTAAGCTAATGGTCACGCTTGGATCTCTCCTCTCTATTTCTTTCATTGTTACTCACTCTATCCATCCTGCTATGTCTCATTCATGGCAATTACTCTCTGGAATGTGCAGAATTCAGATTGCTGGATTATTCAATTTCCAGAGACTCTCAGGGGTGACAGAGTAAACAGTGTAATATCTCATTCCTTGTGCCTTCATATTTATGTGTGTCTAAGGATTTCATATCAGTCTAAAAAAGGCATGCCGGCAAATTTTAGGGGGGCACTTCCCTATTTGTAGCTTTTTTTTATAGCAATTGCACTATAGGGACGCTATGAAGTCCCTTCTTACACCATCTTTGCATTTTTACTCAGAATCAAACGACAGCAGCATCATGCCACTCCTGTGTGTGATTATAGACAGCATGCCGGCACTGCAGAGGAAAAATAGGCATGACTATTAACAAAATAGAGTCTGCCTCTTGTGTGACATACATGCATCCCTTTCTTCATTAACATTAACAATGGCATAACATGTCAATCATTTACCTTCCCTGTTATGTGATGGCTTAACTGGTCCTCTACTAGGTGGCTTAAATTAATCTCATTGCTTCCCCAATTTGTGGACATTTATGGCTGCTGAAAGCCGCTAACTGCTGCCAGCTGCTTTTTAAAACTCCTGCAGTGGATCACATGCATAACACACCATCAAAACATCACACCCATCCCGCCCACAGTCCCATCCTACTGGGTGTCCCTTTTTCACAGACCTCAGTTGTGCACTGTTATTAACTCCATTGCCGGCTAAAGACGAGTTAACTACGTCCCTGCATTTTGCAATTGTAACTTTTACACTGAACGGTGAGGTGACATATGGGAACGATATTCCTGCCTTGAACAGGCAATGTAAAAGGGGCTTATGTCAACACATCTGGTCAAAAGATATCCTGGTTTTGGTCAGACAGCAGCTTTTGCCTTACTGTTGCTCAAGAGGCTCCTGCTCTCAGAAAATGAAGGAATCCCATAGGAGAGATAGGAAAAGTGTGTGTGTGCGTGTGTGTGTGTTTGCAGCCAGCCATGTATATTAATTAAGGGAGGGATCCAGAAGGTGAACTTAAACATTCAATATGCACACTCTTCCCCTCTTACTCATCTCTCCTCCACTCTGTTCCTATGCTTTCTAACTAACTAAACGCGGGTTCACTCAGTTGCAGTTGCTCAAAATTCCAATATCATTTTGTTTCATTGCTTGTCCGCTCCTAAGAACTAAGCTGAAATTTGGGTAGGAAGAACTGATGCAATGGCTTTGTAATAAAGTACAGACAGAAAGCGAACTCAAATGGACCCTGTCTGAGAATTCAGAGTAAACTGAAAAAACAACATTAAAGTTACATACATATGTGTGCCAAGTGTTGTGTTTGAAATTCAGTAGACAGCTTAGGCTAGACTGTTTATTTGATTTTGAGACTGTGACTGGTACTAACTGTCCCTTCTTTTCTTAGTAATTAAAGTCATTGCAGTAAAGTGGGATGGCTGTTGACATTTGCTTAGTTTTAGCTATTGTGACACATTCTCAGACACACTGTGGACCCAACACTCTGCGCCATGACCTTTCAGCTGCTCAGCATTTTCCCACAAGAGCCTCTCTTTCTTTTTCATCTCCGTCCCTCCATCCCTCTCTGGCTGTCTTTCTTCTCAGCAAATCTAACAGCCTGTCACCCCTGTCACTTTATTACCAGGCATGCATACTGACTAAGGCCATGAGCACACTGAATGACACTTCATGTCGTAACATTGCAGGACATTTAACATGACCAAGCATAAATGCTGGCTAGCTGTCAGAACAGGGAATAGACTTGAAGACAAAGCAACAAGGTAGGATTGCACAGCACAAAATACAGACACAACAACAGGAGATGAAAGACTGCAGCCCTGCAGGTGATAGAAGGCACCATGTGTACAAATACATAAGAAGGATTCACTTCCTGCCTGCTTGTTATACAGTTAATAATAGTAACAATCTGAAATTTGTCTTCATGTGTTAAAAGGATAAGGCTGATGATATTCAACATTTTTCTAATTTTCAGCAAATCCCATGACAAGACCAAAACAGACAAAACAGACAAAAAATGTTCCCACTAACAAAGCCAGGTACAGCTTATTCCTTGCCATTGGCCTCAATCAATTGTGTCAAAAAAGTATGCATTTGTGATCGCTTTTTAAAAGCAAGACACATCAAACTGACATTAAAAAAAGTGGTGACAAAGGCCTACTGATGCACCACCTCACATTGTTTGTGTCCAGGCCAAAAAGTTGCACATAAACACAACACAGAGACTACAACTGACAGCCAACCTGCACTTAAGTTCTGCACCTGTGTGAGAGGAAACACCCCTCCATACTAGCAGTAGTAGTAATCATCACACAAGAGGGAAAACTGAAAGACTGCCTTGACACTAGTTCACCATGTAGCACATTAAAAACACAATCAAATATTAGAATAAATAGGCGACAACTTGGGGTCCAGTATCTAGTTATTAGTGCACATCTATGCTTATGTTAGGCTGAGGAATTTGAGTTTTAAGAGACAGATATTTGGTCTTTTTATAACATTTGTTTACAGTAAAAAATATAAAATAACACATTTTTCACCACATCTTTTCAATAAAAAATAACATCTTTTAAGCTTAAATATTGTTAGGCTGACATACACTCTGCTGATGTTTTGCCTGTATTCACTCTCCTCTGTTGTATTGGCACAAACTACAGAAGCTTCATTGGCCACTGGGGAAAACCACCTTGAACAACACAACATAATTTTGAGTCATGCTGACCCTATGCCATTATGGCTCAATGACACGCCAACTGACTGGTGAAGTGCCAGTTACAGTCCGATCTTGCAAATTTCTCTGGCATGAAATTAACAGTCTGTGACATTGTAAAGTGTGTGAAAGCCCTAAAGAACAGAGAGCAAAGAAAGGTGAGAGAGTGTTGGTAGGGAAAAAGAACGAAGAAAGAGAGGAAAGCGTAACCTGAGGCTAGCGGGTAAGAGCATTTAACAGTACAAACAGAAAAGGGATGGGAAACTGTGCCAAGGGGCTGCTGACTTAACACAGTGTAAAGGAAGGAAAGAGAGAAGAGAGACAAAAGGAGTAGGGGGAAATACCGTGGGCTGGAGACAATTTAACAGTATTCTTCAGGGATGAACACAGCATGGAGTCTACACCCACTCTCAAAGTATGCACATTTAAATCCTTTTCCTTTAACACACACCTCAGTGAGTTTAATTTCCAGAGGTATGTAGTCGGCTGGTATGTAAATTGATGAGGACAGAGGGCACAAAGTGTCCTGCTCTATTCGGATCTCATGACCAGCAGCAGTTTTGATGATCTCATAATTTGATGGAGCAGGACAATGAAGGCCAGGGTGAAAAAAAACCTCTTGCTTCGCCTGCAACTGGACAAACCTCCATCAGCTGGTCACTAAATTTCCACCCTGCTTGAATCATGCAGATCCACTTAATTCAATGAGATGCTTTACTGTTTGTCTCACTGCATACTTGGGAAAAGTTTTTTTCAAAATGTACAAACCTACATAAATTACAAAGGGAGAAAGAGAATACTGTGGGAGGCAGAAACAGCAAAAGCTTTGTGCAAATTGAAAGCTGTGAATTTCTCTCTCAGTGCAGCAGAGGATAGAGGGTTGGTGCATTGACTGCAGCTGACATCTAAAGGTGTGAAGACGCTGTGTTCATGTGCATGTTATGTACGTCATGCATGTTCCTACTAAACTAGTCCTATACATACATGTGAGGTGAAAACATGTCTGTTGGGACTGTGTATTTCTTCCTGACAGGAGAGGGGAAATGTGTCAGCCTCAAGTGATTGGAGTGTGTACAGTTCATGCATGTGGAAACGGGTGTGTTTCAGTGTTAGAATACTACATGAAATGTGCAAATGTCAACCTTTCACGAATACACTTTAAAGGGAGCATTCACCCTGAAATCAAAGATACATATTTTTCTACGTACCTGTGGCGCTATTTACAAATACAGATTGCACGAGTTGCCAATTGTTGGAGAAAGACTGCAGAGATGTCCGCCTTCCCTCAAATATAATGCTGCTAGATGGTACTAAGCTTGTGGTGCTCAAAGCATAAAAACAAATTAATTTGAGAAACTCAACAGCAATGTCTCTTTCTAGAAATCATGACCTGGTTACTTAAGGTAATTCAACAATTTTTTAATTTTTAAAATCTTTTTACCAATCTACGCCCATCAACTGTGTCACTGTGCAGAGGAAGTTATGCATCTACTCGTGGACAGGCTTGTGCTTGTGACAGCACAAGATGTAAACACTGGCGTCCTCCTTGGCAGGGCTGTAATGTTAGCCAGCAGAGTTGTGTGCAGATGTGATGTTTCATTAAAACGCCATTTTGATTTAGATTCAAGCCCATTATTGAATATTGCCTGAATATTTCAGCACGCAGACTCACATCAGTGCTTCCTCTAAATAATAAAAAGGGCATAATTCTCCTTATACTTGCTTTAAAATAATGATTTAAATTATAATACAGTCATTGGATGCAACTATGTGCACTGTTTACTGTAGTCAAGTGGTGCATGTGTGCCCTTACCTTGTTGGGCTGACTAAAGAAGGGATTGCCAGCACAACGCTGGTTGATGACATCTCTGATCAGGTGTTTCTGTCCATTGTAGGTGGTGAGGATGCTGATGCGGTCAGCAGGGTAGCCCAGCAGTCGCATGTACATGTACAAAGCCACAGAATACTCCGCCTCTGCCAGGTTCTACACAGGGAAAGAGAGAAAATCAGGGAATAGATTGACATTATCAAATTATTATATAACTATTTGGTATTGCACACAAGTAGTGAGAGTTAGAAAAAAATGATGTTTAAAAAACTGACCCCGAAAAAGCTATTGTCTAATCGATGTGGTAATTTTGTAGTGAATCAAAGCACAAAGCTGAATTACCCAAATACAAGGGCTTCTCTTCCTATCAGCACACCCAGCGCTGTCTGCTGTGTCTGACACCTTGCTGTTCTCATTCTCTTGTACTTTAACATCATGCTCCGGCCCTTTCTCGCCTGTCAAGTGTTTAACTTTCTGCCAGATAAAAGCCCACTCATTCATGCATGAGTAGTCGTCTGATTTGGGTTGGAATTAATTGCCTCAGACAGAGCTAAGCACCAACACTAGCCAGGCTGGGACAAAATGTCCCATTCTAGGAGCCCCAACACAGAAGTGAGGAGGGTATATGGCATATTTCTACTGTGGCTTTGATATTCATTAAATGGGGAATAGCTGAGTGTGACCAAAGGCTGCGTCATCTGAAGTTTCTTTACTCAGTCTGAAGGCAGAATGTTCTAACAATATACTACCAATATCACATCGTGTACTTTTTAAGTAAGAGAGGCAAGATTTTCAAAAACATCTGGTGTTAGTTGTTTCCAAATTCTACACAAATGTGATTATAACATGAGTATGTATATATAAAATTCTGTCCTCAACATCATCTAGGCCCTTGCACAACAACAAAAGATCTTGTCCACCAAATGTTACTAAATGTAAAGGCCAGCATTGTATGCATCATTCGCCCACTTAACAATCAACAAATTCCTCAGCATGTGCATGAACATCCTGGCTTCAAGGCTACACTCTGCCCTTCAAATGTGACCAAAAAAAAAAAAGAAAAAAAAGCAACAGTATGCATTATTCATCCAGTTTCAATTAAGCCTAGACTGCAGCCTCGCATCTTTGATAATAATTTATGCAGCTTCATCAACAGTTCCTGATCCAGCTGCACTAGAGTCAACACATCAAAAACAGTGACAGCCTTTGTTCCTCTTCCCCTCTTACCTGTCTCCAAATGGCACAAATTCATAACTCTAAAAACCACACCATGTGTTTACTGATAGAGATGTTGTATACAAGTTTGTCAGGGAATGTTAGGTATGGGCTGGTGATTTTTAAGGGAATATATTCAAAATTATCTACAAAATGTTGAAAACCACAATGACATTATTTTTCAACAATGTGACATTGTCAGATGATCTGCCCACAAGGCAGATAATTTGGGAAGTATGTCTTGCTCAGTGGCCTCGTCATATGAATTCTTTCCATACTGTTACTGACTAGTTTCTTTTGAAACATGATGCTGGGAAAAGAAGGATGTAAATCATATTAAGGGAGTAAAGACCCTGCGTCATTTCATATTTGGGATCAAGATTGTTTCTGCTAACACCTTATTTAAGTTATGCATTTTAAAAAGTAGTAATGAGGTAGCTTTGCAGTTTGGCTGCAGAGAGAAAAAGATCACAAGAACCATAAACATACATGAGTTTTACGAGAGGAGTAATATCTAAGTAGACGTGGTTGGCAGTTCCAGCTTTGCCTGCCTCATGTGCATATTTAACATAAATGTGATCTAATGCCCTAACACCCCAGAGAACTTGTTAACTATAACAAGGTCAAAGCAAATGCACTCGAATTTGAGCCAATGGCCCGAGGCTACACAAAGACTGGAGAGGATGGAGGGGTGAAACAGGCAGAAACAGAGACGAGACGAACGGGGAGAAAGGATTGCATATTGTGGTGTAGATACAAATAAGGGGTAATAAGAGTAGTAAATCCACACTACCTGTGAGTAAAGCCCAGAATGCTTTTTGCTTTTATGTCATTTAAAAAGTAGCTTGCGAAGCAGAAAAGCCTCGAGTAACAAGCCTAGCAGCTGAGAAAAGCCATTTTCTAACAACAGAAGATGTGGATTTAGATAAGCATCTTACCCTTTATGAGCCATTTGACAACTTGGGAAGTACTATCAACGGGCTGAGACTCAATATGGAAAGTGCTTTAACAAATGAGGCGAAGAAGCAGGGACAGACCTTTGGACTGCGGATTGTCTGAGTGCACGCACGTGTGGTTGTGTGTTTGATGGATGTGCAGTTCCTGTGTAAGTGCAAAGCTGGGGTTGTGGCAGTGTTTGTTCAGCTGTGACAGGCATTCAGCATGCACTGGATACAATTGCTTCTCTAGTGTCCAATTTATCCCTTCTGGTTCCTCGGAAAGTGCACGCATGTGTGTGAAAGTGTATGTGCATATGCATGTGTGAGTGTGGAAGGCAGGGTGAGTAATACAGGCAATTCCCCGGAGGAAACTGAAAATGGCAACAGGCAAATGGAGGTTCATATGACCTGGTGCCTCGAGAAGAGCGCATGGTCTGGATTTAAGAACAATAAGAAGCGTCGGTGACATGAGCGTGCACAGCGCAGCAGTGATATATTTTGAAACACAGAGATATGTTCATTGGCCTTGCAACTTATAAACAAATCAGTGTCTCAACTTAAGTATTAACTAACAAGTACAGATTGTAGCTGAATCAAGTGCTCCTGGATTTTTTGACAACTAGAAGTTCTGTCACGTCCCAGAAATTGTTGTGTTTATTGTAAAATGTGTCCCATATTTCTCACAACTATTCTGGTTTCCTTCCTTTATTAAAAAGGAACCAGTAAATCTTCCAATAAAGTAACTGGTTTCATGTCACATTTCAGTGCTTAAAATGTTATCACACTACACAGTTTTGCTGTTAACGTTGACAGTAACATTTGGGCTCCTGCGCTGGTATGGTGCCAAAGTAAACATTTTTTTAAACACCCCTATCAACCCTGCCCTCCACCCACACACAGTCTTGAGTGTCTCAGCAATGTCATGATGAAACACAATCTGGCTCCTGGTGTGAAGGACAAACCCACTGGTCTGTACTGGGCAGCTAGTGCTCACTGCAGCCTAAGCAGGGTTATGAATTTAACATATGGGCCAGTAGCTAAATCATTAAAATTTTAAAATGAATGAACTCCTGTACAATAACCCATTCAGAGGAAATGGAAGTTAGGGAAGAATACGGTTCTCTGCTCTGGTGGAACTAAGTGTGCATGAGTGTGTATCCGTGTAAAGGAGAGTGTAAATTGTGCTTCAAAACTGCCACAAGTTGTGTAACATAAACTATTTCTGCTGTTCAAACATTGCACTACGTCCTTGTGCTATAGATATACTGGTGTTAAAAACTCGGTGTTCACAGTTCTTCTTATTGAAATAACACATATGGGCCTATGTAGGTTCTTGTTGTTCGCCGCAGGGTATTTACAAGAGAAAGATATGAGTTCTGGGTTTGTTCAACATATAAAGTAATCGCCACCCAACCTGCTACATGAGAACATGACATTTATATGTTTTTTGTACTATTTAAAATGGGTAAAATCACATGAGTGTGTGGTCTTCTTTGAGCCTTCACATTAAAATACAGTACAAACAAAAAATAAAAGTACAGACAATCACAACTGCTGCTATTGTGTTATGACATGCTAATTGGGCAGACACTGAATTGCCTCGAAGGAGAGCGGCTTCGGACTCTGGAGACAGTCGTTCAGTTTGCTTCTAATTTATGTAACAGCAGTGACAGAAAGTTTGCTGATTTTTAAAATATTTAGTTCGTATTTATGATTGAATAGGCTAGTTCAAAATTAATTTAAAACTGCACATTTTCCGTTGTTTTACATTCCTGTTCTTATGTTAAGATTTTTTTGCAAGTGCTTGAGTACTCTATAATCATTTATGCAGTATTCCTATATGGCAGTTACTTAAAATGCCCATCCCTGGTATTTACTGCTGAAAACATGTCTAACCTTTTTCTTTCTGATACCAGTTCTGGTTTAATTAGTTTTCACAACACAGTAACTTTATTTTCTGGAAATTAATTTTTTGATTATTATGATATTTCTTTCATAGTTTTATTTTTGCAGTAGATTTCCAAATTAGACAGAGTGGTTTGAATGTGTAATGTAACCAGTAGACATCCTTAGTACATATAACAGTTGTAATGTTTGTGTATTTGTGTCCCTTGGTGGGTACTACTACTACTCACCTGGTAGAAGTAAGGGTTGGGCTCAGATTCTCCCACCCCATTGAAGTCCTCTACATTAATAAGCTGGAAGTCAAAGGTTAGGCCAGGGTTTGGCACCTGGAACTCAGGCAGCTGCTGGACATGAGGCAGGTTCCCCAGCTGCTTATAGCGCCAGTTGTACAGGTTACACAAGCTGTGGGACAGGAAGATAGACACACATCAAGTCACTGTTATGTCCTTTACACAAAACCAGTTACTAAGACAATGCATCTTCTGTGTTTAGCTTTATGTTTTGCCAGGGCGACCCACCTTGCACGAGCACGACCCTGTGCATCCAGATCGATGGTGGGCACTCCGAGGCGCACAAATCGGGTGAAGAGAGACTGCTCCATGTTGGAGTACTTCTGGAAGGCCATGTTCTTGATAACGGGGGGCAACTGGTGGTGGTCTCCAATCATGATCCAACGTTTCAGCCTGCTGTAGCCATCTTCTGGATTCTGTAGAGCGAGGAAGCAAAATAAGTGGTAAGAACACTGATTACAGAAAACACCTGAATGATTTGTACTAGACTCAGTAAGGATTTTTTCTATTTTTGTCCAACTTTATTCAATTTTGCCTAATGACTTTATCATATTAAATAGTGCATGTGAAATTAGATCTTCAGCAGATAATAACATTTAACTCCAGGTGGGCAGTGAAGCATAAAGGGGCTCTACAGCTGTCTACGTCAGGTTTTTCTTATTAGATATGGTTTATTTGGAACTGGACCTCAGACAAATCTGATAAACGAAGCTTTGCAAATCAAGAGTTGATTTAATCACTAAAATCACTGATAAGGGTTGAATGGCTGTATAAGAAAAGGGAAGGGGAGGAGGAGATATAAACAGTTTCGCTGTGACGTATACCCGGCAGAAGGCTCGGACTGTGACTCACTAGAGAAGAGAGATAAAGACAGGAGCTCTGGCGAGGTTGTTGAATGGGATGATGCGCTTAATGATCTCATCTGTAAACAGACATTAGCGCTATCTCGGACAATTAGGCACAACTACCAAAGACAAGCACCATTACTGTGTTTGGAGACCATCAGTCAGACCTTAATAGAGGAAGTCAGGTGGTAGAAAGCTGAGTAAAGGATTAAACAAGCCTTGATGTTGGAACTTATGATGGTGCTTTGACCTGGCAGTGAGTTTTCTGGCAAGGCACGGCTGTAGTTTTTCAATAGTCAAGAGTAACAGCTCAAATGTTCACAGTCTAAGGCCTTGACACACTGAGGGGGTGTAAAAAAATAACACTAAAATACAAAATACTTGGCCTGCAATATTTTACATCAGAACTAGTCATAGTTGCAATGATGCAAATTTGTAACAACTAGCACGATCCTACTGACTAAAAGCAGTGTGTAGTCTGTCTGAGGTTGGTTCCTGTATAGCCTAACCTACTATAACCTATTTTTATTTTAGTTTTCGTTTAGAAAAATATTTTGAGGGAATCTGAGTTCCCTCTGGTAAATACCTACACAGTGTATACGTCTAGAGTTTTAATTGTGGAAGCTATGTCACAGAAAGTAGGGATCTGGTATGTGCTGCATTTTTTAAGTTTGAAAAGATTTATAAAGTTTGCTGTCCTTCATTTGGACATAAGTGTAGGTGAAATGTCACTGGTTTATTCCTTTATTTGTGGTAAAAGACTATCAACCCTGTTCTGAAAATAAAATCATGAAGCTTTTTTGATACATATTTGTATTCTGTGTGACGGTACTCATGACAAAAAAATAAAAAAAACAACAGTTTAGTTTTGTTAACAAATAAATATACTGATGTGCAAATTAATTGCAAAATCAATTGCAAAAAAGAAAAAAAAACACCTCTTGTCAAGGCCTTTAGTCATAAAGCCTGCACAGCATACTTAAGTTTTAATACTTAGCCAGGACAGGGTTACCTGTAACAGGAGGGGGATGAAGGTCTCGATCTCCAGAATCTGTGCAGCTTCCTCCATCAGGATGTTGTCATACTAACAAAGAGAATCAGCAATTTAAACCGAGTCCTTTAAGTAACTGCAGTAGCTTAACCAGGTTATTGCCTTTTTTTTTTTTTTAACTGTGAAGAGCATACCTTAAATCCCAGCTCCACCAGGTCATGACGTTTGAGTGCAGCATGTGTACAGGTCATGGCAATGATTTTGGCTTCCTTCACAAGCAGATACTTGGAGCGGTCCAATCCACTCCTCAGCAGTTCAAATGCCCTAAACTCCTGCAGGGTAGACAAGAGAGGAGATGAGGGTCAGGAGCTGGTCACTGTGCAAAAAATGTTTGGGAACAGAAAAAGAAATTAAGAAAAACAGCAACCTCCCATAGGCAATTAAAAACTGCTTTTATATAGACCTCTGGGAAGAATTTAGCAATCTTAGACTTATTTACATACTGTAGATATGCATGCATCTATTTGTGAATGAAGTTAAGTTTGGCTTTCATGTTTCATACAGACTGTGGGCGGGTGGGGGGAGGGGGAACTTAAATCATGGCATTCTGACAAAATGATGGATGATCACTGTCAGAGATGATGGATAAGGTGATTATCTAAGGTGAAATAATCACATCTATAAAAGAAAAGTCACAGTTCAATATTCAGATACAACCCCAATACATCTTTGGGTCACCCACATTTAAAAACTGCAGGGTGGCTTAACCCCAGCACTACTAATATCTCCTACTGCCTCTACTTTTGATTCATAGTCATAAAATATGCTGCAGTGATTGGCAATCTAACTGTCTGTTAATTAAAAACATTATTAAAATAATCCCTCTGCTTTCTCATTTCATAAGGAAACAGTCTCTTCTTTTCCCATGATGCAGCGATACAGAGGTCAGCGAGCCTGGAGAGTATGCTGTTTGCTGTTAAATAACTGCAGCTTGAGGATGGTTTAAACTGGAAAGGAAAATTGAGGGCCATTTTCTTCTTTTTTTTTTTCAAAATATGAATGAGATTACTTCAGAGCCCCGATATCATAGCACTATAAAAACCACGCTGTGGTGGAGAAACACAGTGAGGCAATATGGGTAAACAGGCGTGCTATTTTCAAGTCGCCACGCTAGCTGGGTAGGGGTAGGGAAGAGAGAGAGGAGGAGAGGGCGGAGGACTCGGACAGCACTGGGGTATAAATATTTGATGTGTTACTATTTTAGCATTAATATTAAACCAATCAAAACATGCAATATTGATGAGGTCTATTTTTAACCCCCATGGCTCCAGAGCAGTGGAAGGGTGAAATCAAGATGGTAAGGATTCACAGACACTGAGAAGAGAGGGAAGAGAGAAAAGAGTAAACAGCAGTAAAGATGTGGTGGGACTGCAGAGGAGGAAACGAGAGATGTCTATACAGGAGGAACCCAGGAGGCACGTTGTGTTGCTGTCTTTCTGTCTTGCACTGCATTCGTTGGATATTCCTGACAGCTTATTCCAAACTGCTTTTACATTTGAAGAGGCAGACAGATAAGCATATTCAGCACATTGTTGCTTTGTCTACCCTGCACCACAGACAGCAATACCTCTTAATGGGTGTACAGATTTCACTGCAGCATGGGTGAGGCTGAGGGAGGAGGGAGAGGTGCTGTGATGCAGTGATACAGAGGCCAGCCAGATAAATCAAGGTCACCACACATGTTGGGATATTACCTCAAGCCAATAACTTCTTTATTGCTTTTCAGAGACCTTCTTGGTGTTCCCATAAATCTGAAATGTTATTGTTATCCCTATAGAAATACTCGATGGGCCGAGGAGGAGCAACGATAACGCATTCAGGTGTGTTTGTAAGAGCGAAAGAGTGTGGAAAAAGAGTGACACGGAGAGTAAAAAAGATAAGTTGTAACAGCCTTCATCACATTGTTGTACCGCTCATTTTTTTAAGAGGGTCAGCAATCCTATCTACAAATAAACTGTTAAGTATCTTATATAATGATTCACTATAGCTACTAGACAGGTGATGACTAAAACTCAGAGAGATACAAAAGTGGCAGAAGAGCTACTTACGAGCAGACACATCCACCGTCTGACCAGCCACTATTAATCTACAACAACCTGCCATTGTGGCACAGTTACTTGTGCATATAAGATTGTGAAATACCTGCAGACACAGCTGGTAAACAGTCTGCAAGTTCTTTTAAATGCAGCTGTAAAAGAATGAAAGTGCTGTATATGTTTACCACTAATTAGCTAAAGATGATGTGTCCAGTTCAGCTTTTAATTAATTCAATTTAACTGTAAAAACATGTGCTCTAGAACTAAAATTGCCTTTTTGCACTGAAGTAACCTCCTTAGATCCCACTGGGTGATGCTCAGCAGTGAGAGAACTAGTTCACTGTGTGTTTGTGTGACATTCGTACCTCCAGCTGGGTAAATATTTTCTTGATGTGGCGGTAGCAGCCCTCTGCGATATCCATGTCCTCTTCATATGACCGGCCCTTGAACACAGGCTGGGGTGCATTGGAGAAGTACTTGTGGAAGGGAAAGTGTGCCGCCACAGCTTCCACGTCCACTGTCTTGCCCTGTTTAGGCCTGACTTTGCTCATGTACTCTTCCCAGCGAGATATCACCTGGAGAGAGAGAGAGAGAGAGAGAGCGCAAACATTTAGTACACTCCGAATGTTAAGAGGTCGAGCCCTAATAGTGGTCTGTTTAGAGTAGGCTAGAGATCCCCACACTGGCAGGGCTGAATATCACTTAAAAAATAAGATACCAGTACTATTAAAATGATACAAATACCAACAGAATACTTAATTCTATACCCATAACATGAATTGAGTGGCATGTAGCAAAAGCCATACTTCTTTTAAGATTATTTTTGATGAGTTTACTCTATTCGATAAACCAGCTTTACAGTGAAATGGGGAGAGAGAGGGGACGACCCCATGGATGCTGTGGCAAGGACAGAGCCTTTGTACATGGGGCACCTGCCACACCAGGTGAGATACTGAGCACCCCAATGAGCCACACCTGTGAACATTTTGGTAGCATCTCGATTATGAACTGCCGACTAAATACACCACGCTAGACAGACTGCATGGGTCGTGGCTGATGCTGCAGGAATGTGAGCTCTGCACCAGGAAGACAGAGAGTCTGCCCAGCCTCATGTACACAGTAACAGGCCTAACTGTTTCCATCACATGGCTAAGGTTATCTAACAGTTATTAATGAGTTTAACGACTGAGTTGAGCTGTTTCGGTTGTGGTGTGAGAGCGGCTCTGGAGAAGGCAGCAACACAAGTTTGCTTATATAGCAGGGAGTCTAAAAGTCAGGGGTCAGACCCCTGGGGAAGCATAGAATGCAGGTATTGTTTATGTTTCGATACCATTTTCTTCTGGGTTGTTTTGGTTGATACTTTGAAGGTATTAAATACCAGTAACAGGCCCCCAGGAAAGCGGCTCAGCCTTGCAGCAGATTTCTCCCTGCAGCCACTCATGGTATTGCAGAGAAAAATCTGCTGCTCTTTGATAATTTTCTCCATGGAACACCATTATAAAAAAGACATTTGTAAAACTGGACACCTCAAATTGCAAACAAGGTCAATTATCAATCTTTCTATAATGCATTTTTTAGCCAAGGAGGTTTTTTTCCTTTTGTAAAAGTTTCCTTACACTGAGAAAGGTGATTTTAAAGCGGGGCCACGGGAGAAACACTACTGCACATATTCAGTGGGCCACATACAGTGTAAGTAAACCTGGAAGCTAAAAACGTTTTTGGCGCTTGCACCAGGCAAGCAACTCCATTGGAATGAAAAGACCCATCTTTGGTCTGGTGTCTCTGTATTATTATAGCCAACACTGAACCCTACACTCATCCTTATGGCTTGTATGAATTATTGCTCTATGTGTTTTTGTATGATCACACAAATACAAACAGGCCTTCTGAGTTAAGCCAACCTTTTTGGCACATTCTGAGTGCATGTAAAGGTGGGTTGGATGGTATGTATGACATGCGGCTTTGAAATGATACTGACAGATAAATCACAACTGTTTACACAAAATGACCATGGCAGCAAAGTGTTTGCAGCTTGATTTAGCTACTACATAAATAAACTCACGAAGGGACTTTACAGAATGCACACTCCACAAGCTATGACTTAGTCAATGCGTGTCTGAGGTCTACAAAGTGCTGTATGCACACATAGTGGGTGTCTGCATGGCTCTGCCAAACCTGTATTTTCTCTGCAATTATTTGACCATGGCAAAAAAAAAAAAAAAAAATTACACACAAATATACAAATGGGAACAGATAGCCTCGCTGGTATACAGGTTTCCCTGCTGAGCACCTAATAAACCAGCTTCATCCAAACAGCAGGATAGCCTAGATCTAAAAATACCCCTGTGAAAAACAACATTAAGGATAACGTTAATGAGCCTGCCAGAGGACTCCGCTTAATTACACGTTAAGCATATGTCTGTATGGATTATTAAGACCACCATCGAAACCTTGAGTTCGTGTATATGTGCCTTGTTATCATTGACAGTGTACACTCTGCTCATGGTCACAGATTCACCACACTAGTTCTGTGACATTTGAAGATGTAAATGTCAAGGAGTTGTTACACTATTGGCCAGTTTTCAGAGCAAAAATAAACACAAGAACTCAGTTAACATAAAGGTTGAGAGTCCAGTCTCACATTAAATTAACAAGGAGCCACAGTTGTGTGTGTGAGGCAGACAACTGACAGATTTCTGGCAAGGTGCAAAAATGGCAGCATGAACACCATCAGACATGAACTCTGACACTAGAGCTCTGGTAACAGCCGAGGTATCCAAATATTTTCTGTGGCTTTGAGTCACCAGACAATCATCTACTCTTGGGTGTAGTTTAAGCTATGACCATCACTAAAAACTATGTCGCTGGCAGCTTTACACTCATTTTAACAGTATCAATCTTACATTACTCAGGTTTTTCAGAGCAATAAAAGTTTGGATATGATTTCAAGCTCCCAATACCACTGAAAATGACAGCTACACGGCCCCTTCTTTATGTTACAATGTCTATTTCAGAGCCTTTCCAAAGAGGCATGGGAATACAAGAGTAATTGTCTGCAGATGCATTTCTCCTGCAGCCCGAGAGGACAGTGTTAATTAGGTGACACTAATAAACAGCAAGGCTTGAGACTATTTCTAGCGTATTTGCAGTCTAGGCAAAAAGAGTAGCGAGTCTGGGGAATGGAAACTTTAATTACGTCTGGGTTTGACTGGCATGGATATGTCTGAGGAACAGGAAAGACAATATAGAACTCCTTTCTAATTAATTCAGTAAAATATCTCCTGGATCCCCTGAACTCTCTCCCTCTCTCTGTAAATCAATATTAACAACCAAATACAAGTTTCAGACAACTGCGTTTTGGTAAGGTTTGTTTTGCGAAGCCTTATGTTATTAGAACTTTTATTTGGACAATATGAACCCATTCCTACTGCAAAATCAGAGGCATATCCTATGCAACATTAGTCTGTTACATTTTGTGAATCTCTCTACATGTTGCAGAATTATATACATTCAGCCCAGTTATAGTCTTACCTGGTAGAGGTAAAAGTGTCCAGCAGTCTCACAGGTGTAGGAAACATCTCCCGGGACATCCAAACTCTCCTGCAACCTCCCCACCTCTCTGAGGAGCTCCAGTCTTCTTGCTAGGACATAGTTCACTCTGCCGTATCTGGAGACAGACAGCACAACATAGTTGGTCAACAATTAAATAATTTACAGTTCTGTACAGGGACAAAAAGACAGGTTAAGACTGATACAATGATGTAAGACGATCCATGTTTGTTCATGTCGTTGTTTGCTTGTCCACGTTGTTCAATTGGCTGTTTCTGGAACTGAATGCAGTACAGCCGTACATTATTAAACAAACACCTTCCAGGCATTTGCAGATGGAAAACTGCCAGCGCTCGCTAATTTTTAAATTTGAAACCATTTCCAGACCTGGGAAATAGTTTTTTTTTAATCTCATAACTTTTCCTGGAATTTTCATAAGTTTTCCTGTAATTTTACGACCATGGAAACCTTTAGATGGTCTTATTTCAAAATGACACTGACTTTGTAAATGTTGTTACACTGATGTTTTATTAAACTTTCTGATGCAGTGAGTGATGACATTGACAGTTGTGTGTTCCTGTGCTGCAGTATCAACTTCACTGCACAACAATTGGTGTCATGACCCAGGTTCATCAACCTATGTGCTAGTGAGGTGACCCAGACAGAGACCTCAGACAAACTACTGCATATAACAAACATGTGAGACATTGTGTCTTGTTATTGTTAATTCAGCCTGTGATTTGATTTGGATAATTTCCTGCAGTGGCATCAGCTTGTTAAATGTCATGAATTGAAATTTTCAACAGAGTTATTTCTTCATTATGTGATTGAGTTGATTGTGTGGAATTTTGGTTGTAATTTCTGACATTGTGTTTGTGTGGTTGGCTGTGAGTAAGCAGGTGATGAAATGCCTGGTCATCTGAGGACATGCAGCATCAAAAAAGTAAAATATGTTAAATATATTGCAAATATGACCCAGTGGAGTACAGAGGTTTAAAGAGGGCAATGGCTGTCCTTGACTGTACGCAAGATTTGTTTAGGAGCTATCATGCATCCTTTTGTGCAGCTAAACAACACTGCTTAAAAGCAATTATCAGGTCGCAACAAGACAAGCAGCACACACAGGAAGACAGGAAGTGGGAGGGGTCACAGGGTAATACTAGAGGTGAACTCTATTTTTAGACTCTCTGCAAAGATCCTCAGTCAGCAGATGACTCAAAGACAGTCACAGTGGTCTGCCTGTTTGGCCTGAATAAAATTAAATAAAAATGGGGAGTGACCTTGCTTCCCAGGATGACGGACCTGTAATGAATTCAGCTACTGAGACAGGTACCCAGAATAGATACCCAGGTGTGAACAGCAGCATTTATCGACAGGATTGTATTTCTTTCTTTCTTTTTTAAAATCCCATAAATGTAAAACTTACACACAACAGCAGCAACAGTGCTTAAACATGAATAAGGATACTGCATTTCTTTTCCACCCGGAGCAAAAGTGGCATCATGACATTTTCTAGACAAAGAAAAATTTTTACCTAGACCCCAGGGTGCACACATAGACCGCCCACAACTGAGCATACAACTTGGATTTTTTTTTTTGAAGGTCCCCCTATACACAAAGCAACATGCACTCCCTGCAGTCTCATTAAAACTGCACAAAATTCATCATGAAATGCAGGGCGGCATTGTTAATTGATGGTGATGTAGCTTTCCCTTTGTTAGGCGTTCGGGGGAGCACTGCCTTCCATTTTGTCATCTCGTATACAGCGTTAATTAAAACTCTGGCTCTCTCCTCTCGCTTGTGTCAGTGGGGTGGAAGGAGTGTGGAGTCTGCATGTTGTTATGAGGCAGCCAGGCAGGCGGGAACATATTAAATGCTGCTAGCTAAAGCTCTTTCTTTTATGTTGGCGTTTCTGCATAATTTAAGAATGTAACAGACTGCCTCTGTGTGCAGACACCCGTTCCCATACACCACTATTCATACTACAGTCATACACTCACAGTGAGCATTAGTCATATACATAGTACAGGAAATCAGCGACATGCATCACCCCTCCCTTCATCTACTGAAGTGATGCTAAGAGCTATAGGGTGCTCGGTGCCACAGATGGATAAGGTGGTAATTAACAATGAAGGCCATAAGGAAACTTTAAATAGTAACAGCATAAAAGCTTAATTATTTTCAATAATGCTGAGCTATTTATATGCATGAACAGGCTAAAAAGCTTCGCCAGCAAAGAAAAAGACGGCTCTGGCTGATTCATCTAATAATGGTGTTAAATATAGCAGCAGTCATGTAGAACTGTAAATGTTTTGGGTATCTTGAGAAAATCTCTCTTTCTCAAGTCTGTCAGGAGTGCGTAAAGAGCGCTGCCCCCAAACTTCAACTCACCATGTCTCAGTAGTAAAGACTGAGTCACTATCCTTTAAGGCATAACACACAGACAAGCATGCACGCACACATGCACGCACACACACACACACACACACACACACACACACACACACACACACACACACACACACACATTACACACGATGTAGATAGCTGGGAACTACTGGGGCTTCCTTAACAGGACTCTAGTGGTTCTTGTCTGAGGCCATTTGTTCAGAGCCTGCCACCAGAGCTAGATGAAGAACAGTAACACTGTGAACTGCTGTTTAGCTTATATTGTATTACATTTCTGCCAATATTTCACCCTCAATCCTACATACCGGGCCTGTAAATCACAGCCAGGTAATGTTGCCCACCACAGATTTGAGTAGTATTTCCAGACCTGAGCAAATAAACATTAAGGTCTTAAAATCCTGAAATTAAATGTATTTATACATGTAATCATTTATTTATTTGTGTATTTATTCATTTAATTATTCAGTCTTACTTTTGCAAATGAATCATTCATTCAAAGGCCTAATTCATGAGCTTGGAAAATTATCATAAATACTAAATAGCTAACTTCACTGTTCAAGTTATATCAAAAGGGTCCAAACATTTTAACATTAAAAAGTTTTGGGTATATTCCATGAAAAGTAGTGATTTGAGCATTTGCTTGTATTTATTTGTTTAATTGAAGGGTTTTTTTTAAATTATTATTAGTATTATGGTCAGCCATACCTGTTACTATAGACTTACAGTAGAGGTATTTGTATAAATATTGCTTCTCTCTGATAAAGCACAAATATATCAAGTGAATCTTTGGTTGGCTATAACTTTCAATTGATTTTGCTCACAAACAGTAACTGACAATTCCTGCATACTTCATAAAAAGAAGTTTTCATCAAAATGTCTTGACGAACGGGCACAAGGTCAGTTCTTGTGGTCCAGGGCAGTGATGAGAGGGTTAATCAGACAGGAAATGCCTGAGTGCAGGTCTATAGGGAGAGATCCCTTTCACTGGTGAAAAGGTCTTAAAGGCCTGAGAGGCCAACAGTGTCTAATGAAGATAAACCAGGTCCATGGCCTGGCATACGGGAGTATCAAGTAGCCCTGTCACTGTGTTGGCTCACAATCATTATGTATGTGAGCAGCTGGGCTGCTTTTGTGTACGTGTGTGTGTTGTCTGCTTTGATCAAACTGCAAGGGCTGCTTCTGCAGCATACATGCACTGCAAGTCTGTCACTACTTGTTGAAAGCACTTTCACACATGCATGTATGAATTCAAGTAGTCTCAATTTCCACATGTGCATTTCTGTTTGCTTAATTGCATCTATGTGTGTGTTCTCTCTCCACCTGTCCTCTGCTAGCCTCACCTGCTGAAGTCCTTCTCAGTCTCCAGCTCCTCTTCTCCATGGCCCAGACGAAGGAGGTGGCGCTCGTCAATGTCTAGAGCCATGATCTTTTCAAACAGCTGGTTTAGAGCCTGGTGCAGAATGAACCATGGAAACAAGTAAACATGATCAGACATGGAAAACCCTGCTTTGATCTGTGTGTGTATTTTCTCATCTGTCAACAGCACTTGTACATATAAACCCTTCTTGACTCTGTCTCTCTTTTAGTCTGTATGAATTCGGTGTAACTCTTGATGCAGTGTTGCTAATGTATAATAAATTTGAGTTGTTCATTATGTTATGAAGCAAGTGTCTATTGCTGTATAAGGATTATAAATGGAACGGGGAACTATTGCATGAGATTTGGGTTTTAATTTTTATATCCAACTATGGTTCTTGTGGCCAAGGTTTCTTTTGGCAACCTTCCACTGATGTTAAACAAGAGTAGATTACTTTATGATTAAATACTAAAGGGAGAGGACTGGTTCACAAGAGAGCTTAGATTTTAATATTTCCTCCATGGCTTGAATGTGACTATCGCCTGATTAATGGGCAGTTCTGGTCCAAGCTCTAAATTCTCCAGACAGCTCCACTGTTTTTTGAGCAGAGAGTTGGGGAAACTTATCAGCGATAAGAATTGTGCTGAGCCATTTTGGGCGTAGACGTGCTGTGTGTGTGGTGGATTAACCTGATTTGAGTGTGTGACTATGAGGGTCCTCTGCTCAGGAAAGTTGTGATAGAGGTTTGAGATGATCTGAACGGCAACATCCGTCTTTCCGGTACCTGGTGGTCCAACAACCTAGAGAAATGGCAGGGAGTGAAGAAGGGGTGTGGTGAGAAAAAAGGCAAAATTTTAACAGAAAGAAGCAGAAGAGAAGCACAATCAAGAGTTAGGTCACAGTGCAAAGGCACTTGCCTTGGAGACACCCTAGTGGTTGTGACAGCTAGGCCGTGGGCATGTCAGAACGGGCTAGGCTGGTGCCTCATTGTTAGCCGTGCTCACATATACAATGCAACACAGCTGTGGTGTTGCCTGACATGCCAAGACCCAGTGACTACTGAAAATGGAAAAAAACTAAAAGCATCTTTCTTTTGTACTGAATGTTATTAGCTCTTTATCTCTGTAAACAGGCTACAATGATAATGAGCCTCATATTTACTTAACTGGGGGGAATGTGATCTAATTTACCAAATAAATATTCATGAAACAGGTTAGTTTTAGTATGGGTATCTCAGGTGAGTCATTTCTGCTAAAATAGTGAGCACAATATGACATTCCTGCATAAATCAGGACATAATCAGCTCCTTGGTTCCCCTACATGAAGCCCTGCAGACCAAGAGGTAGTGTGTGTTTGTTATGGCTGCTAACGACATATGCCAAGAAGGAAGGTTGTGAGAGGTTAGGAAAGGGACAAAGAAAGACATGCATGTTGAGTTGTTTTACGACTCTGCTGATAGCCCACTTGTCATCTTTACCTCAGCAAGCTGCACAATAAATAACTCAGACCTGGCTGCCAGTTTCCAATCATCGCCGCACTTTTGTCAAAACAATGCGTGTTACACTTCTCTTAAGATAACAACAGTAGGCTGGAATGACATAGTTTTGGATGTGCATATGTACAGGATGTATTCACAGCTGTACTATTTTATGTGTAGTTGACGATTTCATTGGCAATGGCAAAATTACAGACAGGATTTCAGAGAAATTTCTCATCTGTCTAAATGAATGATGGAGATTAGGACACCAAAAAACTGCCGCTTCACAGGTGTGGGAATTCCCTTGGTGAACATCACTAAGATTAATAGTTGCAATCTCTGGCTTCATACCAGCGAACTGGAACAGTATGCATCTGCAGTATCAGCATTCAACGGAGTCTTTGCCCAGACAGTGTCACACTCAAGGATGTGCATGATGATTTTATAGGAAAGGGTTTGACACATAAGACTATTTCAAGTCCACTATGTTCTGTGACTTATAAATAGGATAACTTAACAAGTATTTCATGAAGGCCAGATGGGTTGTGCGTCATATATCGAATATACTCAATATACTGCAGCTTGTTCCATGTGGAATATATAAAATGACTATATCACTAACATTTAATATTGCTTCACCATTTCCGCTCTCTCCCTCTCGGACACACACACAAAAGAAAGACTCACAAATTTGATATATCACACACGTTTCTCCCATCCAGATCACTTCCCCTTTGGCAACAGTGTTTGAGCAGGAAAGACAAGGCCTGTTTTTTGTATCTGCACGGCTCCAAACGGTCATTATTTTGTGACCACAGAGCACCACTGCAACTTGAAAATATTATTAATACATGAACTGAGGAGCAGTTCGTTTGTTTCCAGTTTAAAGTGAATAAATCCTCAACCTTACACCATCCTGCTGTAACAGTATGACTTGAGTTAAACAACAACTTAAGCAGATGAAGCATGTATTTTTGTATCTACACAGCACAAGTGCGACTTGTAAAAACAAACACATGAACTAAAGCGATGTCAGTTTGTCTCAGCTCACAGGTAATAAATCCCCAGTTATAAAGGTTCCACAGTAACAGTCTAACTCTGCTTATTACTAACATCTAACTGTTGACCGAAAAGCTTCAAGTTCATCAAAAAAAACATCAGCACCTCCAGGTGAGACGAGTCAGGTGATTTAAAATAAAGCACCAGCTTTAATTTATGTGATTATAATAATACTTTATTAACTTTGTGAAAACAGTACTTAATTTACTTGTACTTACACAGTATTTTATTAAACTTAATTAAAACAGCTGTTCATTTAATTTTATTGTGACAGTAGCTACTTTATTTAACTTTGTTTAATCCTTTTTTATTTTAGTAGTCTACAGTAGTGTAGTGGAGATTACTAAGATATATATTGTGTATTGCCACATAGCCTCAAAATATCGCAGTATCATTTTTAAGCCATACCCCCCAGCCCTAAAGCTAGATATCCATGAATACTACTTATGTTAATACATACTTTGTATATTTGATTTGCTGTTCTCTGTGGAAATGTTGAAATTTATTGTGTCGAATTTATCATTTAGCTCTTGCATATTTTCTTTTGGGTGGTATCTATTAATTCTTGAAACTTATGTGAGACACAAATACAATGCCACAGAAAATACAGAGTCCTTACCATGGTGAGTCCCGGCTGCATTCCAGCTCGAATGGCTTCAATCTGAGTAGGAGTGAACTTAATTGTATTCCTGTAAGAAATGCACATTGATGATATTAATAAATCAAGCAATTAGTCAGACATGCTGAATAACCTTGACAGCCTAAACACATCTGTGTTCAAATGCTTTCAACTGTTTTTTAAACAGATGCTTAATGCTGCAAGTTTTGTTGTGATGTTTTTTGAGACCATCTTTTAAGATTGTTAAGTCAGGGCTTCCCCATGGACATGTTGTTGCTATCAAGATTTAAATATCAAAGTGCAAACTGGAGATGCTTAAACATCGTCAGATGAATATTAAATTTTCATGAAGGGCAGTTTTTTTTGTGGTGTTATAATTAGTGCAGAAATATTTAAGCCTTTGCTGTTCACCTTTAATTGCATAAAAATTTTTAATTGTAGGCATAACAACAACCAAAATAGCACTACAACATTACATGGCAGACAAGTCAGAGCAGATACCAAGGAGACAAGCAGGGACAAACACATCAAAATAGTCAGGGCCAGAATAGAGTACCTATAATAAGCCACTGTGCTGTTTAATTGTGAAAAGATGTTTTGGATCGAGGTCAAGCACTTCAAGTAAGTTTAGTACACTGACCTCAGGAAGAGGTTGAGGATTAACCAAACACTGAACAAACTTTTGACCCCTGATCTCGTAGAAATGCGAATGAGAAGGCCTGAGTTTTGGCCGTGACCTCTCACCGTTTGGGCTGGTTGTAGGGATATGGCCCACGGTTGGGGGTGACGTAAGGCTCAACGATCAAGGTCATGTCTTCCTCCTTTTCTTCCACTTCTTCATCAGCCTTCCTCTTCTTTCCTTTTTCTGCTTTGTTTGAGATGGGAAACTTGATTCTGGTAAAGTAAAAGGAAGAAGAAAAAAATGGATTACTATGGCCATAATATACTATATATATACCATAATACACACTACAATATATTATTACATGTAGTATTGTGACATCAGCTGTATTTAGAAGGCAAATTATACAATAACACGTAATAAAATACCAGTATCCATAAGGGGTGGTTATAAAAATGGATTCACTTAAGTATTGCAAGTTTTCTTTTTGCATTTTTTATTATATATATTCTTATTATATATATATTATATAATATTATCCTCTCTCAAACTAGGTCCCAACTAAATCTTGATAAAGGTTGACTTTCACCTGAAAGGGAAGACTTGCAGTTCAGGGTTCTCCTCGGTGACCTTTATGGTGTAACCAGGGAAACACGAGCGTAAATGGTCCAGGGACAGAAAGGTGTCGTTGAAGTCCAACGTGGAGATCTGATTAGGCATTTTGGAGTAGTGGGCACTGCCTGGGTCGCCATAGCCTAGGATGATGTCATGAAGCCAGTCTGGAACAACGCACTCTGTGTTCATCAGGTTTCTGATGGTCTCTAACACGGCCTAAAACAGAGAGGCAGAGAAATGTGAACAACGAGGCTCGTCAGACAACAGACAACCATCCCAGAAGAGGTGGTTTAGCTGGATAAGAATAACTTTGTGGTGGGCTGATGGGACAGCAGGTAATTTGTACGTCTGTCAATTAGATTTTAATGAACTCCAAACTGTCTAATACCAAACACATCAAACATTGGGTAGGGGAATGTGTTTACTTTTATCTATGTCACACATCAAAGATGGAGAAGAATGTTTCTTGAATACCCATTAGTTCCTGCTCTTTTCAAATTAAAAAAAAGAAACACTTCAAAGTCATCTGACATTGCTCTGGCTGTGAAAGACAGAAATGGGTGTGCAGAATTAGGAATAGCAGATTTGACAAAGCCGTAATGAGAAGCTCTCAAATAAAAGGATGTGAGAAACAGCAAAAGGGTTTTCGTGCATGAACAAAATGGAGCAAAACAACAAGAGACAGATGGGATGTTTAAAAAAAGTTGCACACACTTGCATGGATAACTTTACTATGACCCGCTGAAAAACTTTATTATCTGTAAAAGTATCAACATAGATTCACCTCAGTTAACCTTCCCTAACAGCAGGGTTCTGCTATGGGCACCTGTATGTTATACTGACAATATAACATGTTTATGCTTTAAAGAAAGCCTGTTGCTATGTTTTACAGAAAGCACAACAACTGTATACAGCACAATGGTGGCTTGCTGTCCCAAGGGGATTCTTAAGGGTGAGAGAGGTGGGAGTACATATCACATGAATATCCAGTGAGAAGTGTCTCTCATTGGGATCACTGGAAGGGCCTTGAGTGGGTGGTAATCTCAGAGCTGCCCTGGCCCCAACCTCACAGCTACAATACCCAAGAGAGTATAATATGTGCGATACATCACTCTGGGGTTGGATTGGGAAGACCAGAGCTCAAGGTCTGAAGATAAAGCACTCAAACACTACGTACAGTGAGGGCTGATCTGTGTGCTTCACCATGTAGGCCAAACCTTAAAATTGTTCTCCTTGGGTTTGCGTCTCATGATGATGTTGAAAGTCTCATATGGGTCCTCAGTGCTACTCTGAATGCTGCTGGTCATGTCCTGCTGGTACTGGTTTGGGTCCAGCCACACACGGAATGTTCTGGCGTCTCCTCGCAGCTTCGGCTTTGGGTCTGGGCCTAGACCAGAGTGGTTGGGGAGAATATTTATTGAAGCAATGGAGCAATGATTACAATTAGTGATGAATAAATATAAATTTGCATGCCATTTTTTTTGAAGAAAAACATTTAATTACATTACTGTGCAAAAGTCCTGGGCTACCATAGATTTTTTTGTGATGTTGTGATGAGGACATATGTATATTTCTCAGTCTCTTTCTTAAGATACAACCAACAAACACAGAAAAATGTGCAATGCATTAAAACACCAAAACAGTCAGTACAAAATGGCTTCTATAAACTTAAATCAATAATTAATGTGAAATCTGGAATTGTACAACTATGACAAAAGGTGGCTCAAACAATCAAGATTGAGCTTTGGACATGTCTTGAATGCAGTCTGGTGTAAATACACCAGAAGATTAGTATTGTAAATCTCATACTGTCTGCCCAAGAGAAAAGACATGCAAAGTGTAAAGGGGCCTCACACAAAACACTCACTAATACTTTAGCCTGTTGAAGTTGGTTTATTCCAAAATATTTGTGTTTTTATAATTGTATGCATATTTCCTGTATGTTCTCATTGTATTTTAGTAAAGAGACTATTGAGAAATAAATATGTATGATCAATATAACCTTGCTAAATTAAGAACGTTAAAGGTGGCCCAAGACTTTTGCACAGTACTGTAGGCCCGGACATTAAAACAGAAAATGGCAGGGCAAAGATTTAAAGGCCAAAAGGTCAATATTAAAACTGAATCTAAATCAGCTCATTCTAAAACGATGATTTCAATAGCAATTTCCATTGTATTCTTTCCTTTAAAAGACAAAACCCAAAAAATAGCTACCAGTGGCTTGCTTTGCTATAATACTATGACTCCTAGGGAACAGGAATCGCATAGATGCTTGACTGACAGGCCACAGGCTTTAGGCTTTCTCCCACAGGGAGCCTGCGTGGTGCAGCAAGTGCAGCTTTAACAGATGTCTAAAAAGAATCTTGTATGGAGCTGCAGGGCGCAGAGCAGGAGAATGAAACTCAATCCTGTTGACCTCTGATGTGTGTGTGCCCGCACGTCTGTTCCCTGTGCACATGTGTACAGCTATGTGGGGATCATCAAATCCCCCGTTCTAAAATCAGTGTGGTGATAGCTTAAGAGTGGAAGCTATACCCTCAACACCAAGGGATCACAATGTGGACAGCTGAGCCAAGGTGTGTGAGCAGTTAAAACAAGTATGTGGCATTATATTAAACTGTCAGTTATTAAAAGGCAGGATTAAATCAATACACAATGAGAGGTGAACAGAGATGCACTGCATTTGTTCATTTAACTCACATAGAATTTGTACGCTTGTAACATCACATTAGGGTTGGGCCATTTAATGTATATTTTGGCTATCGGCAACTTGGTAAGCGCTTTTTTTAAAGATTATTTTTTGGAGCTTTTATTGCTTTTATTACATTTCAGTTGGAGAGTGACAAGGAGGAGGGGAGGGAGAGAGAGGGGATGACACACAGCAAAGGGCCATGGATTGAAATCAAACGGATTTTGCATGTAAGGGGCATCCACTATACCAGATGAGCTAGACATCACCCTATGGGAGCAAAAAAATTTTTTTGTGATTTTATTATGCCAATTTAATGGTCTGCCTCTGAAGGGCTGACCCTGAAAGTCAGAGATTCGAATCATTAGTCGGAGACCTCTCATTCGACTGAGACAGCTTCAAGTCGAGCAGTCTGGTTTTTTGTTTTTTTCTAGTCAGAATGCTGCGCAGAGTACTTTTGGGGACATTTTGGTCCCCACACTTTGATGCGGAGTGAGTGCTCTTGACTGTATCTCTAGTCTTTGTTAGAGGCTGCCGCGGACACAATGCAACACTGTAAGGCTGAGATAACATTATCTTCTTTATTTTGCTGAGAGGTGGTGATTTTACAGCTCACAGCAACTTAATACGACACAGTCTCTGGCTTTTGTCTGATGTCAGCAAAAAATGTTGTTGCCCATTAGCACCGTTAGCCTGATTATTATATGACGTGAATGCCGCTGTGACACTGAACATCTCACTGAGCCCTGTTTAAACTGTGAAACTTTGTACTGAAAAACAAAACAAACCATTTAATATCTGAATTTCATGACTAAATCTAATTCGAAGGACATATTTCTGAGTCGGTAGGGTGGAGCCCTACCAAACTAACACACCTGTGTGGATACATCAGCAATCAACAGTTGCTGGGCTGAAGGTGGTAGGTTAAAAAATTTTAACATGTGCATACAGTATGTGAGTCAAAATGCACCCCTCAGATTGCCTCTCTTCCCACCTTCACCCAGCACCCACTGATTTATGTCTCACCCCACCACAGTTACCTTGACTGCCACTTATTCCCACTGGGGATCTGAAAGTTTAACCAAGCTGACTCTGGCAGGGCATGTTCCCTGGCAGCATGTCTTTTTAGAAGGCCCTGCCCTCTGCATATTTAATCCAAACAGATGAAAGAGCATAGGGGAAAGGGTGCTTCAGTGCATGGACACATGTTCTGACATGGGGAAAAGGCAAACACTTAGAATAGCAGGGCTGCAGGCTGGCTTAGGTGAACCACCCACTCAGAGGGACTGCTTTGGGGAAGAACACGACACGGTAAACAGAGAAGATCGTGTTACTCCAAACATATTTTACTTTCCAGGGAAAGACCAGAAATCTGAATTAGATCTGCGGGGATTCCTTTCGTGTGGATACACACACACACACACACACACACACAAAACAGACTCTCTGAGTCTTATATGTGATTATATTAAACGTGAAAGCTTTTATTAGCTAAATATGGTAGCTTACAGTTACAATATCATTCAGTGCTCAAATAACGCAAGGACGAAATGTTGCTGGCAATACCCTGTTTCAGAGACAGAGGTGAATGTTTGCTATATGACACACATCACTGAACTGTGCAGGATGTGCACATTCAGTGTTCTCTTACAGAGGCACATCTATTCAGATACAGCCAATGCAGCGCTTCAGTTAAATCCAATAAAGAGCTCGGGGGGCAGGGCCCAGAGCTCTCAGGTGCTGCTGTCGACCTCAGGTTAATGGAATGTTAATGTGAACAGGTCAGGTCTCACTGTGACTGTCACCATGACAACACCATCCTGACCCTCTTCCGAAGATCTCTGGATGTCATGTGCCACTGCTGTGTGTGCGTGTGTCTGTGTGTGTGTGTAGGCAGGGAGCACATATGAGCGTACCTTCTTCAATGACGCGGCCCTTGTCATCCAGCATACCCTGCACCTCGCAGCCTCTCACGTACACCAGGCCAGTCTGCTCCACAAAAGGCTGGCGCCGGTCGAAACGTGTGCCGTAGGGCAGGTTGGGCCGCACCGTGATCAGAAAGCAAACGTCATGCTTCCGCAGCCCTATAGGGGAAGAGGATGGAGAGATGGTGTTAGAGAGAGAACAACAAAAAGGATTTTGGAGACAGGGAGGAGAGAGAGATAGAGAAAGGGGACACAGGGAGAAAGAGTGAAACAGAGTAGTAGTGTGGGGGCGTTTTGAGAGGTGAGAGAAACCATCCTGTCAGCATTTGCCTGATCTTTAAAACATGAAGCTCTAATTATACAATGGGGAAGAGCTAGTGGATGGAAGGAAGTAATACTTCATACCTCAACTGAATTACAAGAAATAAAATAAGACCATAAAAGTAGAAAAAAGTGGTGACACAAATTTGGGATATATTAGGCTTTTTTTTTTTTAAATCAACCAACCACTGCCTGATTTCTACAGCTTTTATCAACGGAAAGAACCCGTTTATTTTTCACATTAATTAGTCCAATACACCATCGGCATACACCAGCATGAATGTATCCTATATCTACAGCGCTGCAGAGCTACAGCAGTCGGCTTGCCGACGGCTTCATTGTGCTTTCCATGTTCCCAGTGAATTGATGTCTTTCAAGGCTGACAAGCTCCTGTTAAAATTATCTACAGTGCCCTTTCCAGCCACACAGAGAGATGGAGAGAAAAACGATCGTAAAATAAAACAAAGGCTCAGCAGTGGAGGCTACACAGAAAAAGCAAGTCTTCACAGAGACATAAGGTAGGTAAGGGTCATGAGTCAAGGCCCAGTGGGATGGAATAGTGTAAGTGGCGAGGGAAGACTTTATGGAGGTTATAAACAGCTTACAAGGAGGACTGTTAGAAGACACAGGCAAAGTGAATGGGGAGGAAAACAATGCATGACAGCCATAAGTTGTAGGAGGAAGTGGCTTGTTAACCCCTAATTTTTGGTTAATGTTCCTGTCCTATTATCCTTTCTGAGTAAAACATGGTAAATGGACCTGATGATGCCTTTCTAGTCTTTAGACCATGTCACATTCACCCATTCACACACCGGTGGCTGAGTGCAACTTATTAACTATTCTCACACACTCACACACCGATGGAACAGCCATCAGGAGCAATTCAGTTCAGTGTCTTGCTCAAGAATACTTCAACATGCAGACTGGAAGACTCGGGGATCACACTGCCAATCTACAACTGCTCTATCTCCTCAACCAGAGCCGCCCCAATGCCCAAAAATAAACAAATAAACAAATAAACACGCATACACAGTGCTTCCCCTAATTAGAGCCGCTGCCATATAAAAATCTCTCCATCCGCAATTACTTACTATCTCTACTTCAAGTAGCCAAAGTCTGTGACAAGCAAGGACTATAAATCGAACACCCCCAGATAAAGGTTTGCCAATCAATCAGACAAAAATTGTTAATCGGAATCTGACACCAATCGTGAATATTAATTCTAAAAATTTTAAAGGCCGATCAGCGGAGCCAATCAAATGACAAAAAACACACAAGACAATTTCTCTATGCACAGCTAAAATAGCATCACTGGTCAGGTGTTTTGTTTTTAACAAATTGTAGCTCACACTGAACATTCACTGTTACATTCATGATATACTGCTAACTTGACATCCAGCTCACCTGCCTGTTCTCAATGCAGACTCATCATCTCTCTCCTCAGTCGCCACACACATATCACTCAACACTTCTGTAGAGGCTACAATACACTCCGCTGTTGTCTGACACTGTTTACATTTAGCTGCGTTTTGCACAGTATTGTGCCAACACGACCGACTTGACATCTTTATGTATACCAGCTCTTTTTCATTTGCATCTTTCCAGGATTTGAGTCGTTTTGTCTCTGTGGCTGAAAACACAAGGTTGATTAGGGGGGACCTGGGGCAGTTTAACAGTTTTTGTTTTTGATGTCATCACTCAAAAACCTCTTGAACTATTTGGATACATTTTCATGTCGGTAACTTGTATCTGTGTTTTACTTGTTAATATTACGTGCACTGTTAGAGCAACAATGCTGACTTAATAGATGTCAAATGTTACATCTGCCCCCGCACTCAGGGTTGATTTGGACAGCATCTAAAACTGTGTACAAATACGTGTCTAAAGCACCTCTTGTGTCAGTAAATGTACTAAATATCTTTGAGCATCTCAAGCATTTCCGCACTGCTGCTGGAAAAATTCCTTGGGGAGACACTACTGCAGGATACCTACATTAGCATAAGCAGAGTGATTAAAATACATAAAAGATATTAACCAAAAAAGATCTACCTGGAACGGACAGACACACATATACTCTTACCTTCCCACTCATTTTTGATATGATCTTGTACATTGAGGTTAACAGTTACATCAGCTCGCACACGGGCAGGCCAGCTCTCTCCAATATTGGGCTTGGCAACCTCGACTATGGAAAAAGAGGTGATCGTCTGGGCCATCCTGGCCCAGCCCCCAAATACCACTCCACCGTACTCTGATTGCCTGCGCAGAGGGACAGACACAACAAGAAGTTAGACAAGCGCTGTGGGCTGTTGTCAAGATTGAAATCAGTTGGATTTAGGGCAGCACATGGCACTACTGCTTACTTATTTACTTTTGCAGGAACAACAAACAAGTTGCTACATCACTTGACATAATGGGAGCACTTAGTATGTTAAGCAATGGGTTTTCAAATGTGGCTTACCGAATGTCACAGTCTTTTAATAAAATATTATCAATGCGTCATGCCACCTTGTGAGAGGCAGACAGAGGACAAGAATCTTCTTTCATTGATGTAAGAAGACAAAGAGAGCTGCAGCTGAGTAAATGATAGAATTTTTTTCTACTTTGGCAGAAAAAGAAACAAGAGCTGCTTATCAGTGTGTGAGAATCCCATTTTAAACTCCACACCTGTCCTAAGGTTTAAAATGATACATTTTTATGACTGCTCATGAGCTTTTGACAATGACAAAAAAAAGCTGAAACTCTACAACATTATGAATCTTCAACGTTTGAAAAACATGAGAAAATTCAGTGTTTATACCAAAAAAAAAAACAAGAGATACTGGATCAAGTTTCCTGTAGCTTTATAGAATTAAAGACGTCTCACCATGGTTTCATTCGCCACACTACATCCTCTATGTCCTGCCTGATCTCGTAGGTGGACTCTAAACGAAAGAGGTTAAAGTTTCTCAGCAGGTAGTCATGGAGAGTCAGGAACTGGAGGTTCAGCTTAGGCAGAGCTAGACAGCCTGAAAAGAGTCAGAGACAGACAGAGTTAATTCAAATGAAAGTAGGCACAATATTTAAGGCTGAGCTTGGTTAGCACAGTGCATTTACAGTTGTGATAAACTGTGATAATGTTTTTTTTACTTGCAAAAAAAGGCTTAAAACCATTAAAATAGAACAAAACCCATATTTGAACCAGGTTGTAAACATATTCATGTCTGCTGTAGAGTTGGGCATTTAAACATAAGGGTCTATGGGGACTGATTCGCATTTGGAGCCAGCCTCATGTGGCGGATAGAGGAACTGCAGTTTTCCCACATTTGCGCTGGCTTCATTTTTCAGCCCCAAGTTGCTGCTTGATATAATCTAAAATATGAGAGTGATTATTAACAAACAAACACTGACCATTAGTCAATAAAAGGTCCAAAATATTTTTTTCCATACAATTACAAACTGATAGCTACCTCTGTAATACCAGCTGTTTAAATTGCTGCTTCTTTACAGACTACTCACATCTACATGTTACAAGTAATATGCTTAAGGGATTTTACTCGAATGGTCGGTGGTTTAAGAGTTGTTGAAGGTGCCCTTGCCAACTAAAGAGGATTCCCCAAGAGAGGTGCCAGTTCAGTGCCAGACGAGTGCCCTCGGGCTAAGGGATAACACAAGGTTTGGGTGTGTAGTATAGTGTATGAGGCCCCCTTACCAGACACTGAAATCAGCATGGACTCACACAGACATGACACAGACAAATCACAATTCATATATGTTACACACGCACACACCTTCGCCAGAGTAGTACTCTGTCGGGACAATGTTCTCATCCCAGATTATCTTCTCTGTTGGATAAAGGGGCATCTGGTTAAGTTGCTCAATCTGAGAGATTCTGCGCTCATGACGGGACACCTGTATGTGGCAATCAGCAAGAGAGAGCAAGAGACAAGACAAAGAGAAATTGGGTTAATGCAATATGCTCCTCTGCTCCTTTGGCTCAATTTCCAGGATCTTTATCTACTCCCCTTCTAGAAGAAAGACCAGGGAATAAAGAAAAGCACGTTCACAAAATCAGTTCTCTCAAAAAATGTGTTACATCATACCCACTGTGAACATCTGGTTTAACTGAAGCTTTTATTACTTGTCGTCCTCAATGAAGCTCTGCTACTAGACCTCAGTGTGTTTTAAAATGTGCATGCTTGAAAATGAGTATAAAAGTAAAGGCTACATCAAGGGCTGAACAATTACTGGGATTTGTACAGACAGGGTTAAGTTAAAGGGCTTTCAAGTACCTTTTCAAGCACCCATTTTTATTTTTTAAGGATGAAATTGTTTTCTCCACAACCATCTGTTGCAAAAGAATTGCAAATTATTAAATGGAGCAAAGATGCTACCAGTGCCTAAACTTGACTTATCATTAATAACTGGTTAAATTATTGATATGTGCAACTGTCAAAGGACAAAAACGTTTAAAACATTCATCTAAAATGTTTCAGAGAATAACTTTTTTCCACTCAAATATATTCAAGTACTTTTTCAAGGACAAAGTTAAAAAAAAAAAGTCTGATTTTCGAGATATTCCAGGACTTACATTTCTGAGTCAAATTCAAGTACTTCAAACACCCAAAGCACCTTGTATCAACCCTGACACCACTAATTATGAAAAAGAACAATTTGGTAAAGATAATAACGCTGATAATCAGGGAGCTTCGGGTCTGATGTGCAGATATCTCTTAATTTCATTGCATTCGTCTTTGAACCCAGCACCTGTCCTATTGTGTTCTTACTGTTCTGGAAAAAGACACAACTTACATAAATTATTTACTATGTCATGGGGAGTGATATTTCCTTTAGAAAACAAACCAGCTCATCTTTTGCACCAGAGGAAATAAACAGCCTAAACGTCGGCGCTGCTGGTGTAACAGCAGCACTGCCTCTTAAAAAGAATGGTTCCTCCTCCCTAAGCATATTTATGAGTATGCTCTCTGCAGCAAGCACAATTGTTTTGCTATAGCGTAGCAGAGTGCTAGTCCTGTGGCCCCCTCCTCTTAAACCCACACGGTCAGATATGCTGGTTGTTGGGGGCAACCTCAGGCGCAAACAAATGAGACATCTCCTGCAACAATCTAATCAGATAATTATGAAACAGTTCTTCTCCATCGCTTCTCGGAGAGGACCTGGGGAGGGTCTGAGTGGGTAATTATGAATAACTGCGGACAGCCTTGAAACACCCACTTTGATGAAGAGCTCTGCTGCACATGTGTAAGTGTGTATTGGGGAGACTAGTGGGACAAGGGCCCAGCAGTTTCCTGGAGGGGTTTTAAAAAAAGAAAATTGGGAAGGGAAGGGGGAGCAGAGAACACAATCAAACGAACTCTAGCTTTTCTAGATACACTTTAAAAAGAAAAAAGAAAAGAAAAACAGGTCTGTCGATCTCATAAGCACTGTCTTCAAATGACCTAACGTCACACAAATGCCCACATAAAAGGCATAATTGGATTAGAAGGCAAATTCAAGAGGGACGGGCAGTGAAGAGGGGATACTATATGTATTCCAAGGTCAAGGGCTTAAATTAATTACTTTAAAATGAGAAACACAAAACCTATTATGCCGTAGCGCTGACTGGCCAGTTATTGCTCTGGAAAATAACTGTTCACTAACATTGTTTGTTGAGGTGCACCAATACCAACGATGCATCTTATATGGCAAGATGACAAGCACATAGTGCTTGAAGTAATGCTTCATTCTATAAAACCCAATTATTTCCATCTAATCCATTTAAATGTCTGAGGCATTAAATATTGGCAGGGAAAAGATTTAAATATTTTATGTAAAAAGAAGAAATAGGTTCCTTGTTTATAAATTTGATGCTTTTGAAAAACATCTGCTTTGTGATTAATCTGACAAGTTTTGCAATTGCAATATAGGTTCCAATATTAGACAGAATGATAATTCAGTTTAAATTTGTACATTATTACTGTAATTTTCATTGAAAAAAACATAAACATGATTATGTTATAATTTTTGCGAGGGAGTTGTTTTTAAGTCTGTAGAATATGATATGTAGGCAAGGACGTCTCTGCAGCCCGACAATATGTCATTCAAAGTGGTATTTTGATGCACATTCTGCCATCAACAAATATTGTGCCTACTTTTATTTGAAAATTGCATGAAAAAAATGGCAAAATTGTACAGCCCTGATTTGAACCGACAAGTCTGGATTCCCAGGTGCTTTTCAAGTTCACAGGCCATATGTCACTGGTGCTTGTCTGCCTTTCCATCGAAAATTATACTGCAACAGATTTAATTATCTTTATCATGTATTACATCCCCCATGTGAAGCCTCAGACTTGCAATTTATGCGTGCATGTGCGCACGCATGCGCGCGCACGCGCATGCGTGTATTACATCACCCCATGTGAAGCCTCAGATTGCGTGCGCACACACACGCGCGTGCATGTGCGCGCGCGCACACACACACACACACACACACACACACACACACACACACACACACACACACACACACACACACACACACACACACACACACACAAACTGCCACCACGATGCAAAACTGAAATGCCCGCATGGACAATTTAATGAAAGCCGAGACTGCACTTACCAGCAGCTCAAGAAGAACCTCCTTCTCATAGGTGGTGTCTTGCCCTTCAGGCAGCTCTGGCAGCAGACACAGATACGAGGCCACCTGGTGGAGCGTATTGGGACTACGGAGAAAGATGAGGTAAACAAGTGGTTAGTCAGCTAGAAAAGTTGCATTTGCAAATTACAGATTTAGCTGACACTCTAATCCAGAGCAGGGCTGATAGTAAGCAAATAAATAACTGCTGTCCTAAGACAATGATTTTGTTATGACTGAAAGGTAAAGATTAAGACTGACAATGTGTTGTCTACTTACTGTATATCACAATGATAATAAAAAAACAAACATTCTGACTATGTATCATTATTTCAGTGCATCATATATATAAAGAGGAAAAAATGTGTAGGTTCAGCCTCTCTTTCAGGACTCTACCTCCCTCTCTGAGCAAGTTATTTCAAATGGCAACGGCGACATCACTATATGTGTGAAGATACACAGCCTTATCAAATTCTTTGTGCTTGTTAGCACTGCGGCACAAAGCAATTCTTCTGTTTGCTTTGACACTTACTCCTGCTCTGTCAGCATGTGTGTGTTACGGGGCCGGGGCGCACTGATGCGACAGGATTATGAAAATCAAAGCCCATCTCCGTCTCGCAAAGCTGAGGCATGGCTCTGTGCATACAGACCTGTTTTAATCAGGCTGACACACTGTGACACAGGCAGGGTCTGGTACACAACGAAGGACAGGGCCTGGACACATTGTGACAGCTCTGGACAGCCACACGTGGCTCTGACCCGGCGGTATCCGTGAATGTGCATGCACTCTGCTACTTGCGATGCCGTGCTTGGGCAGTGGGGTGGCAATTCTGCCAATGTTGCACTTTGGTGCCCCCGTGGATGACCTGGTATAGGTCATGTGGACATTCCTTCCCTTAGCAACAAAATAACAGCAGCACAACAACTCACTCCAAGTAATGGAGATGACAAGACCAGGTCATGACTGACAGCTGAGCTACTGGCAGGGGAAGGTAACGATGGGGACATAATAGAAACTGGTCTACAGCAAGTTTACTCTTAAGCATTAAGGCCGTCTTGGATCCTTATTCAGTTTTCAACTTTTCCATAATATTTTACCCCATTTCCATGACTTTAATTAAAAGCTTTAAAAAAGGAACGCCTATATAACAATGCAGCCGTATATTATCAGGCAATTCTCAGACATTTGTGGATAGCGTACCGCTAACACTTGCTAACTTTATGTGCTTGTTTAACAATCCTGCTGCAAACTAGCTGCATATGCCAACAGACCAAACCGGCACAAACAGGTGCTTCATTAAACATCAAGGCAGCTCTTTTTTTGGAGGGATAGATAACCAAAGACCCTAAAGATGTCGATGCAATTTGACGCGTGTTTAGATTATGATTTTGACATGTCTGTATGGAATTATTTCTTGTTTTAATGGTCAAGCAGCAAAGCTCTAGATTTTAGATTAGTAATAGAGGGAACATATTTTGCATGACGTCAGATGTTTTTGGAATTTTAAAAATATATTCTAAACCAAAAATATCCTGTTAATTCTAAACCACTTCCAGGCCTGGAAACGTTTTTCTAATTTCAGAATTTACTCAGCTAGCGAGACACTTGTGTAAACATAAGCACAACATGAGACATCACAAACCAGGTCTTGTCTAATTAGACAAAAACATATGATAAATGGATTTTGATGCAGCATGATGAAAATTAAGGTGGTTATGCTTTCACTATATTTTCATTTCTTCAGACCTATTCACACAGGACTAGTGTTACCTGAGGCCTTCATGTGAATCAGAAATTACCTCCCATGCAGCACAATCACACAGGATAAGTGAAGTCTGCACTTTACTCAAATCTTCTAATATTATCCCTTAATGCACACAGTCATTTGTAACTTCTTTCTTCACAACACAGAGACACTATTAGCATTGATGTACAGTGTTGACCTCCTTTTTTCATTTAAACAAACATTGTGATATATCATCCATCTCATCATCTTTTGGGCTTTTGCTCTTCTGACTGATTTCAGCTTCTTTTTCTATCAATGGGTCTCCATGCTGTGCAGCAAGAAGAGCCCCCTGTATCCAAAATGCTGTCAAAACATTAATTTCTAATTGCCAATGCAGCCCTGGTAATTTGGGAAAGAGGCAGAAACAAGGTGCAGAGAAAACAGAAAACCTCAATATGACCCAAGATCACAGAGATGCTGTTTCGCACTCTTCTGTATTATCAGAAGAACTCTGTTTGGCAAAATATGGAAGGTAAATTATTAGGAATTTTTACTCGACAAATTACAGACATGGCAGGTTCACATAAAATTTAGTTCACAGACAACCGCCACAATTCTTAAAAATTACCAGAGGTCCCCAGCTAATCTAACCTAGTACTTAATGAGCTTTAGACACAGAACATCTGCAGAATAGGAACCGGGATTAAATGAGAAGTGGAATCAATAAAATCTAAAAAAAAAAAAGCCCTTTCCAATGACAGGACCATGCTCAAGCACTAATCTACAGAGCGAATTACACCAATTATTTTTGTCATTTCTGGTGATAATGACTCTCTTCAACTTTGCAAGTGTTTTACAAAGTCATGCATACTCTTTGATCATGTAGTCAATTCATTTTTTTGGCCTGAAATGACACTAACAAACTCACGTTTTATGTAACTGAAAGAAGTGTGTGTGTATATGTGAGAGAATGGGTGTGTATATGTGTGGGCAGACTAAGAAATAATGCTGCGTTTGTGCGTTTGGGGGACTTAGCGGATAAATTCAGAGCGGCGGGTGACTGGGAGCTTAGCCCATGGGGAGCGCAGCTGGAATAAACTGGCATTAGCGTGAGTTGTTTGGATGAAAAGTGCCTCGTTAAATCTGATCGGCATATTTGGAGTTACCCAGGAGCTGCTTTGGTGACAGTTGTGGAGCTGGGAACAATGCAGCTCCTGCTATATTCAAAACCCTAATTCTGGGAAAAGGAGCAGAGCTTCTACAAAAACATGAAATGGTTCAGCTAAGTCTTCACCTGATTCAGCTCAGCTCGGCTCATAACTCTCCGCCTTACTCAAAGAAACTTAGTGTGGGCTTTTAGAATTTATAATCCACTACAAAAGTTAAAAAGAGGTGATAGATATACAAACATCGACTGCAAAGAGCAAAGTTGTGTCGTTCAAACACAGAACCTCAGAGCAATCATGACAAATAAAGACATCACATATTGAACAAACAAACAAGTAATCCATCACGTACTTAGAGTATGCTGTAGAGCCAAAAAATAGCAGTTAAAAACTTTCAATAAGCTTAGGGGAATAATTTCAAAATTTCATTAAGACATCAAAATGCCATGAAAGGTTAGAAACCCTGAAGTAATTACAAGTTACCAATAAATCAATGTCTTTTCACTCCCTTTACGCCTATGTGTAAGTTAAAAAAAAATACACGCAGGCCAGTTAATCAAAGCGAGGGTGCTTTTTAGCTCTTTGGCAAGCTAATATGATCTGACAAACACAGCTGTTCAGAGAGTTTATTCTCAAGCCACTGCAAATCGATTAAATTAATGAGGCGTGCCTCTCTCTCTGGCTGGTACCAGCTGCCTGTTCAAGGGCTCACTAGCTGCCATTTAGCAGAGAAGTCAGGCAGCAACGTGCTGATGCTGTACTGCAGGTCCTTCCAAAAGAGGTAAGTAGTAGTCTGCATGGTACTTTAACTAGGATTTTAATATTTTGGTGATATGAAGAACCTCAAGTAAAAGGTCAGACCTGGTCATTAACTGCTGATGAATTGCTGGAGGCTCTTTAAGAAGGTACGATGTGTTCTCTTAAGTACATGAAGCAAAAAGGGTGATTCACCACTAGGTAAATATGCAGTACATTTACACACAAGGAAGCAGTCCTGTTGGCTAAAACAACATTCTGGTGTTATAGCATTTTAGTATTAAAAGTTCACTGCAATTTTACTAAGTTCAATGATGCAAACAAGCTCTCCACATCCCACCATCTGTGCACTGACAAGCTGCAAGTGCACTTGTTCGTTTCAAGATTCACTCCGGATGTTTTGGTTTACCTGAGATGCCCAAAATGTTTCGTCAAGGATTCTCGAGTGTCTACTGCTGCTACGTTGGACAGAGCAAAATCCTGCAACTCGGGGAAATGAGCAAAAGCTGCCCTCTGCAAGACAAAAAACACAGAGCAAAAAACTCGGAATGATGTCCAAACACACACCAACGCTATAAAGAAATTATATTACTCATTATTACATATATTGCATCGCCATGACCAAGATAAGAAGCTCAAAAACCTTCATGGAAAAATATACGAAAAAGAGAAATAGTCCAGAGTGTAGCATTGCATACATATACAACACCAAGGATCCTTACATTTATCATCATAACTATGACAATCAGCAGCCATATTTTGTATTCATGATGCTCTTCACAAACTCCTCATGCACAATACTACCCAAAGAGATCCATTAAGAACACATGGAGCACTTTTGGTAAAAAACGGAAGCAGAAGTAAAGCAGATAGGACAAAGCAGGCAGCCGTGAGACACCACTGCATGTCTGTCTCTCCGTCTTTATGCATGCTTTTTACCTGCAAGGAGAGGATACTGTCATAGTGCAGAGTGGTCATCTCTTTCTCTGTCAGGGCATTTCCTGTCTGGTCGTTGATCTCAAAGCCGGTGTAAAACTTCAGCATGTCAAGCAGCTAGAGAGATAAGACGATAATACAAGTTACTTTTACGCATGAAAATGAGAACAGAGGTGATTTGGATCTGATGTGTTTGCATACAATAGCCTTATGTCTACATGTATAAACTACGTTTTTGTGTTTGCTTGTGTGTACCTGGCAGAAGAGGTGCCCCTCCTTCTCTCTATGGTTGAGGCCGGACAGGTGGCAGCTGACCACCAAGTGAGAGTCATCCAACACTGTATTGAACCAACGCCGGGTGGGCAGCAGGGCCTAGACACACAGCACACCATGCTTACAGCTTTGGAATTTATGTTTATAGTTGCGCCTAACTATGAATAAGTACCTCATACAACCTCACTTCAAAAAATCAGTACCATCATCCCTGTAAGTACTCGCAACAATTGTTTGTAACTAGAATGCATTTGGTAACAAACACACAGAGGAGTAATTCTAGTTCAATTGACAGAAGCAAAATAACTAATAAAGACAAGCCAAATTTGCAGCAAAATAGTACGATGGCCCTCCATCATCACAGAAAAAAAATAATTGGGTACTGTATGAGAGGACACCTCTCAGGGGTCAAAGGAATCAATTGTCTCAACAACAACCACAATTCCCAGCATCTGGACCATGATTATCCATACATCTTATTGATCCATGGTCTTTTCTTGTCTTGAGGTTGTTTTGAAACATATGATAGAGCGGCAAACAATGAGGCAAACTGGCAGTGAAATGAGAAGAATACATCTATAGCCATCATTTATTGCCTGCTGTAGCACACGAACATGACATGAAGGCAAGTACAGAAGCAACCTGTCAAAATGAGATAACAGAGCTGCTTTGGTAGGAATATAACAAAGAAAGAGTGTACATGTTGATGGGCTGACAGTCTGAGATAGAGAATGACTGGTGCACACGGAACAAAAACACGGGGTTCAATCTATCATATTATAAAGGCTGAAAGAGAGGCACTGCCCAGATAAAAAAAAAAACAGCATTGTGTAATATGAAATGGAATACTGAAATGCAAAACACCAACAAAACGAAATATCTCTTATTTTATTCATTGAAAACTGCTCTTCAAAGGCAGCAGGTGCAGCAATGTGATACCTAAACACAGAGACAAGAGATACCTTTATATCCAACATCCATCTTCGATCTCAACAGTCCTGACAGGCGGCATACAAGAGACATGAAAACAAGGATCTTTTTTTTCCCTGCATTAATTTTCAGGCCGTCATCAAAGAGGGGAAGTATGGATTTCAGGCAACTGAGGCTTTGTAAAAGGATAGCACTGAAGGACAGAAGATGTCTCTGGAGACAGTTAGCTGGCCGGCCACTAGCCGCTGCCAGGAACAGCAAGGCCGGCCTGTCAGCAGGACGGCCAGATGAAATCTATTGAGCTACCTCGCTAGTAACAGGAGATCTGCACAGCCAGCAGCAGCAGCAACAATCTTACGTGACACTGTGTCTTCACTACAGATAGCTAGCCTCGTTGGCAACGTTGCTGCCCTGAAACACTGTCAAATTCTATTTTCCTTAATTATTTCCTTTGAATGAACCAATAATATGATAGCTCAGAAAAATTCCTCATTTTTATGAGCTATTTCATCATGCTGGAAATGCCACGTCTTACTGTATGAGGTGACTGAAAATGCATCATGAATACCAACGTAGAAAATATCTCTAATGCATCATAAACTCAGCACTTGAAGACGCACACTACATACACTACAGGACATGCACTTTGCTCCTGGACTACTGATTTGCACTAACTGGATAATTGTCATTTTTATTTTCTTTTACTGTGAAAATTAATGTGGCATTTTAGCACTTAACTATTCTTTTATTTGTTCTAAATACTCAGGAAGATGCTCTGCTGTTTCACTGCTTTCATGTAATGACAATAAAGATTTTATTCTATTCTATCCTATTCTATGACTACTTTTGCAATTAAGACTATTGCTCTCTGTGGTGTGGAGGGAAATATCTTAGAACTAAAACCATTTTAGGACCAATGCATTCACATGGGTTAAACCAACACTGATATTTAAATGGGCAAGACACTGTTCTCACTATACGGTAGAGATGCACACCAGCTGGTGTCAGCCAGTAAAACATAGACAAGCCGAGACAAACTGTGCAATCTGATGTTCAAATTGTTGAATAATTAGTTTTTTGTTTCCAACAAAATACAAGATTGCACATGAAAATACAACCAAAAATACAGTTTCTAAAAAAAGAGCTAAGTGTTGTGAAAGAGCCACGATATGCTCTCTGCTCGAGTGTATTTCACCTACCGGACATTTAGCTCAAATTTGGAGGCAACAGCATACAGCAGATGAGTAAAGTATTGAGTAAAGTATAAGTAAAATGTATAACTATCAGAATGCACTGCATCAAACTGAACCAATAAACACTCCCGCTGGTGGGTGACCTAATGCCAGCTCTGCCGATTTGAGACAGGAAACAATATGGCAGCCAGGTGGAAATATGTTTTCAACTTACAGTTAAGTGGCAAGCTAAAATATGATTCTGACAACATTAGATGCTACTAATAGATGACGCAGTAACTTGATTTTTGCTCATATTTTATCAACAATTTCTTTTTGCGAGGCAATACAGTAAAAGAATTTTGGTACATATTTGATCAGCACTACCTAGTTTTAAAGCTTGATCTGAGTTTGGGCAACAGCCCTAGAGCCAGTAAGCGAAAATCAGCCAGATGTCACGGGAAAAATTTGAGTTGGAAGATGAGCAGGGAGATCTGGGCACTGGTAAGATGGAGGGAAGTTTACCACAGTTCATTTCTAACAACACTGTTATGATACAAGCTGAAAATTTTCAAAGCATACCTTAAAGGTGAGATATTGGAAAATGGTTACCGTTAATTTTAAAAATGGATAAAAATACAAAGCAAACGTATTTTTACCAAATACTCCTTCAAAACACAAATTATTCCGAAAAGAACTGTGTCTCAGGTCACATTGCTCATGTCTAACAGACACTGCAGATTACACCCTACACCTTATACCAGATACCAAAAGCCATCAGGCTGAAAATAACCTTTCTCATACTCCAATCAAAGACAACTGTTTGAAATACTGCATAGCTTTGCAGACAGCAATGACAGAGACGCATCGGGCGGAGATGAGACTGGACATTTAGCCACTGTCTGTTGACCTGAGTTAGCTATAATGTGAAGGACAAAAGGCAAATGAGCTCTGCAGAGACGGGCGTCGACACTGCTTCCTTCATCAGAATACCATGATTAAGCAAATACACTGTACATACACGGTGGAAATGAGTGTCCGCTTAGTCTCTGTTGAGAGTGAGTGAGTCATCTAGCACTGTGCATTTTAAATTAGACAATCAAAATAAGCCTTTGGATGGGTGTGTCTTACCTCCAAATCAATCATGAGCTCAATGAATCTCTCGCAGTAATGTACTTTGTCCATAGATACAGGCCCTATGGAAAAAGAAGGAAATCATGGAGGTTCACTTTCTATCAGGAATTTATGTTGTCAACAACGAATGCAACCTGAAACACACCCAGACATGACCATATAAACATACAAGGCCAAAAAAAAGAGGGAACGATAAGTCAACGATAAGATGTGGCAAGGGAGAGGAGGTGTAGCTATCAAGAAGGATACGAGGACAGCAAACTCATGTGGACAACACCAAGGTGCCATGCTGAGTGTGTGAGCCTCAGTATGAGATACTGCATTGCCAGCACAGCAGCATGCTGGGACCTCAGACCTCATTAAGCATGTTAGTGTGTATGTGTGTGCGCGTACTTAAAGTTGAGGCATGCAGCACACATTAGAGTGATGCGGCTCCTGCTGGGCTTTAGATTGTAATCCACCCTGTCAGGTTTGAATTCTACCTAAACACACAAATACACATGTTCTGTTTTTAGCATTCAGGTGGGGGGCCTCTGTGTCGACCTGCATTACAGCATAGGAGACAGTGCCGGTGGCTGTATGGCAGCTGGAGCACATGCTCCTTCGGCGGCTGCACAACTCAGAAAGACAGGGAGTAATGCAACGGAAATAGTGATTTAAAAAAGGGTAATATTATGTTTTATACTGAAAACACAGTCCTGGGTTGAACAGATGTGCTCTCTGACACTGTGCAAGCTCCAAAAAAATCCTAAATACATTAATCATCCTGGGAAATGTAGAGAGAGCACATGCAAAGACCTGCTTTGGGACCTAAATCACAGGGAGAGTCACCTGGTATCATTAATTTTACTCACTATTTGGAGGTAGAAATCCACACCACAGATGCATCTATTCTTTTATTAAAACAGCACCAGGATCGAATGGATCTTCCTCTTGCTAAAGTTATTCAGTGTTAAGCAGTTCTTGTTCTATGACATCCCGAAGGAAACAAATGTATTTTTCCTGTTTACCTGATGGCGAAATTGACGTGAGAACTCCGAGAAACTTTTTAATGAGAGCCGAGAGAAAGGTCCTCTCTCTTTTTGCCCTGAGGACGACACAAAGAAAGCAAATCAGAAAAGAAGCTTAGACACTCATAGGATACACAACACAAAGTCTGTATAGATTTGAACGCGCAAGCAAAGAAAATGATGTTACTGTTCAGCTGCGTCAGCATCCATCTTATCAAATTTCTTCTTGATTAGATTCCAGAACTTCTGCAGCTTTGGAACTTTCTTCAGCTCGTGCTGGAGTCTGGACTGCAAACATGGCACAAGACAAATTAGATGTCAGACTATTTTATCTTGGGATTACTGTCATAGCAAGGAGGTCATTCTTTCCATCAATTTATCAATCAAAGTCATTACTTGGTGTGTGCCAATAAATAACCCCCAGAAAAACTTAATTAGGGTAATAGGTTGACATCTTACTGGTAGGAGGCACATCCACATAGGCAGAGAGATGAGCTGCTGCACCTGCTCTCTGATCAAATCTACCTCCTAGGAGGGAGGCGGACAAAGAGAAAGGCAGAGAGAAAAAAGAGAGAGAGAGTTGTCAAGATGCACTGTGTATGACAGATTTTTATTACACTTCTGCCCATAATAAAAGTGTGCAACTAAAATATTTAGAGGGCTTTATAGGATACAATCAAAGTGCAGCAGGCTATCACAGCAGATTTTAAAGTGAGACATCTGCAGTGCTTCCCTGTGGTTTAATGCGGCTGCAGTGGATACAGATGGGTGGGAGCTAACCCATGTTGTACTGCCTAGTCTACTACTGCCACCTGGTGGACATTGCGAATAATTGCTTTAATTTCCACATTTATTCTGGGCAACAAGGCATTTTGGCATTGCCTACATTATAGTAGTAAAATATTAGCTGATTATTCCTAATACTCTATTGCACATGTCCAAACCTTAGAATCTGCCAGCTCCACTGAGTTTGACTAATTCAGATGGCATTGTGACATCAAGATAAAAAACGACCATGAACTAATGATTATGGGATCACGAGACTAATGATTAGCCAATAAATGCCATGGGGGGAATAATATTTTTGTCAAGCGATGTGCCCAAACCAATGAGGAGTGATAACAGCAATGGTGAGCACTATAGACAAGATAGACACAGCGATCAAGGCTGTTGTAAACTGACATTTCTTTTCAATATCCCCTGCAGTTGTAATTTGTTTGTTGCTCCACTCTTAAAACTACCGAAAAATCATAGGTCTTTAATGACTGGTAAGGAAAAAATCAAATCCCCCTCTCACACTGAAATCAGTGAGAGCGGAGGCAATGTCAGACTGACGATGGAAATAAAAGGTACGTAGTTTACAATTCTGTCTGAAAAAAAAAAGTCTTCATTGACCATATAAGCAGCAAAATAACATTAAAATATACTACATATTCCCCCACTGAGTCAACACACTGAATATCAGTGTAATGGTACACACCAGACTGTTGAAACAGTGATCCAGGAAGACCAGCAGCACAGTTTGTTCCTTCAGAGAGAGGCCGACCTCCTCGCCTGCCAACACAGCTTCCATCACGCATTTGAAGAAGAATGGGAAATGGCTGGGCTCCTTCTTGAACACCTGATACACAATTCAAAAGATAATATGATGTTGTAGAAAGAAATCTATTATAATTGAAGCTGTAAAGCTGGAGAACACGCATTCTTAAATTAACTCATATAAATATAGTGTCTTTGGAAGCTGAAGCCACCATGCAGTGAAAATGGACTTAACATATATGTATAAAGTACTGCATTTCTTACCTCCCAAGCTGGGACATTCTCTCTGAACTTCTCGTTGACAATGCAACAAATGGACATGAGGTAGGCATTGCTGGACACCTCGGGAGTGTAGTTCACCCACAGGTAGTTCTCAAGATACTGGCTGAAAGATTTTTTTAAAAAAATCATCAATATCTGTCCTACCAATGTGTGTTAACACTTTTAATAATTGGCTACCTCATAAAAAGAGTAAATAAGACAAAGTGAAAATATCCAACCTGAACTCAAGCAGCATGATTTTTCTGATAGCAAATCTGAAAACATACAGGAAAGAAGATAACAGAACAAGATTAATATGAGTAGAGTGTGTTCTTTAGATTAAACACAGCAGTTCAGAGCAATGATGGCACAGATATACTTACTTGGACTTGAGAATCTCTTTTTCATAAACATCTTCCATCACCTGAACAAACAGCAAAGAATGTTACAAATCTCAGGTATAACAGCAAACAAACAATGACCCAACACGATGATAAATACCATAAAGATCATGTGTGTTATTTACTTTCTTCAAGTAGTTGAGCTACAAAAACTGTAAACATTCCTGAAATCTTTTAACATGCAGCAATCCACATAACTCACCTTAGGGTCAAAGGGTAGTTTATTCTTTGCATGAGGAGCCCAGTATTTATTAGCCAGCTGAAACAAGAAATGAGAAAAACATCAGTAATGTAAACAGCATATACATACAAATGTTATTAAGATGCAGAAGTTTTTCTTTATAATATTAGTAATTTTTAAAAAAAATATGTTTTACTATTATATTGTTGTTTTTATCCTGTACCTCATAGCTGCTGTAACACCGCAAATGTCCCCACTGTGGGACTAATAAAGGATTATCTTATCTTATCTTAAGTTGGCACAAATGATGCATTGTAGGTTGATGTACAGGTGGGAAATTAAAGAGTTACACCTGATATAAACTTTTGTGGTCCTCTGGTTTGTATATAGAAACTCTTCTGGTTAAATAGTGAATTTAGATACACTCCTCTCATTTGTTTTTTCCCCCACCGCCCACATTGTTACTTTTTGTATGCAATAAGATCCTCTATAAAAACATAATGCAGGTTCACTTCACAGACTCCGTTAGATTACATAAGATGTGCAAATTTGAGTGCAGAAGATGAGATATACGTTCTGTCTTTAGCATAAACAAAGCATGGCAAAACCTATTTGAACAAACGGCGCTGGAGCACATATGTGGTGTACGTGTGTCATGATTACCTGTGTGACATATTCTGCATTAATCTGAGACACAGAAGGCGCTGCAGCTTTCTTAGCAGGGGTTTCTTTCTCCGTGGTGGCCATCTCAAGCAGCTACAACGTCAACTGTCAGAAAAAGAGGGAAATAAGGCTTTGAAAGGGTTTGAAATTAGCCGTTTGTAATCATGCCTTAAAAACAGTGCTGAGGAAGTTAGCTAGCTATTGTAAAACTTCAGTAGGTCAAGTTAATTTAAGAGTCTCTAAACATTATAATTACTCGATTGCCTTCCAAAAATAGTGAATTAACATCATATTAGTGTTATACGTTCCTAAAATGTGTTATTAGTCATATAGATTCGTAATATGCTAACACGAGTACATGTTAGCTGTTTCAAGTGTTGAGCTAAGCTAACTAGCAGCACTAAGAGGCTGACTCAAAACTAACTTTCGATGATGAAGGTTGTGTTAGCTCCATGGTGTTAAGTAAATATATGATGATAATAAAGTAAACTCACAAACCTTTTGGTTTATTTCAGCATGAGTGTTACTGCCGTTGGACGGTTAGTTACGCATGTACACAATCAAAACGCGCTGTTTCCGACTGACTTCCTGGACGGGTACGTCCGAAAATGCGTCCCCGGGTACAAAGTCTTTAGTTCCGCACTGTAAACGTTTTTGTAGTTCTTATAAAATAAATTATCCATATGCCATTTAAAAAAATTAATCTCGTTCGATTGTTTGCAATGTTTTACTTTCATAAATCGGATTTTGCCAAAACGAAACCTCACTTTCACGTTTTTTTTAAAAAAAGGAAATAGAGCTCATCATAAAATGAAAAAAGAAAAGCCATGCTCCCAATTTAGTGTTTTAACTTTGTGCTTATTTTATTTTAATTCATTCCAGTCCCATCATTTGCTGTTGCGTATATTTAATCATCTACTTCCTAGTCATCAACTTTTGGTTTCATTGTATGCTTACATATTTAATACAAAAAAACTTACAGTTAAAGTACAAAAAGGCTATCGTAAAATATTATAATAATTTTTCAGAAATTTTCACATCAAATACAGCCAACACAAATTCAACAAGAAGCGCTGTTAAATATGAAACACGTTTAATTTGTAAAATACTTACAATATAAAAATATATTACATACGTCCATATTTTTAAAGATCCCCTAACCCTTTTACATATTTTACATACATACATTAGACATAACCATCATATTAGTGACAAATCATGATGATCAACAGATCTAAAAAATTTCACACACAAAACAAGCAGTACACAGTAACATGTTTATTATCAGTGAATCAGTCGGTGTGTTCTGACATGTGCCGACTGTGTGAACGTTTTGCCACAGATGTCACACCTAAACGGCCTCTGACCAGTATGGATAAGAAAATGCCTTTTCAGTTTAGAGGGAGTCACAAAATGTTTGGAGCAAATGTTACAACAATTCTTCTGAGCTGTCATTTTAGGCTGAGTGTTAGATGAACAAATATGCCGCTTAAGGTCATTTTCACTGTTAAAACTTTCAGCACACTTGTCACATTCAAACAAAGTTAATGGCTCACACCAGGAATTATCCGGCTGCATTTGATTCTCAACCACAGAGGTCAAAAAGTCATCACTGGGCAGCTGGTTGTTATCTGAAATAGCCATAACTCCTTTAGGCTCACGTGTTAACGCTACATTATGTGCACTTCCCTCAAACTGGTGTGACAAATGGGAAGCTGCCATGTTTTGTTTTTGAAGTTTATTTATTTCAAATGCAAGTTCAGAGGGAAATGAGTAACTGTAATTGTCTGTGGCCTGATTACAATTGTCCCTCTGCATTTTCTCTAATTCAGTCTTCTCTGCTTCTGGAGCATCCAACCATTCAGCGCGTGCTGCCTCAGAGCAAAAAGACAAATCTCCATCAGCAAGTGAGTACCGACCAACACTTGTGTGATGTGTCTCTGGCTGCTCTCTTGCAGCATCTACATTAAAATCTAAAATGTTTTTGAGGCATTTATCCCGGAGTTGGTTGGTTTTCATCATTTCTCCTTGAATTCCGTCAGAGGTCCTGTTACCCTGTCTGCATTTGAGCTCGTGATCTTTTAGATGACCACGCTGTGTGTAGGTTCTGCTGCAGACAGTGCATTTGTATGGCCTTATGCCTGAGTGAGTGACCATGTGCCTTGAGAGCTTATATGGAGCAGCAAAGTTCTTAAAGCATATTCGGCACGTGTGAAGTTTTCTTTTCTTAAAAGTTATATTACTTTTGAAGTTTGTCTTGAAGAGACTGTTCACTTTTGTGTTGGGTGTTTCATGCCTGCTGTGGACCTGTGCACTCACTCCATTACCGTCAGCACAATCAGAATTTGAAAGCGTACTGTCTGCGATCACAGATTTTTTCTGTTGTGGGATACGAACACTGATCCTTGGGTAAAGCTGCTGTTGACTTTGCACTTTCACTTTTTTGTTGTTTCCCCGTTGATCGACCGGCTCTTTCCTCTCACAGTGAGTTCTTTCATGGGTTTTCAGATGTGGAGCTTGCCTGAATGCTTTCCCACACAAAACACACTGAAATGGTTTCAAGCCCGTGTGTACCATTTCATGCCTCTGTAATTTGGAGGCACTTGGGAAACACTTCAAACATTGGAAGCACTTGTGTTGTGCATTGCCTGGATTTTGTTTTGCTTTAGCAATATGTGTCCTCTTCACAGTCACTTTAGGAACCTTTCGCACAACCTCATTTTTCTTTGAGATATGTGGCATCAACCTCTCTGATTCTCTGTTGCCGTTCTGAATAATTACAACAGAAGGGGTCTGATTCGGGGGTTTCACAGAGACCACATTGCTTCCACTGTGTGTCTCAAAGTCCTTCTTATGAACAAACATTTCCTGGAGCGGGATCTCTGCTGCAGTCCTTGCGTTCAACCCATTCATGGAAGAAGGCGGCCGATTTATATACAGTGATCGTTGTTTGTGATATCTCGACCACAGGTGAGTGCGACAGTGGACCCTCAAGTGTGTTTTCTGACGAAATCTCTTTCCACAGATCTCACAGCCAAAGGGCCTTTGTCCGGTGTGAGTCATCACATGCCTCTTAAGTTTCGATATAGATGGAAAACATTTTAAACAAGCATGACACTGATTTAAAGAACTGATTCTCTGCTGCTCGCTGGTGGTCTGGAGGGTTCCTCTCTGCTGCTCTGCTGATGGAATTAACTCCTGCGGAAAAGAGCCACTGTGGTCACTGCTGTTTCCACTCCACGATTCTGGTTTAACAATGATGTTTAAGTCAAGTTGATCTGCACGACTGGCTTCAGGTGAATGTTTTATTGCGTCAGAATAACACATTCTCAAATTATTGCTGTTTTGCGCAGTTGTAGGACTTCCCACTTCTTTTTGCTTACGATGGATTTTATGATGACGTATTAAATTAACTTCCTGCCGAAATGATCTGTTGCAGATCGTACACCGGAATGGTTTCGCGTATTGCTGCTCTTGCTCATCCGACTTCTGACAAAGACTCCAACACTGACTGGTCGTATTAAACGGTTGCTCTTGTTTTATGCCTGCATCCAACTTGATTTCAGTCTTATTCAGCTCCTGCACACCATTTACACGTATTTTACACTGTAGCTCCAGTTCCACTGAGGAATTCACAAGAGTGTGCTGGCTGGTGGGTCGCTGAAGTGATGACTGAGGCTTCATATCTGAGTTTCCGCTGTCGCAAAACTTCTGTTTTGTCTTTTCAGTGCTGGCAGAAAGTGAACATTTATTTGGATTACTTAAATGATATTTCAAGTGTACTTTCTGTCTGAAGGTTTTCCTGCAGATGGTACATGAGTATGGTTTCTGGCCTGTATGAATAAGAAAATGCCGTTGTAATTTGGATGGTGAGCAGAAGGTTTTGAGACATTTAGGACACTGGTGTTTCAGAGCCGTTTTGCTTTCTTTGGAGCTCATTTCTTGTGATTGTAGGTGGCTGTTCGCATAGGCGTGTTTAGAAAAAGTCTGGCCTGATTGCTTTGATTTGTTATGAGTTGGTGAGTGAATCCAAAGCTGAAGAGATGAAGTAAAGGACTTGGAGCAGACTTTGCAGGTATATCCATTGTTGATATTGCATACAGATGTGTCTTCATCTGCAGAATCGGCTTGCTCCTGAGGTATCGCATCCATTACATTTAAGAAACGGTTCTGAGACGCTGAGTCATCATTTACACACGGCATATTTTTTGGTGGATTTTCAGTCTCAGAGGAAGGAAGAAAAAGGTTGTAAGTCACAGTTTCCATTTTCCACCCTGGTTGGGAGGCCACAGATGATGATACATTAAAAGGCGTTGAGGTGTGATTACCACCACCATGTATGCTAATCCTTTCAGCTGCTTTATCACAATTTGGATGTTTGTTATGAGTCAAAATGCCGTCCTGTTGATCCGTAGGTCCTGTTAGAAGCCCTGAAGGGTGGACTTTCTGCAAGTGTGTTTTTAAGTGATCCGACTGCGTGAAGGCTTTCCCACAGATGGAGCAGATGAAGGGCTTCTGGCCAGTATGGATGACATAATGTCTCTGAAGTTTATAAGGCGAAGGGAATGATTTTGGACAAACAGGGCACTGATGCATTGTCAAATCACCACCTTCTTGAATTTCCCCCCAAATTGGTGCTCCTCTCATTAAACCTAAAGAGAAGAATATAGCATTAAAACGTAAAGCAAGTATGGAGGAAGTGCATCTGAGAACAGGAAACAGGAGATGACATTACTGTGATGCACCTAACCTGCCTATAATAACATTCAGGTGTTGTGTTTGTAAACTTAAACATCAGAAACATGTAACCAAAATTACGTATATGTATAGTATCTTAAGTATATTACAGCAACATACAGCACAATACTTTCCATACATGTACACAACAATGTAATTACGCATACACGTTTGACAAAGACGTTAACGATTTACTGTCGCGAAAAAAAACTCGGAACTGACCAACAACCTCAGCTTTGCTTTGGTATGAAACAAAAGTACTTACTTTATACGCCTGAAGGTCTATTAAAAGCAGTGTTTTGATTTCGCGTTGAAAGTGTCGGTGATTTGTTAGCTTTCTTGCTAACGATGAAACAATCTCTGACGTCACCGTGGCAACGAACATGTACGTCCCTCAAAATGCACGGCGGGAAACAAAGATGTTTGGTTCCTATCCAGAGTTGTGAGCAGACTTATGGCCATTAATGCTATTTTTGTGATTTTCGTTTCCTTTTTCATTTTTAGCTCAGCGAGACGGAGACTAGTCGAAATTATACAATTATACCACTATAATGCTAAAACTACCCATAGCCTTCTCTACACATTCAGCCGTTAACTTATTTTAATATTCATTTATTGGTCAAATACTCAGAATAAAAGTTAAACAAACAAACTGTCATATTCTTAGTTATTTAGTGTGCAGTGTGATCCAAAAACAGGGCTTTGTCGTAAAGTGCCTCAAGTTACACAAAAGGTGTATTCAAGTTTAAACTGGGTGTGGACACCTATTGTGGATCCAGATCTTCAACTTTAATAAAGGAGCTGTTACGAAGGCAGGAAGGCAGTTTTGCAGCTTATCAGCAGTTGCGTGAGATACAAATATAATTGTTTGTGCGTCGTGTCTGAAACATAAACGGCAGTACAGAAATACTGAGTAGTAGGCATAAACAGTAACATAAAAATGTGTTTCATAAACACAGCCACAATATACATATACAGGCCTAACAACATAATTATTGCCGTCTTTACCACAAGGTGCATTTCATTAATCTGTGAAAATTTGCCTGCGGACAGATTACTTTGAAACACTTTGTATAACAGCTTGTCAACTGTAATACTCCATTCTTTTAAATAAATGAGGTAAAGATGTTAAGAGTCCTTCATCATACCCAACTCTTTTTCTCCCTCTCTCTTTAAATCACAGACCATATAAGTTAATTCAGGCTACATTAGCCAACATAAAGCGTATAGCTAGTAAACGAGTATATGCAACACATACTTTACCTACTCAGATGGCCCCATGAGTGATATGGCTTTTGACTGTAATATCCCCGGGGCAGGGCTGAGTGTGTTGGAGAAAGGCAGTTATGTTAAATCAGTGTTGTAAGCAGCAGGTTTGCTCGTCCTCCTCCCCTATTTACTGAGCATACGTATTTTTTGCAATTTGACATGTTATGGCCTTTTTTCTTCTGATATGTTCATTCTCACCCGCAAACCCTTATTTCTTATTTTGTAAATGGATAAACAATTCTGAGGTCTGAGCCAGGGATGCTCAATATTGGATTTTTTTTTGCTGATATCCAATATGCTGATATATAAAAACTCATTTAGGTATATATATAGGTATTCGGTATATATTAGGTATATATGTATATAGGTTCGTGATATTGGTAGAAATCAGCATGTCAACCAATTCCAAAATTCATTTCATTTTAAAGCCAATATCTGCCATTGACGTGTCAATATTATCATGCATCCCAAGTCTGAGCCAATGTGTTTGCTCTTCCACACTGTGCCAAGTGTTTGTTTTGTTTGGTTTTGTCAATCTGCATATCTATGACTCAGTGTTATGGCAGGTTTGAAAAAAATATAACACTGTTACTTTTCAGGGGTAAACAAGAGATGGCAATATGATTCCATTTTGTGTTGTGTCTAGATGTAGGCTTTGGTCTGATGTTTGGTCTGTGAACCTAGTTTAGTCTAGCACGACCCAGGGAGAGTAAACACGGGTTTTCAAGCCCTGTAGGATGTTATTCTGTTTCTATATTTTTTGCCTCAGTGGTTGTTGATATTTTCTGGACATCTGATATACCTGTAGTGGATGGCGAGAACCAAACAGGAGACATCCATCTAATTATGGGCACTGCACAGTCCAAACAGGATTTCATGTTGCAAATAATTTGACCTGTCAGGTAGAGGAGAAATCGATCAGTCTGCGAACAAAAATAAATGTTACAGTTTTAGATGTTGGTTGTTACCCAAAATATGTTTTGGGAGGATGCAACAAATGATCATTTTTTAAGTGATTACCCAAAAATTTGGAAATTAAATTTATGTTATAGTGAGGTAAATAAAGGCCATAAAAATGTGAAAAATAAAGGTGCACAGACTTCCATTCATCTAAAATTGAGGGGAAAAAAACGAGCAATCTTAAGAATAGTTTTAAAAAGAATTCAGGAAATATGTGACTTAATACAGAACACTGAGCACTGAACCAAATATATCAATAATATATTATAGGTTAAAAAATATAAAATATGTGTAGTTCTACTGCTTTATGTCTTAATTTATATCTTGTGGCACTAAGGTTATAAGTGGAAATACTGCACTAATGGAACCAATAACTTGTATGTAAATTGCACTGTTTATGATGACCACAAGAGAGCAGCAGACACCACTTAATAGCACGTGATGGCTTGCCAGTTCAGCAGAGAGAACAAGTTTCATTTAGTCAGTGCTGTGACCACGGAGACATGCTTTCACAATACGTCAGCGGGGAAGAAAACAATACATTATGAAACAAAAAAGGATTCAAATATGCAAACAAACAAAACCACAGTCACTGAGGCAAACAGACCACAATGTCAGGAGGCGTCTTGTGCAGCGAGGCTGCTGCAGAGCCGGCTCCCCTACTGTAGCCCACACCGCTTTGGGGAAAGAGAGTCACACACATCAGCCTGGTTAGCCTGGAGGAAGAAACACACAGTTAAAGTCCATGTGCAAGGCCACAATGACAAGAGCCGCAGGCTGGTACACTGCACACAAAGGACAATGTTAGCCACAACAGCCAGTTTGTTTGCAGAGCGGTTGCAGGTCAGCTTAGTATAAAATGTACATTTGACAAAACACATGAGAAAACTAAATGTCACCCTGTCTTTTTTCATTTCATGAGAAAACACAGCGGTAAAGACACAAAGAAATGTGTCTGCCATAGGCCATCACGTCGGCTATGATGAGGGTGTGATGATATGCTTGTGGCTTTGCCTGTGCCTGCATGAAAACATGCCCGCTGAAAGACAGACTGTAATGTTTACAGTGTGATCGACAAGTGGTTGTCGTGCGCTGAATTTTAGTGGCAGAGCTCCTCTGTGTTTACTGCAATGTTGAGTCTTGTATTTTTGTGTTCAGTGACATATGAAGTCCTTGAAATTTAATGATTTTTCCACTGAGGAAAAAAGCACATGGATTCAAAACCCAACACAGAAAGTCTTGCAAATGTGGATTTTTAAAAAAAGAAAAAAAAAACAAACATTTTTTTACAATAAAGTTAAATCTAATGCCTATATATAACTGAAATATATTTCCATGAACTGGTGTGTGTCGTTTCTTCATTTATGTCTCCTGTTTATGACACCTCTCAATCATGCTTGTAAGCCATTGTTTATAGACTGCTGAACGTGCGTGTTTGCTCTGCACAGTGTTTTTGGCAACACCCTGCTTTGCTTTTGTTAGGTTTGCAGATTTAAATGAGCTGAAACTTCCCCAGATTAAAATTAGGTAGTCTTCATTGTTCAGGATGTTTTTTCAGTGAGCCGAATTATCCACACACATCTCCTCTCTAAAACAAACAAACCCGGTTATTTCAATAGATAAGGCAATGAGTAAACCAGTTCCATGTGTTTACTGCTTGTCATGGACAACTTTGTGTTCAATGCAGATACATGATTGACCCTATCAAGAGCCAGTTTTCGGTTTGTCTGTTCTGGGCTACAGTAGAAACATGCAGGTGCAACATGGCGATCTCCGTAGACGAGGATCCGCTCCCGTTATAGATATAAACAGCTCATTCTAAGACAGTGGTTCCAAACCTTTTTCCTCAAGGGTCCTGTTTGTTGTTTGTTTTGTTTTTTTTTTTTGGTTTTTTCAATAGATATTTCATATTAGAATTAATGCACAACAATAACAGTATAGGACAACTGATAATCTGCACAATTGCGCCAAATAGTGAATGCAATAGCTGCAGGAAGTTTGTGTAAAACGGTGAATTTTGATTAGAATTTTTTTTCTGGGATTTTTTTATTAGAAACAAGTTTTTCTAATATTTTTAGGACATCTTTCGTTATTCTCTGTCTGTACTGTGTTTTTTTAATTTCTAACAATCATACATGTGTACTAGTAGGCTTTATTTTTGAAGAAAACTGTTTTCTTCTCTGATGCTTGACCATTGTTCCCTTTTCTTTTTGGTTGTTTTACCTGCATCGATCTCTAAAGCAGGATGATATCTTAAATTGTAATTTAAACTTTTTTCTTTTTTTTTTTTTAAAGTTGGGGTTGGTACCCCCTGGTTTGGAACCACTGTTCTAAGTTAACGAAAACACATCAGTTCTTATTTTCAGGTGATTATACATTAAAGAAAACATACTTATTATATAACATTACATTTATGTTAATACCTTTAAGAAAACATGAAAATTGACAACGAAAACATTTTTAGAAAAACGTCCTCTTCAGCTATTTGTGTCATAGCTAAATCTGTCTCTTTAACAGCTGCATTTGCTGAAAAAATATATTTAAATATGTGTGAATGAAATGTACAGGTGTTTTCTTGACTGAGGTTTACACCTAAGTACATAATAAAAGTACTTCATCACAAAAATATTCATAACCTAGTGCTCATCTGGCAGCGGCATCATTCAAAAACTTCTGATGTGACCCTTGAAAACCAAACAGGCCAACATTAACACACGCTGTATATTTACAGGGCATTGGCTTGCTCGCTCTCATAAATAATTGCTTGTTTGTGTTTTTCAACCCTCAATAAAAAAATCTTCAGGCTCTATTGGCTGCCTCTATTGTTCAATTTTTGATAACAACAATCAAAACAACATTGCGGTGGGTGAAGATCAATAGCCCACTCTATTCTCCCGCCATCACAAGCGCGATGAAGAGAATAGCAGCAGTGAAGACGCATTCCAGCTCAGATCATCAATACGGTTCATGATCTTTGAGAAAAGAAATGTTCCAGGAGCAATGGTTAATAGTGTTATTTTCTTCCCACATCGTCACAATGTCCATCGACAGCGCCGACACATACACACACACACAAACACACACCTGCCCTGCAGCTGTGTGTTGTAGTGTCCCTCTCCTATTAACCAGGTTGCTTTAGAATCAATAGAAAACATAAAGAGGCTTAATCTTTTCAGGTGCTCAGCACTGATTGCCTATTACACAATAATAACACACCTTGAATCCCATGGAGCATGAGAGGGAGTCACCTCATGCGCACACATTACACACTGCCACAAAGCAGTCACACAGTAAATCTATAGGTTTACAACTGAACAGATGGTGTCAGCGGTGGCGCGAGGCCTTTATGAGGGGTGTTAGCTAACGTGGCAAGAGAAATTCCACCAAAACAGTGGGATATCAGGGGATACAGTTTATCGCCTCATGGAATGAGACACTGCCGGTGTCTCCTTTTGTAGACTCTCAAGTCCTCTGGTATGCAGCGTTAGGTTATAGAAGTTCCACAAGAGTCTTCTCAGAGATGGAAAAACAGCTGCTATAGTAGTGATACTCAACATATGGCCTGTGGGCCAAATCTGGACCCCGAAAGGGTGCCAGTTCGCTCCCCAAACATTTTCTTATCCACGATCAAAATAAAGGGATTCACACTGGTATTTTTTCTGTACTTATACTATATATAAGGTTCCAGGGTGTCCTAATGTCCTAAAATCCTCGACATTTTCTGAAATGTTCTAAAATCTCAGAAACATCCTAAAATCCTAATGACTTAAAATCTGTGAAACTTCCAAAAAATCCAAGAAGCATCCTAAAACTCTAGAAATATCCTAAAATCCTAGAAATGCCCTGAAATGTTCTAAAATCTAAGAAACATCCTATAAGATTTTAGGACATTTCCTTCAAACATCCTTAAACCCATGAAACATCCTAAAATCCATGAAACGTTTGAAAATCCAAGAAACATTCTAAAATCGGTGAAACATTTTAAAATCCTAGAAATGTCCTAAAATCCTAGACACATGACTGGGGCTGCTACGACTGGCCCCTGGCCTCCTCTCATATTGCAAAAGTGGCTCCCAAGGCAAGCAGGCTGAGTATTCCTGTGCTACAGTATACAACTCCAGTGAATTATTGGCCTAAGTTCTGGGATGTGAAGTGGAATAACACATCCTCAGAGCTGCACATCATTAAAAGGACTTGGAGACGGACAAAGCTTTGCATTTCAACAATCAGGAGTGATGAACAGTCAACATTAATGAGCAGTTGTGCAGGTTTTTATTTTCCACATTCACTGATGTCCTGTTGTAATTCATTAGGTGTCAGGCTGTCAGAGTGGCTCCTCCAGAAAAGCCCCGCTGAATTCCAGTGCTGTGGATGACTGGAGTCCGGTTGTTGACTCTGGCTGTGATTCTATAAACTCAGCCAGCAGGACAGGTGGAGGATCTGGGAGTCAGGCAAGTCCAGGACTGGAACTAGGGACACAGACGGACTGGACTCGCCAAGAGAGCTTTTCAAAGTTTCTTCAAGTCCTGCCAGGTATAGGTGGGGAGGGAGGAAAGGGGGTGAGGGCGAAAAAACAAGGAGGTGTTAGTTTCATGAGGCTGGAGTTTGCCATTAGGTTCTCATATAGTTTCCCCACTGGGGCTGTACCAGGACAGAGGCTGCACTTAACCCTTCCACCAGGGAACACGGGCCTATTTACAAATTATTGGCATTCTTAAATCCTTGGCAGATCGTAGCCCCCCCATCCAACTCCCTGCAGTGCAAACATATGGTCAGCAAGGCCTGAACTCTAACCCACCCCTCCCAAACTCGCACTCATATACAACCAAACACATGCACACACACAAAGAATGAAGGGGGGCAATCTTGTCACGCCCTTTTGGACAATTGAGCAGCTTGTTGGGGGGATCTAGTGGAATGGATCCTCTGCTCCTGTTGTGTTGCGATGTTAGGAAGCTGTGTTGGGACCACCTCTCAGTTTTACAGGAGCTGAGAGATGTTGTTAGTGAATGTGTGTGTGTGTGTGTGTGGCCGGACTACAGATGGGCAGTGGACATGTGAGAATTCATTGCGCGTCTCAGACCCTGGTCTTGATGACAGCCTGTCTATTTAGCAGCGGCCCGCTGGGATGTTGCCCATTCCCTCCTCCGCTCTGTGCACTAATTGGTCACAAGTGTTCCTGTCTCATGCTTGACTGTCCTGGCTTATTCCGTCCGATTTAAAAGTATGCTGGATGGGACTTGGGTGTGGTCACTGTGATCTGTTATGGTCTTGATAGAATTACACAACAAGGGACATGTGCTGTGTCACTTTGGTACCATCACTATTGCAAATCAATCTTTTTTCCTGACCACTTATCTTGAGTCTCAGCAGACAAACACAAACACGTGTTCAAACCGTTCTTCACCCCAAAAACGCAAAATAGGTTGCCTGCTGTCAGTGCACAATTTGTCCTGCCTGCCTGATCAGCACTGGGCATGTGCAAGTCTCAACAGAGATGAGACTAAAATCATCAGCTCCAGAAAAAAAAACCAATGTGCTTAATTCCAAATGTTTTAGATTAAGACTTTTTGATGAGGTACATGACGTGACTAGAAACAGATAAACTTTTACTAGAAACAGGACATATAATGTTACCTTAGATGAAGTAAAGTTGTGAAAAGGGTGGTTTTATTTTTGTTTACAGTTTGGAAAATTAAGTTTGCTAAATTAACTATTAGAAATTGTCTTCACTGTTGAACATTTTTTGCTGTGTACTACCGGATGCAGCATTCCCACTCCACTTATAGTACATGTATACAGTGAGTTACACTGTGTTCTGCCATTGAACCTTGTTTTTATAAGGTACTTTGTTGGAGAAAAAAACACCTATGTTAATGTTAAAGCTCATATTCATTACATTAATCGAAGATGAAAAAGTCAGTAACTTCCTGGTCAGACATATTGGACTTATTAGTTGCAGATGCACAGTACTGATTGGACAGCCGGGACTAATTTGGCACTAATAGCTAATATGTCAGACTGGATTCAAAGTCCAGTGCTGTTCCTGGGAGCTTGAGAGGAAAGAGGTCAGAGTGAATGGATGGGTCAAACAAACACAGGACATTCATCCAGGAGACTACTGTTTGTGTCCACTGTTAAATGAGCGGTCAACGTTGACTTTTTTAAAAATCACTTAACGTACTTAATTTGCATCACATACATGTACGTAAGTTAACTTATGTACGGAACTTAATTTACATAACAAATATGCTTATTTCAACCCAAACAATGTCCTTTTCAAAAACCTAACCAAGTACTTCTGTTTCCAAAACCTAACCAGGTAGCTTTGATGCCTAAACCTTACCAAACTGCAACAGGACACAGCATTCATATGTATCATTTGTGGTTTTATTGGCAAACGACCTACTCTGTCTTTTAGGTATGAGGAAGTGTTTCAATAAATTCTAGCACTACAGCAGCACTTTGTGACATTTATGTGAACTTGCAGAGAGAGAAATCAGGACAGAGAGGTTACACGAGCAGTTCAGCACTATTTAATAAGCCTCATTCTCTTTCATTTGAAGCGCACGCAGCATGCCAAAGATCCTTACAAAGAGCCCACACACCCTAATTAGCTAATATGCACTACAGCTTAAAATACCCCCACTGAATACAGGGCTTTTTTGGAGGGCATTAAAAGCCTAAATATGTGTTATCAGAGCATGTGGTGCACCCTGGGAAGCAGGATCCTCTGGAGATGGCTAGCTGACAACTGAAAGAGCGAGGCAGATCACAGACAGAGGATGGTTTTATTAAGAGAAGAAACACACCCTTCATCACACCTTGCGCACTTAGACTGTTTTATGTCAGGAGGTTTTAATCTTTGTATTAACAGAGAGGCAATAATTGCATTCTCACTTTGAGAGTCTCTTTCAGTGTGTGTACACAGACGAGCCTGCTTATGCATGAATGAGGGACGTGAGGGGGGTGAAGGTGACTTGAGTGACCAGGCAATTTTGTGTTCTTTTGTCTTTGTGAGAGAAAAGCGAGCAATGACACAGACTGCTTTGCTCCAATCTAAATAAAAGCTTCTGTAAAAATCACACAAAATCCTGGGAGCACATCACACACCCAATCCCCGACCCCTGGTCTTTCAGCCCCCCTTTGGGCTACACAGGGAGCCTCATTGAGGGGCCTAGTGGACAGAGGCTGTAAGATTCAAAAAGCCATCACATTAGCAATGGGATGGAACTAAACCATCTACCCAAGAGGACCAGCCATTATTCTGCTTCACGGCGAACACACAGGGAGCTCAAAAGGCTGCTGTTAAATCTCTGTGTTTTCAAAACCAAATCATTACTAATGCCCACAACACCCTTTTATGCTAAACATCAGCAGCCATTTTTGTTCAAACTGATTAATATATAAATATTGTAAGGCTAAGTGAATGGAAGGAGGGGGTTAAGTGAAGGCAGTGGTGAAAGGAGAGAAAAAGGGGGTTTCTGTGTGGAATCGTTGATGCCTGCTGGGCTTAAGGGGCTTTTAAGCAGTGACCAAGGCCCAGAGCCAGTGGTTTTTAGTTGTGCTACACTGATTTCCAAACTGGTCAAATTAACCGGTAAACGAGGTGGTAATTAGCAAGTGTTGGCTCATGAAAATTGTACATTTAGTCCAAGAAGAGCGAACAAAGAGGACAAGCAGCTGTATGTGTGCAGGGGAGTAACAGAGAAACAAGACACTTCCTGGTTTTTCTTAAAGCAGTTATTGTCAATAAGTTTACATCACAAACAAATCACAGGTATGCTTGTATGTGAAAGGGGTTGCTCGTAGTGATAATACCTGACTCTGCAGTTTCCCTCAACTTCACAGGGCTTAATGGCATCTTTTAATTCGTTGTTTCGGTTTCTCCCGACCCATAACCTTACTGTTTTGGTTCTTGGGGCATAGTTTTCAGCCACAGAAGGCAGCTGTTAAAGCAAACATTTTTTAAAAACCCTAACTAGACACACTAGAATGCAAGCACCAAACAGAACAAGATGAGAACATAAATCTTGTTTTCACCAAGGGGTCCGGTTTAGTTCAGCTTACATATTAAACATTTATTTTTGCATTTCTGTTGTCGAAAGTTGTGGATGGTACCAATAGAACCATTGCATTTTGTACCATTTTTTCATTGCCACTCTGTTAAGGTACCATTGATCGGCTACTAAAAGGTGGAGCAAAGCAGTCCATTAATGACAGTCTTTGTGCGTGCTCGACAAGGACTCACTTCAAAAAACAGCTATTTTTTATGATTCCATCAATTGCGACAGACTCTAAACACTCAAGCCTGTTCTTTTTTGCTCTGAAAATGACTGCATGCAACCCTGTACCATGGGCGATCAGCAAGATACAGAGGTCCATGTTGTCTTCACAGTTTGTTTCAGCTGCCTTAAACTGATCAAAATCAGTTATTGAATTTGTAAGTATTGGGAGTTAGACTTGTGTTTTATGTTTTGAGTATCTAGAGGCAAAGATATTAACTCCTATATGATTCTGACATTAAATAATGGGTTTCTTTAATCACAAGACCTTATTTAAATCTTTCTTTAAAAGTAATGGTTTTAATATGAGTTGTGGGGGCCTATCTTTGAGAGAATCTTTCTATCGTAAGTAACAAGTTGAGACAAGATGTTTAAAGGTTTCATTTGGAGCATATGTCATGTCTATCAGCTGTGAATCCTAACGCAAGTAACCCAAGGGGGAGGGGGCGGGGGGCTGCAGTCACATTTTGCTCCAGTGTTGTTGTCTGTCTGCTCGTCGCTGACAGCAGCAGTTGCGAGGCTGTGACTGCTAGCGCCAGAGGTGTTACTTTTCCTCCTTTGACTTTTTGGATTCATCACCCGATGAGCATAGGCTGTGACCCATAAAAACGCCCATGGGTGTGCTTCTAGGGCTTGGCTGTGCGTGCGGGGTAAGGTAACAGATTCCAGCTCGATGATGAGTCAGTAAATGGTTTTAGGGGAGCAGTCAGTGTAGACCATAATCAAAGAAACATACATTTCAAGGGTGAAGATTGAGGTGGATTTGCTCCACTAAACCAATGACCTAGTAACACAGTTAATGGTTTTTATAAAGAGAAACGAACATACTTTCTACAGAGAAGCTTTCATAATAATAGCGCATAATAAATATACAATTTACATTATATTAAATTATGTACATTTAGCCTTTATTACCATACCTACATCTATTTATAAATTAGATATTTTAATAAGAGTCCTCCTCACTGCTAAATCCTCTCACTCTTCTAATGTGAATGATGACAGAAGAAATAAATGACAAGAATTATATATCATGAAACAATGCTGGAAAAACAATTATATAATTAGGTAGCAAAACAAATAACACTGTTCGTCTGTCATGCATATCAACACGTACTTGAAACGGATCAACCTTTTTCCCATTCATCACTGGTAACCATAATTTCATGTCCTCAAGAAGATGAGTTATGTCAAAGCTAAAAATGACAGTAAGATGGCTGGTTTGGCACAGATTCAAAAATGTTAATTGACTGCTTCAGCGATGACTTGACAACTGAGCCAGTGTGATCGATGTGCTCGTCGCCCTTTTTCCCTCCGAGAGAACATATCTCAGGATAAAACAAATACCGTTCCACATTTGCCGTGATGAGAACCTAGAATCCAGGGAGCAGGAGATGGTGGCGTATAAAAGTGTAATGATGACAAAAGACTGTGCCAGCTGCTTGGGTTACTGTACACAGTGCAGACACAACAAATGGCTTACAATAATTAAACACAGGAAGAAGTGGAGGCCCTCTGGAGAGACTGCTGCCTAGAATATCTTATGGAGTTTACTTAACCAATGTCAGCTCAAACTTTTTTTGAAAAGAGAGTGCAGAGAGAGATGGGCTGTCACTTTGTTTCCACTAATACAATGATGTGGAGCTTAACTTGCAAGAACAATGCTGCCTTCGACAGAACATCTTATTTAGGATAAATCCTCTTACAGGGAAGCTTCACATCCCAAATGACCATTTGTTTATCAGTTACTCACCTTGTGTCATGTTGAATTTTTAAAGAAAACATTTTTCTCGCATGCCTCCACTAAACAAAGAATCCAAGAGCTGAGAAAAATTTTGATGGGGTCATGGGGTGCGAGTTTACCAACAGCAAAACTATATCAAAAAATCCATCTAAAAACTCTTGCACAACTTGTGCAGTACAAAGTCTCATCTATCCAGCCATATGCTCAGTACTTCCTGAACAGACAACCTGAATGCAGTGTCACTTAATCTATGCTCTCTTTAAGCCCAGATTGCAATGACAAAAATTGTAATTTTACCTTACCAAACATGGGAGCTGCTGGTCTGCTACTGCCTCGATCAGTTAGTTTGTTTGTGCTATTGTGTGACTTTGGTGTTTTAAAGGGTTAGTTGGGATTCACCAGAGTCACACAATAAATCAAACAAACTACGGATGGAGGCAGCAGGAGACCACCAGCTCCAGTGTTCAGTGAAAATACAGTTTTTCTCAATGAAGTCTGGCTTTTTGAAGAGAGCATCCTAAAGTTTCACTTTCTATACAGTTCTCCGTCAGTGAGGGCTGTCTGTTTGGGAAGTGCTAAGCATGTGACTGCATAAATGAGACTTAAATGATTATTCTGCACAATTTCTGTGCAAGTGTGTAAAAAGGATGTTTAGATAAAGCTTCGCTGATGTTAAACGCAGATGCCCATGACTTGATGATCTTTCTACATTTTTGGATTCTTCGCTCACCGTTGAGGCTTGCGAGAAGAACAAAATTCTCTTCATAAATTTGGAGTAACAAGGGATTAGTAATTGACATATTAATAGTCATTTAACGGGGCGAGGTATATATTTTAAGGCCCACAGTGGACGATTTTGTGGCATCTAGTAGAAGGGGTTGCAGATTGCATGTAGGACACTACAGTGGACGACAGACAGTTTGGTTTGTCCGTTCTGGGCTACTGTAGAACATCACTGCAGACACTGTGGGAACCCACACATTATGTAGATATAGGGGAACAAAGCACAATTCTTTCTTCAGGTTTAAGCTAGATTATAGCTTATAACTAGTAATGAATTTTATAAACCATTTCTGTCAATAAATGCCTCTACACAAACAATTCTACACACTGGACCTTTGAGTGTAAATATAAAATCAATTTTAAAGCTTATGTGTAGTGTCATGATTGAGATGCATGACCAGTGACATACCTTTAACAATCTGCTGCGCCAGTGAGTGGTTGCACTTGTAGAACACCCTGGCACACAGTGGCACGAGCTCAGCAGCCACCTTCTTCATGGCTTCCTTGAATGTAGCAACAACTGCGTCTGTTACATCCTTCACACCAGCGACCTCCAGGTTATTGCCAGGCACAGCCAGGGAAAGCGATAGCGAGGCACTACACATGTCAGCAGACATTACAGTGTAGCACTCTATGGATCCACATGCCAACTTTGTAGTCACGTGACAGAAGGTCCTCTTGGTGGGATCATCCTCAATTGCAGTTACATGAAGTTCAACAGCTGCGCCTTTGGGTAAGGCAGGTACCACGGCGACCAATAATGGTGCAGGTTTGATCTCCGGCTCCCACAACAAGTCCTGCAATGCAAACAAATGCAATTTAAATGGCTGGAAAATTATATACTGTGTTGTGCCACACACTGCAATCAAATGTATGGCCCTCCTGCTGGGATACACTCTATGCTTTGTGACCACAAACACTGCTCCATCAACATTAAACATTATTCTAAAGCGCATCATGAAATTCTACCACACAGTACTAAGACAGGATTTTCACCTGACAGACTGACAGGCTATCAATTAACATGAGATTGTGAGGTGACCCTCGGTAATGACGGTGTGTACAAACATTTCAGAAAGAACTATACAGCCTGCAGCCACCGCACACAAAATGCATTCACTTTGAGCTGCATTTGCTAACATGACAGGTCCTATCCAAGATGACTTCTCACCTTTCTAAGAAGATCACTCACAACATGTTATGGCAGTTTCACCACACACATTTAGCGGGAAAACTGTCTCAATTTTATCTATAGAACCAAAATCTCTTTATTTTTTTCTTCTCTGGACTGAGGGCCATTAGCAGGAACAAAATGTCTTGGAGCAGTGCTACAATGTGGCCCTCTAATAATACTTGGCTGTGGCTTCATCTGCTAATGGGAGAGAAATGAGTGTTTTATATAACCGTCATTTCAGTCAGAGTCGATAGGGCAAAAACACTTAACCCCCTTTTCAATTTGCTGGATCAATTTTCATCCACTTACACCCCACTTCGTAAGTGCAGAATAATAACAGGTTACTTACATTTTATTTTGATATTCACTCACAAAAAACGAGAGAAATCATTGACAAGAGCAGACGGCGGCCTCTTTGTCCCCACAACAGACGAACCCGTCATGACCCAATCAGCCCGATTCACTGAAGCAGCACTTACCTTCAGATTAAACTTTAGCAAACGCTTAATTGTGTATCAACAGCTAACCCCTTGGCTTGGAAAAACATGATAAAAGCGAGTGTCCTGAGTATGTGAGCAGGGGTTAAGATTTCTTCACTCTGCTGATTTTTGAAGAGAGCCGAGCTAGCAGTGATCAACAATAACAATCACAAGAGCAGAGAACAATAGCCGTGTCAGCGTGGACCTCTTAGCATGTCAGACAAAGTGACAGCACACATACGTGTCCGATGCTTTGATAAATGTTATATTAGCACTTCTGGCACAAGCTAGGTATTCTCCTCGAGGGAACTGCTCCTGCACTTGTCAATAGTGATTGAACATGGAACAGAGAGTGGGAACTGGGGAGAGAAGTGACAGGACAGGGGGTCCTGCTCAGCCAGGCTTAAAGGCCACCCTGCAGGCCTTGAGTGCTGAGGTACTATACCCAACCGAGCGTCCACGAGGAGATCAGGGGGACTTCAGCACTGCAGCAGCACCAGCCTCTGGCAGGACTTTACTGTCACAGCATAGTTGCTGACTTTTTGTCAGAGCTGTCGGACAAGGTTACATCAGTCCCTATTTGTTTCTTTATTAATGTACATGAAATGTTGCAGTAGATTGGAAACTTGTTCAGTGGTTCAGTGGACAGGGTTACTACAGTTTAAGGCAAGTTACATGGAAGACTTTTTAAGACTTTCTTAAAGGTCATGTGTGTAGAATTTAGGGGGATTATATCGACAGTAATATAATATAATGTAATAAGTATGTTTTCCTTCGTGTACAATCACCTGAAAATATGTTTTTGTTATTTTAGAATGAGCCGTTTATATCTACATAGGGAGTGGGTGCTCATCTACATAGATCATCAAGTTGCATCATCATGTTTCCACAGTAGCCCAGAACGGATTTGCAGATTTGCATTTTCACGTCGGTTTACAGCCCCTCCCTGTCAAGCAGTGTTGGAAAAACCCAGTTTTTAAAATGTGAAAATGTTTATTCAGTGTTTTTACCAGTTGAAATCACCAGGTGTGTTTGTTTTGGAGAAGAGGAAACTTCTGCGGACAATTCGGCTACCACTGAAAACCTCCTGAACATCTGGATCTTAAGTTATCAGAGATAAAATGCAAACACACATAAGCAAGTTTTGAGCTGGCTGGCGACCTATCTCTGACCAGCTGAAGAGTGTTGGAGAATGAATGATTTATAACATAAAACTGATTTATTCTGTGGTTTTACCATCATAAGGTCAATTTGTTTTGGAAAGGAAGAGACCTCTGCAGTTAATTTGTCTCCCATAAAAACCTCCTGAACAATGAACATTGAAGAAATTCTAACCTAGAGAAGTTTCATTTAATTGCAATCTGCAATCCTTACCGCTAGATGCCACTAAATCTCTGTAAATCTGACACTGTGGACCTTTAATGCCAATAAGAATGGTATTTAACTTATTTTTTAAAGTAAAGGGGAAAAAAATGAAATTACTTATTTAGGGTTAGGGTTAGGGTTTTGACTTTTTGGGGAAATTCTAGGCGATATTCGGTTTTCTCACTCTGCATGTGGGATTCCTCGAGACTCTATACATTGCCTTTTAAAGGTTTTACTCATGCAGCAAAATATTGGTGAAATAGATAATTTTCAATAAATTTGCATTTCCAAATATCGTCCAGGGTCCAGTGAATGACAGATAGCTTACCGCTCTGAGCATCCTGACCAGAAATAAAATATGAATGTTATTGGTTCCACTTTCCTGATCTGTTTGACATTAATATGAGAGCAATTCAGTGTTTATAGTGTTTGTTTTTAAAATAAATGTAAGATTTTTTTTTAGATTTATAACAACATTAAAAAAAAATCCACATAATCTAATTCCAATGTCTTAGCATTTATACAACCACTGGAAGACTGATATAAGACATTTTAATACCAATGGAAGATAAAAGGAATTTTAAGGATCCACAGAAACCCTGTGTGAAACTGAATGTACTAAAACTTTAATATTGTGTATGCATGTTTCTATATGTGCACGTGTTGTGCACGTGTGTGTATGTTTCAGACTAGACTGGTCAGACCTCCATTACCTTGGCAGCGAAGTGAGAGGAGGGAATGCTGGCTGACATCCCTACCTGACCAGCGATCGTTTATTAAATTAATCCAATAAAACACAAACTTTGATATATGGTGGAGCTGAGTGCCGGAGTGGCAAGTTGGGAGGGCAGGCGGGTGGCAGAAAGTGTGTTTGTGTGTGTGTGTGTGTGTATGTATGTGTGTACTGAGGGCTCTGCTCTGCTCAACACCAGCCACTTAACACAATCCATCTCATTACTTCATCCCACTTCAGTTTCAGGGCTTGCAGCCATTCCCCCAGCGCTCCCTCGCTCTGTAGGCAGCAGGTAAACGCATGAAGTCTGGATCTGCTGCGCTCAGCTCTCCGCACTGATGGGGTGTGACCTGCCTCTCCTTATGTTTGTTTTCTTTCTCCCCACTTTCCTCCCTGTAACTTGCGTCCGTGCGCCTGGAGCGTGCAGTGGGTTGGAGGGCCAAGAGGCGTGAAAGCCGAACGGTAAACACGGTAATAAGGAAGTGGTGTAAAGGCGGAGAACAGCGGGGAGCTGATGGGACTGCGCTGCTTAGCCAGTTCCCCTACATTTCCTGCCCAGCGGGATGCCTTCAGCATGTGGCTCCATGTCTCAGCACTTACTGTAGTGCTGTCAGTCTGCTATAATATTCCTCCCCAATTCACTCCCTCCATTCACTCTCTTTTCTTAAGACTCCACTCTGAGGCTCATCAGACTGTTTGTGTAAATGAAACACACAGGGCCATGTCAGTTGGGTGAGGGAAAGTTTAAGGGTATGAGGCCATTATAAAACCATGCTAGGGGCTACAGTTACTTCAAAAGTCCTAAGTAAGCAGGAGAGAAATAATGTAAAAAGGGTTTAACTGTGGTATGCAGAGAGAAAACTCCCCACAATGCAAATTCAGTGCTATTAATTTCAATTTATCATAAGTTAAAATTTCAACAAACTTATGATTTCTATTAAAATATTGATGTGATATAAAAGTTTTTTATCCTTAATAACTGAAGAAAAATTAATCCTGCTGCGTAATTATTTTTGTCTTTTTGACATATCTTCAGAGCCGATTATTGCTACACAAAGGGACGTCTGTTTAACATTTATTGACTTATCGCATCAACATCTCCCTGTTCATCAAACCCTTTGCACACACTCTCTCACACACAGGCTCTTTGTGGTTTAATGCACCGTAAATACAATTTCACACTTGTAGCGACTCCAGTATGCTCCCAATTAACCCTGCAAGCTTCTTCATCCACCTGATTAGAGAAATTATCAACGCACAACAACAACATGGCCCTGTGGCTTCACAGATACGGGAGGCACTGGTTGTTTCGATCATTTCACTTCACGGGTCTGCTGTCTGGAAATACACTGACAAGTATACCATTTCTATTTTTGTATATATTGGTGTAAACTGATATAATCCTACACTTGACAGCTGGATTTCAATCAGCATTCACTACTTAATCACATATTACATGTTGTGATTAGATACATTTGGGGGGAAATAAAGAATGCAATTTAGTGTGTACATTCTTAAAAAGAAAATTAAAAAAGAACAGGCGATGTAACTGATTACATCTCCAGTATTGATAATCTAACCTTGTTATTGATCAAAAACAAAATGCAATCTGTCAATCAAATGTTTCCCCTCGTTGGTTTTAATATTTTTTTGTTGTTTTTTTTAATCATCTTTATAAAAAAAAAAAGAACGGGCAATATTTGATAAATTACATTATTTCCTAGCATAATTTTATGTTTTGAATGGTATCTGTCTCTACATTAACATATTGTATTGTTATTATATCTTATTTTGCTTTTAAAATATATATACAAAACAGTAATGATGAGAATGGTCTATTGCGTACAAACAGGATGCCCTGATTCTTAATTAATTTATTTTAATCCTTTAAATACAATCAAAAATATTAGTGACAAAGAAAATGAAAAAGTCTGTACAAATTAGGTTCCAAACCTATGGAGCTACCTTGGTTAAAAAAAAAAATTTAAACTCATTTTGCTAATATCAACTGTTGGAGGCATTCCTGCTGTCTGTGGGAGTTGTGCTATCGGTGTTTGACCTGAGTTAAACATTCTAATTACAGTCAGTTCAAATGAGCAGCAGTGCTTTGTATAATCCCCACCCCAGGGAGAGAGCATTTCACCTAGTTTAGGATGAAACAGAAGCCCCTCCCTCACCAAAGCTATCTTTCTTCTGCTGCACTTTATACATTTGCACTTGAAGCAGAAGAGAGGGGAAAGTGTGAGGGCCAAGCTGGGAGGTCACCCCGAGATGATCTGCCTCACAGGCAAAGAAAGAGGTCAGGTTAGTAACCCGCCGCCTAAGCTGGCTCTAAGGGGAGAACTCACCTGTTTACAGATGGAGCTGTCAATTAGAGCTGCTTAACCTGAGAATTGGTTGAAAATAAAACATGGTCCCCTGGTGGCAATCCTGGGTCATCTGAATGGATATTTTTGATTGTTCTGACATGGAAGCACAACAGATGGACGGTGTTGTCCATCTTCGCTGACCTGTGACATGAGCCTAGTCTTGTGACCTCCCAAAGCTTTGCCCTTGGTTAGCCTTGTTATCTGAGCAACCTACTCTGCATGTTAAATTAATGGTATACTGTCAAAGCTTTCACGATTTCTATGTCACTGTGAGTTACAAAAAAGTCAAATAAATTCACAAGTAGACGCCAGCTCTTGAGATAAGCTGAACCGCAGTCGAATTCAGAAATTATATCATTTTGAAAGCTTGATTTCTGGCCTTAAATAGCACATTTAGAACTTAATATTGCTATACTTTGGTGGAATTGAAGCAAAGTTGACATCCTCTCTCTCGTCTTTAACCCCACTCATCGCTGAATGGAGCCACATGTTGGAGGTGGGCTCCTGCTTTGCTCCCGTAGGCCCTATTCCCTTGGCTAGACAGATTACTGTGGGAGGAGAAGGGCTGCCAGGGGAGACTGGTGCCCCTGTTAGACGTACGGAGCAGGGGTTGTAAGCCGGGGCGGTGGAATGGAGGGAAGGATGGAGGGAGGTGGCAGGAAAGAGGGGTGGAGAGGGGGATAAGCTGCTCTGAGAGTTGAACGGAGCTCCAAAATGGTGTGTGGGGGCAAAGGATTAGGGAAGCTCTAAGGAAGACATCTGCTTCTGTGCCAAGCTCCACATTATCAAAGACACCAGCGTTTCCCACATCATCAACTTTTCATGAGCGCGCTCACTGGTAAATATCAGTCGCAGCGGCTTGCGTCTCAAGGGGGCAGAGAGGGGCGAGGAACTTTCCCTTATTTCACAACTATAAAACACAATTCTGGAAAGGCCCTCCCTGAAAAACTTGGATACCATATCAAGTTTCTCTTCTTTTACTTATTTATCGACACATGGATATCTTTTAATCCATTAAATATGTTTTCATTCTATGCGGGAGTAGTGTCATATTATAAGTTTGATCAATATTTCCTCTGCATCTATAATAAAACAGCCAGTCACTGCTCTTCTTCTTAACCACCGGTATATATTTCATAAACAGAAGGCTCCCTCCACAGAGACTGACCTTCTCTTCCTCTGCAGCCCTCAGCATGCCCTCCCACGCGGCCCTGATGATGGGGATGTCCTGGTGTCTTGTGGTGTAGCAGTGGGCCTGGACAACATGAGCTAAAGTCAAGCTGCTGATCACAGCCTCCAGAACCTTCTTCACATAGCTGAAGGACAAATGGGCCTGCGTCCTGGTGCCAGCCTTTACCAGCTGCATGGTGCACGGCACCAAAGCAATTTGGCCTGCACAGAAAACAGACTCATCCACCTGGAGAAAAGAGCATATAAGAAAACACAGCAATTATTAGCTTTATTATGGTAAAACCAAGATTAATAGCTTTCAGCTAAACTAATACCCACCATTTTAGTTTAGTGTATTAGAATGCTAACATTTGCTACAAAGCACATAGTACAGCTGAGGCTAACAGAAACATTATTAGTTTTGAAGGAATTTGGTCATATACCAAAGTATTGGACAAATTAAAATTTGAATTTGACTATGGGGCAACAAAAAGTTTAAGGGATTGGCAAAGTTATTAGAATTCATCCGAAGGGAAACATGAAGGTCTGAAAAAAAAAGTCATGTCAATCGCTCAAATCGTCGTCAAGACATTTAACACAAAACTACAAATGTGATCGTCATAGTGGTGCTACGTGAAAAGCTTGGAGATCACCAGGGCCATTCAGATTCATCATCCAGGGACCATAAATGTCTCTACAACATTTCATGGCAGTCCATCCAAAAGTTGTTGAGGCATTTCAGTCTTAACCAAAAAAATTGATCAACGACCCACAGACCAATGTTACCATCGCTAGTGCTACGCTGATAGTGTGGCTAAAGCAGCAGCCTCTGGTGCTGAAAAAAATGCCAAGGCTGAAGTGCCAAAAATGCAGTTCCTTGAATGGCCACCTGAGGCTGGCTCCAAGAGTGAGTCAATACCCACAGACTTAACTGCAGAAATAAACATGTTTACAGCCTGGTTTAAAAACTGGTTTTGGTCTCTATAGTTAACTTCCCCTTCATGACAACTCTACAGGGGGGTGAATGTTAACAAAGGCAGTTAAATCCACCCAAACATGGTTACCTCTGCTCAGTTCTGGCTTGAAAAATCCATGATGGTAAAAAGCAAAATAAGTAGAAGCCTAAAAATGGAAGTCCACTAACACATGGGTGACGTCCAGGTTGCTACATCATCAAAACAAGTAATGTCTATAGTTTTGTTTGGGTCTTGCCACCTTACACTCCAGTTTCTGAACAGTCATGAAATGTCAATCAAAAACATCTACTTGGTAACATTTATATGTATATAAATATGTATATAATCCAAGCAGTGACTCTAAACATTTTTTTATACAACAAGTGTATAAAAAAAAGTTTAAAAAATAAGAACATTAATTTGGACAGCTATGAACTTGAATATATCTATTAAAGCAGACAACTAGATGCAAGAAACAAGTAGTCGAACTTCAGATTACTATTTATTTTTAAAAGTACAATAATTATCAATGAGGTGCTATAATCAAATTAACATTAATTATAAGTGTATGTTTGAATAGCGCTGCATTAATTAACAAGTTCAATTTTTCAGCAGCTTATCACCAACAACTCATTTTACAAGCAGGTATTCTGTGAAAATGTGCCAATGCATCTGCGTTGCACACGTGTTATTTATAAGCATAATTATCCATGTGATAATAAGCTCAATTCTCAGTTAAATACCTTTGTTAGAGTTAAGCTTCTTGCATAATGAAACCTGTGAAAAATCTATCTGTTTAATGCAGAGAGATGAATAGGGATGAGAAGTGACATTAAGGAGGTCAGGTCTTTAGGGACCTTGCAGCTCACCAGTGTCTGAGGTTGGATGGCATTAGAGCTGGACACGAGCTGCTGGTCAATGCAAATAGCTGTTGATGACATGTTGATAATTGCTGGCCTGTGCAGGGACCCTGGAGCACATGCACATCTCCAGGGAGGATGAAAAAGGCCTAAATCAATTGATACAAGGTCCCTCACTGATTAGCAAAGACACAGCCAGAGGTGTCATCTTTTACTGTGAGATTACCAAGGTTATAGGGGCCCACAGGTATTACTTAAGACTTATACCGTATGTCCACTGCATGGTACAGCTCGACTTGACTCATCTTAACCCAACTTAACTCAGTTTGGTACTAGGTCCATTTCTGTATTTTGTTTTCCTCTGCAGATAGTACATCCTCGATGTAGGCTGGATTCTCAGCTGATTCAGAGCTGTCATATTTTAGCCAAATGAAACCGCTGTGAGAGAGAGACTTGCTCAATCCATGAACTTATCGGCAATCAACTGGCAGAGGAACATCTGCACATCAATTCAATGGTGTAGTGCAGTGGTACTTAACCAGGGTTCAGGGGACCCCCAGTGGTCCTTGAGGGAGTTCCTGCAGGTACCCAGTGAGGGACAGTTCACTTTCACTATTTAATTCACTATAGAAGTAAGCTTAAAGTAAGTAGGACCCTGTTTAGACCTGGTATGAGCATGCATTTCAGTGATCCAAACAAAAGTGGAGAGTCACTGTTCATACCTGTGCCTGTCATCCATCTCCAGCTGACCACTTGTGTTCAGTTTTCGTTAATGCCCCGCGTACAGTTATAAAGTCAACACTTTTGCTAGCTGCTCTGTAGCATGCTTGCTATCCTTGTTAGCAGTTGTGTCAGTACAGCTGGAGATGACCCTCCTAAACAGGGTGTAGAAATTTTGATAGTAACTATTCTGATCACAGGGTTCACTTGCTCTATGGTTATCTGCTCAACTGTAGTTGACAACAGCATTATTCATGTTGTACAACCAAATTCTTTCAGATGGAGGTTCCTGAAGCAAAATCGTATCACATCTGTGACCTAAAATATATCAGTTTAGGGATCCTTGACAAAAAACAACAAAAAAAATAGATGAAAACCACTTGTGTAATGTGCAACCCAGTTTTGTGGAATGCCATTTTATTTTTAAATCTATGTTGAGTGAATGAAAAAAAATGCAGTCACTATGGACACTGGCTGTTTTTTGATTCTGCTTTCTAGTACTGGCTCCACTCACTTGGAACATTGACCAAATTTTCCCACAAAAAAAAAGTGTTGGGCACTATGCACAACTTTTTGCTGATGGAAAACCAAAAAAGAGTGACTCAAGTTTAGTACAGCCAAACCGGACACAAATTTGCATTTCCTAAGATAGCAAAGGCATAAGTCCTCCTACTCTCTCTATGATTGGCTAGTACATTGGCTAGTAAACTTCCTCGCCCACTCTTTTCAAACAAACCTTTTGTTTTCTTTACTTGATTCATTTGATAAGGCCTACACTGATGGGTCATGACACAGCATGTTCAAAGGAGGAAAACTGAATATTTTCCCCTTACTGCAATGTGATACTAGCAGTACAAGCTAGCCAAACAACTGTTTAGCTAGAGGGCAAACGTGCTCATGGCTATTTCCATAATCAGATGGGTTTGCCATGATCCCCAGCTCCTGGGTTCACTTGTCAACTTTGATGAATCTTCAGCTTCCATCTCTGCTGCTCCAAATTACCGGGACAGTGCGGGAGACAAGAGATGGAGGGAAGACGGGAAGAGGGGTGTGAGTGAGTGAGGGGGAAGAAAGGGAGGCGATAAGGCCCTCGCTGCTTTCAACCAGTTGGATCAATCACCGGATCATTTACCTGCGAGCACAATCTGCCCGAGCCCCTGCATTACTATGTCTGCCTAACATAAAAGCCAGATTCCCACACATCAACAACAAATTGTCATTGGCATTCCATTTATGAGCCATCAAATGCCATCATATCCACTCCTACAAAGAAGGGCTCCATCAGGTTGGACGGGTGGCCAGAATCTCTTAACAAGCTCGTCCCCATGAAAAGAGCTCGCTCCACTTTGAATTCATAAAGGCCGGCTACCATTTGTCGATTTGAATATCAAAAGGGGCTAGCATGGGGCCCCTTGACTGTTAAAGGCAGACTCCCATAGCTTCCACCAAGCAGGTGTGTGATGATCAATTATTAAGGATCCCGCTCTGGTTACTCTTAGTGGGAGGTGGAATTGGGGATTTGGGGGTGTGTGGCGGTGGGGGCACAGCTTTCTGTGGTGGGTCTGGATGGGGGGGGGGGGGGACAGTGGAGAAGGGAGAGCGAATACTATTTACATAAAATTAACAGTTCAAAAGAATGAGTTCACACACCAATCAAACTTGTTAATTGACTGTCAATGGTGTGTCCCTGAATATACAACACAACTACATTATTCATCTTAGGCCTTGACAGGGAAGACAGTCCAATTTGCATGGGCGTTCTAAACGTGATCAACAACCACAATGCCACATGCATTTTTAATAGGCCAGAGATGGGATCCTTTAATATTCATAAGGGTCAAACAATTGTATATGACATTAAACTTTCTATAACAAGGTAAGTATTTTCAAACGCTAGCCTGCGCAGTCTAAATGGCCCACAGAGAAAAGGGTGAATCAATACTACAGTTTGTTTCGGTTGTACTGCTTCCTAATAATTTCTGGTATTTCCTGTCATAGCTTGTTAAATTTTGCAGAAATTTTTGTTTTTTGTTTCTGCATTCATGAGCATTTCCCCCCCTAATTCTTAGATTGGTTTGTCCAACTGAAAAGAACATACAGTAGCTATGGGTGTGCAATATGATCAAACTTTCTATCACTATAAATATCAAAGATGTATCTAATTTTTGATATAGAAGAAGAAGAGGGTAGATTTATTAGTCATTTTTTAAACAAAATTTTTAAAAAAATTAAATTTGTTCTTGATCCTGTAATATTTCATGATATTCAAAAAAATTCAAGAAGATTAAAATGTTAAACTCATGTTTATTCCATTTAGTCAGCTGGTCAAATGTTTGTTTTTAATCTACACAATAAAATTAAGAATTTTTTTTGTAACTATGGTCACATTGTAGAGGCAATATAACAATGATATTGAAAGGTCGACCAGCCCTAACAGTAAAAAATCATCCTATTTTCTGTATAGTTTAAAAAACCACTAAAGATGTGGATGTGGAGTAAGCTGGTAGTTGTTTCTGGTCTGGTTTCTGAATTTGAGCATTTTTATTGTCTTTCATGACTTTAAGACATTGATGTTTGTGTGTTTTTTTATTGTGTATTAGTGTAAAAATGGGATATTAGTAGCAAATGTATGTCATTCTTTATTTGGGAAGACTTCAGGACTGCAATGGAAAAAGAGTTACGTGACTGTACTGCAATATTGTGATGCATTTTAGTACTGTATGTGTATTTGTCTACTGTATTTTAATATATTAAAAAAATCAATCAATCAAAAACAGACCACAAGGCACTATTTCCTTCTTAGTATTAACTAAGTACCTTCTTTTGTTCCCACTTTATCAACGTTTATTTCATGTCTAAAACACCATCACATTTCTAATAAACCTAATGACATGTCAAAAGGTCACCATTCTCTCTCTCCATCCCTGTGAGCTGCAGACGGTAACGTACATGTAGATGTACTCAGGGAGCGCCTGGCTGTATCCGCTCCTAACCCTTAACGGTGTCTCGTTTCAGGCTGGTGTGTCTAAGGTGTTTCTAATTGCACTTTTTTGTCAAAGAGCTCCCCGAGATGACCAGACAGTGCTAGACTATATTCACATTGGTGTTGGAGCCCTCTGGGCCCCCATCGTGTTGAGGACGTCTCCGAGTGTCATTAGCAGAGCTTTGGAATGGTATGGATGAACCGGGCTGGCCTGGATAAAATGACCTGGTATTGACGAACAGTCAGGTTTTTCTGCCTGGTTCCAAGGACAGAGAGAGGTGGAAAACTGCTCCATCGCTCCTATCAGATATGCTAATGGTCACATTTCTCCCCATTGAGACCTCATGCATAATTTAACCAGGAAAATGATAATACAAAATGTGTAAAATAGGTTAGATTAATATGGTGTAACTTTTCCCTCATGCAAGGACACATGTAGCCAAGCTAAAAGGGTAATGGCAGCATAGTATCAGCTACACAATTAAGTGAAAAATGTAATTAATATTTGTGATCTGTCCTTCCGTGGAAATGTTACATGTTGTGAGTGTTGTTTAAAGCCTCACCATGAAGTAAGAGAAATGAGCATCCTCAGAGAGCCAGGCGTTACTACTGAGAGCTAACATTTTTTTTAAAGATAATTTTTGAAAGTTGTTGCCTTTATAAAATAGTTTATAGCTAATATAGGCAAACTCTTAAAGGAGTATGATGTGAATTGAAATAGATTCAAACCAAGAATGCTACATTGACATTGTATGCTCCATTCTAAACTTAATTTGATCTGAATTTACTTTAAATAGGACATTCACTTTTAATCCCTGATGGAACATTCCTAATATATGTGACAAATTTCCAAATTTCTGTCCAGACACTTTTTTCACTTTAGTAATTTTCTTCTCTTCTTGAATATTTTAGGGTTGGCAAATAGCTCAGAATAGTTCAAAATGTCAGGATCAAAAAACTGAGGTTGAAGTTTTGTTGAATGTATTTAAGTGCATATATTATTTCAGCTTTTTTGGCAGGGATTTGATATGCAACGACTGTTTAATCCTTGTGTGGTGGATGGCAGTTTGTCAGGGATGTGTGCTGTGATTTCATCTTGAACTGGCTTCAAGTCTGTGGGGCTCTTTCAGCATTAGTGCATTCAAAGCAGATCACGTCTGGGAGTGGGAAATGATAAGAGATGGGCTCATGTTGTGCTGCGCCCTGAGGAAATCCTGCCTCTTCTGACACCTCATTTCTACAAATACAAACCTTTCAGGAGAACCACGACCGTTCTTCCCTCCGCAGAATCTCTCCCCATGTTAGACTTCTCATTTAAGGCTTCATGGGAAGGGGGAGGGAGATATTTGCCTTTTTTATTCCATCCTCTTTTTTACCCCCACTATCTCTATTTTTTTCTTCCTGTTTGTGCTCCAGTTTGAGCCTAACCCCTGTATGCTCAACTGTCACACAAAATCAGTGTTACTTAAACGGCGACATAAATAGCCGTATGAAGTGCACAAAGAAAGGCAAGTATAGGGCACTTCTGAATGCATTCTCTCAGGTTTAAAACTGCGCATTTATTCAGAAAACGAACCATAAGCATATGCTTAAAACGCAAGGTTGTTACAACGACAAATAGTACACTAAAAATTACACAACTATAATGAGCCATTGTTGAGGCAACGTGTGGTCAGTCTGAGCTAAGGGACACTGACCTTTCCCCAACCCCCACCTTCTCTATGTGGATTTTTCTGTTGTGCCTGTACGTCTGCCCACGACATGCCCACTCCATAGACACTGAAGCGTGCGGAAGAGTAACACTGTCATGTCAGCTCTGGTCAACTTTATGGTGGTCAGGAGCTGCCGCTCAGTGCTATAACCAAGGTCAGGGGAGCCTGACTGCTGGATGCTCAGGGAGACACATCTGAATGCCAACAGGCATGAATAAACGAATACATAAATAAATCTTTCCATCATCATAAAAAAAGATTTTTTTCACCACAAAATACAACTACTTTTGATACAATTTGGTATGTTTTTGTGTTTTGTTCTTGCGTATATTTACTGTTGCAATAATGAGGAAATGGGATCAAATATAACAACAAATACTCAACACTGATGTAATAAAATTGTCTGTTGTTGTGCCACACCAGAGCTTGGCTGTGGATGAAGAGTGATGGAGGGGCATGTTTTTTCATTGCGTTAGGCAAAATGCCCCTGCTGCCTTCAACTGTCCCGACCTCACATTTTTTGACAAATTGGTTGTGAGGCTTTTACGACTGATGCACATATCGCAAAAATCATTTCTGCCAAGCTTCCTCTATGACCTGCCCGTGGGACATGACAAGCCCCTCCATGCATCGCTCTATCAAACCGAATCTTTCCAGGACAATGCAAATTATGACAAATTCCATCATCCTGCATTATGCGCTTTCCTGCTAATCTCCCTAATTCGAGAGAATCGGGGAGGGTCTCGCTGTTTCAGCTGAGGGGCATGTTGTCTGATTGAATGATGCTGAAACTGCAACCCTCAAACCCCCGTTCTTTCTCCCTTCCTAGCTGTGACCACCTCGTCTCTTCTGTCTTTTCATATTTTTCCTCTGTTTGAAGCTATGTCTCTCAGTCTGGCTGGTAATGGAAGCACTAACTTAACCTGGGCACAAAGAAATTATGTCAACACAGAGTGGCATTAAAGCGTAACTGTCAGTAGTGGTGAAGTTAAGTATGTCTCTCTGTGTGTGACAGAGTGTGTGTATGATATGAAGGATAGGGCTGCAGTGTGAAGTGTCTATTCTGCAGGAGACAGTGTGAATGTCAAAGACAAATCATCTGCTTGTGACCCAGCAACATGAAGCTGCTGGTCCAGAGAGAGAAGCTGCTCATGTCCACATCCAAAACATCCAGTTAAACACACACACAAACACAGCTTGTACTGGACACAGCATGAAGTTCACAAATAAAATATGAACAACAGACAAAAGACTGACTGAACAAGATGGTGCAGAAAATGTAAAGGGGAGCAAAAACCATTGTAGTCCCCTCTGGTCTCAACAGATGGCAGTATGGCTGCATTAAAAAGACAGCGGGAGTATCAACAATGCTGTTCACACAAAGTCCACTCAATCCATGGACAGGCTAGCTCGACAGCATCGGAGTCGTCTTGGATTTTCTTCTTTCTTTTTTTTTTTGGCAAAGTCAAAATGTTTGCATAAATAAACCCAAATTCCACCAGTGAAATGCATGAATATGAATGAAGGAAAATATGGGAGAAAATTTTAAAAATAGTATTACAAATTGTTTGGGGGTTTTCATTTCAAAATCTTGCAAAAGTGTTGTTCTGTCTTTATTTTTATAATTCAAAGAATGAAAATCCAATGTGGCTGAAATGTGTCAAGTAAAAACTAAAACAAAAATTTAAAAAGAAAGAATTTAGAAGAAATCCTTGCGTGTACTTGCTTTGTAAATATTCAAAATTATGTTATCTTACTGTAAATGTGCACCAAAGATAATAAATTCTCACTATTTCTGTGTTGAAAATGAACTGATTCCCCACTGAAAAGTAAAGCAAATACTCACATGTGAGCATCAAATATAACTCAATACATTTCGACATGTGGAAAATATTGTGTGTACTCTATATTATATTGAATGAACTCTTACCCTGAGCATCTCAACTGCATTATATTACCCAGACTTACGAGGCCTGACATCCCCTTACATAATAAATCCATAATATCAATAATAAATATATATTAAAAGTGAACATGCCGATATGTCCACAGAAAAAAACAGGGGGCTGTATATAATTCATCTGCAGCAGTTTTTACCTCGGTAAAACGTGCTTTGATGACAATGGCATTTAAAAAAATGAATGACCCAGGTTAAAAGTTACTACTCCGAAGAATTGCTCCATGGGAAATTTATGATGAAGCGAGTGGCCAAAAGTAAATGGCGCTAACTCTTGTCTGACTCGTCTGTAGTACTGCTAAAAAAAATCAGTTAATAAATGAAGACGGAATGGCAATGCTGGCACACTGTTGCATGTGGATGTAATAATCATTTCTAACCAGAGGCGCTGACTGCCACTTTTAATGTGTGTAACTTATGGAATCGCAGGAGCTTTGGAGGAGAGCATGATAATTATAGCAGTTTCCTAAAATACACAAACTACAGTGCAGGGCTGTGCAGCAGTCAGTAGGTGAATCTGCTGCAGTAACAAGCCGTCTCTAACAGTCTGGGTTGGTGACAATTATTGTTATAAACTCTGTATGTGTTGGCAACATATCTATCATGTATTATCTTATATTTCTTTGCTAACAAAACAATATTAATTTATTGTTACTTTTCAATTATTAATTAATTTATTAAAATGCTAGACAACTTTATTCAATTCTGTTTGACTGATAGCTATAAATCAAAAATGTGACAGCATAATTTGCTTTTTATTTAAGTATTATTAATTCTCTTACTAGATTTCTCTTATGTTTCAGCATCACTTATTTGGGGTGAAAGAATTTTGCTGTGAGTGAAATACTGAAAAGTTACAGGGTTATATTTCTCACTAACGCTGCTCCCTATTAGTCTCTGTATGTCACCACACTTGTATGTCTGGCTCCTGTATTCTTCTGTCTGTATTTGCCACACATGTGTATATTTCACAAGAAGCATCTTCCAGACCCTCCCTAGCTGTGTGTTTTTGTGTGTGTGTGTGTTTGTGTGTGTGTGTGCCCTGTCAGCTATGCCCTCTCGTCACTGCAGGGGGAAGAAACACACCCGGGCAGCTCTGAATATAGTGGCTAGTTACCATAGTAATGGGATGGTCATACGTCTCTCCTCTCCCAGACAGTGATGGGAGTGGACAGGACACGCCGCTATGCTTTTTATCTATGCATTTGGTATTCAGTTATTTCATTCCGCAAATAAAAAAGCCGCACCACCGCACCGCTCCTTTCTCTGTATTCAAATAAGAAAGGGTAAAATGGGGTTGTAAATAGTTGGATATGGGGTAATAATTCACACGCAGGACTACAAATAATGATGTGTTTTGAGTGTTTGTGATTGCAATTGTAATAGCGCGAGTGTCATGGCAGATATCGGCTGCGGAGGGATCTATACATGATGCTTTTCACATGCCCTCTTGATGTCATCAGCAATGACAAAGTGAGTAGAAAACAAGCACGCACACACATGCACACTCATGGATCATGTGGTTGCCTTAAATTAAAAAGCTAGAGTCTACTATTTATCAAATAAAATCATATTCATGCGTCATAACTCGATATATTATTGTGCATTCCTTTAAATGTTCTAATTTATTCTATTCTTAAAATGTAGCAACAAAAAAAAAGCTTTTTTAAAAAAAGGCACTAGGGATGGGTATCACCCGAGGCCCCACGATACAGTTAAATCACAATATTTAAGTCAAAATACCATTTTATTTTGATCTTAAACATGTTGTCATATGCTGACAATTGCGATGACATACATTACAATATGTTGCAAGTTATTATCTTTTTTTTCCAACTGCAAAGATGTCTCCAAATGTAAACTGTTTTATCTTAGATAGATAGAAGATAAAGTTTTACATCAGTTTATCTCACTTTAATAATTTATTTGTTACAAAATGTATCTGGCAGATGGTAAAAGCAATTTCATTAATTATAGTCATAGACTACCAAAAGTTTAATTTCTATTTGTAATTTTAATAATTCTTTTTTTTTTAAATGGCGTTCATGTAACAATAATGCAATTCAAAAATATTTCCATACCCTGTATTGTTTTTTTCCCCAATCTTTGTAGAGACCTATGTCTTGAGGGTTCCCATATGAGTTAGGCTGGTCCACATACACACGACATATATATATTTATATGCATATCTAGTATAAGTGTATCTCCACATCCTTCAGTTTGTAAAAAGAGGAAGAGGGGACAGTGGCGGTGGCTATCCTGCCCCTGCCTCCCGTGGCTTGTTGACATGAACCAAGGCAGTCAGGCACCAATAATACATGAAGAGCTGTTCAAAGGCAATTAGGATCAGTTGTCAGGACCGGGCCCATTAATGAGTGGGAGTGTGGCAGGGGCCGGGGCAGAGGCACAGCGCCGGCGTAACGCGGCCGCGTGAGAGTCGATGCACTCTGACAGATCCAGTCCTTCCCCTGTCCTCGCCTGGTACAAGCTGATACCAGTCTGTCCCCACGTGGTGCAGCAGCAGCAGAGGCACAGAGTATTGCATTAAAGAATGCACTGACTCCTGAAAATGACCACCGCCATGGCAGGTCAGCCTCTACGCCGTCACAGCAGGAGAGAAAGTGAAAGGGGGGTGTGGGAAGGGGTTGGGAGGAACATAATTACCTCCTCTGCCGTCTACCACTTCCCATAAAACTGCCCCCCTCATCAGATTAAAAACGTAGTCTGATATGACCTCTCACACATATGTGATCACATTTACAGGCAGCCCAGCCCGTGTCCAAAAGCTGCAGCAATGTCCCTGGACAGAGCTATGTCCATGTGTCAACGCAGATATACGTCTTCGGATGTGGAAGATCCTTTTTTTTTGCATACAAGACAGTGTTGAAGCACCCATGTTAGTCAACAGACCTGCACAAGAGCAAACATTTGCCATCGAACAATTAGGTGCTGATGATTTGAGATAACGTGTGCACACTCAAATTGTCCATTTGTTTGCCTTTGCATACATCTTTATTGAACTGCATGTCAATCAAAGCAGTTTGAACACTGTAAACCTGTCCTGTCAGTCATGAGTGTGTTACAGTGAGTCACCTGTGACTCGTTTTAATGACCAAACCGGTTTACCTTGTCACACAGCCAGGGCCTCTCACAAAGAGTGCACAGGTGTACGTGTGTGTCTGTGTGTGTGTGTAAGACCTGGCCTCGGGGCATACAGCCGACATGCCATTGCAGCAAAGTCTTACTGGGTTTGATCAGCGTGTTTCGTGTGTGTCCGGCTCAAGTGAAGACAGTTGACCCCAGTGTTTGGGTAGGATGAGTAAAGCCCACAGAGACACACTCAGGTGATGTACAGAGACAGGAAGTGAATCGATGCTGGCTGGGGAAAGGCTGTGAGGTGAAGCCCGACTGTCAGTCAAAAAGCCTTTCTGACTCTCCCCAGACAAAAGGTTCAACTCACTGCACACAATTCAGGCATTCAGGAAAGGAAACAAGCAGCCTATTCTCCTTGTGCCTTTGGTGAAATGAAAAGAAAAAAAAACAAATCTGTGTTAACATCCTCCAATGCAACTAGGAGCAAGTAAGTACAAGTGCTGAAGAGCGCCGTAGTTTTGAGAAGCCTTCACTCTCATGACTGCTCAAACCGCTGAGCCTTCAAAGACCTCATTTTTCATCGACTCAATTACTCGACAACTGTTCCCCTCCTGGTCCCACCCCTTTCTCCCTGCCTCATCTCCCCTCCTCCTCCGGTTGGAAGTGATCATTTGTTCTTTATTAAACTTGATAACATCCCTTGCATTGTCTGAGCGTGCACGCCGGAGAGCCGCCCCTACTGTTCTAGCCTCCAGCACTTCGTATTATTGGTGCATTATTTCACGCATGCCCTCCTCTTTTATCAAGCGCTTTTGAAGTAATGTTAATAGACTAGAAAATTGAGACATTTATGAAGTATGGGCCGTGTTTATGAAAAAATCCATAAAGTATGACAGGGGAGAGGTGAGATAAAAGCAAGGTTTTAATAGATTATGGCAAACAGGGGAGAGGCGTCAGATGCTGACAGGCACCTCCTCCGAGATCCCTCATATTTTATGGGATTAATTTTGTTGTATTAGAAATGAAGTTAAATGTCCTAATTAATCTGTTCGTGCTGCATGAATACCTCCCCGAACGCAGATGCATGCACTGTTTTTTGGCTAATTACTCTTCTGTGGTAATTGAGGTAGATGTAGTCTCTAGATGTAGACTGAGGAAGTTTGGGGAGGGTGTTTGATGTGATGGAGAGAAGATGAGGGAGGGGGCTGCTGAATTGTGCATGTTGGCTCTTTTACTGTAGTGAAACATTCTGGGTGAGAACAACAAACCATAAAACTAAAGCACTTAGCTTAATTTCTGCTATTCATCACTAACATTTGTGCTTTCTCACTCGCCACACTGGCTCATATTTAGCTGTCAGCCCCTTGATTGTAAAGCAGGGCTGCTGTCTTTACAAACTCATTGTGCAGTATTTGTTCTCCTGCAACATTTCTAATGAAAATCAGTGCGACATTTGGTTTAAAACATAAATGGAGAGTGATAGATTAAACACATATTTTTCCTCTTATCTGTAGTGCTATTTATCAATTTAGATTATTTTCATGTGAGTGCTAGAAGATATCGGCCATAGAGATATCTGCATTCTCTCAAATATAGTGAAACTAGTCAAATATTGTGAAACTAGATGGCATTCAGCTTGTTGTGCTAAAATGCCAAAAAAAAGAAAAAAGAAAAGATTAAAAAAACTTAACAGCAATGTCTCTTTCCAGAAATCATGATCGGGTCACTCAAGATAATCCACAGACGTTGTGAGCAGTTTTATATAGGAACTATTTTCTTTCTACCAAACTACACCAGCCAACCAAACTGTGCAGAAGGAAGTGTGCATCTACTCATGGACGAGAGGCTAATGCTTGTGGCAGCATGAGTTGTAGACATTAAAGGCTACCCTTTTAGCTGAATTGCAGAATTAGCAAGCTTAGTGGTGATAGGTTAGCTAGCAGTAGATTTTAAGGTGAACTGTCCCTTTAAAATTGTATAATTTTGTAAGACAGCATGGATGTATACCACGTAGCCACAAAGTCGATGATTTTTATCACGTATCCCATCTCTCTCATCTCATGTCTCCTGTCACTCTCTTGTAGTGTTGTCAAGAATATCCATTCAGCGAAACATATTAATTCTAATATTTTTTGTCTTTTTTTCACAGTATTGAAACACTGGTAATGGCTCTGCTTTCTCGCTGTCTCTTATTGTTAATGTTTACAACAATTATTCTGCTGCTCTCGGGCTACTAACCAGGAAAGGAAGTCGTCATTGTCATGTTAAAGCCTTATTTTATTTACCTTTTAACAAAGAATCTTAACTTGTATGCCCTCAATGTCAAATCTAAGTTAGAAAGTCTAGTACAGTGACAACACTATTCTTTACAGTCAAGTTCTTAAAATGATCTTTGATAATATTATCTATATCAGAGATACCCAACCTGCTTTTTCTGGGGGTCATTGGAAATTGACAGGAGGCGGAGGGACAGTTTCTAGGAATTAAAAAAATCCAGAACTCAGCCCAGATCATTATGGAGAGGTCCGAGGATCCATCTATCCTTTTTATAAACAAGATCTATTTCAATGCTTTTTAAAAACGCACTCTGGCACCTTATTTACATTCGAAGTACAAAAAAAATCACTGTGATTTAAAAATGGACCACCTGACACCCTATCACGGGCCAGATTTGGCCCACGGACCGAAAGCTCAGCATCAGTGCTATATATACTACTTTATTGAACAAAATAAACAATATCAAAATAACCCTTCCAAAAAGCGTGGTAACTTCTACATATGCTCTTCTTTTAGTCATTCTTGCGACCTCTGTCTGGTTCTGCATGGGTGGCCCAACCTCAACATGACGCAGCTTGACCTCTGAACTTCTCATCAAGAGGGTCAGACAAAGTTCAGCTCATTGTTTTTAAACATTAAGACTCCTGTGAGCAGATTATTCAAATACTACCTCCCGCCACAGTACACTCCTCCCTTTGACGCTAATTGGCAACGTCAGCTCCACTTCCCTCCTGATGCCTCACAGTCCACTTTGACAATTTTCAAAATCCAATGCAAATCCTATCGCGGGCTCGTGCGAGACGCTCTTCCCACAATATTGACTGTCACTCACAATTAGGGGAATGAGGCAAGGGGTTAGTGTTCACCCGCAACCTGAGGCTAGTGCAGTCAGCTCCCAAAACGTACCCCGCAGAATCTGATCAGTGAGTATAATTTCCTAGCAAATATCCCTGGGGTGAGCCACTTACCTTAACAGGAAAGAGGAGATGTTTAACAGCCATTCAACTGATAGTCTTCCTATTCAGAGCTAGTTTGGCTATTGTGTTTGCTCCTGTGAATGTGGCTCCAAAGGGAATGTGACGGAACAGGCAGCATTAATCTACATTGACATGGAGAAGGTGCAGTTTGAGACTTCTGTTGCTGACTTGGACTTTAGTAAATGATTGGTCAATTTTTTTCCATCTGGCAACTCATGAGTGTAATCGTTTGATAGGAGTACAAATGGATTTCTGTGCAAAAATGTGGAACACCGCTGGCTAAAGGAACACAAGCTGGTTTTCTATTGCTATTATCTTAATGCAACAGAATTGTTTAAAAGCTCCTTTTAAGAAGCAACTGATAGAAAATGCTGTAATAACGTTTATTTCTATTAAAAGCATGCCATTACTTGGCTTTTGTTGTAATGGGAGAATTTGTTTTGATATTTTCGCAACAAAGATGCTGGATGTCTGAGAGCCTGTTTTGTTTTCAATGAATTGATTGATGTAATAAAACAACTGCATTTCTTATATCTTAATTAGATTATGCAAATTGTGTCCAAACAAATGACAAAATTTGCATCAGATCTTTGATAAATAAGACAGCGCAACAAACAAAATAAAATAGGGGCAAGCACTTTGATTCCTCCGCACTTACAAATGATATATTCTACTACAAGTAATACATATTGTGACAACCTCTGAAAATGTGTCAATCAGGTACAGAACAACATGTAAAAACAAAGCATACATTAAATCACTGCTTTTGTCTTTATGGCTTGCGGCTTTAACCAAAACTACCAGCATATCTTACATTAACATACAATACACCAAGAGGCCCACAGCTTTGACATCATAAAGGTTAACTAATTCTTTAAATCAAGTCAGATCTGAATCTGTCAGCTTGCCAGGCTGAGTCGACAGTCAGTCAGCTTGCCATTCCCGAGAGCTGAAGCTGAGCGACATGACAAGCCAGGCAGATAGATGAATAGATGGATGGAGTTTGAAGGTCCAGCATCCATCACATGCCAGTCCCTAATGCGGTTCCTCTTTACTTCCACCAGTGCCGCCCTTTCAGTGTGGGGACCTACTGTAGTCAAATCCTGCAGGGCCACAGTGCCATACACTGTCAGTAGCCATGTGCTGTCTCTCAAACCACTGGACGCTTGACAAAAGGAATAAACTGGTCCCAGTAGAGCTGGACATTGATCAGTTTACAGCCCTATTAAAAAACAGGAAGTTCTGGTTCTTGATTATGATTAGCTGAACTGTGTTCAAAGCCATTGTAAAATATTCTATAAACACACAGCTGCAACCACATTATCATTTCAGTATTACTGTGCTAAGTAGGCTAGATAGGTTTTGCCAAATGAGACACAGAACTAAAGAGGGCAATCGCCAAATGATGAGAACAGCCAGGATGAGAATGGTCAGACATAAGCAACGCTGTCATACAATAAATGCATTTTTTTTAAACGCAGATGAAAAATAAGATTAAGAACCTACAGTGCTGACAGTTTACTGGTACTTATTTGGAGAAATATCTGGCATTGCTGCCACCCAATCCACAGGCCCTTTATCTCCATCCAAATCGCACCAACTACAGCAACTATAAACTGGATTGTATGTTTTTATTTGTAGCCTGTTATGCTCACTTTTCTGTAGTTACAGTGCACACGTGTGGAGGGCTGGGCAATATATCTGTTTTATATTGATGTTGTGATGAGACTAGACATCAGCCTAGATTTCGGATATTGTGATATCATAAGGGATAAAAAATGATAATGCTGGCAAGTGACAACAGCTCAGGTAAAGTGAGTGCAATCTTATGGTAAATCTAATGTAATTGCCATTTGTAGATATTTGGTGTATGTGGTTATAATATAATTGCAACATGATGAGAACTTTTTTTCCCATCTCCTAACATTAACTGGAGACCATAGACATGAACTTCTAGTTGGCACATATTGCATTGCAACCATTCTGCAAAATGTTGTTTAACAACTTCATTTCTGCTACAAATTTGGCATTTTCACATAGGGGTCTATGGGGGTTGACTCACTTTGGGAGCCAGCCTCAAGTGGCTATTAGAGGAAGTACAGTTTTTGGCACTTCATTTTTCAGCTCCAGAGGTTGCTGTTTAATAAAAGCAGTAAGCCACTCTAGGCTGTGGTTTGCAGTGATGTTAGAACAGCTAGGGGGTGTTTTTAGAAACGATTTGCGCGGCCTCTTGTGGCTTATTGCTTTATTTTAATACAGCACATTCAAATAGTAAGCATTGCTACACTCTGTCAGATTAATGAACAAAAATAAATAAACAGTTAACCATAATTATTCATCAAATTCGACCCTTAATTTCTGTTTTTCCTCCATTAAGTCATTGCCCCTTCAAACAGCTCAGCACAAAAGCATCTCTGCTGCACAAAACTGATTACATTTTCCGGACATAATTAAGATCACAAATTCATCCTTTAATCATTTCCAGTTCAACCCCCACTTCCAACCCCTAATACAGCTGGATCCTTCTTTTAATTACTAACTCTTTTCTGCAGACAGTGAATGTGGAGGACTCCAGGTTATTTGGTCTCATTGAGCAGCTTCTCTGTCTCTGTTGATGCCACAGCCCTGTCGCCATGGTGTCACGCGGCAACAGTCACCAAGGAAAATTGCCATTAAGATGGAGTCAATGTGCTGGTGAGAGGAGGGGTGGTGCTGCATACTTGCTCACAGCAAGGGGGTAATTGTATCAATATGTAAAAATCTCTAGCTGCACTGAAGAGTTGTTAATACATTTTTGATCAAATTAAGCCATTGTAGCGTGGAAGAGGAGCAGACACACGGAGAGGCGACGCAGGGGTCGTGTGAAGCGCACAGCTCTGAGCAAGCAAACCCCTCTCTCATTGTTTTCTCAAATTGCTTTGGATATGAATGATCATTAGAGGAATGAGAGATTAGACTGTTTTCCAGGGGCAACAGCTCATGCCTACAGCTGACTTCAATTTCATGTCTCAATGAGACTCCATTGAGGAAATCAAACACTGCTGGCATGTTAAAAGCAAACCTGACTCTGTAGGTTACATCTCAGGAATCCAAACTGCAAAGGATCCTCTGAGCTTCAGTGACACACTGGTGAGATATGCCGTCAAGCTCTAAATGAATGGCTAATCCACACATGTTCTCACTCATAGACGGATTTGGCTGCAGGATCAAGGACAGTGTGGAGGAGATGGACACTATCCTTGTTGACAGTACCTTGACAAGTGTAATCCCATATAATACACACTGGGTAAACAAAACACCAAGCCAACCGTGTAACCACGGCCCACACTTCCTCTGCTCTGCCTTTGAATTCCACATTCTTCCCGGGTTTGAAACAATATGAAAGAAGTTCTATTTGTTGCTTTACAAACAAGTGCAAAAATGAATACACACTGCCCACTAGAATACTGATACATATTTACATGTATACATAAAAGTAGTGATGAGGACAAACTATCACACGTAACAACAATCACACGCATCTGCACACATGCATCTATACAAAAACAAAGACAACAGAGACAAACACAAAGTCCCGCACGTAATCCCAGACACTTCAATTGCTTTGTGAGAGTCAAGCAAAACAAAGCATCAGAAGAAGCATCAGTACGGTGCATCATTCATCGAAGTAATCCCTGGTATTCCACCATGGATCTATTACTAACCTTCACAAAGTGATACTTTGAATTACTTTACCAGCAATGATGCAAAATAAAAACTTTTTTGGCTCCAAATCAAGGGATTTAGTAGATCATTTGCAATTACTAGCCAAACAAGTCATGTGACGAGGTCAAGGTTAACCAGGAACTACAAGAAATTAGTCTATTCACAGTTTAGTTAGTAATTAGTCTATTAAACTATCAACACTCTTACCCACTACCAGGAACACCACCCCTTCCCTGAAGACTTACCCTGAGGGCCTGACTGTAGGGCCCGATGTTGGCTGGGGCCCAGTGGGACAGACTCTGGACATGCAGGGCTTCCCTCTGGTGGAAGCAGCCTTCCTCCAGGGGCTTGGTCCAGTCATGGAGCAGGCAGTCCATCTGCAGCAGCTGACCAGCAGCTAGAGGAGCCTGGACACAAACCCTACGAGGAAAAGAGTGAAAAATATGGAGCTAAGAATAAAACTGCTGCAGAGAAGTTAATGATTTTGAGTTTGAGCAGTGTAAGATTGTGCACAGAGAGAGAGGAAAAACAGTGAAAAAGATCTGCATATGTGTTTGCATCTTTACCTGGCAGGGGGGTTTATGCCAAAGTGTTTCTTATAGACTGCATTGAGTGGAACAAAGTCTTCCATGGACCTCACATACAGGTGCACCAGGATGATGTCCTTCATCTTCCATCCTCTGCTGTCTAACTCACCTGGACACAGTCAGCATATTGTACAGTAAGTCACTGTAGTGTAATATATTGTGAGGTAACACTTTACTTGGATAGTAGTGTGCCTGCAGATAGTTTATAAAGTATTTCTAAAGTATATTTCAACATCTTATTAATTGAGATTAAATAATTTAAAGGTTTCACTTTATCCTGTAGATACTAATCTATAGAACATACAGTATGTGACAATTCACCACATATTCTCTGAATTTAGTTGAACTTGAACCATTCAATCAACCTATGCTGCATAGGACATGATGAATGCAGACAAAGCGACACAGTTAAATCTCAACTAATAAGCTACTGAAATGTTAAAAAAAATCTGAACTATCTGCAGGCAGACTATACAAATAAGGTGTTTCCTTTTGTAAATACAAATTATTCTATCTTAAGGCTACAGATATACTTGCTTCTTAACCACAAATCCACATTGACAATCCACTGAGTCATCAACAGAGTTGTTCATATACTTGCCTATGCACAATGCATGTTACTGGAGGATTATTAATCGTGAGATCACAGGCGGAAAAGTGACAGCGAAGTCATTTTTTGACAGTACGTAAGGTCTCTATTTGAGCACATTGTGACAATGGCCAAAAGGTTTCTCACGCTATCCCCTATCATTCATGTTTGATCGCGACTTGCAGTCAAGTAGCGTTATGTTATGGAGAAATGCACAACTAACACATTTCAAATAGACGAAAGATTCATGAGGCAGCCATTAGTCGCACGCAAACACACTGTAAAAACCACGTTTATCTCTGGCTTAAGCTAAACTGGCAGAGAACCAGTATACTCAACAATAAAAAGCAATATCCTACAAATACAATCCAAATGCAACATGTTTACACAGGCAAAAGGACAGGTTTGTGACCAAGAAGAATAGCTGCTCTTGGCCCCAGTATCACCTTGTTTGTTTGTAACTGGTCACCAATTTCATGAAATTGGTTCTTTGAGACTCATGTTCTTGGTTTACCGCTATAAACGTATTCTACATCTAGTATTTCTTTTGACATGTTGTTTTGATGAAGTTAAGAATTGTATCTTCTCAAACTAAAACAGGCAAGCTTGCCAGCGAACAAATACTCATGGAGTCTAAGTCAGTACAGGCCTTTGCTTGTGTCACAATGTCAGGCATACAGCGGCGCTGTATACCTTCCATACAGTCAGTCTGTTCAAACAATCATTTGAAGGCTATCACCATTGTAGTTAAGCGGTGGATAGTTTAAAAGTTTTTTTTTCCTGACACTGAAATGCACTGAAACTGCATTAAAGTGGTAATGGTATTTGTCCCCTTCTATAAAGAGCAGCCTAACCGAGTATCTGTGCACATCGTAGGCTTTGGATGCAAACACAGGCACAAGGGCTCAAAGCAAAGCCTTTCTCCCTACAATCATTTGAAAGAGCTTCAAGTTTGTTTTTCCTTTGCCAACACTAGCGTCTCAGACTACTTCGCCCTCATACAAAGAGGTTGTTCATTAAATATTAACTTGTTTAATATTGTCTCTGCACTGTGAAGGCTGTTCAGCCGAGCACCACGATAAACATTAAATATGCCTTTCATCTTTCGCTCCTCTTTCTCCATCAAAAAAGAGAAAGAGAGAGAAAAAAGACTCAGATACACTGTAAAAGCGTGCACTTTTAAACTTCTGCAGGGCAAAAACGATAACCCACCCAACATGCATTGTGTGTGTGTGTGTGTGTGTGTGTGTGTTTTAAAAGAGGCTTAGTTTGGGTTAATTTTAAAGTGCATGTCCTTGTTTGGTGGCCAACTCACGATGCCTGTGTTGTGACGGACGGAGTCACTGACACTCAGGGTTTTGCCTGCTGGGTTGACAAGCACTTCTGAATAAGGAACGACTTCTCAAGCTCTGCCACACCTCCTCGTGTGTCTTTAGCTAACGCAGCAAGGAGAAAGAAAGACACCCAAGGGACAAAGAAGTTTTCCCCAGATGTTTCTGTCCAATGGATCTTTGGGGTTTAAGTAGAGCCCTGTAGAATCTCTTTGACTGAGCTGCTTAAATCACCTCTGGACAAAGAAATTCTGTATCATCCTCCCTTGATCATATCAAAGATGCGATTTTTTATTGGATCGAAGAAAACATGACTTATTAAAGGTTAGTTTACTTGTGAGTGTAGTTCTGTGTGCCTTTCTGTGATAAAGGCACAGTGTGGATTTAGGGGTATATATAGGCAGAAATAGACTATGATATAATAAGTGTGTTTTCTTTATTGCATAATCACCTGATAATGAGGGAAGTTGTGTTTTTTTGTTACTTTTGAACGAGACGTTTATATCTACACAGGGAGCAGGAGCGGGTCCTCATCCACAGAAATGGCTATGTTGTATCACCATGTTTCTACATCAGCCCAGAACAGACAAACCAAACACTGGCTCTAAATAGAGCTGTTCATGTTTTCACGTCGGCCACCATAGTTAGCAACTACTCTATGACAAGCAGCATTGGAAAAACACTTTTTTTTTTAAATGGGAAACTATTTTATTCTTTGTTTTTACCAGTTTAAATCTGTGAGATAATTCGGCTCACAGTAAAAACATCCAGAGCATCTGGATCTTAAGTTATCAGAGAAAAAAGGTTAGCACACATTAGCAGCTGCTGGATTGGCAGCGTTGCAGAAACGCTGATTTGTAACAAGAAAACCACTCTTATTCCGTTTTTTTTTTTTTTTACTGGTCTAAATCAGTCAGTTTGTGTTGGACGGGAGGCGATCTCTGCGGATAATTCAGCTCCCAGTGAAACCACCTGAACTTCTGGATCCAAAATAATGATGGGCTAGAACAATGTTGGAGAAGCACTGATTTTTAATCTGAAACTGCTTTATAAAGTGTTTTTACCAGTTTTAATGACCTGTTTGTTTTGGAGAGGAAGAGACCTCTGCAGTTAATTTAGATCCTGATTAAAACATTCTGAACGATAAACACCGAAGGAATTCCAACCAGGAGACGTTTCAGCTTGTTGCAATCTGCAATCCTCATCACAAAATGCCACTAAATCCCCCTTAATTTTACACGCTGTTCCTTTAGGAAGGCAAGACAAAATTATCAAGTTGACCCTTGTGCTTTTCCTGGGAGTAGAGATATTTAAAAGCATTTCCACAGCTACGATACACCATGTAATTCAAAAGTGTTTCTCTCTTGCTCGATAATTTCTCAACTGTACACTCTCCCTTACTTTGCATCTGTGTGAAAGCTGCTGACGTCTGGCCCTGGATTCCTGGATCTGTGCTCTGGAGGCCGCTGATGCCAGAGATCCACTGATAGCCTCTGGAGCTTCTTGGTGAGCAGGAGGGAGGGAGATCTGATGGAAGAGATACATGAAGAGGAAGAGGCTTGACAAATGGTTCCTACAAGGCTTACAGTGCTTATGAAAGACTTTTAGAACATACAAAATAATTATGTCATTTCTTTTTTCTTCATTTACAATTAGGAAATATTGCTGTATAAGAGGTAATTCATGAATAGGTGGTTTATGTCAAAAAAAAAGAAATGAATACAGAGACTGTCACAGATACAATGCTGAAATGACAGCTCTTGTCAAACAGTCACTCAAAAATACTAGCATCATGATGCTGGCCACATGACACAGATTCAGGGAGCACACGCCACACACAAATACCATCTGACACACACATAAACACACACTTGAGCATGCATGTCAGCACGTGCATGTCTCGCCATAAATGAATCTCACCGTGGCCCCGCTGACAACTAAGGTCACAATTTGATGTAAATTCTTGCTGGTTGTCTTGAGCTTGATCAGCATATTCCACCTCCTCAGTCATCTTGTCAATGGCGCTCTGGCAAGGACAACTACCATGGGGCAAAGCTCCCGCCACCACATCCTGCAATAAAGCACCACAGGGAATACATCAGGCCAAACGCCCACCAAAGAGCACTGAGCCTTTTGCAAAGACAGACAAAACGCCGAATAATTAGCAAACCTTTTCAAATATCCCACCACGCAGGCTGTGTGTCAGTCTTTCATGACAAGGGCCTAGACACACATAACTTCAAGGTGAATGAATATAAAACAACATGCTAACATATTCGTGGTTCAGGCGAATAGGGAGCGGTGTTTTCTGATACTGTAGATTCAATCATGCTGGCTGTCAGTCAAAACTCATGACTGGATGGGTGAGACATGTTTTGGATTTCACCAGCTTTTTCCTTGTATATACTTTTGGCTGCTACTTCTTTAAAAAACAAACCATTACCATTCTCTAAGGCATACATATTACCTGCCAAATCCTGCTGGGGTGTCACACATTTGAATACATATTTCATATTTGCTTCAACGCCCCCCAACACTCATTCACCCCCCTCATCTGCTGTCAACTGCATTAGGCCATATGATAATCAAATTAATTATACTTCAGCCCCTCTCTCCTGGCCAGCATGAAAAATAGCTTGACTAGCATTAACGGAGGGCAAATGATGGTGGTCCATCCCCACCCCCTGAGCCCGGTGCAGTTTCCTCTAGTGGTGGTGTCACCGCAGATCTGTCACCCTGACGAGAAGAGCTTCAGAAGGCTGAACCAGGGCAGGTTCTCCCCTGGTTGCCCCCCTTCTCCGCCTTCGCCTCCCCTCGCAGGCCCTGGATCTCCCTGCTCTTCCCCCAGCAACCTAGGGGGGGCTACAGGGGCTGTGTGAGCGTGTGTGTGTGTGTTTGTGTGATGGGGGTGGGAGCGGCAGCGTGGGGAGTGAAAAAATATATAGCTGTAGGGAGTGAGGCTGCAGGGTCACGAAGGTTGTGGGATGGGGGTATGTTTTCTGTCCATAACAGTCCCAACCCCCATCCAACATGCAGATACACAAACACGAGGCTACACACACACGCTTTCTTGCACACAAACAAAATCAAAATGCACACATTATTGTGAGATGTGCAAAGACATACAAGTGCAAATGCTTTACCCTGGAGACATGTGAAGCTACAGGCGAGTAGCATCCCACAGTGTAACCCTTATAGTCGTATCTCCCTGTTACAAATACAGCGGCATGCGAGCAGCACTTCCTGTTGCCAGGAACGCTCATCAACTCGTAGGTGTCTTATTCAACCAGACAATTCCTACCAGAGTAATTAAAACAACACATAAATGAGGTCAATGTCTCCATCGCAGCATTCTCGACAATAATTTAATTATTATAAAGTTGTCTGTTGTTGCAGGGAAAGTAAAAATGTTTCAAAGTGTCACCCTTCTTGTCTGTGAAGCCCCCATTCAGCTCCTTCCAATAAACCAAAAGCCAATTCCTACTGCCTTCCTGCAACCCCCGTCTGTGTCCACTTAGCCAGCTACCTGAATGCAAAGCGCCTTAATGTGAGCAGACATGTTTATTAAGCTGGGCCTAGTTTCAGGCGGCAGTGAATATTGCAGACGTCAAAGTAGGCCATGTGGGGCTAGAGGAGAGAGAGAGTGAGAGATGAAGGGAGACACCGAGAGCAAGAGTGTGCGAAAGAGAAAGAGAGAGAGACCCTCTGGAGGTTTGATCTGAACCCTGCCCTGCAGTACCGTGTTTCTCTTCTGCTCGACAAAGTTATCAGACACCAAAAGGTTTTGTTCTTGTATTTGTTTTGCCCTCACGGTGGTTTTGAAGTAATAAACCCCAAAGTTACTCAAACTTTTGTTGTGGAACGATTGATCCAGCATTGAAAGGCATTGATCCTATTTGTAAAACAAGTTGCACTCGTGGGTTCCTTCAAAATTTTGACTCACGGCATCTTTGTTCTCGGTGTGCATCTCGGTGAAGCGCAGGTAGCCAACTGGAGCAAAGGCATCTGCCGAGTGGATCACCGTCTCCGCTGCATCACTGCACACAGAAAAACAAAACTTTTGTGTAAAGTCATGCTGGAAAAAACAAAACTCTTCAAACTAGCCACAAAACAGCCACATGCTGAAAATGGCGTAACTGAGTTCTAATACAGACATATTTCTGTACCTTCATATTTCTTTACTTACATGACGATCTTCTTTTTGAAGAGGGGGCAATCAAGGGTGAAGGTTTCATATTCACCCCCTTCTCCACAAATATGAACTCCATACTTCTGGGAGAGCTAATTAATGAAAGTAAAAAAACACCTTATTAAAATACTTCTCACTTTCCACTCAGGTTGCAAAATTTCACCTAAAATTTGCTTTACTTATAGCCTACAAATACACAAACACATTATAATTAATTATAAATAGTGCAAGTCTTACATTTCTAATGTAAAGTGCCTGCAAGTTCTAGTTAGAAGTGCATTATTTTTTTTTTTTTAGAGTAGTTTAAAATTAAAATTGTGATTAAAAAAGAAGCAATGAATATAATACAATCAGGGCTAACTGTAAGCATCATATGGCTAATGTTACCTAACAGGTCAAGCCATTTTGATGTTGGTGTGAGTTTTTTTGGGACCATTTAACGAGATGCGAGATGTTCGCTGCTACTGCTGTATTAGCTTGTGCTGATGGCAGCCGTTGAACTGATGATTCCATGTAAAGGCAGCAACAGAAAGTTTGCGGATCCTTTCCAACAGTGAAGAGGCGTGGCATTTGTATCAAATGAGGGCAATTGTGGAAAAAGGTTATTGGTTTTGCATCTCTGTCTCTGGATCATTAGCTTTTCAAGAAGTCTTATAAACTTAATAATCTCCCAGAAGCAACATAATGGCATTGCCCTGACGGCGCCACACAACTCCAGTCTGGACAGCAGACTCCGCTGCCTCAACACTAACCATAGCGCCATTGTATCATATTTAATATACATTTTTAACAGTTTATCTGAAAGAATTGCTCAGTCATTTTTTTTTTCTCATCAGATAATGGTTTAAACTGTCAATTATTAACACCTTTACATGAAATACATAAAATACTGCAGCCAAGAGTGTAAACTGGGTGGCAGAGTATGTGCTAGTGTGTGACCTGATTCAGATAGGGCTCCATGTCAGCCAGAGGTTTCCCTAAGTGCTTCTCTGGATCCAGACCTGGCATCCACGTGAGAAACACACAGGGGAGACATACGAACACACACACAGCAATACACAAGGACAGAAATACACACACAAACAAAATTTCACACAGACACACGTGTGGAGAGAGAAAGAGAGAGAGAGAGGTCTGATCAGGAACAGAGAACCGTGATTGAAGATGACAGGCAGGGAGGTTTACGGGCAGTCGCACAAACACACACGTAAACCTGCACCCTGGATCTATTTGTTTGACTTTGCAAGTAGTGTACACAGATCTCTCCGGGTAAGGGCAACAGTTTTCAATTGCTGGCCGCAGACCCCCCACGCCCCCTTCGCCCACCGCCCCCATCATCTAGTTCCCTTTGAGAATATAAACTCTGGAAAGAGATCTTGTTTATTTGCCTTTTTCCCTCCCCTTCCCCTGAAATGGTGCATGGAAGTGACTCAGAGGCATTGGAGAGAAAAGAGGGAGGGGAAAGGAGGTTGGAGGAGAGTTTTGTGTGAATACCCAGTGGTGCCACACTCCTAAAATACAAGACCCAGACAAAAAAACCCCCAAAAAAAACAAGTAAAACCAACCAACAAATCAAGTAGATTCTACAAAAAAAAAAAAAAAAACAAGGAAAAACAACGCTTTGCCAAAACCTTTTAATAAGATATCCACAATTAGATCCAAAGATTAGCACTGTGATCAGTCTTATTTAGGGATTATGCACACATTAGCAGGAATAAAAGGGTGAACTTAAACAGTTAACACTTTACTCAGCTTGTTGAGGTTCGAAGGGTTTTACTCCTTCGTGACACTAAATCCTGATTTTGTCTTCCAGACGCCTGTCGCTGATGGCACCACGCTGAACTCCATCTCACCCTGTAAACAACTTGCTTTCACAAAGAAAGTGCAGCCAACATTTTCCTACTGTACATTCTTCAGTGTTCCGACGAAAAACAAAAGCCCTGAGTACCAGGTGCTTTCTACAAAGAATAGAACAGTAAAAACATAACAGGACATGGATGTAAAATGCTAGGTTTTAGGAAATTCCACACTGTGTAGTTATATGTCAATAGCGGAAAACCTGATCGTAATCTAAAATACGAGGGCAGAGTTACTGGGACTGAGTAGTTAATGGCGTGTTTTACTCTCCAACATTTTCCATTTCCTTCTCGTACGGCTACCTCTTAATTGATTGACATAATCATTAACAAGTTGCTTATGACCTTTACAGAGTGATATGCAGTTGTGACAGCAATGCCATCGCAATAAAAAAATTGTGTTGAATTGTCCCCAATAATTTCTCGAAAAAATCCAATATAGCTCCTCTATTCCGAGGCGTCACGTGATCACGCTCATCGGCACATTCATGTGTTTAATTAAAGGAACAAAGTTAATCGCAATGTGAGAATCTCTCCTCTCTCATGGCCTGACAACCTCAAAGGTTAACGTGTCATCCGTCGGGCCCCATGGGGAGCAATGGATGGGAGACGAGAGGGGAAACGTGAAGGAAGGACGTCGCATCCCATCCTGAGTTCATCTTAATCCCAGATGTGTCTCTCCTCCGGGCCTCGGTGGTCCAGCACTACGGGGGAGAGACGGAGGCCGACAGCGGAGGGAGGGAGGGTAGAGGGAGTGTGAACGAAGAGAATGAGCAGGCCCCCTATTCTCTTCCCGGGGGATCTGTGGTCTTAATTAGTGTGAGAATATCTAATCTCAACATCCTCTCATCTTAACCCTGCCACAAAGGTAATAAGGCACGAGAAGAAAAAAAAAAGCATTAAAATTCAATCCCATTTAAATATCCTCTTTAATTAGTCATGCCTTTTAACAAATTTTAATAATTGGCTCCAAATTGCTAAGGGGATGCCACGTTTTTTAATATGTTCATTAACTTCCCTGCTCTTAAATAATATATGATATATGATTTGATATTTACAAGGAGGGAAGAGGACGATGGAAATCTAGGAAGACAGGAGTGAGTGATAAAATGATACACAGACGCCATTAACGTGGAGGTATTTCTCCCAAGACCACTTAGCACTTGTAGGAGTGTTTTCTTAATTGATGTTCCTGACTGTCTTAAGGTTACTGAAACCGTTTGGAAATGAGGATAGGTGGGATGAGCTTGCACTCGTACAATACACGCTTTGAGAAGTCTTTTGAGTAGCCGCTGGTGTGAGCCTTCAGCGATCTAACACCACTCATTTACATGATCTTCACATCTCTGTCTCCTCTGAACCTGTTTTACAACTTGACCTAAACCCAATTACCTAACCTCATTATGCCACATTAAACCCAAATAAGCCCACTAGAAGCTGCCATTAGTCTGCCGCCAGAGACAGTAAGACCGCACTTTGGAGAGAGAGGAGCTTCCCTAAGAGAGACTGAGAGAAATGGCTCTCCTTTAAAAGGGCTTTTTACCTCGTATTATCCTATAAAACTCCAATTAAATTCAGTGAACTTTAAAACCAGGGAGCCCAGTAATGAGGGAGAGCATTTTTCAAAAACCTTGTTGACATTTAGGGCCTTAAAATGAGCCAAGAATAAAAAGTTTACCAGTAAACTAAGAGGCATTTAAGCATTAAAGTTAGTTTTTTATATTACAGATGTGAAAAAACTGTAAAAAAAACTTCATCCCCTGAGGACTGTTTGTAGATCAAATGCTCACCCCGAGTTTGTGAAAAAAACATTTGTTTTTCTTGCATGGCTCAATAGTGAACAAAGAATCAAAAGTGAAGGAAATTCTTTATTCAACTAAAGTCATACAAGTTGGCTTTTAGGGCCACATTTTTTTTTAGACTTTCAAAATAAAGTCATAATATTTTGAGAAAAAAGTTGTGATATTTTGAGAAAAAAAGGAGTAATATTATGAGAATAAAGTCAGAGTTTTATGAGAAAAAAGTTGTAATTTTACAAGAAAAAAAATCATATTTTACAAGAATAAAGTCATAATTTTACCTGTTTTATAGACTTGCAGTACGTTAATTTCTGTAATATAAAATGATCTTTCTCGTAAAAATACGACTCAATTCTCTTAAAATTACAATTTATTCTCATAAAATTTTGACTTCATTCCCGTTATATTTCGAGTTTATTCTCCTAATATTAGGCCTAATACTTTTTTCTCAAAATATTGTGATTCTGTTCTCAAAATTACGACTTTATTCTCATAATATTATGACTTTATTCTCGAAATCAAACTTTTTTTTTTGTATCTGGCCCTAATCGTCCGTCGTACATAGGCAACTGCCTTTAACAACAGCGAAACTATATCAAAACATCAGCTGATAAACTCAGACAACTTGAAATGTATAATTCAAGTCTCATTATCAAGTTGTATGCTCTGTACTTTTCCAACAGACAGCCCTTTCTGACGGAGAACCAAACAGAAAGTGAAACTTCAGTATACTGTCTTCAAAGCCAGAGTCCATCGACAAAAAGTACTTTTGCCTCACTGAACACAGGAGCTGCTGGTCTACTGCTGCCGAAATCAGTAAGATTATTGTGTTATTGTGTGAATTTGGTGTTTGAAAAAGTTAGTTCATATACAGCAAACTCGCACTACAACAAGCAAACTGACCGATCAAGGCAGTATAAGACCAGCAAAGTGAACAGAGTTCAACTTTTGGAACACAGCAGTGCGCACCGCAAGTAATGTGACGGGGAAAACCACTCACAGCCATTATCTCCCTTCTTCCCTAAATGTCAGTTTCTGATAAATATGGAGGATAAAGTGATCATTTTAATGCAGGAATAACCTGAGCTTTACATCTCTCCCACAGACTTTATTTTAGGCACAATACAGAGTTAAGAAATAGCTCTGTACTCAAGATTTCTAGTAAGAGGACTTTGAGGTTGCTAAGCAACCATAGCAAGCACCGTACCAGACGCAAACTGCCACTGTGTTCATGAAAGTTGTCACTGAATGGACATGAGAGTAGAACCCAGCATCCGTTTCCACGCAGTTAAAGACGCACCCTCACACTACCCCCGTTCCATGAAAGTTTGTAAAAGATGTTTTGATACAGTTTTGCTGTCGCTAAACGTGGATTCTTGATTCATCAAGAATTTTCTTTGTTTTTAGGATTCTTTGCTCATCGGAGGCGTGCAAGAAAAATCACATTTCCTTCAGGAATTAAACGTGACACTAGGCAAGTAATTGACATATAAATGATCTTAAGGGTGGTGATATATTCCTTTAACCCTCTAAGATAAAGCTTACAACAACAACTGAATCTGCAAAACCCTTTTTTTCTAGTCAGAAATTCACTTTTTGAAGTCAATACTTGGACTAAAAGGCAAATCTTCCAGATTAAAAAAAACAAATAAAAAAACTCTCCATGCAGCTCTCACTCCTACCCCTATAGCAGTCAATGGCAATTATTTCAAAAGCACACTTTTGGACTAATTCTTTTTTAACGATCATTATTGGCCTTTTCCCACCTTGAAGACGTTGATTCATGTAAACCCACGGCAGTGAGTTGCCTATTTAATTGAAACTGCTTGTGATTTTGCTTACTGAGCCTAATGCTAAATTAAAAGCTGGGAGATTCTAGATACTGTCTGGGCTGAGCTGAGCGCAGTATCGCAGACATCCGTGGGTTGTCTTTAAGATCTGGTGTGCCAGCTGACAGCTCGGCTTTAATCCCTGCCTTCAGAGAGAAAAGGCAGAGAAAATTGGATTCATGATGTGTAACATTTTAGCCTTTAAATGGATGAAATAAGCATCTCCTCCCTACTAGGTGAGCTGCATCAGCCTTTAAACAACGCTCTCTCAAAGACCCCCGCCAAAACAATAGCTGTTCACTATCACCTAATCTTTGCAAGAGAGAGAGAGAGAGATAGAGAAACGGAGAACGGAGAGGAAGAAAGAAGGGGAGGGAGGCGGCACCGTACAAAGGATGATAAGATTAAGGTTATATGTGAAATTTGTCAGGCTCTTATCTGAAATTCAGTGTCTGTGAGCAGAATAATAGGCAGCATGAATTCTGTAGCAATCGCATCAAGATGAAATCTTTTCAGCCCAACAAATCAAAAAGGAGAAACTGGGAGTACTTACAACCATATAGAACCTGACCCAGACTAAACTGACCTGTGCTAATTAATGAATCTTTTTTTTTCAGTTTGAGATATTCACACAAAGATCCAATATGAGGCGGGTGGTTTAAAAAAAAATCATATTTACACTGTTACACTGCTTCAGCTGTAACTTGAGCCCCAACACCAACTTTTCAAAAACATAAGGTCAAAAAGGTCATGCTCACTGGCTAATAGAATATGCATGTTAACTGGTTGTCCAGGGACTTAACCTCATGAGATACCCTTTCTTGTCTATTTTCTTATTGTGGGTTAGCAAATTATCACACCACAATATGTTTTGCCAAATTCCTCGATATCGATACTGTGACACTATTTTCATGATGGGAATGTGCAGTTGATGAATGTATGTATTTTTTTGTTTTAATTGTTGAATTCCACTGTGTTGGGATGTATGTATGGTTTCTTTTACTGTTTTTATAATGTATATAGTATAGTATAATATAGTATAATAAAGTCTATCCTATCCCATCCCAAGTGGATATAATGAATAAGTGTAGGTCTGTAACTAACAATTATTGTCCATTAATCTCTTGATTATTTTCTCAATTAATCGATTAGTTGTTTAGTTAAAAAATGTCAGAAAATGGTGAAGAATGTTGATTCATTTTTCGCAAAGCCCAAAATAATGTCCTAAAATGTCTTGTTTTGTCTTATATTATATTATATTATATTAATATTATATATTCACATTTAAGAAACTGTAATTAGAGAATACTTACTTTTCTCAAACGAATCTATTTAACCAATCTATTGTTAAAAATTAGTTAATTTGATAGATGACAACTAATCGATTCATTGTGTCATCCATAGTAATGATAAATAATAGTACAATCTCCTAAGTTCAGAAGATTGCATCACTTTACTGTAATACAGCCTTGACACCAGGAAAAGACAATATCTGCGATAATAAGATATCCAAAATCTAACACGATATCTATTCTCACATCGCAATATTAATATAATATTGTTTGATTGCCCAGCCCTAATTTTGAGTAATATGGATGTTATTTATTTTCATTACAAAGCAAGGGGGGGGGGCATTTCAAGATTACATTCTCCAGTTTTAAAAAATGTGTTGCCTATACACCAAGTAAAACCTTGCATCTTGTCTTGTAAAAAAATATCTTCTGCATGATATCGGCTCTTTAAACCATTTGTCATATCTATATGCCTTGGTACTGCAGCTCAGACACAACGTTACAGTATGGTAGGTAATTGAGAAAACAGGCTGTAATTTCATTCCTGACATAACAGAAAGAAAGCTGTTTAAATTGCCTTTTCAATGACCCCCTCTGAAATATCTTTTCAGTACATTTTTCTTTAATGTCTTTGAACATTAATTGTCCTTTAAGTATATATTAAATTATATTCAGTGTGCTTAAGTGGGTGAGGTGATCAGTAAAAGCAAATTTGTGACATAAATTCCCTTCTTCATGGCACAAAGGCTGTGTTCGTGTGAAGGGTAAAAGATCATGCAGTGATAAAAGGTTTTCCGGCGGATAGACCTTGATTTCACACATGCCAATTATCTCTGGAGCTGAGGACCAATTAACTGCTGATCCTGTGCCCTCATATACACCTGTGCTAATCAATCAATTAACTAATTACATGAATATTTAATACTAGCTTTTGGAATTGCCAATTACCACGGTTACCTCAAGAGATATCTCGTTATACAGAGCAGTTTCCCAACAAAAATATGCATTTCCCTTTGAAAGAAATGCTTTTTTGCTAATTAGAAGCATTTTTTTGACATTCATACGCTTAGATTCTGATAGTTGAACTAACTTCACTACATGCAATTTGGCATCTTCAAAGACTAAAATCCTCTTTCTCTCTTTTGTGGTTTTAGGCTGCCATCAGCACACAAATGAACACTTCTAGAGAATTCACTTAGAGGATCATCCTGCATTTGGACAGCTGTCTTTTCACTGCAGGGATTTGTCATCAAGGAATATATCCTCCCTTAAGAAAGAAAGTATTTTTTCTTTCCTTTATCCATTCACAGCTAATTTCCACCTGTCTTTCTGAGTGCCTAATGAAGGAATATTAATCTTGAATGACTCCTCGCTATTCAGAGCCCACCAAAACCCATTTCATACCACCACAGAATATCATAAGCCGGATTGCCTGTCAGTTCAGATGCAGACTTAACCTTTGCCCTGAGAAAGTTTTTTTTCTCTTCATGAGGTCTGCACAAGTAAATCCCTGCAAATCTCTTTCTCTCACTCACACACTCACACACACAAACACCAAAGGCCACCAGGTACGCCCTTGTGTCACCCAATCTCCCCTAAACAGCACACCTCACTGCTCAGACCTGCTCCCACCAAAGCTGCAATTATGTGAGTGCTGCCTAAAATGCCGTGGGCGCTTACACCCCTATTCAATTCTCTCCTTTCTAATTACTACCGCCTCGGGACAGGTGAGGAGTCAGGGCTGATAAGATCTTTGCTTTTTACCTGTAGCCAAAACACACATGCACACATACTCACACAAACACCTACAGTCGGAGGCCAAGATACACACTCCGAAAGCACCCGGGGTGATTTTCCTTTCTAATTATAATCTTCCAAAAAATGTTGAGAATTTGCTTTTAGAACGAAGTTGTGTTTAGAAAAGAGAGCTTGGCAGAGGTAGCTGGGTTACAAGGTGACTGAGGTCGTTAAGGTGTGGTTATTGTCTGCATGTGTGTTATGCTAGGAGGGAAATTTGGCATCATGACTACCAATTAATAAGAAATGCAGACTTGGCTATTATCTGGTTATGAGTGTAACTGAAATAAAAATACATCTTGGCTGGTAAACAGTAATTATAGTTTCGCAGAATCATGAAAACATGGATTCTGACATCATCTCTTCTCTGACGGGCATCTGACAAGTCTTATCATTTATTACCGCAAAGTCCTTTATCATGAGACCATTAAAAATGAGAAATGGGTCCAGCAAATAAAGTACCAAAGATAAATGGCTTGACAAGTGCATTCCATGAGAGGTTATTCGAGCAGCGTTGAAAGACACGCGAAATATCTCGCTCAGCTCTCCGGGTCATCAGTCAGCCATGGACCCCTTTCCAACTGATTGCTACCAAAGGTGACAACAAGCACTTAACAGCACGTAAACAGTGTCTACATGATGATCTATCACCGTGGGTAGTTTGAGAGCAAAAAGAACCATTTGTAGCCGTAATTATCATTTATCACTGGCACCGTCAAAAGGGATCCAGCTGCACTGTCAAGTAGATACAGGTAGGGATCTTAACGTCAGAAAAAAAAAAAAAGAAAACTTTTTTTTTTTTAACTCTCTCCTGTTTTTCAGTAATCTGATCTTCCTGTCCTCAGGCTCCAAAACAGGCAGGTAGAGAGCAAGTGATACCACATTAACCTCTTCCCCCGCTGCTGAAGCAGTAGAAAAAAAACGTAAATGAGAGATTTTAATCTTCACTTCACGGACCATATATTCAGAGCTATGCATAAGCAGAGAATGCAGTGTTTCTCTCACACAATGGGGACATGCGTCACTTATTGACAGGTTGCATTAATGTGAGGGGCAATCACCTGTGATTATTTCTCAACTGCCAACCCCCTCCACCCCACACCCACCCAATACCACTGCGCACTTCCCTCACACCTCCTCTCCCTGTGCCTCTTATCTTTTCATATTGTTCTCTGCTTCAATACCTTTGCCGCTGGCACAAGTCTCAACACCGCTGCTAAGCCACAGATTAATGATTAGGGCATTACTCTGCTTGTCTCTCTTTTTTCTCTCTGGTTACACCTTCCTTTTCTCCTCCTCCTATCCCTAACTTATCCAAATTCTGTCCCTTCTGTCCTACTTGCCAAACACCACTTTACACACGGCATTTAGAAACTAAAAAAAAGAGGAAAAACAACTGCCTGAGACACAAAAGAGTGAGACACAAATTTACCAAAGGCGGCCACTTTGATGAGGATAGCATGAAGGTCAGATGATATCATCTCAGAGAGCAGGGACTCTTGGTCTCGGTGCCACAGGTAGGCCAGAGGCTGCAAACCTAGCCGCAAACATCTGGGGAACAGGTGAGAGGGAAGAGGTAGAGCAGTAGACAGAGAAGGATATGCAAAGCAGTTAATACTGAATATTTGCCAGCTTCTGAACAACTTCAAAGCCAACAAGGGCTGGGCAACTTCTTCATCTGCAGGAAGGCCACCACCCTGATAGGCCCACAGGACATGCTCCCACCTGCCACCAGTGGCTTTACTCAAAGACAAAACAAAACTCCACCTTAAAGGAACAGTTGAGGTTTTTTTAAGTGGGTTTGTATTGGGTACTTATCCAAAGTCAGTGTGTTACATGAGATATATTGTAATATGTACTGTATATTGTAATATGACAGTCTGGACGCCCCCAGTTTGGAGAGGCAGGCAAGAACACATAGAAAGCAAGCAATATACCGCTGGGGGTCAGCAACAAAACTGATTTTAACCACCTAAAAAAGTCCCACGTAAAAACAAACTAACAATACCAGTTTTAGTGTATGCTAAATTTAGAGTATTTTCAACGATTTACCTTTAATCTGACAGTTTCAGTTTCAATTTAAAACAACTTTATTAATGCCGCCGGGGGCAATTTGTTTGAATAGCTTGCTTTGTACACATACAGTAACATGGATACACATAGAGATTAAGCATTAAAAAAATCCCAAGGAGTTCAGTGGAATAAGAAAATCTATAAATGGAATAAAGTTAAGTTTGATCATCAATGAAATACATAAAAAGAATTTTGAAAAACAATTGAAAAAATAACATTTACAGAGAATACATCCCCACTTCAAAAAATCCAAACTATCCCTTTTAACTGTGACATGTCTGTCACATGAGCTCACATGAAACAGACATCCACAGCAGGTAACTGGACCCAAAAAGAAATGCGTGAGATGTTTACATACAGTATATGCATCTAGTGTATAAAAAGGGAAACAACAGCTGAGTGAAAGCAGGATTTGTTAATCAGATGAGAGCTTTGTGCTGCACTGTGTCCAGTCTGTGTAAGTTCAGAACAAAAGAGAACAAAGAGAAATGACGGAGGGCAAAAAAACCCAAAAAAAACAAAGAAAGGAAGAATTAAACAAAAACAAGAAAGACACATGCGTGTCTGTGACACAAGGAAACCATCTCAACTTTCTGCCAATAAGACTGTTGTGTTTCACCCATAATAGGAAAGTGCGTTTTTTATGTTAACAGAATCGCATGACAATTATCAGTTTCATTCTTTTTCTTGGAATCATCGCCGTGTAAAAACAGAGCCACACCATAAAAATCAAAGCTAGTCTAAATAAAACGGCATAAACAAAACTCTGTGTGTGTGTGTGTGTGTGTGTGTGTGTGTGTGTGTGTGTGTGTGTGTGTGAGAGTGTGTCTTTAAACAAAACTCCAAGTTTGGAACACACAGTGACTACAGAGGATGTACTCCTTTCCTTCGGTGGACCACAGAGCGTGCGTCATTCGAGTTCAGAGGCTTTAACGCACACTGTAAAAAAATTTATTTTTTTTACTGAAAAAAGTTAGCGTCTGGGCTGCCTTAACTTTTTAAGTGACTGAATTTTGAATCATTACAAAACTACCTCAACTTGTCCTCTTAAATTCAGTCAACTTTAAATTTTAAGGCAGCCTAGACACTAACTTTTTTAAGTTAAAACAAATAGTTGTTTTTTTTCAGTGCTGTGGGTGTGTTTGCACTTTAGCTAGAAGATATGTTCTGGATCGTAAGTGTGTGTGTGTTTTTGACTTACACATTTTCCACACGGACCCTCTGGTAATCGGAGAGAATGGCCCCAACAGACACTGCCTCGACACCCTCCTTTTCCTGTGGGGAGGAAAAGATGGAAGAAACTTACCCGCAAAGATTTCTCGCCTTTTCCGTTGCACAGTCATGTAACGGCATTATGATGTCACCAACCCACAGGCCACTCCTACAATACTATCCTAAAGTGTTATCTGGACAAAACCTTGCAAACACATGTAAACATACACATACATGGAGACAAAGAAAGCCGATTCTTTCCTTTCATCGGACCACAATCCTATGGGGATGTTTACACTCTGGTCATATCAAGGCCTTTATGGTCCAGCCCATATCCCCTGGAGGATTGCGGACGGCTCTGTGTGCGAACGTGTGTGTTTACGCGTACTTGTGGGTGTGTGACTGGAGGCAGCGGCACAACTAAAGGCAGTTCCTGGACCTTTATCAGCAGTCTAGTGCGAGCGGGAGATGAGTGGCCGCAGCTTCCATCCTCTAACGCGAGCCTAGCTGGAAGACGGAAACTGCGGTGACAACTTGAAGTATCAGTAGAGCATTGTGTCTGTGAGTGGCATGTATCTTTAATATTGCTGAGGGCTAATCTAATTGCTTTCCACATCATATTCATATTTCAGAAACAGTGAGACAACACTCGAGAGGCGCTGACACAGCCTTGAGATGCGTTCAATCTTCTCTCACAGAAAAACAGGCTTGATCCGGAGTGACACAAACAAACAAACGTAGGTGCAAGCTAGCGGTGCACGCTCCCACACATACATAAACACACATGCACAACCTCCTTCCCTACCTCCATGCCCCTCCCCTACAGACACACACCTGCAGATTCATTAGAACATTACATAGGCTGTAATTAGAATGAGAGGCAAGGGTAGAAGCAGTGGAGGGATGCACAAGTCTCTAGTAAATTACCTTGTAGCCATTATCAATTTCCCTGGCTACTGGTCCTTAAGATAACCCCCCCACCCCTCCTTCTCCCTGTGGTCCCTTCCTGCAATTTTTCTCTGCCTGATAAACATGCTGATTAAAGCGAACAGCGTGTAAACCTTTGATACTTTCCTAAATGAAATCCATGCCCTGCCTGGGGCCTGACGCTGCGCTGCAACGCACTGTGCCTCACACACACACACACACACAGCTCCACGTAGGCGTGCCAGCTAATCAGATAAAGGATGTGCTCTGTGTGTGTGTGTGTGTGTGTGTGTGTGTGTGTGTGTGTGGTGTTCACGGTGCAGGAGAGGATGTGAGGTATAAGTTAAACACATACAGACAAATACACCGCCAGAATTTAACTCTTTGACCTATAGCTAAACACCAAGAGATCTTAAGAATGTGGGGATTCACTACTCAAGTTTTAATATCTCCACAACGTGTCCAACAGTGGAATATACATTACAGTCAATTCCACTGCCCAGTGACAGTAATTAAGTCAGACTGATAACATTTCAGCCCAGCACAGAGTGAAGGGGGCTGCAGGCAGTGTCATGTAATTCTAGGTAAGCCTCAGGGCCAGCACTCTATTCTAATACAATGATAACCTTTTCCCTAAATACAACTGTCACTTCCTAAAGAGGCATATTAGGAGGTAAAGTGCGGGATAAGGGGAGACAGAGAGAACGAGGGAAAGAGATAGGAATGAGAGTGTTGAAGGAGAGTGCTACATCAACACCAATTTGGTCCCTGGGCTTTAAACTTGGCAGGACCAGACTTGGCCTGACAGAACAACAGAGCATCAGAGCAACAGCAAACAACATCCTCGTCTTGTGTTTCTGTCTGGCCGTCTCCTCCCTGTCTCCCTTTCTCTCTGGAGTCACACTGTTGTAGGTTCTCGGTAGGGATGTGCCATATCATATTGTTCATGAAAATACTGGAATCATTTTTAATATAATAAAAAGTATATCTATATTGTAAGAATGGCAGTAATTGCTTATGTAATACTGTCATGTCCTTAGGCACAGAAATAGTAAACATGGCTAAAAGCAACATTACTCCCAACTTTATGGTGAAAAAGTTAATTCCAGAGATGGAAACAACTTCAGTAATGCAATATGTAAGAAAAATAAAACAACTGTAAAACAAAAGGGGGGAAATACATCAAACTCATTTTACCACCTGCAGCAGACGCACCCAATTGAGTACAAGCTAGAGCCAAAAATCCCACAAGGAGAGGTCACCAGATAGCCCAGTAACAAGAAGAAAATGTTGGCATTGTAAATTTCTGCAAAGCCTGAATATGTTACATTTGTACCTACTTATCATATGCATGTTTCTAAAGTGATGTACTATAGGAGCTCACTTACAAGACACCTGCCAAGCTGCAGAACACTGTTCGAGAGTAAAAGCAAAAAACAAAAGCAGAAATGTTTTGGTAACCTGACCCTGATTTTTTTCTGGTAGCAAATGCTATTGTGAGTTCAAAATGAGACAGACAAACTACCTTAGTTCAGCATAGCATTGCCAAATCTTTGGCAAGTTGTGCCCCGTATGGCAGAAAATTACTACTGTTGTTTACAAACTTGAGATCATTTTTGTTTAGTTTTTACTGAATATCTAAAGGCAAGCTGATACGTTTAAGCTGATATTAAAAAAAAAAACATACTATAACAATATTTTGCTGCAATTGCATTTTCTTGAATTTAACAATAATATATTTTCCAGTATTATGTCATATTATGTCATATCATTATCACAGAAATACCCTGAAATATTTTGATATTGTTCTAGGGGGATATCGCCCACCCCGAGTCAGGCCTCTGTGGCTCAGCTCAGTCTTGACCCATTAATTTTTTTCTCTTTTCACAAGCTATCTCACATTACATCATGCAACCTCATAATACCCAGGCATACTTGCTACTAATGACCACAAGACAAATTTCTCACACATCCCCTTGTTTTCAATGGAGACTGTAGCTCGTAGACGTTTGGCAAACAGCTTTGGAAAATGATTATTTTTGGATGCGGTTATGTTTTCGTCGCTATTACAGCTATCACCAGGAGACAGACAGGAATGAGGGGGCAGCTAATGCTGCTCTGGACGCCATTCTACAAATTCTAGACATACTTTCTCATCCTCTGTGGGAAAGGTGGGATAAATTATTATGAAAAAGGGGTATATGTATATATAAATCTGAACTGATGGATATTATGGGAATTGTTTCATGTGTATTCATGATGCCATAAAAAATACAAACTTTGATTTTATGGTAGCTGAAAAATTTATCAAAATGGTTTATAGTGAGAATACCTGACAAAGCGACAAGGTAGCTCATGAAGCGCAGTATAATAATAAATAATAATAAAATCTTTATGAGAGCTATCTGGCTAAACGATGTTTTGACTACATTAGAGGTGGGATCCGGGTAAGAAGCTAACATAACGATAAATCAAGGCAGAGGTCATCGGGACTCTTGTGACCCGTGAGCTACTTTTCTTTCTTCATGACTGTTGGCACAAGATCCGAAGAAAGATCTCCCTGCCCGCCCCGATTCCATGTCACTTTTCTTTTTTCAACATTTAATGACCCCGGCTCATTAAAGGAAGCTTCACCTGATCCAAGACCTGAGGCCCCGCATTAACTCACGCCCAGAGCGGGACTAATTCTGGCGTGGCGTTGTGCAACAGTGCAACCCCGTAGCAGCCCCGTCAGAGGCAGACTAAACAAAAGCCTGGCCTGGCTTCCCCTGTCCTCTCCAGCAGGCAGAAAAGCTATTAATGAGGATCTATGGCCCAGAGCAATGGAAGCCCTCAGTCCCCCCAGCCATGTCCATCAGGGTACTTAGCCCCATGCAGTCATTAACTTCTGTTACTAATTGTCAAATTCATTAAACTAATCCTTCCCCCACATCCGGATGTCTCCTGTGGAAATGGATGGAGAGGACTGAGTTATTAAGATGTCAGCTGTGGGGAAGATTAAGGCCAGCAGACATGCTCCACAAAGAAACGATACGGCCATTAAACTCTATATCAAGGTAGTGTGCGTGATATACTTTGTAATTATATATACATTCATCTTGGTAAGGGAGTAAAAGAGTGCTTCAAATGTATTCACAGTCACAGACATGCCTTCAGTCAAGATATGTATCTGCCCCTAAGATACATACACGGCAATCATAAAGCAAAGAATTTCGGCTTGAGAATGCGGCTATTTCATCAGCTCCCCGGCTTAAAAGGTACTTACGCATGCCACACATTCAGTCGGGGTAATATTCAACAGTCAAAACCATTAACAGCAACCAAGGCAATTAGAAAGCCATAAAATATTAAAAATTCAATATTCATATTCATATGGAATACATCAGAACCCTCATTAGCTCGCTCTCAATGGCTGTCACAATGAGGTCTTAATTATACACCCTAACAATACAAAGCGCCATTTTGCAAAATGGTGGGTTTCCAAAATGCCTACTTCAGCCTGTTCTGACAACGAGGAAGCCAGCGTTGGCAGATCTTGGCTATTACCAGACACAAGGCCACACATTTCCATTACAAAATACTCTTTTTATCGAGTCCAAAGTTGTTGACACACACTTTCTATTATATTTCAGCCTCCTGTATTTAATACGCTAGTGTGTGACAAGGGAGGCGGGGAAGACGACAAAGTGAAGAAATTAATTAAAGTGGTTTGAATGACAGTTTGCTCAAGGGCACCGGGGTACCATCACACGCCTTCCATCGCTGCATCCACACTGTCATATCGACACCACTCCTAACCCTTCCCCCCTTCTCTCAAACGCTCCGTCTCCTCTCCATCTCTCTCTTCCAGGATCCATCAAGTAAGTGACTGGACGCGACATGGTTTTAATGTTCTCTCCATTAGATCAGCTCTGGGCCTGTTGTAATGTAATGGGATTGTTCCCCCCTGTTCCCTCTACATGGTGGGAAACATGGAAAAAAGGGGGTTGGACCTTGTTGTAGCAGCTCGAGTGGATGTGGTACAGGGGGATAGGGCCAGCTAGGGTCAAGCGATTGTGTTTAATGTAATGCGGACACAGTCCCGGGGCGTGTTGGGCTGTCCTGACAACTCAGACATGCCAAACTGACAGAAAGCTTAGTGTGAGCTTAGTAGGAGGAGACACTGGTTATTTGTTTTAAATCAGCTTCCTCATTACCATTCTGTACAGACAGTTACACTCCAAGGTGACTCCCAGAGTTGGTGAAGGAGTGATTGTGTGTGGAAGAGGTGCGCACAAGGTACGGGATACCTTTCGGAGCAATTATACTGTTATAAGTTACACCCAAAGCTTACAAGATTATACTCTGCTTATATATACTGAAAGTTAAAATACAATGCACAATGTCTGATCCGTCAAAATAAAGCAACAAACAGACATGCAAGCTTAGCGAATGTCTTTGCAAAACAAACATCGTCCGAAACCTTGTTCTAAAAGGCTTTCAGAGACGTTCCCTTTGGTAAATTGGTGGGGCCGTCTGTTTGAAGCAGCTGTTGAAAGATGGGCTCTTCCTTTGTGCTCGTGGATGGGCTGGTGGGATGACTCACCACGTGTCAGTCCTCAACCATACAGAGTGGTGGAATAAGAAAAACAAACCACACAAAAAGCGTCATAAACCGAACGCCCTGACTGGTTTCTGAGATGATGCAGGTCAGAGATACAAGACACAGAGAGAGGAAGCAGAATAGGGGAAAGTATTACCCTCCAGCTGAGGCCACGATGCAGGTGTGACCAGCCAACAAGAGGATATGACAAGGGACATTGTCTCATCAGTGTGATGAGTGAGGGACACTTATCAGCCCACAGACATGTGACAAGTGACAAGCCAGGGTGTGTTGATTTGGGTGTGGAGAGGAATAAAAAAGCAGTAAACTGAATCCATGAAGGTACCACGGCAGCTTTTCAAAGCGGAGAGTTTGTGTTTGTATGGTTTCCTAGCCTGAAGTTTACACACACACACACAGACACAGACACACACCTACACTAGTATACACACACACACACACACACACACACACACTCTTTAGTCTTGGATAGTGATTCATTTACAATGACAGAGCTGTTTTCAGCGATAGAGCCTGAGCATAAATATGCCATGCCGCACAGCTGGAAAATGTAGAAATTCATCAGGGTTAAAAAGTAGGGAGATTAACGTTTCACGAGTTTCCTCTCAGATATATATGGTTACGTAAACACAAGCCCAGCCAGTCGTCAGCCAGGGAGGGAGAGGGCCTTGGCCAAAGCAAGCACAAAGCCCTAGTTTCAGCAGGCCAAGGACAAGGAGGCTTTCCATATCTACACGCATGGAAAACTAAATGTTGGGAAGCAGCGCAGAGACATAAGGTTGTTTATCGATGTACTGTGTGTCCATGAATACCTGCAATTCAAGCAAACATGTTTAGATATTATTAATGGCGCTTATTAAATGCAATATTTTAATGGGTGTTTCTACATTACACAAATTGTCACTTTTTTTAAGATGACAAGAAATCATGTAAATTCTTCCAGGGTCTTGCCATTAAAACGAGAAGGTCCTCCAATAAATAAGCAACCGTTTTCTGTAAGAAGTCATAATCCCAGTTCTGTCGTAGAAACATTCCCACTTGGCTGAGGTAAGAGTGTTTGAGCGTCTGAGACAGGAAGCTGCTTCTAGAAAGCGAGCGGGGGAGAATCAAAAGAAGGAGTCTCATGCCACAGAGAGGTAAACTATGTCAGTTGCTTTTCATGGTCCGTAACAACCACCTAGTCCGCAGGGGTGCCCGCACGCACATTCATCCACGTCCATGTATACACACACAGTCGAGAACTGGCCTACAAACACAGACACACACACTCCAAAATGTAAATGTTTTTCTGGTGAGGTCAGGTTCCAGGCTCTTGGCATCTTGGCGCTCCTGTCCTCTATCCTCCATAGCTCCGACAGACATCATGAACTCCCCCCAATCCTCCCCTCCTTCCTTCCCCAGAGAGAGACTGGAGGAAAATATAGCAGTGATGCTGGTTTAACCCACTCTCCAGACTCCAGACAGTGTTTTTCTACGGCTGGTTATGACTTTAGCTGCGGGAGGTGATGGGGCCTGCCACAAATATTTCTTGAGGGGAATGGTTCACAAAACAAAACATAAAAGCCCTCTTAATTTTGGAGTAGATGAATGGCAGGGAGTTGAAAGACGGAGCACTGTTCCTCAGCTGTCTGTTCTGAGAGGGGCAGAATTGGACCTGACGAGCTGTTAGTAGTGGTGAGTTTAAAAGGTTTTATTACAAGTCCGACCTCCTCTGTGACTGCCTGGATTATCCTTCACACTCTTACATGGGGCTGCAAAGTAAAACAACTGGCTAAAATCCAAAAGGAGCAATAAGCTAGCATGTGGAAGCCATGTAAATCCAACTTTATATTTTCTTGAAATTTTCTAAAGAAGAAAGCAGAGTAAAAAAATATGTTTTCATCAAGGGTGACAGTGAAGATGTAGCAATAGATCTCTAATGATCAAAAGTTATGTTGAAAGGAAGGACATCCAAAGGCAATTTGAAGAAAAAGTGACAAAACACACAACGACAAAAATGAAAATAAGAAGTTTGGGCAGCCAGGCTTAGAAAATGATCACAGCTTTTTTCCTTAATTTTTAATAAGAACAATCACACAAAAGAGAAATTATAATAATACACTTCCGATAATGGCGTATTTACATAAGTGCATAACAAAACATATTAGCCAATATCTCAAATGCAAATAACCGCTGAGATACAATTCATCCGGCATCAGAATAAAATCAGAAAAAAAAGACAATAAACACACACACATTCTTCATTGGAACAATGTTCAACCAAGCAGTGGTAGTGGCTCATGCCCTTGGCAAGGCGAGATAAGGCTATCAGCTTCCATCATCGCTAAACAAGATTGAGCAAAGTACATTAAGCAGAAAAATACAAACAAATTACAAAGGCTCGAGGCTAGGCTCTTTATCTAATGTTTGTGGGGACTGTTAGCGTCAGTTGGAGGGAAATGGGCCTGCGTCTAATAGATCCTGTCCCACCACTTCCACACGGCCAGCGAACAATACACAGTGCCATTATCTCAGCGCTAATGCTATCCTTCCTCATGTGCAAAACAAGCCCTGCAATCTCAACCCCACTGCCACTGTGTCGACCAACATAAATACGAGCAGACCAAAGGAAAAGATAACAATGGCTATCACATGGCGAGGCGGCACAGAGAGACAGCTGTTTGAAGGAATCTAGCTGAAATATATCCCTAAGTGCCATGCTACAAACTTGCACTGAAAATGCAATAAAAGAAAACTTTCTCCAAAGTGATAATCCATCGGTTTTTAGACGGCTTGTAAGCTACTTCCAATAACACCATTTAGAGGTCTCTCTGCACCAGCTCCAACACGCTTGCATTAGCTTTGTTATTGATCTGGTCTCCTAAACCCTCGCTGTGACCCCAGAGGTCATGATTTATGTATTAAGCAGCTTTTTAAAGAAATCCATTTTCCTGTTGAGCCCCCGATGTACATCTAATGCTGCACCATGCCGGTAATCAGAGAAGGGCTGCGTGTTTGATTTTGACCGCCCCCACTCCCCCTGCCTTCATAGTTCACACCCCTCCTCAACGACGTGTCTCACAACACCTCGGCTCCCTAATCGATACCAAAGAGCTCCTGGTTCAACTGGAGATTCCTCCGCCTGCCTGTCGGCCTCCTCCTCCTCCTCCTCCTCCTCCTCCTCCTCCTCCCTTCTCTTTTCTTTCTCCTCTCCCTCCTTTCCTCGCAGCAGGACGCACCTCCATCAGGGCACTCGCAACAACGCGATGCCAGGCTTCTGAAGGGTCCGGATGAAAGTGCGACGACAACACAATGGAGACAAAGTTGCCAGTAGAAGAAAGAAAGACGGAGCGAGGGAGAGGGGAAGAGTGAAAAAAGAATGTTTGGACTTGTGGACAGACTGCCTCTGTGATCTCAGAGGGCCCACTCTCATCTGCTGATGTCGATAATGGAGTGGCGGCAGAGACCGAGGATGAGGGGGGAATGTGTGTGTGTGTAATAAAGGTCAGGAGAATCAAGGAATGGGAAGGGGGGGTGCAAGTTTAAGAAAAGGATTATCTCACTAAAAACAAGGTGTTTTAACACACACCAGCGAAAGGGAATGTTTCATCTACAAAGGCCAAAGGTCTCAGAGCGCCTTTAAAAGACTTTTCCCAAATGTCTCCAAGAAGAAAATACTCGTTTGATTAAAAAATAAATAAATAAATAAATAAAAAATGTGCGTGAGGATTGGAAGTTGGGTGTTAACTGACCCGCAATATCAGTTATCCGAACAAATAAAAAGATCTAGCATTTCTGAAGAGTCGGATGCATTACAGGAGAAGAAATTAGATTTGAAAGTAACATTTCCATCGCTCTCAAAGCTGGGTCTCGCTACGACAGAGATGTCACAGTGCTGCTAATTAGAGCTGGCAGAAAGAAACGTGTGCGTAGATATCATCTATTGTTCCTCATCACTCTAATGAGCTTAAATGTCTTTGTCTTTATTCATCAGCTCAAAGGTTGCAGAGTTGCTGCAATAGAGTTGCTATCTTTTTATATATTATATATCAGTACAGAGAGCAATTGAAATTCGAAGTTGCATCTTCCAAAACTCACTGCCATTTGTGCTCTATAGGCTGGGATCTCTTCAGACACATGTTCTTTGTGTCTTCTGCTGAAATCCATCTTTAAATACAAAGCATCTCTTTTAATATCTAGTAAAAATGTAAAAGAAACAACTGGAAAAAATTAAACAAAACCCAGTAATACATAATAGCATCTACTTTTGTGCAGCGTAATGATAAGTAAGTAATTTGCAGTTGGCAGTGAGAAATCAATACAAATTTATCTATAAAGCACATTTTAAAACAACGACAGTTGACCAAAGTGCTACACATCTCAAAAACAGAAAAAACTAAAAAACAATTAACACAGACCACAGAAAAATACAATAACTACCGATTAAAAAACACAGAAAAACCCCACAATAATATATAAACAATGTAGTAGGAACAAAGACCAGCTTAAAAGACATACGGATAATAATATATAAAAGCTACACTCATAGTGAGTTAAAAGCCAGAGAATAAAAATCTGCTTTAAGACGGGATTTAAAAACAGCAGGGGACAGCCTAACATGCAGAGGCAACTCGTTTCAGAGTTTGTGCTTTAACCTTGATCTTGGGACAGCAAGGATCAACTGGTCAGTGGACCTCAATGACCTTGGGGGAACGTACGATTGTAAAAGGTCAGATACATATGTTGGAGCTAGCCCATTTAATGCTCTGTAGGTAAACAGTAAAATCTTAAAATGAATCCTAAAACCCACAGGGAGCCAGTGAAGGGAGGCCAATACGGGGGAGTCGTGCTCTCCTTTGCGTGTTCCTTTAAAAGTCAAGAAAAAGAGTGCATGGATGAGAGCAATTCTATCTACCGTAAAGTGTTGAAAGAAGGCAAACTGGGGCAGAAAAGAGAGGCAGAGGTGTGTAAGGAGAACAGAGATAGACCTGTTATCTTGTAACTGGGACCCAATTTGACCTGACCTTGAACACACGAGCGTGCATGAGCGTGCACACACACATACACACAAGCAGGGTCACGGGGCATAAAGAGCCACTGTGTCAGGTCACAGAGCACAGAGAGAAGGATAAAGGACTTGAGGGATGTGATATGACTAATATGAGGGGTTTTGCAGGCCTTCGGGGGGACTGGCGTTACAGCCAGGGGTGACTGACACTGCTGATCTGTATCACACATCAGAGCGGATCACAGCAGAGGAGAGCAGCCCAGCCACACACATGAAGTATGAATGGACATACAATTTTTAAAATCCACACAAACAAGGGTACATGACAAAGAGAGTGTTTAAACCACAAACTGAAAATCAAACTGTATCTTTATACGTAATGCTCATATTCTGGCTCACCTTTGAAGCCTGGCGGAGGACGCAAGGACATCACCTAGTCTATAAAAATATACCCTTACAGCTATAGATGTGCAAAAGTGAACTATCCCCCCTGCCGCTGACAAAACTGTTATTTCTCGCCCTCAAAGAGCGGGTTCAAAGATCAGCAACTAGCAGGATGGGATGGGGTATACGCTGTGGCTTTGCATGTCTATCAGGTTACACACTTCAAAGACACACAGCCATACACAGCCAGCGATGAGAGCAAAGGGGCCAAGGATAGGGCCACATTGTCATTCTGCCATTATCACTACAGCCAGAGGATGGACTGCTCATTTTTTTCTATTATAATTGGCCTTTTTTTCCCTCCATCAACAATGGTTCTGAAGAATATGATCTCTTCCTTTGAATCTCTTGAATGGCTCCAAACATTTTTCGAGAGGCCTAAGTGTGGAGTTTGGTTTGTCAGCTTCTGGGAATGATCCATAGATGGCACTGTTGGCTCATGCTATGGGCCTGTAGCAAGGCACTGCAAAGGAGGAGGAGGAGGAGGAGGAAGAAGAGGAGGGAAGAATATCCACTTAAAACTCATCAACTCCGGATCTGAGAAAAAAAAATTCTTTCATCTATGCTCAAGTGTCATTTGCCAAATATAATCTTGTAACTTCTAATTAATTCAAACTGCTAGAAAGAATCTTTCAAAATATCACACTTTCCAAACAGAGCACTTTTTTCATGCTAAAACTGTTCTTTTTCAGTAAGGGTTATTTAACAGCTCATTATCAAAAGAAGTGTTTTTTTCTTCTATCTCTTCCTCCCTCCTCTATCACTTCTTCACTAATCAACAACACCACAAACTCAATGTTTGAAAATAAAAAATGTTTTGCTTAGTAAAGCAGGTATATGGATGAGTTAAACACAGGGTTCCTACACATTTCAATGGACAAAATTTCAAAAAATTTCTGACTTTTCAAGGACCTGTAATAAAATTATACCATTCACAACATGAATGGTATACTTTACTCCGAATGTTAATTATTGTATTAAAACTAAAAAGTAGGGGTGAGCCATATCATATTGTCCACGATAATTCCAGTATAATTTTTAATATAAGAGAAATTCATATTGCGATACTGGCAATATTTTGACTTGTTGACATAATAGTGTCAAACCAATACACACAGCAACAACAAGCACGGCTGAAAGCAGAATTGCTAACGGCCAGGAGCAACTTCAGTAGTGTGGAATCAGTGTCCTGGTCATCCTGAATGTTTTTTGAACAGCCCCGAACTTTTTGTGGGCTGGGGTTGATCGACACACGTTTGAGCAAGAAGAGTGGAGGAGAAATAGCTGCATATACAGGTCCAGGTAGAGAAAAAAACTAAGTCATTTATAACTGTACTATTTATAGATTGAAGACAATGTTTTATTGTATTTGGCAACTGTTTAGATGTGCAGTTTTTGATTGATTTAATTTAGTTGTAATTTTTGTATTTTACACAGAATCTGAATCACACTGAGTTACTGTTGTTGTTTACAAACTAAAGAACTAAGAGATTATTTTTGTTCAGTTTTTTGACGGAATATTTTAAGGCAAGCTACATTTATGTTGACATATACATCTACAACACTTATTTTGTTGCAATCATATCGTCAAGAATATCGTTATCGCAAAAAATACCCTGAAATATCTGAATATTATTTGATTGCCATATTGCCCACCCCTAGTAAACAGCAACCTTTTCTGTCTCTGATGGTAAGGTTTGTTATTCACTGAGTAATAGTTAGATTATACATGACAAAATATCATAACTTTTCCAAAAACTTTCAATGATTTTTACTAATTCCATGACTTTTCCCAAAACTTTCAATGATTCTTACTATTTCTACGACTTTTCCAGGCTTGGAAAAATTAGATTGTGAAATTCCATGACTGTGGGAACCCTGTAAACTGTATTACTAAATTTGACCATCATTAATGACTTTTCAAGAGATTTGCGATGCTCTGACAGAATTGTGTGAGATTATTACTCGACACAAGGTGGTACAAAAGTTTGTAAACCTACCAATTTGTAAGAATGCAAAAAATGGCAACTTCAGAGAGTAGCTGAAATTTGAGATGAGAAAGTTGTATTCTTATGGTTGACATCATTCAGTAAGAGCGAGAGGAAGCCTGTTGTTTATGGTGCAGGTCTGTTGATGATGGTGAGAGGGGTAAACTGAGAGACGACTGGAGGTCTGCTAGCCCGCGAGGGCCCCATGGGAGTCCAACTGCCCTGATCTATGGCCTGTCTGACTGGTGAGGTCACACCAGAGAAGCCCTGGAAATGGGAAATTAGCAGCTTTTTGCAATTAGAGCCCTGACCACAGGCAGAGATGGTATATTGCATCGCATATCAGGGACACATCCACTGTTTGACTATTAATGCTCACGAGAGCGCAAGTGCGTGAATGTGTGCGTACTGACAAGAAAACACACAAACAAGAGCTTTCTCATGTAGCCGCACATGTAAAGCCTGCGATTTATACAGAAGACGACAAAGAAAGTCAGGCAGAGGGCGCGAAATGCCCCGAGGCAGGCTGACTGGCCCTTGCCACCCAGGCGGTGTGTGCGGACACGCAGGGGCCCTGGAGCAGCCCTCAGCTCCGGATGAACATGTCTCCACACAGACCTACAGGAAGAACCAAGCAACCCCCCCTCTCTCTCATTTGCACCATGTCAAGCCAAGTCCCATCTCAAAAACAAACTCCTATCCACCATCCCATAAGAACCTCTTAAATTTTGATGCTGCAAGCTAAAATGAGCGGATGTGCAGAGGGGTGTAGAGGGGAGAAAGTGTAACACAGGATCAATCCCACACCCTGTTTGCGCTGACAGCAGGGAGAGCTGTTGAAGTGTGCGTCCAGGTAGCTTCCTCATGGCTGCAGGCGGTCAGGTAGGCAGGCAGTGCCAGCGGTGTGTTAAACACACACGCAGTCGTCTCGAACCTGTCAGTCAGCCACCCCGCACCACATCAGACCACCGAGGTCTCATACATAATTTGGCATCAAATGAATATTTTCTCAACGTCCTGGCAAAAGTGGTATTTGATGAAATATTAATTTGGTGATTAATTTTTGCATCTGATCTTCTGTCAAGTGAGATAAAAAAAAGAATGGGGTTTTTCCTGTGAAGCCGGTTGTTGAAGGGCACCTCTCTCCAACTTCACACATAAAACTTTGATTAACTGATACAACAGGCACACTATTTTCCCGAGTAAGATGAAAAGAAAGCTTACTCCACTTTGAAAGTGAAATCAAGACATACTAAATAAGACAGACTAAAAGCACTAACATAGCTTTTTAATCTACTGAGCGGCTTGGTTGCACTTTACAATAGGTGCTAAGGACTGTTAGTGTACAGCGAGCCAGATGAAACCAGACAAGCAGGGTCTCTTTGAGACAGTGCTGATGGGCTACAAAGTGACTCTGAATCCACAGAGAATGACTTGTAAAACATCTCAACAGTGTGACATATGTCATGAACCTTAGCCGAGATGAGAAGTTTAGTAGTGCTTTGAGAGCTTGTTCACTAAAAAGCAGTCAAGCATATGTCAGTGGTGGCAAGCAGTCAAAAGGATGACTATTGTATAGGCCCAGTGAAGCATTGCAATAGTGAGTTCACATAATTATGGCATATTATAATACTATTCTGTATAAAATACGGGGTGCCTCTTATGTCATGTGTAAAAATGACAATTGGATTGTATTCATTCCAGCTTTGTGGTCAAATACTTTATTAATTGACTCTTTTTTTACGTCTCAGTTTTTCAAAGAAGTCTTGTACAACAATTCAGCTGCCTGCAACCACTAATTATGTTTTTTAAAGTGATGTACACATTTGTGCATATTTAGGTTTGTGTATAAGTATTTAACTGTCTATGTGCACTTTTTGTACTTTGTAAATTGTATAATTTTACTTTTTTTAATGGTACACTGTGTTTATGTGTATGTGCGTATTCAACCTGATTACAATGAATCTGCTCAGTACGCAAAAAAACAAACAAACAAAAAAAAAAACTCCAACAAACAAGCAAACAAATAGCGGCTGAAGAAACTGGAACATTTAGCAAGACAAAAAGACCCAGCTGTTTATGGGAGCCATCAAGTCCAAATTTAGTACCCCTTTTCCACCAAAATAAGCATGTACTGTGAAAGGTTTGTTAAACATAGAAAAACTTGTTCAATATACACAAAAGACTCCTTTCTCATTGCCAGTAAACCAGAGCTGTGTACACGGCTCTGCAACATACGAGGGTGCCTTTCTCTGTGTTTTCTGTTTTCTGGTGTGTCATGTTAAGCATCACAGACAGGCCAGAAAACAGTTTCATAACGAGTAGAAAGCAGCATGGAGGTCAGTGAAAATGTTATTGTCTTATTCTGATGTTATTCTTTTTTATATCTCTTACTTATTCAGCCTCTCTCTCTTAAACTAAGCGATGAGTAACTTGAAACGTTTGAGTGCTGTTTGGACAGAACTTGAGTTTGACAGGTTCAAGAATGAGGACAGTAGTGGTAGTTATAGGTCTATTGTTGACAGCTGTTGGTACAGGTCTGCGTTGTCCCTTTATTCATATATGGAAGTTTGTATTAGTAATTGGAATGATGTAATAGATAAGGCACAATATGCTGTTAGTGATAAATGCATCACCTCAAGTAGTATCCTCTCCTCAGACCAACTGCTAAGATAATAAAATATTTTATTTCTCACAAATGGTGGTGACAGAGAGGCCTACCTTGACAATGCGCAGCAGCTCGTACAGGTCCTCCACCTCATCTCCCTCTGTCACACTGTAATTTCTGCCAGTGTCGAGGCTAGAGCCCTGGATAGTGCGTCTGTAAAGTGGCAGATCCATGGCTTCAGCATACAGCTGTATGGCTTGGTGGCCCACTGTCTGGTACATGTAGCTGTCCAACTCATCTGTGGTACAGAGGAAAGAATATTTAGGTTCAGTGTCTGGTGATAGGCAAATGATCATAGTAGTAATGAGTTTGTGACGTTGCAATTTTTTGGAAATATTTATTCAGAACAAAACAATATGTTACTGGTACGGCTAAAACTACTGGATTGCAAAGGACTCCAGACCTGTTTAAAAATTAAATACTGAATAGTTACATTAAGATCAATGTTAATCAAAATAAGAGCAAAGAAATGAGATAATAAAATAATTATGTCTATGAAAATAAAAATGAAGCTAATGAATTAGATCAAATAGAAGTCATTATTATGAAAAATGCCATGCACCTTTTTTTGGTTTTTTTTTTGTAAGCGTCAGTGAAAAATGTAAAAAAAAAAAAAAAAAAACAACAAAAAAACAAAAACAAAACAAGCCTATAAAATACAACACTTAAAAAATAAACTCCAATGAACATCAGTCACCATTAAAATTTTAATTATAAATGTTAGGTTTTACTAACATATTCACAGTTCATTATATTCATTGTCTCATTTAATTTAATGTTGTTGTTTTTTATTTTATTTTATGTTATTATTTATCTACATTTGGACCATACTGAATTTCATACAACAGAAACCAAGAGTAGTGTGCACTATAACAAAGTATAACTTGATTTAATTAATTTTTTAAAATATGTAATAACCCAGCTGCTATTCATCTTTTCAGGCAAAGTAACCACGAACATTGTGGGGGTGAGTTAATCAATCAATTGATTGTTGTGTGAAAAAAATCATATTCACCAAGGTGATCAAAAACCCAAGATATTCAATTTACTTCTATATGACTGGTAAAAGCTGCAAATCTTGAGATTAGTAGAGCTAGAACCATCAACTATTTTAGTTATTAGCAATTAAGCAATTGTCGAGATAGCTGTCCTTTAATTTTTCAATCATGACCTATTTAATTAATCACCTGATCCACACAGCTCTAAACCATAACATATAAACTAGCATGCAAACCCTCATGTGGCATTACAGAACATTAAAGTCTGCAGTACTGTGACAGTGTACAGTTAGTTTCTTGGTCGGCTGAAGTGCAGCTGGCTGGCCCACATAGCCCAGCTCGCCCCTGTAGATCACAGACACCCCGGCAGTGCATCTTCCTCACCTGTGTTTGCAGGACGGAGGTTGGCCAGAGCGACGATCCGGTGCCCAGCAGAAACACACTGCATCATGTTGTAGCAGCTGTCTTTGCCCCCACTGGAACACAGCATGAGAAATAGGCACAAAGGTAAAGCTGCGTTTGAGTCATTACCATGCAGAACTATACATTATGATCTTGATGTGTAATGCACCAGCAATAATTTATTCAGAGATGAAGAACCTGTTTGTGGCTGAGTAAACACTTTGTAATGCAGTAAGTTAGCTTCTGTGTGCTATTCTTATATTGGTTTGAAAACACTCCTAACATAAGATTTCTAGAAGTGACATGGTATATCTTGGCTTTGAACGAACTCAGAGGAGAGATGCAACACCTAACATCTCAACGTGACAAGTTATTTAGCGTTTGTGATGTGTTATTTAGCGTCATGTGATTTAGCCAAGTTAGCACAAAACATCAGTGACAGAACTGAGAAAGTTAAAGCAAAGAACCGCAGTTACCTGATCAACGCCACCACTTTCATCTTGTTATTTTTCCCTCAAGAGACTAATGACATAAAAGAAATATTCGCTATAATGGCACACAGTGTGATAACTGTGCTTAGCAACCGGTGCATGTACACAACAACATGTGAGTGCTACACTTCCTGGTTATAAAGGACCCTTCTGAATACCAAGTTGCCCTCTAATATGCCTGATAGAAAATCGGTCCCTAGCGTCTTCTCTCTTCTAACAAGTCAAAATTTAAGTTTTGTTTTTAACAAGCATTGCCACCATTAAGTACAGTGTGGACATGTTCTTTTAAATTAAAAATGCAAATATAATAATGTAAATACAATGTGGAATTTCTAAAAAAAAAAAAAAAGAAAGTGAAGTATTTGCGTTTACATTACTATGCTGTAATAAAAGACACAAACAAGTGCCAACAAATCATTTTTAAATCATAAAAAACTCAAATGAGTAATAATAAATAATGTTTAGAATAACAAAATAGTTAAAATGTAACTATAATACTGTAAATATAATTTACTTTAAAAAATAAAATTAATTGTGTTTAATAAATGTGGTTATACTGTGACAGAAGACCAAAACTGATGACAATAATAATTTAAAAACATATAAACTAAAATAAGTTTAATATATGATAGTCATGATAACAACAATATTAATGATTTAAAAAAGCTTAAAAAATAGATAAATGAGTTAAAATGCATCTCTCCCTTTTCATTCAGTGACAAAACAGCACAGCACTCTCAAACAATGCAGACCCAGTGTTTAATGTTTGCATATGTGCTGCATTTGTATTTTAGTTTTGTATGTTACATTTGAATAAGATGTAAGACATCACACGTTAAAGTAACAATTTCTCATTTTATCCAATGAAACACGTTAAATGTGATAAAATTTTAAAAAAAAAATTATATATCTAATTTTTTTCCAGCAGTCATAAACTTATCAAATTAAAAAAAACTGCCAATGCACATTGTAGACTACTATAACATAATCAAAGTGGATATGCACTGTAACTCTACACTGACGCTGACACACATCCTTTGCTTTTTGCGTCTCAAGAGACGACCAAAAGTCCATGCACTGGTATTCACACACAGGTTGCGCTTTTCCTCTGAGGGAGCCCTATTTTGCTCAGAGGAAAGCCTTTGATGCTCTTTTTGCTCTCTGTTGTTGTGCCAGAGCAGAATAATTGCACTGCTTTTGTGTGCTTCCCTCACCTTCTTCCCCTAAGCAGGCTAAAGGCAACTGATTTTGTTTGAGCGTACAAAATTGAGAGAGACATCTCTTCATCCCATCACTTTTAACTAGGTTCCCCTTTATTGTTTTTGTTTGGTTTTTGTTTTATTCATCCCTGAATGTGTGGCAAAATCTACTACCTGCAGATGAGCATTATTTGGTTGTGGTAAAGGCGGTACAGAAGAAAATGGACCATTAGACAAAATTCAAATATAGTTGTAAAAATACACGCTTATAAGACAATGTCAGGGATAACACAAAAATGCGTGAGACCCTTTTCCATAATGATTTTCCATTAGTCCTCTCTTATCACAAAAAGATGGAGAAAGCAGTTTAATGCCCAAAGCAGGAGACATACAATCACAATGTGCCACATCCCAACACAAAAGTCCACTCACAGATAAATGTGCCAATAAAAACCATCAAATGACCACTTTTCTAATGGATTAATAAGCTCTTACTTAATTGATTTGACATGTTTAATACATTTTATTCCTCATTTTTTACAAAAAGGTGAGTAAATAAAAGCTGCAATATTTTAAATTTAGCATATTTTCCTTTTTTCCCCTTGATCCTTTGTTTTAATCTTTCTTAATTTACAGTATTTATTTATTTCAGTTAATTTAAATGGGCCATTATTCTTTTATTTATTTGATGTGGCTACGATAGAAATATAAAAACAATGAAGGTTAATGTATTTTATTGAAATATCTTTCTGGACAGGCAATATTCATCCTCAGTCCCCAGGCAGGTGAAGCAAAATACAAGACATGCACCACCACAACAACTATATAATAAATTTGTAAAATGAATATTTCACAAGTGTTGGACATTTCATTTGACAGCATGAGTGATACAGTTTTCAATGTTTCTTTGACATGTTGGTTTGAGAAATAGCCTTGTGTTGGAGAGAGCAGGACACGTCCCCCTGGGTCCAGCTGTCCCTCAGTTTTGTAAACTCATTAATATATCACCTATGTTTTCCAATTTTGTGGGCAATACTTTATTATACAGCTTCCCTGCCTCTGGTCAATTCCATTAAGGCGCAGGCCCATAGGATATGACTCATGCAAATTTTTGTCACTTATCAGTTTTAATTTATGTAGTTTATTACCCAGACAAATAAAGAGGTGTGTTGTTCGGGTTTTATTTGTGGCAGCATTTTGCTGACGTAAAAGAGCGTTTTATGTCCGTATTGTTGGTGCAATGGGGATAAAAAGTGTTGATGGATAGCCCAACCGAGACACAGCCAATGGACGTGAATATGAGACGCATAAATATGAAAGCAAGCCAGCAGGAATCAAATGACACCCTTGGCCTTTCCTTAAAGGAGCATGTGCATATGACAGGTGATTTACACAGACACACAAACTAATTTTTGTCGCACAAGGACACAAAAACTTTGGGTGTAATGAGAAACTAAGGCCTCAAATCACAAGACGATAAATTGAATGTCAGAACAGGCCAGCCAAGGTTGCACGCTGAGTGGCCAGAATAAAAACACACATACACACTTTCAGGTCCCTTCAACAACATGACAAAGCAAGTACATGTGCTGCACAGTAACACAGTGCATCATACATACTGTTTTTTGAATAGGAGGAGGGGATTGTGGGTATTTTAAGTGGTATTTTTTCCAAAATGAAAGCTTAAAGTTTAAGTTTCATGATAATAAAAATGTAATTTCTTTTTATTGATTGCAAATGCCACAGTAGGAAAGCACAATTTAAAGAAAAAAAATATTGTTTTAACAGGTTGCGAATTTTGAGAGTGTTTTGGTATAAATGATGAAATTTCATCAATAAATCTTTAACAACAGTAACATTTGGAGTGCAATAATTGGGTGTGTTTTTGTATTACTTATCAGTACTATGTATCACTCTATTGTAATGCAAAAATATTGTCCTTTGATAACATCTTTTTCATGTCAAGAATGAACATACTATAGAAATGTATGATCAGACTTTTGTTATTCAAAACTTAAAGATATGCTATGCATGATTTACCTAAAAAAAAACAATGAATAGACTCATAAGGAAGTATATCCTTCTCAATCATAACTCATAACCAATTAAAAGAGTCTGGCGGTGTATTTTTCTGCAGACTCTGCCCTCTGCTTTCTGGTGTGTTCAGGACATGATAGGTGAGTTCGGGTGTTATAAAATTGTAGCAACTTGGTGCCAGACCACCAAGACCACCAAGAGAAAATGAAAAAAAAAACACAATATGGTGCTGCAAAACACCAAAATGGAGTAAATCTGGAATTGGTTTTTACTTTCACTTTTGCTGCCAAGCATGTGTAAAAACATTAACCGACAATCCTGCAAAGTATACATTTAAAGGTCTAGTGTCTAGGAATTAATGGCTTTGAATGGGTTTGCAGAAATGAAACTTCTCCCATGTGCAAGTGTGTAGAGGAACTATGGTGGCCAGCGCAAAGGTGCAAATGGCCACTATCTAGAGCCAGAGTTTGGTTTGTCTGGTCTGGGCTACTGTAGAACAACATGGCAGACTCAGGGAGGACCGATTACAAATAAAGATGTAATTAACTCCTTCTAGTAAGTAAAATACAATGATTCTTACTGTCAAGTGATGATAAACTTATGAAAACATATTTATGAATATTATATTCCGTTTCTGACAATTACCCCTAAATCCTATACACTGGACCTTTAATGTAACATTTACATATACTCTAGTTTACAATTAATACATGCATTGTCATGTGAAAATTTATTGTGTCAACTAAACAGATCCACTATAGTGGTACCTACAAATTCCTCCGTATGGATTTATCAGTTTTGTTTTTGACAAGTTGTTAATTGTCGAAAAGACATTTACATGCTTACAGGTACAGGTTATGTTCTGTCAGAGATACATAATATTTATGATTTGGGCTAACATGTATGTATGTAACCCCAAACTGGTAGCAAAATTCTAAGATTGAATTCTGTGAGACTTTTATTTTCAATGATACAAAGGAATGTGAGCAGCAAACTTTGTCACAGTAATCCTAATTTCCTCGTTAAAGTAAGCATTTGTAATTGATGTCAAACAGAACTTTCTGCTACAACTCAAGCCAATGTACAGTTCCTACTCTGACTTAACACAAAACACAAATTGGATTTGAATTTTACTGTAATTTGGATTTAAGTTTCAGCTAAGCCACAAACATGAAGCAGAGGACACAGAGGATGCCAAATCAAGCTGCCTGGAACATGTGGTTGTCCAGGTCCTAATTTTTTTCCTTTAGACCTTCCAGTGTGAATCACCATCTATCCAAATGTCAGAGGTTTATGTAAGAAATGTTAACTTCCTTCGCTATCGTGTACTGAGCAAAACAAAGAACTCATGCTAATTATAGATGAAGTTCAATGAGGGCTGATGACAGCCAAATGTTATCTTAAGATAGTGATAAATTTGCACTCAAGTGAGCAACGGTTGAAAGCAGTCCTGTGTATTCTTAACTCGACTCCACTCTGGTGTTGCCTCCATCAGGGGCTCATTTTCCAAAGAACTATCAACATAATGATACCTCTTTAGGGCCTAACCACATCCAAATCAGTTAGTAAACAACCCAAACGGGGATCTGTACACATTTTTACAGACAATTAACTGTTATCACGAGGGGCCCAAATGGATTAGTAGGCTCATTAATGTCTGAGGCTAATCGGTCCTTGATTGGAAATGTGAGAGAATGTGAAATAAAGTCGTGGTTTGATCCAAATTGTGTTTGATCATGGCATCGTCCTTAACAACAGCCCCAGTCTGCAAACAGTAATTGAGGGTTTTTTTTTCTTCCTCTAAATCCCCCAATGAAAATCTGGCTTTTACCCTCCTTCCATTTGGCATCAGAGCTACATAAAGCATTAAAATGGATGAAAAATGTTTTGCCTCATAAGCTGCTGTTCTTTTGTGAAAGCCCTGAGATCATTTTGCTGATAACTATTATTTGGTCGTCAAAATAATAAATAACTTTGCTGAGAAAAGTGCCTTTTAGAGCCATTTGAAAGTGGTGCTGATTCAGTATACTTGCATTTATGTCCCATATTGTGATCCAATCTGAACTGATCTGGCATCTATTCAATTAAGTGTGTTACAATATTTTACATCTCTAATATAAATATTATGCATAATGGAGAATAACATATACAGCCTTTAGTATTCACATTCTTTTGTGTGTGTTGTTCTTTTTGTGGCCAACTTGGAGAAAGTCCGATCAAGTTCAAGTTCATACATTGTTTTTATTATTATTAACAAGACTAACGATGCATGCACATGGAATCAGGCATACCATCGACGGCAAACCGGATATCCTTTTGGTGGACGAGAGATGGATGGTATGAGGTTAGGTAATGGTAGACGGCACAGCCATTCAAAATTAAAGATTTTTAACTTTTTTTCGCCCTCAACGCCCTTGCTCACTGGTGCTAGAAAAAGAACCAGTGAGCAATACTCACTGGTGCTTTGAGCAAAAGGCTTATATTAGCATGCAAACATGCTCACAGTGACAATGCTACCATGCTAATGTTTATGTTCATCTTCTTAGTTTAACAAATTGCTTTTTAGCAGTTAACACAGAATACAGCTTATTCTGATGGGAATACTGATTATATTTGGTATTGGACTATAAACTAAGGTAATGTACACGTTTATTTTCTACTTAATGCTGGCGAGAAAAAAGATTGGGGGATGACTAAAGCTATTACAGTTCATCCTGCTAGGGGCATCAATGTATGTTACAAATTTTTCAACCTGCTGGAGGCACTGGAGGAAAGGTCAAAGGATGCCAAATTCTGTAGGATTCATCCTCTGGGGACCACAAATGTTTGTACATAATTTGAAGGCAATACATCCAATATTTATTATTCCAGCCTGGACCTAAGTGGTGGGCCGACCAATTTACTGTCTGACAGACCAATAGCAAGTATTGCCATCCACCAAAAACTAAGCAATGATAAACCTTGAAAACACTGCTTTTAAATGTTTTATTGCTTAAGAGTAATAAATTAGAAGTTTTCTTATGCAGTTTGTTCCCATTCACATTAAACATTGTAAATCAGATCATGTCTTGTACTGTGCATCATACAATACTGTAAACTGACTGTATTGTTAAACCAGCACCTTTTATCATTTCTTATCTAAAGATAAAATCATATACTGCATACTTTATAGCTGAAGATTTCTCTTTTGCAGAGACAGTATACAATGTGCTGCTTCACACACAAGTAAGTTGCATTAGCTCCTCCTCCCTCCCTGGTGGGCCAACCACTGCTGGGTGAAGGAAAACGCATCACAGTCCGTGTGAAGCTTGTGATTCGTCCTTGCAATGCCATCAAAGACACTCAGTTCGTAATACTGGAATTGCAAGGGCTTTAATCAATGGGCCATGGACTCAATCACTGTTGCGTTACCTCATAGTGACTTCACAGACATTTATTTCAATGAAATTTTTGAAATTATTTCTGAACATGATATTCACAAAGGATTTTTGCATGATTTAGGATTTTGCAGAATGAATAAAAAGATAATCACTCTATGCCCTATCCAACACTGAAGGAAAATAAACTTTCCAACATACAACCCGGCCAGCCATCCTTAAGTACAAATGTAATTTCCTGAATATTTCGCCTTGATTTGAAATTGTCTTGCCCTGCTTAGAGCATCCCAGAATCAAATTATGGCTTCGGTGGTTGAGCCCTGTGAAGCTCCAGCCAAAAGGATGTGGTCCATTACAGTACGCCACCATTCCACTAATTACGAAGCAGCCAAAGCAAACAGCACGCACTGCTATCACCTGACCCTGCTGCCAAACGCTGTTCTATATACAGAATCTTTAGTCTAATGGTTTACAGAGACACTCTCGTCTTTGTAATCCAAACCACTGGACATTTAGCTGAACTGAATTAAATAAAACCACACATATACCTGTCTGTATGGCCAAACCATAATTAAATGCCTTACCACCACATAGCAAACCCAATCCTTAAGATTGATATATTTGTTAAGATGTATATAGAAGAATTTCAGAATTAAATACCCTGGAAGTGATGATATATTAATGTAAATTTGAATGATCAATTCTGGTTTTGCTTATAATAACTGATAAATAAATACTGTAACTGAGCTGACTACATATTACAATGGCCAACACTGGTGAAAATACTTTTTAATCTGTAAATTGCCTGGCGGGATGCTGTAATTAGCTCGTCTGCCCTCTGATATACAATCCTCGGACAGTTTCCCTCTCAGCCGACAAACACAATCCTAATCCAGGAAATAGCCGGCAATCAGAATATTGGAGTTGACATCAGAGGTAGCCACAGAGGCGATTCCCACACACCCCTCCCATAGCTTCAAAGGTCTTCCTGGGCCTGTTATGGGTTTCCCTCGTGATGAAGTGTGACACTCCACAAACACAAAAGCCCCAGCCCTCTCGTGGGTCCGCTTTGCTTTTCTTGGATCACTCCAGTCCGACCAATGCCAAGTCAACTTGGCGGTTGTCAAAACGGGGCCCCATATCTCTGAAGAGTGTGTCTGTGTGGTGCGTGTGTTGCTGTGTGGTAACGTGTTGAGTGTGTGTAGATAGCTTGTCACAGTCACAGGGCCCTGTCTGCGTGTGAGAGCTGTCTGTGTGTGGGTACGTGTGTTTGTTTCCACCTTGAAATGATGTAATGTGCGCCCATAATCAAAGCCACCACCTGGTTGTCTGTGGGAGTTGTTGGTTTTCCAAAAACCTCGATGTATGGTCTCTGGAGACAAATGATTTAGTAATGTTAGGTTTTTTTTTAGCATTTGAAGATTGAAAATCATCACCACATTTGTACCACAAACAAAGTATTATCGCTCTATATTTAACCTTTTCTCTCAGTTATTTCTTGATAATGCCATCCAAAAATATTTAGGTTTTCTTTCTGTCATTTTCAGCATGAATCACATCTTCTATCCTTTCATTTTCTATCCATCTCTCCCTCTTTTTTCCCTGCCCACATGTTTCCTTTCATCTATCCACCTACCCTCCTTGGCGGTCAGTTTTTTCCCCCCGCAGTAAGACGTCACCTGTGCTGAATAACTGGCCACAGCTAAGCCAGACCAGCATACTCACTGCCAGAACACAGCGAGCCGGGGTCTGCCATTTGTCTTGTGGTTTTTGAGTTGGGGATATTTGTCTAACGTGCTGTCCAATGTCAACACTGGCTCTAAATACCCTCGCTGCTGCACGAAGTGGGCTTCCTTAGGGAGGATAAGGATTAATGCTGGGTTAGAGATGAAATAGAGGGAGAGGAGGAGGAGGAGGAGGAGGACAGGGGAGGGATGAGCATTAAGAAAGGGATTGATCAAGGAAGGTACTGTTATGTTGATGACAAGCAGAGGAGGAGAAGGATGAGAAGAAAGACGCATTCAGCACTGGATTTGTGGAGTTATGTTATTCAATAGGGGATCAATTTGTATGTAAAATGTAAAAAAAAAAACCATACATACATACATACATATATTATATATGCATTGTTAATAATGTTACCACTGTCATCTGTTATCACCATTGCAGCAGTGTCAGCACAGCTAGTGGTGCTAACATAAGCTGCTTTTAAACTGCTTGTTCAAGGTGGAAATAATGTGACGCTATGTTCTCTATGTTAATGGATTAATGGGTTTCGGTTTGTCAATAGCAAAATTAACCAAAACTAACATATCTAAAACAAATGTTTTCCACATTATCAGCTTGCATTTCTCCTGTATTTCTGCACCTCTTAGCCCTAGCCTGTACATAGAGGGTTAACCATTTTAGAGCTGTGACAGGCCCCGTGTGAAAGATAGCCTCCGATCATTCAGAACCATTTCTAAACCTGTGACTAACCATAAATAACAAACAAAATCCAAGGCCTCCCACCAGCATTAACACCGCCACTGCCAGATGAGAAACTGTCTGCAAGATAGGAGATGGCCTCAAGTTTACGGCCTAAAACCTGTTGATCCTGAGCAATTGATTGTCACCCGTAAGAGAGAGAGAGAGAGAGAGAGAGCCCCCGGCCTCCATCAATCCCCCTCCACCATCTCAGCAAGAACGAGATGAATTCTAGCCGCGATTCTGCCATGAGAAGCACATCAGTGGCCTCTGCCTTTTCTTTTATGAGGAGAATTCCATACACTGAGCCCAATATTCCTGGTTACTGGAGTCTGGTGATTAAAGTGTATAAAAAAGGGGGCAGCACCACTAAAAGGCGGTGATTTAGTGAGCTGTCACCCCAGTTCAGGCAGGGCAACAAGTTCAAGTCCCCGCAGGAGGGTTGTAATGAAAATGAAACAAGGAACGAGATGGTGTTAGGGAGAAGAGGTTGGAGGGTCGAGGGGTTGTGCAGGGGGTAGGAGGTGTGAGTAGGATGGGGTTATCTGGAGGGTGGTGATGATAATGAAAGTAATGCATGGATTCATATTTTTGGCTGTACGCACGTGCATGTTTGTGGATGTAGGATTCTGTAGATGTTAATACTAATCCTAACCACCATTATCTAAAGTATTCCAAAAGTTTTAAGATTAGTTTCCTACCTTGTGGTCAGCTACTGACATCCATACATTTCACTTTGGAGTGAAAACCAACAATCTCCGTGAACATTGCCTGTTTTGAAGACTTCCCCAGATGCTGTGGCTTTCAACATCAGCTGCCAAACAGCAATGCTTTGAATAAAAAATGATCCAAATCCCATGTTTCCTTTCAAAACATCCATGTTTGCTTATTGTTTTGTCTTCTGGGTTTGATTTTCTCGAAACATAGCTCATGAATCCAGGAAAACTTTCAAGATGGTCTCTTGCTGACACTGTTTAAATATAACAATGGTAATTTAACAGTTTCAGTTTCATAGAAAAAAACCCTCAAGTCTACAGTATGTTATCATTCTAAATATGAAATGTGGCTTGTCAACACTTTTTAAATATGTCCAACAAAGAAAGTCCAAAAATGACAATAGCTTCTTTGCATATGATGCCATGAATCAGGCAAAGACTACTTACACAGTGCACAAATGCCTATCATTTGCTCTGTTTACAATTGTTCCAACTGATTAAAGTGGGGGAAAAAGGGTCACGTTGAGTCCCAAAAATAGTAGTACATGAATGGGAAAATAAAAAAAAAAAACTGAAAAAAACTCACTGAGAAACAGTGACACATAAAAGATTTTAAAAAACACATTAAAACATGCATGTTAAACATGCCTCAAGTAGGATGCAGTAACAATGTGATGAGACAATTCTCAGTGAAATCTGGCACAACTCAGAATTTTTACGTCGCTTAACCCGATCTCTGGGAACAGTTGACCTAGTAGGTAGAAAATAGTAGCTAAAGTTAGCTTACATAAGTAGTTACAGTACAGTACAGTACAGTACAGATATAGTAATGTTAGCCAGACAGCGGTACATCCACGTACAAAGTTGTAATATATAAGCTGTAATTGTTGTAATATATAAGCATTTTCTCACCCAACCAAAACCAAGATGGCAGTCATTTCAGTCGTGGATCCAACTGCATACAAAAGAGTTAAAGTCCACCAAACCATGATTATAAAGCATTGAAACTGCTAGTAAGGCATTCTTTTACATTCCAGATTCAGGCTAGCTGTTTCCCCGTTTCTAGTCTTCATGCTTTGCCACCTGAGTGGCTGCTGGCTCCAGCTGGCTTAGGCTACATAGTTACTGTACAGATGCAGTAGTGAAAAGAACAAAGAAAGCAAATATGTGTATTCCACAATTTCTCCCTGGGGATCAATAAAGTATTGGTGATTCTAATTCTAACTGGTTAACTTTTGTTCAAAGTCATCTGAGCCTTAACACGTGTGAAGAACTACAGTGTGAGGGTATTAGTGTGAACGAGTTAACAGACATCCCATGTCCTAGACTGAAAAGGAGGGATTACTGGGTCCCTGCCCCTCCACTAACCTCATCCTGACCTTGTAAAAACCCTGACCCCATCATTTCCACCCTTACAGGATTCATCTGCTGGCTGGACTGCCTGCCTCTCATCTGTGGGAGTGGGGTTTGATGCCTTCAAGTACCAGCCAGCTATAAAAGACACATCCTGATGGGCCTTCCTCTGTTGTGTTTAATAGCTGTCTCCCGCCTGCACACCTCCCCCATCCTGACCTCCGCCACCACACCCACCCTCAGCCTTTGCGCTGGCCCTTGGCTAACCCCTCATATTCAAGGTTCAGGGTCAGGGCAGCAGACTCCCAGCCAATTGGGCGGTTGCCCAGAGGAGCTGATGCAGTTGTGAGCAGCAGGAGAGACGTAAGAGACCCAGGGACCCCTCTGATGTTCCCAAGAGGTTCCAGAGAGGGTGAGACTGCGCTGTGTTTACAACAACTTTAATTTAGGAAGGGAAAGCGCTTGCACAGAGCATGACGAAAGAGCGGCACAGTGTATAAATAAGTGTCACGTAAAAAGAAGAATGTGATTCTTTTATTGCAGTCAAACAGCTGAATGAAGGCAGATAAAAGAATGACATGCACATTAATGCTGTCTTTGATGTAGATCAGGGACCCTAATTGTCTTTCCTTTTTTTCCAAGTGTGCACCATAGAAAAAAAATGAGTAGATGGGGATTAAACTGTTTGCCTGGTCATTTGATTACTACAAAAGAAAGTGGCGATTGTTGTTAGTTGCCAAGGTGACAACACACGTCAGCAGGGCCGTAAAGTGTATTATACTCACTAGTTTGAGAATGCCATTTTGGCCTATTATTTTTCTTATTTAACAGAAAAATACAACCGTACACGAATCCAAGTTTCTCTTTTTCACAAGCAAAGAATAACATTAGCTTAACTGCCTTGTAACTCATCAAAAACACACTTCATTGAAACTCAACAGAAACAAAATAAAACTCACCAAATCATGTTAGTTAGTCTTGTTATTCATTGAGTTAGTTGATCCACAGTTGACAACAATGACCAGAGTAATTCAGAGTTTGATGTTAAAAATAAATAAATAAATGCTGGTTCAACATGCTGTTTATCCCCCATCTCTCTTACAATATGCCTTTCAGTGGCTCTCACTCAGTCTTTAGAGGCAGCTACAGTACATTAGGTTTCAAATATAAAGCAATTAATGTCAACAAAAAAACAGTGAAATAATAGAAGCAGTGATAATTTAAAAGTAACAAATTGTTTTTGTGAAAACTTAATGTCACTTCTTAACTGCTTGTTTGGTTGTTACTGCAAAACCTCACATCACTGAGTTTGTGACTTGGTGCAAGTTGGTTTGCTTAATAATAATAATAATAAATAATAATACATTTCCTTTGTAGGTACCTTTCAAAACACTCAAGGTCATCTTACAAAGCAGAGTTAAAAAAACAACAACAGATCAATTAAATTGAGAAGACAGATTTACAGTGTATAAAATCATATGTACAAAGTTTAGTGTGACTGCATCAAGCTGAAAAGGGGATCAGACTAAATATGCAAACAACAAACAAAGTTTATACGGAAGTTAGCCCACTACAACGAATGCAATTGCAATGAAAACGTAAAAATGGTCGTCGCACTGCTGCTACTTTGAGTGGGGATGTCCGTTCTACTCACATTTTATTTCTATGGTGTGCACACACCATTAATGTAACAAAGCTGAAGACCAGTATAAGACACAGAAGTGACTTTTTTTAAGATTACTGACCAACTGGGGGGAGAATAATCGACAGAGAAAAATAAAGACAAAAAATAAGATGAGAGAAAGAAGAGAAAGCATAAAGAAGAAAAACATGGAGCAAGTTGTTGACATTATGGAGTGTTTTACAGAAAGCATTTAATCATGGGAGCATTTCTTTTTTGGAATTGAGTGTTAACCTCACTCAGGACTTTGGACGCTCTATTGCTGCTCATTTCTACTTAGGGAAGTCTCTTCCGGCCTTGAGAACACTGATTCAAGAGCCTGGTATCTGCGGTTTCCTGCTGCAGGACAAAGAGAACACCAGCAGCTCTGCACACAGACTCTGATAGCATTTTTAGATTACTTGCGTGTGAATCTTTGACATTATCAATTTACGCCTGCACTTCTTTTGTTTCCTGCGGATATATGAAATACCATTCAGTTGTTGTTCTGTCTTCTGGCCCACTTATTTCCTAACCAACTATGATTGCACACAATGGATGTAACTCTGTCAAGGAATGCATTTCACAGTAAAGACAACAAAGATACAAACAATAACACCCATAAAGCCTACTTCCTGAATCTGTTTCTTTGGAATAACAAATGTTGCCTGCTTATGGCTCTCTGATGGCTTCATTTTTCACATGGCATACCTTGCTAATTTTTACTGCTCAATGTCCTCCACTCAGCCCGTGTCACTAAGTCATAAGCATGCTGCTCCTGGCTGATATATGGGTCTGCACGATGATGTCAGCGAAAAACACTTTCAATAATTGCTATGATTAATATTCTCAACCTTCCAACACCTTCCCTTCTCCATCCAGCCACATATCTCCAGCGAGGTTCATCTATCAGTCTGCTCTCAAACTGTTTAAGTCCTCAGAGTGATGCATGGCACGCTGCCAACCCTGCGTACCAAAACAAACTATTTACATTCATTCAAATTATGAGTCGATGAGCCTCCAGAGCATAAAATTACCACGAGTTAAAGAGGTAGAAAGAGGGAGAGGACCAAAGTATTTACTGTTTAATTGTTTCAACTTCATTGTGCAACAAAGAGGATATTTTCAGTGTGTCAGCTGAAATGACAGCCTGGTCTCACTGAAACACCTGAAAAGACCATAACCTCTTAACAGTATGTGGTGATGGCATGAGATATCTTAGAAGAGTTTGTTAGCATCACAGAAACAATGCCAATGATCCTTTGTCACGGCGGACACACAAACTCAATGGACAACTTTATACAATATACAGAGCCAGAAAGTCCATGTAAAGGGAGGAGGTCGAGGTCATGAAATCCATCCTCATACAACAGGATGCATGATATCTAACACATTTGTACTTCGCCAGTGTAACATACTAAAAGTTTTAGGCAAGTAAAGTTACTATGGCTGGGTTTAGGAAAAGAAACATAGTTGGACATCCTTAGGGTTTAGGCAAGTAAAGTTATGTATGCTAGGTTTATGAAAAAGAAACATGGTGGTAATAGCTTAACTTCACTTGGTTTTACATGTTTTACATGGGACACAAACACCGGCCTGCTGGGGGAAAGTCCTGTGTTGTTTGACCCACCCATCACCCCAACCTGCCTCCTTACACAGACGTGCAGTTTTTATACTCCCTATTTTTCTCCCATTAGAGAATTGTTCACATTATTGTTAATTAACATGTTGGATAACTTCATTAGGTTTAGGCATGGGGAATAAGATTGGTTAGGGTCAGAGTACGAATGCCAGCGTAAGCCAATCAGAGGCAGAGTAAGGCAGAGCAGGGCAGGTCATGCTTTCACTATCCTGGGAAAAAACCTACAGTCAGGTCAAACAAACACAGAACTTTTAACCAGGAGACTCCTGTTCCTGTTCTGTGTGAAAGCAAAAGAAAGCATCGAGTCATTTTAACTTTACCAACTTCGGTATTTTATGTAAGTAGACATAGTTATGACACATTACGACGTGATTACGTCCCATACGTACAGATTTTTTACCAATGACACAATCCTTCTCTAAACCTAGAGTCTTACAACATTAGCCATGTGTTTTAAACTGTGACTGTTTGTAACTGACCTTCCATTAGTCTTGTTTATGTGGTACATAATTTTAACAAATTATGTGCCACCACTACATAATTCGATGTTAAGAGATCACAGTCATTTCTTTTCTGTGAAATCACACTATTATATGATGACATCGAAAACTTAGTGTTTTTTATTTGTGTGTCGTTTCCAAACAGTTTTTACTATAAATTATTAAGTTGATACATATGAATTATTGTGCATGTGTTTCTCCATGATTACTCTGTCACTCTATGTCCATGATGTCCTACAGCTGGCTGCGCTGGCTGGAATGTGCTTGGAGCTCTCACAGGACGGGTTTCCTCTTGGCTTGCACAGTAATTGTTTAGGAGGAAAAAGGTGAAACAGATATGTATAAACAGCGGAGGTCTTCCAGAACGTCGAGAGAGGCCTAGAGGGCCTGGGACAGTAGCTGACCTGTCATATTCACCGTTCACACTGAGGAGCCAGGTCTGCCATATACTGTCTGGTGGCGTCAGAAAAAATAAACTCTCACTTCCTCTATGTTGATGGACAAATTCATGCTCCAGTGGGAAACATTTCTCGTACACTCGTCAGCCTGCCCAGAGTACATACGTAATACAACAGATAATACAATAGAGTAAAAGGTAAGTTATTGCAATTTATGCTTCACTAAATAAACTGTAACTAATCCAAATTAATGCTTTAAGTAATAGACAGTAAACAAAATCCTTTGTACTGTCTGGGTCCAAACAACAGTTATAAGAGGACCAGGAAGAAGTGTTAAAAATCAAACCAGTTCACAGCCATCTTACTTTTAACCAAGGTGTCGTAATGTATGTTGTTGATAATATCCAATGTATACATACAATATCGTATTGAAAAAAAAAGTGGTAGAATCACAGAAGACCCTCTAAAAGAAACAATTACTGTTGTATAGCTTTCATATATTTCTGTCTCATACATCTTAATTTAGTTGGAGAGGTACAAAGTTCATGTCTGAATCTGTCTTTACTCTACATCTTCATGTGCTCATAGCAATGTGACCAATATATTTATACTTTACAGCCGAATTAGAATTTCTCTTATATTTGGGCTCTTGAGATACTGAATTCTTAGTCACTTTTACCGGTTTTGTCTCTTACATCTGTCTTTCTTTCTTGCCCTGCACTGCTTCACGCAGCACTTCATTGTCTTTGTGCATCCCAAAAGTGCTGGCCATAAAAAAGAAAAATGGTCATTGCTGGGAATATGCCTGCTCCCTGTATGAATGAGATCTTTAGACAGTGATGTTCAGTGTAACAAATTGATAGGAGTCAATTAAGCATCTATTATTAACCTCCTATGGTTCACTGTCAATTATCTGTCCCATTAACTCTGTAATACTGTACGCAGTATGTGTTTAACACTGAGGGGATCCAGCATGGCTCATATCTAATCTGCACTTGTGAAAAAAAAAGCCAGAAATGATGACTTTTAATGTCAGTTCAATTTAATTAGATTTAATGAAATGGTTAAGGTCATTTATACCTCCGTTCCTCAGCTCTTAGATGATTTATAGTAATAATAAGGTACGCTTACATAGATTAGTCATAAATTCCCCATACTTGTTCTACAGTCTTAAAGTCAAGGCACAAAGGTGTTTTCTCTGCAATGATTACCATATTAAAGATAATATTACTGTCCACTTCAGAGATGGGGAATTACTTAGATCTACTTAAAGGCATGGGAAAATTTGGAGATAATCTTTTCCTCCTCAGAAAATAACACATGCTGAAAAACACCACAGAAAAGCTAATCACCATCACATGGGAATAATGCATATTTATCACATGTGCAAAAATGCCCCACTATTTCTTCCATGTGTTACATGAAGCTAATTCCTGCTGTGTCCCTCTTGATGTTCATCAGCAAACCACTGTGCTTGTAACAGGAAATCATTCTGCTGCTGCACTGACTGGGTCCTATTTATACAAACTCCCCCAAAACACTTAAGACAGGATATTTGATTGTGAGAAGTCTTTTCCATGTTGTTTTCCCAGAGCTGGCCGTCACCCTGGGTTAAGCCCTAAACACACGAAACACACAACTCACAGCACTGCTTACATGGTAAAAAAAGAAAATATTAAAGACCTGTTAGTCATTAGAGACTTGGGGAACTGTGTTCCACAGCTCTGATTTAGTCAGACTTTGTTTGATGCCATTGTTTTTGTCTACAATGTACTAAGCCAGTCATGTGTTATACCTCCTATGTTGAGACACATCAAGCAAATGAGCTCAGGAAACAGATGACATTGTAAACTATTTGCAGCAGTTAGAATACAGCACCAAACACAATGACATTCAGTGAGCTTATTATGCGAAAATGCAATTCTTCTGAGAGTCGAGGAGGAAACTGTTCTAACCGCAAAAATCCCAAATACCAACTGGGTGAGTTGCTGACATGAAAAGCAGGGCTGCCAAGCCAGACATGCTGTCATCTGACCCCAATGAATGGACTGTCACTGCATACACTTGTGTCTGGAGTCCGTATCTGGACATCCTCTCGGTGTGAATGGACCAGCGATGTCCCTATGGCAGAATCCCTGCCAGCCATTTTTGCTAATGGCTCTTCCCTGAAAGATTTACGATCCAGAGACACGGGACAATTAGAGAAAGGGAAACACAAAAGCCTGGCACTCTCCGGAGAGAGATTTACGGTTTACATAGGTGCTATTTTTGAAATTGAAAGTCTGATTAGAAAATGCTGATGGTCTGATCCAGGAGAGGACTCAGCTCAGATGTCACTAACTGGTGCTCTTATTACATCCTCTCTATGGTTACATGGTCCTGTGCTGCCTTCACTGTCGTGTTTCTGCCATTAACATAGGCAGATGCAATAAATGAGTCACAGTAAGATATATGGCATGATGGCAGAGATTGCTCAGTATTAAGTGTCTTTGATCACTACCCTCGTCACCATTGTCACCACCACAACTACACTCAGGAAGTGAAACAGGAAACACTTGTTATCATGTTCCAAGACTCCAGGAACCTGGAGTCTTGGAACACACAGAGAGAAGATAAGACTGATCGGGAGACAAAGTCGCTGAGGCGAAGGAAAAAAAAGACAGTGGAGAATATTAAAGGAGACAGAGAGGGACAAAAAAAGAGAAAGTGGGTTGAGGAAGTCTTCTATAAGACAAATTGCTGAAAATAATTGTCATGATAATTGCAGATGAGTGCCCACTGGCTGTATGTCATACAGCCAGTACCACAATGATATTTTGAAGATGTTCAGGTCAGCTTGTCCAGTGTAATCTCATCCCTACTCATCATACTGTGACGCCTGAACAGAAGGACCCTTTTGCGTTGTTGTTTGTTTGACTGAGCCAAAACTACTCGGTTAGGGTTAGGAAAAAAATGTGGTTGAGTGAAGTCACAACTGACTAATGAGTCACGTGAGTACGACTTTCTTGACAAAATAATGCTAGCTGACTTTTAGTTTCACAAAGGATACAAACACCGGTCTCCTGGGTCAAAATCCTGTGCTATTTGGATCCATCCACCTCGCCTTTCCCCTAAAGCAGACTTTCTTGCTCTTTATATTATGTCCATTGCTCTGACTGTCTAATAATGACACAGTTTACATTGTAGTTGGCTGAAAGCCTGCTGCGTCTTATACGCTAAAGGGCACATTGTGCATTGCTATTTTATATCGAGGGCCACTGCCCAAGTGGTGTTTTGGGCACCCTTAGAGTGAGACAAGGCTGGCATATCTGAAAACTTTCTATGGTTAAACTCATTCTAGGGTTGAATGGATGCAAGACAAATTTCACTGTATGCTAGCATTTTAGGAGATAACATCATGGTTGTATTTGAAAACTGACTCTAATAGCCTCTGATTTTCAACTAGTTTTTAGGTCTGGGGTAAATATTTTTGCCTCTATAAGCCCAACACTTACATCTGATTTGCCACATGAGGAGTTGAGACCGTCAGAATCACTGTTACTCTTTGAAATTATTCCTTAAAACTTATTCGTACAAATAATTCTTTTCATAGTTAGCTTGCTTGTGCTGGATTTTATATACGCCATCAACCACAATCAAGGATAGTACAGATTCACGTAATGACACTAAATCTACATTAAGCCCGTAAATCTTCTGTCTTCCTCTCTGTGCACAACATATTGCTCAGTGATTGTGTTCTCTGATTGTCCGTGTTTAATGGCAGCCTCCATCTGCCAGCCCTGTGTGTCTGCAGGCTAGCGGCCCGCGGCGCCCCACATTAGGGCCTGTTGGCACGGGCCCCAGGCGCATTCCGCTTCTGGAAGTGTGATTATTGAGGCCTGATTACAATGTCTGCAACCACGATAACAAACCAACCCTCACTGAGTGCTTGGCAATCTCATTGCAAAACAAAACGGCTGGAGAATTAATGACGCTTCAAACTCGGACAGGTTTTTTACTGCTGATAATCTGGATCCAGGGTAATTTGCGGCAATTGGTGGCATATGGTTTGGTTTTACACTCAGTGTCCAGCAACAGATATGAAATCTGTTGGACTGGAAGTGATATTGCATCACATAAGCAGATCCATTCAAGTTTATTTAGAGTAGCTGGATAAACAAAAAAGGCCAATAAGAAAAGTGATTTGGAAAAGAAGCAAAATGAAAAGAATCAAAAAAAAAAAAAAAGAAAAAAGAGGGGCTTACAAAATCAAACAGTCATCAAAACAGCAGTTCAGCTGTCTGGTTTTGAGGTTTTGGAGTTTTCCATAGGATGTCCATGGGGTGGCTAAAGCATGTCGCTGTGGAGAGGAACCAGAGAACAAAGAGCATGCTGCTTAGTGTTTGACACACACCTGAAAGCCCCCATGTTCTCTCTCTGTCGAAGTGCCTGTGGTGGTCTCCAACTGCTGCTTGTTTTTGAGGGGTACTCATTGCCTCATCCCTGCCTCCAGGCAAAACTCCATCCCTATCCCTACCTCCTCTCATTTTCTCTTTTTCTATTCTCCTTCTCCCCTCACTCATCAGCTCCCTCTTTTGCTCAATCTACTCTCACTTTCTCTCTTCTTCTCTCAGTTCCTCCATCTTTCCGTCCCCTCAGGGCAGCAGGTTCAGGTAGAAGTCTATTGCAGCGATCAGAGCTGATAACCTGTATTCTGGACAGGCGTGCCACATGGGGCCACACCTTGCCCGAGGATAGGTCCATCCATGCTGGGGGCAACAGAGGCACAGGGGCCAGGGGGCTAAAGCCGGGGGCTAGGTCTAGAGTCGGTGCTCGGAGCTTGAACTGCAGCAGAAAGCAGGGGGGAAATGGGGATGGATGCTGGGACAGCAGCTGCATGAGCCTGAAGGCCAGGGCAGGCGAAAGGGGGCGCAGAGAGGCTTGAGAGGCAGAAGCATGGAGCCAGGAGGAGAGAGAAGGGTCAGGGTTAGTGACGGGGTCTGCACGGTCCAGCTGAGGCTCTACTGATCCATGGTGGAGTGGAGCTGACAGGTGAGAGAACAGCACCACCCCTAATGATGGCAGCCAAGGAAGGGGTTGGGGGAGATGTTGGTGCAGGTTGGCGTCCGCTCTTGCACTGTGAGGCGAGTTTGATGGGGCAGTGGAGGGGTAAGGGGAAGAAGGGAGAGGTGGACACAGAGCTGTGGAGAGTGATGGACTCAACTGTTATAGCCTGCTGCGTGAAAAGCTTTTGTTTATACTGATGTTTCAAATCAAAGATCAATTGGAGGCCTGAGCCTTGCTGTGTCTGTAGTGCAGCTGTTGTGCTGTAGCGGATCCACAATATAATAGGCCATCAATGTAGCTTGACAAAAATGCTTTTGATAGGCAAAATTTGTATTTGAAGTACAAAAGTTGGAAGTAATTCACATCCTCCCACTTTTCACAATTTGCACATTAATAATGCAGTTTTTATCCAAAGGGATACTAGGATACTAAGTCAATTTTCAATCAGCTTTGTATTAAAACAATTTGTGTAGTATGTGTAAATGAACTGTGGTGAACTTCCCTCCATCTAAGACGTCATCTGGCATAGTTTTGCTGGCTCTCAAGGCTGTTGTTCAAACTACCGGCTGTACTTGCACATTTCTGTATTGCCCGCCACCCATGCAGCCACAGCAGACACAAAGAGTACAGATTCAGATAAGAGACAGAATCGCTCCTCTCTCTGTCTCTCAAACTCGGGCAGGAATCTGATCAAACTGTTAAACTAGGCAGTGGTGATTGAATATAAATCAAGATTACTGTACTGCACAGCCTATTTCTTGCCTTATATGGTTTTGGAAACGTATTTTCGTGCAATTTTAGTTTAGTGTGAGCAAAAAGTGGGCGCCATACTGTTTCCCAAACAATGAAAAAAATGACATTTAAAAATGACATCAAATGGTTAAACTAAGCAATGCTGATCAAATATAATCCAATGTGCTGCTATTGTGTTTTCAGGAACATTTTTTAGCTTACTATTTAAGTGTAATATGAGATTGTTTCGTGTCAGCCATTGGTCTGGTGCCTAGCAGAGCATTCTGGGAGTTGTAGGTTCTCTCCCTCTTGAACAAAAGTCTCCTTTTTCTCTGTTTTCTTTTTGTCAGGCAGCACCAATTTCAAAAGTATTTTCATCTTTCTACTGCACAGACGGCCTAGTTTTATTAAAAAACATCTTTTCAGCAGTGAAATACTTCTTTAAGTGGCTCCACAGGGTGTGACAACAGGCCATGTGTTCCGCCTGGACTTTCTGTCACTTTACTAAGAGACCACAAGCTGGAGTAGTTGGTCAGACAAGCTATGGCTGGGTCCTGTGTGTAATCATATTTGTGCACTTGTGCATGCCTTTCCATGCATTTATGTGTTTGTTGCAGAGGCAGGGCTGTGTGGCAACGCTCCATCTGCCTGGCTGCTTGGATTGCCCTGTCTGTGCTGCCCCAATTCCATCTCCTTCCATGGGTTTAGAGGGTGGCAAGAGTGGGGGTCAATTTGGGGGAAGGAACAGCAGCGGTGGGGAGTGTACACAAAAAGTCACCCTGAATCTGCCAGCTGATTAATCAAGGGTGATTTGGCGGCAAGCGCAGCCTACCCGCTCCTTCCTGGCTAGTCCGTGTGTATTTATTTAGAGTAACCCATGGCCAGTCACGCCTGACCTCAAACCATCAGGAGCAGCCACAGTTGCGCCCAAGCATAAACAAAAAATGCGTAATGAAGGTAAGAGGACAGAGGACGGGGTGGTGTGGGGCGGGGATGGAGGCGAGGGGGAGAGAGGGAGAGTGGGAGGAGGGCAGGCGCTCTTTCTTTTCTCAGAGATAGAGATCTTAGGCTTCACAGCAGAGCGCTTGGGTCCAGACATTGAGCTGAAATAGCTGCCTGTGTCCTGGTGTTTACTTCTTAGCTGACATGGGAAGGGAAATCATTGACCTCTGTCGGAGCAGCTAGGGTCCATCCATCTTCCAGGGCGAAGATATTTTTTTGTTGGGTATCAAATAGCTGGCGTTGAGGGGAAAACCTTCCTACTTGCATAAAGAGTTAATTGGGACCCCGGGCTACAACTGAATAGAGATTATTTATGATTTTATGATAGGACAAATATGGCGGGGCTGCAGTTTGTTGAGACAAAAACACATGAACTATAGTTGGCAGCCAATTTCAGTTGAAGTAAAGCAATAACTTTTTATTCCATTCTAGTTTTTTTCATGTGTTCTCTTGTGCTCTAGTTCATTTTGGGGTTAAAAGCATCAAGCCTGATCAATTTCATCATCTTGGCTGTGATGTAAGTAGCACGGCGAGCAGGAGAACAGAAACAAACAAACTCCAAAGATGGAGCCTCTATAGAGAGTTATTGATTGAACATGAAGGTTAGCCAGAAGTCTGAGAAGGTTGGCTCTCAGCGGTCCCATGTGGCATCGAGAGGCCCAACTCTCTCTGTCTTTAAAACACAGGAAAGAACAAACACAGCGGATGGGAGAGAGGAAGGGAAGAACACGTACAACACACTCTCAGTGAGGCTGAGGATGTGTGTTTTGTTGAACCACGTGGTCAAGAGTCATTGTTGTGAAAGGCCACTCAATGGGAATTATGGAAAGCTATTATAACACAACACATTTTCACTCCCAACTCAATATATGCCAAAGCTTACTCAGTGGTCTGTCACATCAAAATATGATGCACTAGGCACCCCTCCTGTGTCAGTTTTGGGCATTCAGGGACGGCGTGTCAATTTATGCTTAATATATGCATTGACTCTTTTTAAAATAATTTTTTTTTTAATTATCTAAAATAACGTAACAGTTAAGACAGAAATTCAATACCTAATCACAATTAATCACATTTTTTTAATCACATTTTCAGTTCCATTATTTTGCATTACAAAACAATTATGAGGTTCATATTGACAAGGTGAAACAATTCTTACCAGATTGTCTCGATTAGGAATTAAATGACAGCAAAAAAATGAATGGGACTGGCATAAAGTGGGCTTGTCTGTAAAGGGTGAGATTCCTGGGTACCCACAGGACCCATTTTCATTCAGATATTTTGACGTGAGAGATAAAGGGACTCCTGTGAAATGACAATGCTGTTATTCCATTGCCATCAGTACCATCGATCTAGATGTAAAACTCAGCCCGATACAGCCTCTTAAAGACAGTAATGTCTTCCAGTAATTAGCGCAATAACCCCCCCCCCCCAAAAAAACGCATTATGCATGGACCTTAATCACATCACGATTAACGTGTTTACACCAACAGCCCTTTTACTAACTTCAGACAACATCATGAGCATAGTATGCTACACATAGAAGCACACTACATTGTTATTGAAATTAATCAATTAAATTCTGGTTTCACACGAAACAAACATCAGGCTCCTGGGTGAATGTCCTGAGTTTGTTTGACCCATTCACCTCCCCTCCTACCTGCCCAACACAGACTTTCTCACTCTTTATATTAAGGTAGTTGGCTGGAGCATCAACAAATGCTGCTGCCTGTGTGCCTCCGTGTGGCTTTCTACAACGCTAACGGGCCACTGACCAAGCATCGGTATCTGACAAATTGAGTGAGACCACGTTGTACAATAATAAAATGATTAAATTAAGAAATAGATTAAACCAACACAGACAGAGTGCGATGTGCCACAAATAAAAGATACTTTATATACTCTACTATTAGTACCAAGTCCTCAAAGTTATTTTAAAGGCACAGACAGAGCAGAAGTCATCTGTGACAAGAGCGGGTGGCAGCTAAGATGCCTGTTTACCAACCTCTGTGTCCTACACACATGTCTGCCTCTTTGCCTTGTGTTGGTAAGTAATCTGCATGACACGTGGTGATTGTCCAGGAGAGGCACAGCGGCATTTCAGGTGAGCAGGTGGAAACAGGCAACACACCACCTGGTGCTGGGAGAAAAAAGGAGTAGAGAGGGAGAGCACAGCCTCCCAGCACAGCTTGTTGGGTTCTGACCCACCACAGCCCTCAATCTCTAAACCCACCCTGCTTTTTTTCCTCTCTGCCATCACATTCAGATCAGCCACACAGCACCCGCTTGACTGAAGCAGGAAGGGGTCTGTCTCCCGTAGAGGCAAACAGAGGATAGGAGGATGAAGGGAGGGCAGGAGAGAGAAGGAACATAGCGGTAAACAACAGCACCTTTTGTCCTGCAACTGTCTGAGCCTGGCATCCTACGGCGTGTGACAGTTAGAGATGCATGTGGTACATTCAGCAATCTCCGACATGGATGTTGAGTCATCCCAGATGGCCATCACTTTTTCCTCCCCTCTCTTGTTTTTCTGTTTCTATCTCTCTACCTCTCCATTGCTTTCGCCACCTCCCATCAACACACACTCTGCCAGTCACTCTGGTGTGACTTTACAGAATGGCAACAAATAATTGGGTTAATTGGGCAAAGTGGCAAACATACATATACACTCAGGTATTTTGCCTCTTAATTCTATTAATAGTTAATCAGTTAAATAACCCTTTGAAACCTTGATCAACATTTCTTTTCTTGTGCTGCATTCAAGACTATACGAACCTTGAGCTGTTGGCTAACTTTCTTTTAAAAGCATAGGGAAAAAAGCAATGAGCAACTTGGCAAGTGTTTTGCATATGGCAAGAAATGAGCAGAATTAGAAAATTATCTTTATTATCTATAGAGAGTTGCAGAGTTATTATTATTTTAAGCACATTCTCCCAATTTTTAAAAAATATTTATTCATTCATTCATTTATTTTGCTAATTTTTTTTGGTATATTTGTTGTACTTTTAACTTTTTTTTTTTTTGCAAATTTTTGGGTTATTTCTTTTTAAGACACTCTTTGCCTTCTTCTCATGTTTTTGAAAGAAATTGTTTAAAATTTCAGTTTAGGCACACTGGTATAAAAAAGAATGTGTTAATCTTAACCATATGCAAGCTGCTAAAATGCATTTTATCTGACTGAGAAAAATGCTATTTAACAGCCTGCAAATTCCATATCAGAGGGGACAAAGAATGATGATTAACCTTCTCTAAAAAAACTTCCAACATAATTATGCACATGCCAAACAGTAAAGAAGCGCTCCCTGTCAAACTTAATACCCCTGACAGCTTCTCACTTCTCGTTGACACAACAGAAAAAAAAGATGCATAACCCTTTGACTTTCGACAGTTTGGATGTAGAAGCCGACTTGACAGATGCTCTGCTATTCCCCACATCTTGAGGAAAAAATATGAAAATACATTATTAATTCCACAATGTGGATAGCCAATATTCATAGAGTGCAAAGGAAGAACAGGCAGGCAGGCGAGCAGGCAGGCTGGCGGATGTGCCAGCCAACGAGTGAACGAGCAACTCTAACCTTGAGCTTTCACCATCGCTGGTTGACATCTCTGAAAACATGTTCTTTTTTTTTCCAAGTGTGGGTTGTCAGCGGCACTGTCACTGGCAGGGAGAGGCGACGTTAAGTATAGAAGGACACATGTGGCTCGGTGAGGAGGGGGGGTCTCTGTAAAGTCACTCACAGAGTTCCTGTCACGGTTAAGTAGACAGGTGCTTACTGTTAACACCCCACTAATATCTTTATGCATATTTATGAATCCCCCTCCCTTATAATACGTTGCTCGTTAATGTCACAGCTGCCAAATATTGACTATGACTTTCTTTTAAAAAGCGCATAAATAAAACTGCTTTTAAAGATTCTGACCTGCTTAAATACATCGCTTTTCCTGTCCCTTTGATCAGAAAGCTTTTCATTATTTAAGCCTCCATGCTTCTTTATATTCTGCCACCTCATCTGCTGCAAATACGCAATATATCTTTATTTAGAGTTGCTACCTATCCCTTCATCTACCGTGCCCACACTTAATCCTCCCACTTTTCCTTGTGTCTAAGTGTGGTCAGAGACATCTAAGTGCTCTCATTATGGGAAAAAGTTTGCGAGCGGGGCAAAACTTGCTGCTGGGTCTCATCAGTGAGAAAGAGGGAAATGGCTTTATAGTCTCGGAGGATTTGTATGCTGATTGCTGCCTAATTCTGACTCGCGCTCTGTAACTGCGTCCTTCTTTTCCCATGAAAACTTGGCCAAGAATTGCAGAGTGCTGCACATGAGAGGAAGAGTTTTGAAGAGATGTATATGGAAGTGGACAAGTTCCTACTCTGCTGTAAAATCTCAGATCTGGCTTGGGCAAATAGTCCCATCAGGCAAATTTGCCGTAAGCCTGGCCTCTGTGGGGCTTAAACAAATACCTCAATGAGACAGTCAACTGATCATAAGAAAAATTTGAGATTGAGTTTAGGAACCCAGGATTAGGTACACTGTAGTTCATATTGTGTTTTTACTGATTGAGAACACAGCAGATGGTAGAAAGTTTGCATTTATCTTATACTCGCTTTCCACTAAAATTAGTACCTTTTTTGCAAGTTTTTATACACAGAAAATCCCACAAAAAAAAGGCGATTGACTCCTTTCCCATTGCCAGTAGGCCAGAATGGTGTACACGCTCTGAAGCAGAGTATGCCTTTCTATGTGTGTGTTTTTTTGGTGTGTCACATTTAACATCATGGACAAGCTGGAAAACAGGTTAGTAAACGGTGGACAGCCGCATGACAGTTAGTGAAGACAGTGGCGGTTACTTCTTCTTATGTATTGCCTTCACATTCAGTCTTTCTTTCAAACTCGGTGCAGACTAATTTGGAATGTGTTTGAGCACTGCTTAGGTAGAGATAAACAGTATTTTATGGAGGCCTGTCATTGCATCTCGCCAGGTAAGGGGCTAACATTAGCACGTTCACCTGGATGTCTTGTTTCCATCAGTGCCAATCAGAGCCAAAGCTGATGAATACCATTGACTATAGCAAAGTGTGAGTGCTGATTGCAACCTTTCATATTACATTAAAAAGTTAGTGGGGTTTTTTTGTGCAGTGGAAAATCTGCCTGCTGCAAACAAGAGAAAAGGTCATAAGAGTTCAGGATTGAGACTGAACATTTCATCTAAAGATTGACAACTCTGGCTTTAAAATATTACAGCAGTAAATGGCTAAAGCATTATGAAGTGCATGATAAATACATCATTGAGTCTGAGCACCATAATCAGCACTAAAAATCTATGTTTGGTTGGCGGGATAAAATATTGTTTAATCTGTCAGATTTTATCGAGTGTACAGTGCAGTTTGAAATGACTTCATGCTGCAAAAGAAAACCTCAAAGATCTGATATAAAACAAGTAATGACTGCAGTTATGATTTGCTCTAAATACAGTTTGCCAAGGTTTGTGAATGCATAAACCACTGTGACTGGTAGCACAAATTGTAATGTTAAACTTTTTTACTACGTATTTACAAATAACATACGGTGTGGGTGCTTGGCAGCTGACAACTGAAAAATCTAGAGGATTAAAGACCAAAATGATGAGCAAAACTGCATATTTCCACCAATGAACTCCAAACAAAAAGCCTGTATAAATGTAAAGAATAAGGTAAAAAATAATGATAGTATATTAAAATGTACAAAATGTCCATATTCTGACCAAAGCTTTTGCATTCTGATGGGATTTTGGTCTGTCCCTTCCTGTCTCTGAGAGTAAACAAATTAGCCCTTTGGAGCCACGGGTGGGGTCAGAGGTCAAGCCTGACACAGGGAGGCATGGTGTGACAGGCTTAGGCCACTTGGACTCTTCGCCCAAGGAACAGATGTTAGCGGCGGCAGTGTGATTATCGCCACGGCGACCGAGGAACAGGAGCAACGGCCCTTGGATGGATGCTGGTAATTACCCAGGCTCCCCTGGGAAGGAGATGACACGTGCCCGCCACTCTTGGAGATCACAGGGGCGTAATTAAAGCTGCAGTAACAGTTGTTAATAGGGCAGCAAATAAAGGTAGCTGGGGATGAAGGGAAAGAGAAAGCAAGGGAGGGAAGGAAGTAAGGGGGGCGTAATGGAGGATTGTCTCTCCTTTGTCCTCTCTCTTGTTTGTTTTGCACATTGTGACCTTCCTGTAAGGCAATAGATTTTAATGAAGGACAGATCATTTGAGCAAAAAGAGTGAACTTTACTATATTGTGCAAAATTAAAATAAATAAATAAATCAAGTTTATTTTTCTGGGGAAATTATGCACACACCCCACATTTTGACAACTCGTGAGTAAGACAAAAACAGTATTCTTGCACAGATGGGTAATATATTGTTTTACTTTAAGGTTGCATGTAGTTATGACTTCCTTTAAGTTGGCCATCAGCGTCTTTTAATGTTGAAGCCAACGTAGTTGGTGTAGAATACTGACAACAGATGATGTTTATATTTTGTTAATTTTACATGTGTGTTTACAAAATCCAATGCCTCCCAAGTGTGTCATGCCAACGTCATCTTCACAGAAAATGGGCTACTGACATTCAGTCATAGGGCATGGAGGACAAAACCCAACATTTGCAAACAGCTTAATGTTAACGTCCGCACAACATGAAATTCTGATGTCGTTAGACATTAAAAACATCATCAACCCAATTTTCATTCCAGCCAATTTAATATCTGTCCGACGTAAGAGTCCAAGGCCTGTCTGATGTCATTTCCTGTGCCAGAATTGCTAGCAAAATTAAATCACCCTGCTTTTTCCCTTTTTTAAAGCACAAACAGCCTCAAATGCTTAATATTCAACTCTCTGAAAGGTAACTTTTAACTTCAAAGGTAACTTTTAGTTAATATTTAACCATCTGCTTGCTAATGTGCTAGGCTAAAGTTGGTTAGCATTTTACCTCACAGCAAACAAAGGATGTTTTGTTCGATTCATTCAGCTGTAAGTTGTGTTTTAAACTGTTTAATATACATATACATCTTTTTCTGTTTTTGACTTTAGAAAATGCAAAAAATAGCCTTCGTCACCATCCTCCAAACATTAAGGATGCCTGCTGTCGGACTTTCATGTTCCATATGCATACTGTTTCCACCTTTTTCTTTTGTTCTGAAATGTAGACAGACCTCCCCCTTTTTACAATTAACACTGGACTGGACAGTGGCCTTTATGGAGAGAGGCCTAGGGAGGAGTGAACTACATTACTTTTTAATAATCATTACTATTTACTGTTACTGTTACTATTTTAAAGCTTTATGTAGACTTGTTAACCCTAAAAGAATTTAAACTCAGCAAATATACTCTTTCTTCAAGAAACTATAAAAAACAAACTTCTCAGCACACGAAAAATATGTCTTCAATGTCCAACAGCAACAACAACCACAAAAATTTACTGTACAACAAAAATGTCACAAAGTCACCTCCAGACCTCTGCTGGCATGAAATCAGCTTGGAATCTCTTTAAGTGCAGCAGAAGTGTTTGCCAGTGACAGGTATGTTTTTGTCTTGCTCGGCAGTGTGTGATGCAGAAAGTGCCCACGCGGAGCTCTTAAAAGCACCATACAAGACCCCAAGTGTCAGAGCACATCACCACAGCCTTTTAGAGCCACAAAACCCTCTGACAGCACCAAAATGGCTTCTCTTGCTTTTTTTGTGCTCCAGCCGGCTTCTCATAAATGACCACATTCAACCCCTGTACAGCACTTGACAGGCCTATGAATTCTTCTTCCTGAAAGGCCTGATGTGATAAAATACACATTGCATTGGAAGGGGAGGTACGAGAGTGCATTCTGTAACTGCGTTCAGACTTTGTATGAACAACTTAAATGCTTTTCAGCTTGATGGTAAGTTCTCTTTTGGATGTCAAAGACAGTTGAAAAAAAGGTTAAATTGGAAGTGGTAGCGGGCAAGTGGGAAGTTGCCAAAACATTATGGCACACTGTACTATTAATCCAACACTGTAATGTTTTCAGTGCTGATACCATATAAAGGTCCATGAAGATCAATTGACTGGCCAAAAGCAACAATAATGTTTTTGTTATGGTCTACCAAATTGCATTAAAGCGATATTTGTAGAGTTAACATTTGTAGTCCTGCAACACATGAACTCCTCATTGTCATTTATGCCTTGCCTGCTGTTTTTTTGGCACGTTACGTCTCTGGAGATCTCTTCAGTAGAAGGAAGAGGGGAGCAGAAGAGAAGAGGCGGATCAGATGACTGTGGCGATAATGTGCAAGTTTGCCAGTCAGGTCTGTCTACCATAGCAGAGGGGAGTCCCAGAGAGAATTAGCCATGCTGAGCTTGACACAGAATACCCACCCAGATAAATGACAAGGCTCTGGCAGGACATATTTTTGGGATTAACTCGCTGACCCAAAAAAGTGATGTCCGCAAAATGAGACCACCGGGGACAACAGAAGAGCGGTAGCCATTTCTTCAGCTGTTAGGGCCAATGTCAGCCAGTGAACCTCGATCTTTCAATTACTGTCGTTTAGCTCTTAAGGAGAAAAGGTCCACTAGGGATTATTTATCCAACTGGAAACTGCCAATACATACATAACCTTAGCCAAAGCAAAGGTATGGAGAAACCATTTCTATTCTAGTAAAAGTAGCCATGCCATTAGCATATAGCACTCATGAGCCATTTTAAAGGAACAAAGTGGAGTCTATTCAGTGTCAACGAACCTCAAAGCCCTAAATGGAATGGCCACATCTTCCGGTGTACCACTTCCAAAATACGTTTTTCATTTAGAAAGACCACCACTTATGTTACCATGCAATGCCTCTGACTTTTTCATTGTCTCTCACTCTCTGTGGTAACATTCACACATCACACGTAGCAAATGTCCGCAGACTCTCTATGTCTTTGAGTGTTGTGTTGTCAGTGTTTCATGACTTATTCACTCATTTTTATCCCACTAAGGACATCAATCTTTAATAGCGATGGAAGCATGTTTTCCCATGGCTTAATAAAAGATATGGTGTGCATGCACTACACACGCACACATGTGAATGTGTTGTCTGCAGCAGTGTAACAGCTTGTGTTCCTTTGCGATCTCTTCCTGTGGTGAAAAACAATCAGTGTCAGTGCAGTCTTCAGAGTTGAACCTGCAGTCAGCAGACAGGACAACACAGGCAGCATCTTTAGTAACTAATATTTGTAAAATTAGTATTTTTAATTACCATCAGATGTAGCTTTTTACATATTATCAAATCAATTGATGCCTTGGTGTAATTGAAAAAACAATCCAGTCAGTGCAATTTGCAGCCTTGTATTTCTGTATTAATGTTAGCTGCCAATGTCAGTGTTCATGGAGAACATGGCAGCCTATACGTGCAGCTGTAGGTATAGTATTTATTGTCTATCATGTGAGATGTAGATGTGTATGTATAGATGTCTCCTGTCATTATGTTTGATTTTGAATGTAGCTGCCATATTAAGTGATTTCTGTTAATGATCAAATGGATCTATCTATTTCCCAATAAACCCAGTTAATATCTGTGACATGATATTTAGAGTTTTCCCTCTCTGTTTCTTGAAAAGGAAAAACATGAGCGTTATATTAATGTTTGCATAGGAATACAACCAGTGTGTAGTACTAATCGTTTAAAACACCGGAGCACACTTATGACGCACGTACATGGTTAAGTTGTGGGTCTTTTCAAAGGCTTTGTAACCACTGTTCCTATGGTCATAAATTTACTCACATTACTAAACTATAATTAGTCACACGATTTAATGGTTGATAGACTTTATAAATAGTTTTATCAGGTTGAGAATATTCCGCAGCAGTCAGCTAAACATCTAGATAAAAAGTATTAGGAGATACCATGGATCTAGTTGGTTACAAGCATATCATAAAGACTATATCTCAGCATTTGATTAATTTCTGTGGAGAAAACTAAATGAAAGTGTTAGTTTTTAAAGTTAAGATTATTTGAAATGTAAACTTAAAAAACCCTTCATTATTCGTTTTAGTCGTCACTCTCTGCTTAACAGCCTTGCCCTGCATTAGAAAAGTAGAGTTAAAAGAACCACAAAAAAAATCTGTTAATTATCAATTCAACTGGATTGTTCAAACTGCGGATATTCTTTTCCTAACTTTGACAAAAGAAAATAGCTAGCATTGTTCTCATGCATTCTAGCAGCACTACACCTATGAATATAACACTAGCCATTGCAAATCACTCTGACAGAAACACATCTTAATATTATTGACACTAATGTCTGTAAAATAAGCCTATTAATTGATTTTGAAATTGGAATAACTGAGCCATTGGAGCCATGTATGAAAAGCAACCCATGCATTGGGTATAGATGGTCATTTGTTTAACACTTTATTTAACAGCAAGCTATTGTGTAAGGCAGTGGGCCTAACCATCGGGAGCAATTGGGGTTCAGTGTCTTGCTCAAGGACACTTTGACAAGTGGGCAGGAAGGGAATAAAATCACCAATGCATAAATATTCCACTGCACTAGTTACCTCGTTTTTCACCATCATCCAAACAGAGCTATAACTTATAAATGACTCTATCTGCATTTGAGCCAACACTGGGTTTAGCTAGGTAAATCGATTGGTATAACCTTATGCATTTAAAGGGCAAGCGCGGCCACATTAACATACTGTGTTACTTGATTAGCTACCGATCGGTACAGTCCTGCAGCTATATCAATTCCACAGTTAACACTCATCAAATCTAATCCTGGCTGGAAATCCCCATGCAGCTCGCTGTCATATCCCGTTGGCAGGTTGCATCTAAACTGATTTGGCAACCTTTTGTCTACTCTAATCTGGTTAAATCAATAGAAATATTCGCCCTTGATCCGATATGAGGGGCCCAGATCAATATGAATATTGATCAATAAGTGGTATTGGATGCGTTGGGAGGTCAGCCAGTTCTGGTAAGGTCGAGGCTAATCAGTTTAAGCTGGTCAGAGGCAATAAAATGGGGCTAAGCGCAGTTTAAGAAGTGACCTGGCCTGTAGAGAGAGTCCTTGCTTCCTTCTGTGTCCTGAAAGGTCCCAGAGAAAAAGAGGGAGGGAGCAAGGAATAAAAAAAAGTGAATTTAATTTGATATATCACATCATTTAATAGATTTATGCATTTATACAGACTGCATAGATGATTGCTTATTGTCTTTCTTTAAAGGCCCCATATTATACTCATTTTCAGGGTCATAGTGTGTTTTGGGTCCTACTAGAACATGTTTACATGATTTAATGTTTAAAGCACATTATTTTACTCATACTGCCTGATTTAACATATCTTATTCACCCTCAATCTGACACACTGTTTCTGCGCCTGTTTTCAGGTCTTCCACATCTGTGCTCTCGGTGTCTCTGCATCGTCATTGCAGCCAAAGAATAACTGTAATGACACTGTAGTGTTACCTTAATATAGGATAGTTGTGACATCACAACTTCACAGAAGGGAAGTTGCTTGTTTGACGAATACAGACTGCACCTATACCAGCTTTATAATGAAAAAAAAAAACAAAAAACATGTAAATCAGATTTTTTTATAATACAGGACCTTTAAAACACCAGTTTTCTCACGTTTTCTTTCATTAGTTTTATGGTAATGCCTTTTTTCAGGTAGCTCAATGAGCTCATAAATGATGTATTGATCTTATGAAAAAGGAAAATATTCTCAACCCAAAGGGAAGACTTAATCCTTTAGCCTTAAAAATGCTAAATCACCAAAAAATACATGCACAAGTCATGAACAAGTGCAATGTTGTTGAAACAATTCAGTCATTTTTCACAAGAGGATGGTCTCTATTTAGAAGATTTCATACGCAACACTCTTTTATGTGGAAGAATGTGATACAAATTTGAAGTCTTTTGTAGGTAAGAGAAAACACGGTGGCTACAGTTAAATCTGACAGATTACATGCGGCACTGACGAATGAGACGTGACCATGGTGTCGACACACACAGAGACACACACTCAAGCCTCTAGGGGGGGTAATTAACACAGGGCCAGTGTACCTAACCCCAAAACCTGTTCCTGTTCTAGCAGATTTTCTGAGTTTATTCTGTACTTTTCTACTGAACTTTTCATTTTACATGCTGAATCTGTGTCGATTTTCTCCCACTCCAGGATGTACGTCCTTACGTCTGACCAAGGTCAAGGACACACAGAGTCATTACGAAGAGAGGATACACACAAGAAGGATGAATGAGCCTTCCAAGGGTCACATGACATGAATGATAACATACCATATTCTGTGCAGTCAAAACACAAAGACCTTTTAAAATAAGAAGAAAGAAAAAGCGGGAGAAGCACAGGACACAGACAGAGAGGTATGGGGGCGGAGGAAAACAAGAACATGGTGAGTCGTGGTGGAGTCGGGGCAATAGATGACCTTTTCAGAGAAAGCCCCTTACGCAGTCTTGGGCCAAGGTACACTTTTATTTATAGAAGGTATTTATAGAAGCGATTTTCCCGAGGTTATCCTGAGCAAAATGCCAGTTCTCATTACCAGCCGGGTCCTGCCTGTGCCTCATTTTACGGCTGGATGAGCCCAGGCAGCGGGGGACCCAGCATGAAGCCCAGGGTCACCTATTAAATCCTCATGTCCAAGAGAGCACCGTCATGCACTTCTTGTTCTACACTGGGTGGGGCTATGGAGCAGCAAGACTAGAGTGAGTAAAGGGGTGGCCAGGTGTGTCCATACACACACGTGTGTGTGTGTGTGTGCTTGCTATTGTGCGCAGAGTGATTTATTGAGGGAGTGTGCCATTAGTACTGGAGTTTGCCATTTTACGTGCCTCCTGTTGTTTCAGGGTGTGATGATTACATCCTGAAGTCTATTTCCATTTTTTTTAAAAGTGCCACTTACTGAAATAAAGTAGTTCACAGTACAGAATAAAAACTAAGGCCCTGTCCACATGCAAATGGAGTTTTAGGTCAATAAAATAGAGATTTTTTTAAATGCCTTCTAAGGTTCAGATTTTTCTTAATTTAAGGTGCTGTTTATCTGTGTGGACATGCAAAACAGAGCGTTTCCTGTTGTTGCTTTGTTGCATTAACCATAAACTAGTTACAACAATGGCTACTGTTGACTATAGGGATAGGCTAATATTTTTGTCAGCACTTCCTGGTCTAATAACAACTTTACGCTTTAACTTAGTAGGCTTTTTCTGCACTACCGCACAGATGAACGGAAGCATCTGTGGCATCCAATGGTTTTGCTATAAGTCAGCGTTCATGGTTTTTAGGCCCTGACACAAAGTTGTGAGTCATTTCTGTTGGTCAGTGTTGGGTCATCAGTGAGGGTCAGTCAACCTAGCCTCTGCAGTGTGTCCTGCACCACTGACCCTTGTCGACCCTCGCAGGCCCTTGTCTATTTGTTGGCTGTCAGTCAAAGTCTTTATGGTATGTTTATGTACAGCTTTAGCTGACAGACAGGTGATGTGAGGTGACACAACAATTTCAACTGCTTTCATCACTGCTTTTTAATGTAAGTTTGGTGTGTCAGGGCCTTAAAAGTTACAGAAACTATGCTTTTGGATAAGTCGGTAGATGAGGATTGGAAGGAAAACTTTTGGATGTCCAGAGCATAACTCGTATGTTTGAGTGAGCTCCTTTATCCTAGTATTGAACGGGAATCAACGGTGATGTTTTAAAATGAAGGTTGTGTGGTCAGATTTATTTTTTAGCAGCAGTGGGGAAAAAATATCCATTTCCCAAAATATCTGTATACGTGTAGACAGGGCCTAAATTTAACATTTTTGTATGTAATTTACTTTAGTGGACAACCATCCAGCCTGTTTGAAAACTTAACAATATTTGTACTTGTTTCTGCATACATGAGTCTGACACACATGAATTTGTGTCTCTGTGTGTCTGCACGAGAGCGCATGAGTGTATCTGTGTGTACGAATGTGTCTCTCATCAGAGCAGCTGTAAGTCACCCTAGTGAAGCACCTCAGGCCCTTCTGGCGGGGCCCTGGAGCCCCAGCATGGGGTCATCTCAGCCCAGGGACATACAGACAATGTGGAATGTCAACTCAAAGACATATCCAGACATGTACAGGCTCCAGGAAAAGAAAAAAAAATGCTCTGTCCTCCACTAATGATCACAAAGAAGAAAGGCAAATTTATATTTCTGCTGTTAACCTACACAGCACAGTCATGATGTAATGACTAAGTTGATAACCGTTATGGATGATTCTGCCAGCGACGCAAATTTCACATTTCTCAACATTCTTCTTTTTCTATACTGAAACTAGAAAAATGGATGATGAGGCAAAAAATCTAACACACCTGCACATTCTTCTACTCATCTGTCTCTGAGCAGCAGCAGAGCAGTGTGGAAGGTACAGACTGGACAGATACGCTGTGATACAGGGACAATGGAAACCCCGGGGAATTGCACCCTATTCACACAGCGCAGCAATATTTCTATTTGTCCCTCATCAAAGGAATCTTCTGCTCCTACTTTTTAGTCTTGAGGGAGTCCGAGAGTTTAATGCTACCTGCAGAAGTGGATGAATAATGCAAATTGCTCCAAAATTCAGACAGCAAAATGACCTGCTTACCATAATGGCTATTCCTTAAGACGTGCTGCATATGCAGCAACGGTCTCCACTGTACATTGCATCAGCCTACAAGCCACTGAAGACAATTCTCGCTTTAAGAAGCATCTCAACAATAAATCTGATTCTTTTTCACTTCTTTGAAAAACACCATGAGTTGTCTATTGATTGTATTTTCTTCTAGTTTCTTATTTTCCAACAGGAGATCCTGGTATTTTTCCCTACTGTCTCCCCTCCTCTGTCTCCTGTTCCGACACTGTGCTGCTTGTTTGGTGCACGGTTGTGAGGCTGTCAGGTGAGACACCATTAGACCAGGTCCTGACAGGTTGCAGTAATGACGGACAATGTAGAGAAGAGGGCAAACATTTTTTGCACGGGGAGCCACACACACGAACACGTGCACACACACTTGTGCAACTGCTACAGATGCTTGATGGACAAGAGTCCAGTTAGTTTCAGGCCTCTCTCTGTCTACAGCTATGCTAACTCCTCTGGTCATTTTACTGTGTGTGTGTGGTTATGATGGGATGGCAGAGAGAGAGAAAGAAAAAAAAATTGGCCCGCAGCTGACATATATTTCAAAGCTTTATACAGATTACAGTAGAAGATGTCTAATCTGTCGGTTGCCATTTCCTCCCACTGAGGAAGAAATTTGCCCGGATCAGATTTTTTATGTGGGGGGAGATTCTACCACAGGTTTGACATAATCTTTATCGTACTTCTTGGCCTCATCATCTCACCAGCAGGACTAGATTGGTGCTTGTCAGAGGTTGGCTGTTTCCCCGTACCCCTGTAACAACCCCCCAATGTCTGATTGGCTTATGGGCTCTACTATAGGGCTGTAATTCTTTCCATCCCACAAGGCTCTGTAACACTTAGCATGAATGGAGCAATTCCAGAGGAAAGACAGTTGATGTGAACTTGGCATTGTTGAGTTTTGTTCCTCACAGGCAAATTTAGCAATGCAACTTTTATGTGACTATAACAGGAAACAAGGAAACTAAGAGAAACTAGAAGAAAGACTCATCTGGCACAATCTGTACTTGCACCGATTCTGGCTGAATCAGCTCTTTGTATGTAACAGGCCGACATGGAATTTGAGCCAGCATAGTTTTGATCACATATTACCTTACTGAGTAGAGATTTGCACGTTATATTAAACTGAGGTCATCTCAAAACCCATCGGCTATCAGTCTGATGACATAAGCCTCTGCCGGGGCCAATATTTTGGGCTTATCTGGTGAAGCCAACAGATATCTGAGCCAAGACTATATATGTGACTATATGTGACCGTATGTGCTCTTATTTCTACAAAGATGTATCCGCAATTTAAAAAAAGCTAATATTAAGCTAAATAGTCGGCAGGCATAGCTGATGGGTTCCAAGGTTGCATTTCAGCCAATGCATTCTGCTTCTCCACATGGACTACCTGCCAGTCAAATGTTATTAATCAATACTATCCGGACTAAAAACGGACTATAAACAGACACCAGAATATAATACCAAAATGTATTTACCTATTCTGCATACATATGCACGTTCTGTTTATAGAGATTAAAAATGAGGTGCACAAAAGTTGTTCTATACAAGGTGATGCTGGGGTTTTGGCATCTTTGACTTCTTTTCCATCTCCACGCACCTTGGAAGAAGGTACATTTGTGCCAGAAAGCCCCAAACCTTATACTGCCAAGGATCTATATGGCAATCAGAGCTAACTGAAAAAGCATTAGCTTGCAAATACACAGAAGTAACATGGAGAATAGTGAACATATCTGACCTGACACTTGATAAAAACTATGTTTAATAATAAAACAGCATACCACAAATTACAAAATGCTATGCTGGTGACGTCAGACTAATAATTTCTACTCTCTCTAAACTGCATATACAAATAAAACCAAAAAAGTATATTTACAGAAGTTCCATATCTGATAAGGAAATATTGCTTTTAAATAGGTCTTTGCATGCACATGGTGGCTGCCTTGCATGTCCTGCATCCATTTGAAGAAATGAATACTACATGTCCACAAGATGCAATACGCATTAGGGGCAGTGTAGGGCACTATGGTGATGTTGCAGGGTCGGGGATCAGTAGGTACGTCAGCAGCAACAACAATGGCAGAAAGGTTTTAAGACAAGTTAATAGACCAAGTTTGCATTTACCTGCATCTGTACGATGTGTCATTGCCGCTGCACAGTGTCAAGCTTGTCAAAATAGAATGTGACAGTTCGTTCACAACTCAGCTTGTCGTCTATGCGAATGCACGTTTAAAAAGCAAGTCTATCTCTGGCCTAAAACTGTTGTTTAGGCAGGTATTTCACAGCTTGTGATGCTTCAGTGACTTCTTGTTTACATAGTTATACATAATTACTTTTGATTGGATGGGGCTAGAGAGGTTTTTGAGTGATTTATACATTAAAAATTGTTTCTTGAAATTTATTAGTGCAACCCAATTTAAGGGATCACTAGTTTGAGCCGGTAGTTAATTGTTATTAAAACCTACACGCTCAAACTTCAAAACGAATTTACGAATAGCTGGTACAACCTAATGTTGAATCATTGATCATGTCTGAATGAGACAGTAAAAGTCTTTCTTAAACCAAAATTCCTCCACACATGCCATTCATTACCAACTTTAACTATCCAGTTAATCTATACACCACAAATGCCAATAGATGGAGCTTATTTTCCTGTCTTTCTTGGAGTGGTAAAAAGGACAAGGGGAAAAATAGCTTTACAGTGCAAATTTAATCACAGACACATGGTCTAAAAGAATCTGGCTGCCATGCTTCCACAATGCAATGCATTGGCAAAGCATGACATCTTCATTCCAGTGATCCTCCCCTGTGAGTCTCCCTAAATTAGCTAAAATCTCATCAACCATCAACATCACACACTGTTTCGACCATCGAGTGCAGGCCCTAAAGGTGAGACCGCTTGCCTTCCTGCCTGTGTGCCCAGCTACCTTTCCAAAGCCACATAATTCCAGACGTTCCGGTGTTTGGAAGTAAGGGAGCAAGGTCTGTCCCCCAGGGCTGTTTGCCTGCCTGTCTGACATCATAGACTGCGGCATCTTCTGATCCGCCGGCACAGAGAGACGATCTGACAGGCTTAATTTACAATGTCAGGCCTTTCAAAACCATTTCCCCCTCATGCTGACAGCAATCCTGCATTTATAAATTAGCAGAAACATTAACCTTTAGACTGATTATAACGTGTTCTGAGGGAGGCAAATTAACTTCCATTTGTTAATGTCAGATTTTGGGTTCAAATGGTACCAAAGAAAATGAAGTAAGTAGATTGAGAAGATAATGTGATGTATCGCGTGTCCTAAAATGAAATGTTTTGTCAGCTTTTGATGATGAATATGATATTGTTTTTGAGGTAATGTGAGGCGCGTTGCACAGCAGGTGAAGCTCAGTAATTGCAGTCGTGCTCTCATCACATGCAGCACAAAGGTCTTATTGTCTGAAAACATGATAATGCGCACTGTCTTTTTCCATTTCGCAAGACGTGACCTTAAAAAACCGCACACTGAAAATACACAAAATTAAAAATATTTTTCAAAATATGCAATTAAAAGAAAAATCACAAGAATATTGCAGATGTTATTTATTGCATGGGAACAATGCCAAATGAGATAAATACGAGGTCTCCTGATTGCTATTAAAATGCGGCATTGCTGTTCAGTTACATCAGTGCGATCACTAACTTGTGCCTATCAAACCCAGAAAAGTCTTCACACATTGGCATGTAACAGCTTGTCATGAGGAACTGTTGCAGTAATATTTGTGGCTATTACACTAATTAGAGGAAAGCACACAGATGGTGTTGTTTCACAAACTCACAGGCTGAGAATCAAAATGTCATCACTGCCAAAATTAGTGATGGTCTGAGAAAATAACCTTAAAAAAAACATAGCATCACTCTTTTCTCACAGCCTAGTTTTCATTTTCAAAACTTCTTTCCTCCCTTCAAGTGAAACTGACATTAAATGGCCTTTCTTCCTTGATGAAAAAACAGGGTCTTTAGTGGTGAAACAATGGTACTTGGGTACCATATGCTGCATTTAAATGCTGTAAGACAGCTGTGAAGCCTGAGTGTTCCTGGATGTGGGCCAGCTCCCAGAAGAAGCCTTCCACTGGTTGGAAAATGTTTCCAGCGAGTGCAGGAAGAAGCCACTTTTCATGGAGCAACTTCCAGATGCAGGACACAGACGATGAGATGAGTGCATATGCGTGTTTGAGCATGTGTGTGTATGTGTGTTGTATTTTTCCATGTGTATTTCATTACTGCACTACGTTTGTAGTCGAGCACAATCTATGTCGATATCCCTAACGAAGGAAGTAAAAAGGTGAGCTTTTCTTCAGGTGGACATCATGATTGGTCTACTTTTACTTGCCGCCCTTGACCCCATCGACGTTTTTATGTTTTTTGCCTACAAAAGAGTCATGTCTATTTTAACCCTTTGAAACGTGGAATGACATCAGTTTTCCTGTGCTGCTTGCAGATGTCTATCACATGCATTCAAACCTTTGAATCCTGAGCAAATCAGTCAGATTTCTTTTGAAAACAGGGTTAAAAATAATAATGAGCCACTTGACAAGAGGTGTCCCACCAACTGCAAAAAATTGGTAAAGGAAAATTACCTGAAAACCAGTTTTAAAGAGAGAGAGAAAGAGAAAAAGAAAGAGAGCGTGAGAGAGGGATCCAGAAAATAATATGAAAGGGGGAAAATGTTCAAATAATAATGCTAATAATAAATATTATTTATTATTAGCATTATTATTTGAACATTTTCCCCCTTTCATATTATTTTCTGTCGTCATCATTATTATTATTATTATTATTTCCGCAACATTGATATTTTTATTATTATTGTTGTTAACTATTTGATTATTTATTTCATTTTTAACACTTTTTTACTTTCTTTCTTTTTAGGTAAATTGCAGGTAAAATTCTTGTAAATTGTAGCATACCATTTTTTTAATGAAATCCAGACAATCAACTGATATTTCAAAGGGTTAATGCAGCCCTACTTTCCCTGTGCTTATTTACGAATGCTTATTTTTCTAAAACTTTTATTCAAGACATTTTCACCTCACAAGTACAAGAATATCTTGTATTTTTATTCAGCCACACAGCAGGTGAAAGGTGGATATGCAGCTGCACTGTTTCTGACTTTATTACTTACCCCCATAGAAACTGTCTGTCAATCAAATCAGGCTCCTTCACAGACTAGCCCAAGGGTAGAGTGCTGGTGCACCTTCTCAACAATGTTACATTGTTCACTACATATAACGTATCTACCACAGAGAGGCAGAGGATTCAATAAGGAGACCATAAGGTAAGACGATCCCTTTTGTTGAAAAGAATGCCGAGGATTTTATATTGCTGAGGTGAGCTTTTATGTGATGCTCGAACATGGTTATGACGAGGTGAGAAGTTTCCAATAACTGTGTTTTGCCTTCAGCGGGGATTAAACCGAACCTATGCCCAACGCTGGAATCTCGGATTACAAATCTGGATCCTGCCAAAGGGGGGTTTAACTCATCTTTGTCATTCCAGAGTAATCTCCTCACATAAGACCTGTTTTGCAGTGATTTTTCTGTCTTAAACGTAAATATGAGATTTTTTAGTGTTGCTGAGATCTTGTGAAAGAACAGCTTCGGTTTGTGCTAGATGCTACCCAGCACTGATAATTCCCCTTATCCTGTTTGGAAGGGATTTGTTTATGTTGGTTAGACAACAAAAGTGAGAGATGAGGCATTGCTACCACCTATGAACAGAGGGCCCAAGGTCTGAAAGCTGCGGCAGGTAGACGGAGACGGAGAGCGAGACAGACGGGGAAGAAAATGTGAGAAAGAAAGAGAATGAGATATTTGCAAGGGGAAGCAGGCTGGCATCAGATTCACTCCTCAGAGCTTTAATAAAACGTGCTCAGTTAGCCCCTACTCATTACTATACTATGAGTATTGACTTTGGCCTAGAGTCATGACCAGATAAAATGGTGTAAGGGCTTGTCCTAAGTGATTACTCCGAATTACAAATCTGTCTGCATGTAACCCAATACAGGCTGTCTGCTGAGCACTTCACCAAAGAGCACTTCCACAAACACATAAACACAATTTAAAATCCATGGGTGGATATTTTAAAGCATTGGTTCCCAACTGGTCCAGTTGTGGGGTCCAGATTTCTCTTTGGTCATTAGATCAAGGTCCACACATTAGATAAATTATCACATATTTAATTTATTTCACAAAATAGAAAAAACACGTTGGCTTGAAACACAAGGAAATAAAACACACTGCAAAAATAATCAGAAATGGCACTTCAAAATAAAAGCTCTGTGCCGGATTTTTACCGTACTTCAAAATAAAGTGTGTGCACTTTAGCACATGCACTTTGCACCACACTATTGTTCTATTTGTACTATGTGCTCAGACAGATGCTATGCTGTTTCATTTTTTTTATGCAATGACAATAAAGATTCTAGTCTATTCTATTTTTTTTTTTTACAAACCTGACACATTCATGAGTCACTTATGTTACATTCACAATGGGCATGCGACTCACTTTTGGACCACGACCTACCAGTTTGGAACCACTGTTTGCATGGGAACACACCTTATGACACTAGAATGAATACACACCGTACACAAACACAGGAGCCCAAGGAGAGAGCGGGTCTATTCATCAGCTAATGATTGCAAGAATACATGAGCCCCCAACACACACACACACACACACACGCACACACACACTCCCTCGCTCGCTCTCCACTATCTCCCAGTCACACTCAGTCACCCAGTGTTGGTATAGTGTCTGGTCCTGACAGCTGAGTTTTAATTGGCCAGGGTGGTGCAGCATGGGCCGCTGTCATGCGGCTGGCAGTTTGAGGGGTTGTGGGACAGGCCCCTCCGTGGGGGCTGTCAAACGGCCCACGGTCTCCACAGGAACCCCCACCGTGGGTGTCCCGCCTCATTTAGGAGCGCACAGACAAAGCGCCAATTAAGAAGGGCTTTAAACAATCAAACAGAGTTCCTCAGGGCCCACAGACACTCCACAGGGCACTAAGAAAGACAGACACAGACACACACACACACACACACACACACACAGACATATCTAAGCCTGATAGTACACATGGGCGCAGACACATGCACACAGACAAAGATGGGAAAGTAAAAATAGACTGATCATGACTTGATCTGAAGACATAATTAATGCTTGTTCACAGGACTGCATGGATGAACTTGTGTGCAGGCATCCCTCTGAATTAAAGTGGAAATTAAATGTGACTGACAACAACACAACACTGAATCAATAGGAAAATGCTCAGAATATAAAACAGAAGACCTATATTAGAGGAGCTATTCTCTGCTGAAGAAGCTTGCATTTTCCAGTTCGGATAAAAACTGCAAACAATTTCTGCAACTCAAAAAAGAACCACAAACTTGCTGCAATCACAAAAGGACAACCGCCTGCATCTGCCTGTGTTTGTCTGCCTCCAGTCCCACGGAAGGAAGCGCCTCTGACTGATATTCCCCACTAAACTGATGAACCTTGCATTTTTAAGAGCAAAGCAGAGTCTTTAATGTATATCTCTGTCACTCCCCTCCTTTTGCCCCATCTTCTACTATGAGCTTCCATATGCCACTTCCATATGGCCCTGCACCCTCTCCTGACAAGCCCATGGCTAAGGCCCATCCATCATTCTAGGGAGTGCACTCACTTGTTATCAGCTCAGGCTGGCGCTGGGGAGTAGGGAACACAGACGAGGACAGGGCTGGGAATAACAGAATTCAGGCAAATTGCCCAGGTCCCTCCTTGAACTATTTTGTCTCAGAACAGAGAATCATTTGGCTGTTGGATATTTTATTTGGGATTTTTTTTTTTTTCCGTCAGTGATTTGAGTGACCGATTTCAAAATGTGGAGATGGAGATGAGGCTTTCCAACTGCTCTCTTCTCCAGCCTCAATGCTGAGGGAGAATGGGACATAATGCAAGTTGTCCTGGAGGGGGAGATACAGGCATGCAATCGAGCTGGAGCACTGAGAAACACTACACCACACTATGGTGCAGAGACATGATCTACACCTCAGTGGAATTAAGACAAAAAAAGAGAAAGAAATAATAATAACAACAACAATAGTTATAAAAATACAATAAAAATGTGGCAATTCAAAAACCTGTTAAAGTAAATTTATACTTTATGTTCCAAACGATTCATTCGAAAAAAGGAAATTAATATGAACAAGCAGAAATATTGCAACAGATCCAAAGGAATCTGGAGAAAGTATATCATCTCTCTTGTACAGTAGAAAAATAAACACTGTCCTTAAGACCAGATGCTGCCTGAATTCATGATGTTTATCAATGCTTGTATAAACATGGACCACAGACAGTTTACATTTCTATTAGAGAGCATGTTCTGTGCTCTCTCAGTATTAGAAGAAAAATATATTTTCAAGTACAAGTAGGTGGAAATGGAAGGCCAGCACTTGGATTATATTTCAATTATAAAAACATCTCTATAAAAGTCATAACAGCATCCGCAAGAGAGGGGTATTTTTAAAAAGCAGAGTCGACGCACAGCATAATTCTATATCTTTACATGCCTGAGCAGTATTTCCTTACACGAGTCAAGTAGGGCTATCAGTCTGCTGAATGCATATGCTTGAACGGAGTGAAATCAATTCAGGAAGACGATAAACAAAATACACCTCGAGAACGATAGCCTTGGTGGCCGCAGGTGTAATGACATTCAAACACTGATAGGAATCGGTAAACACTCAGGAGCATAAAAATGAAAAGCAGCTCTGGAAACAGACACTGGAAAAGGCAGAAAAGAAAGTGAAAAGGCAGAAAAGAAAGTGGACTTTATTTGCTATCCGCTGGTGTAAAAGAGCCACCTTGAAACACGAGAAAAGGCGTGGGAAAAAAAAAACATCCACCTTGAAACGAGGGAAAAGGTGAGGAAGGCGATGCGTCTGGAGATAAGAAAACCGACAAGGGCGAAGTGGAAGTGGAGGAATTGTGGCCATTTTGTGGTATCACTGGTGCCAGACATTCTATCTGGAGGGACATGTAGCCTCCATGCGCTTGTATGCCACAGTGGTCACACTAGTAGTCGGCTGGGGAGCAGAGGATGAGTAATTTTAAACCCCATTAACAATCACCATATTTATTTATGAGGCTGGGGCTGACTTGGTATGTATTGCTGCCCACACTTCCTTACTTACAATGAGTCCAAACGACAGATGATCCCTGTCTGAGGCTTTCTGGGAGGAAGAGAAGCCTCACTTCCTTGTACACACTCTGATAGCATGAATTATTGAGAGGGTGTAAGAGAAAGAAGCAACTTAAATGTAATATGTGGCCTTGTTATTGGCTCCCACCTTTTGTAACCTTTCAGCTTTAATTAACAGTGTGGGATAAAGCAGGGGCGGAAGGGTGGAGGTTGGCGCCTGTATGCAGATCAGTGGCAGTAGCAGTGTTAGTGATTCAAAAAGTGTGTGTCTATGCGAGTGTCCGTGAAATGTAACTGTGTTTTTGTGCACCTGTGCTCATGATAGAATGGCTGTCGATAAGGAGATATTTGGGGACCCTTTCTCCACATTTCTTGCATTTTCAACACAATTGCTAAAATAAAGATCGGTGTCATACATTCCTTCAAACCATGGAAATGTAAGATTTGTACATTATAATATAGTCATATGTTGAAACTTTGAATACAATTTTAAAATTCAATGCTTTGGTTAACTTGTGGCTCTGCTCAGGCACAAAAACACTTGGGTCATGGTTAGGAAAAAATCTTGTTGAAGCTGAAAATGCCAAATTGTGATGCCACAATTGCAGCTGGAAATGCAGAGATGTCTTGTTGAAAATTACCCAGTTTTGGTGACACAATTTCTGCTAGAAATACCCCAATGTCGTGCTTAAAAACACAAAACAGTACTGTCAAAATTGCCACTGGAAATGCTGCAATGTTTTACTAAAAGGGCCATGTTGGTGACACATTCACTGCTGGAAATGCTGCAATGTGTCTCTTAGAATGACACAATTTTGGCAACACAATTGCCACTGGAAATGCCCTGATGTGTTGCTAAAAAACACCCAGTTTTGGTGAGATATTTGCTGCTGGAAATGCTGCAACATCGCATTAAAAAGACAGTCTTGGTGATCAACTGCTGCTAGAAATGCTGCAAAATATTGCCAAAAAAACATCCACTATTGCAGTCGAAATTGCTGCTGGCAATGCTGCAGCGTCTCATTAAAAAAGACAGTCTGTTGTCAAAATGGCCGCTGGAAATGCTGCCATGTCTTGCTAAAAAAGACCCAGTGTTGGTGACACAATTGCCGCTAGTAATGCTACAATATCTTGCTAAAAGACCCATCCAGTATTATTGTCTAAATTGCTGCAGGAAATGCTGCATTATGATTGGTTTGCAGAAACCTAAGATGCCAACGTTTTCTTTTGCAGACTGGGCTGGCATTTTCCTGTCACTGCCTTTTATTACTAAAGCAGTCAACAACATTGTGGATTAACTCACATCTTTCTGACAGGCAAAGCATGGTTCTTATCCAAAACACTTTGAATTCAAATATCTCTACACCACACTTTGCATCGGACGAATCAAAAAACCACAGAGCAGCTGTGCGCTCATCCTCCACTGCCATTAAGGTCGGATACTCTCCCTGATCAAACACTCTGTGTCTGATTCTGCCCATGTGTCTTCAACAACAAGTGCTGCCAATATGGCCGCCTCTCTTCACGCTCCCCGGGCGGGATGCTGCATCACCGCTGCGCGCCGATGACTTCAAAGACCCTGACGTGCCACACACAACTGACGGACAGGCGAGGAGGCTGCCCCGATGTAAATATACACTCAAGCATTTTACCATCAAAGAGGTTGAGCCATTGTTGTGGTCAGTGTTGTCTCACATGTGTCATGTTGGATGATGTGGCGGGGAGCGTGTTGGTTGTTTTGATGTACAGTGGTGCTTTTCATGACCTGTTAAAGGGTTGTGGGGAAGGGGGCGTGTGTTCAACCACAATGCTGAACCTCTATCGATCAAAGTCAAGTGTCAAAACAGACAATTGGGTGATATGCTATCAGAGGAGTTTTCTCTCTAAAGCAATGGAGAAGGGGCTATGTATCAGAAGACTGATTTTTAAAGATCTTTTGGTTGAACTCAAGGCACTTCTAAGACACAAAGATACACAATGTATATTTTCTAGCTGTTTACTGAAAATGTTCAGCTATGAAACAGGGAGTCTTTAACTGGATTATAAAGTATTAAAAAATATCAGATAAAAGAAAAAACGTATTCACTTGGATCTTGACTCGAGCAGAGAAATTATTAGACAAACACAAAATCCATTCTTCTGCATTCAGGCTCTGAAAACAAGGTTTATGTTTCATGCTTTAGGTCTCCAGGCTGTCATTCAAAGGGTTTGTATTGTAAGCAATTTTTCTTTTTACCCTCTTCCACTTTTCTTTGTGTGCCACTGGCGACCATCATATTAAAACACCTTTGTTTATGTTTTCTCTCCCGAAACTGCCTCTTCTCCCTTTTGCCCAGTTTCTTCAAAAGATGTGTCATCTTTTTACATGATAGGTCTGGACCTGCAGGAAAGCCCTCCCCTGTCCAGCTGTTTTGTTCTGAGGGTAAAGTCTGGGGAGAGTGATGGGGGGTCAATATGGGAGTAGAGGGGAGGGGGTGGTGGGGGGGTGGGGAGGAGGCAGAGGGGGGAGTGGAGAGAGGCGCTCAAAGGGGAAAAATGAGCAGAGGGCTTCTTCTCATCCTCGCGCCGACCATGTTAACCATAAAGATGTGTGTGGGTATGCATGGGAGAGAGAGTGAGAATGTAAAATCCGGGCCTGAATATTTCCACCCAGTCCTCACAGCAAAGGCATTTCCATAGCAGGTGGTCTGGCTCAGCCGCCATCTGGAGGCCTCGATGGCCAGATAACCTTCGCTATTTACAAACCCCAAACTTTGTTTAGACAAACCCTCTAAAAGCCATGCGACGGCCAAAAAAAACTTCAGGCTCACTTTTGTTTTTAACCGTCAAGACCTGGGAAAAGGGAAAAGTCACGCTGAATTTCCCCAAAACCACAAAGAGAATACTTCTGTTGATAGTACATAAATAAATAGTGAATTAGAATAAGATTGTGCAGTTACGTCTCAGACGTTTTGCGTACCAGAAATCAAAGTCCAGAAAGTGGAAATTCATGGGGCTGCATATGAAGTAGTTTCCTTTTATATCCCTCCCAGAGAGTCAAAATAATCATTTAATTTGCATGCTGGGAATGTATAAGTGCTGCAGTTTTGTGGTCGGGGGAATGACGTGACAGAAAAATGTAGCATGTAAATTAAACTATGCAAAATGTTTCCCTTTGCTTAAAAATACCTTCTTTTTTGTTTTTATAGGATTATCTTACATGAATACAATTAATCAATCTAAATGAATATATTTCTATTTTTAAACTCGAGAGTTTCCTGTGTAATATCCCTTTTCATAAGCTGCAGCAGGTGAGAAGCTGGTTCAGGAGTTTTGTTGAAAACTAGGTCATTTACATCGGAGATACACCTGAGTTCAACACTCTTTGAATGTTGTTTGAACATCCTTTTCCCCATGCAGCTTCTCAGCGTCTCAGTGATTGGGAGTGTAATACAGGCCGACTGCATTAAAGCCATTTCCGCTAAGTGAAATATGTGTCCCGTCAGTGCGGCTCATTCATTATTTATCCGTTTGCTCACATCTGAAACAAACCTGAAAAAAAAACAAAGCTGTTTATGGCCCTATGGGTTGGAGGAGCACTCGCTGATGTCATCCAGGGGATGTGCTGCATGTTGATTTATTCTGAATGTTATTAACCTTTCCCTCCCCGGAAGGCTCCACTCACCTCTGAGTGAGAGAGAAAGGTGGGGGGGTGGGGCTGGGGGGTATGATTGAAAAGGGAAAAATGTATCAAGGATTGGGTTGCTTTGCGTTTGTTCGGGTCAATCTGGGCAAACCCTCTTCCTCCAAGTTCAAAGCAGATAGCATGTGGTTTTTCACTGTCCTGTGAGTAATTATGAATGGTAAAATAAAGTCACTATGATATTGCCATAACTGAGCAAGCTCGCCGTGGATGATTTCCAGATGTCCCTTGCGCACTAATGCATTTGCTACAGCAATAAAAATACTTTCGATTATATTTTCATTTCAAGAACAGCCACAGCTATCATTGCAAGTGGAACAAAAGCACATGAAAAGGCAAAGGGAGATCAGAGGGAGATGATGAGAGGGTGGGATTCCAAGAAAATGGCATTATTGATAGAATTTTACTACGGGGTGAGAGAAAGGGAAAGATCAAGAGAAGAGATGGACTGCGGCTCTCCGTATGCAAGTAGTGCAGAATTTATCGTCTCGTTGCAGGAGCAGGCAAGGAAATTAAGTGATAAGAAAATCAATCGCATACTCCTGGATCCATATAAATGTTGCTAATGTTTAAAATTCCCAGTAAATGTGCAGAGAATGCAGCACGGGGGAACATAGGAGGGTGAAGTAAGAGAGGACGTGGGTGGAGGGGGGGTCGAGGGGCGTGGAAGAGAGGGTCATCAATCACGTCTGGGTGACACACAATGAAATCTGACCGCAGCCCAAGATGTTTTAATACGGCATCCATTAGAGCCCTCAAATAAATTGCAATTTGGAAAACAGAACATAATACCAGCCAAGTTTTCCTCATCCATCTTGCAGTGTGTCATGTAATGTAATTGCGTTGTTAATTTATCCAAGAATTTCCTTGGTACACCATTTCATCCGCATTGGTTAATTTCCCTGTAGAGTATATTTTCTCCCTTTCCCTCAGCCAGCCCTCCCCTCCTCTAGCTGTATAGCTAGCGGGGGCAGAGTAATGTTTCTGCTTAGCATGGCATTAGTCGAAGGGCTAATCAAAGCACTGAAGTCTGTGACACTTTATCAATGCCTGGCTGTGTTGGCTGCGAGCCGGCCGACCTCGCTGTAGTGCAGATCCAATCAGGCCTCCGCTGCCTGTCATTACGTCCCTGCGACAGCAGGATCACTCAAAAATGCCTGTGGATTACATCAATATTATTGACAGAGTTTGGGGGCATTTAAAGCTGGGCAGCAGCACCAAATGCATAGAAGAGGACTGACACTTCCTGTGTTTGGACCGAGGCATTACAGCGAGCCCGGGAGAAGACGAGAAGAGATGTATGGGCACGACCGGGGTAAATACAAAAATCAATACACCGCCTCAAATAAAAGAGAAGAATAAAACAAGTGTGCAGTTTACTTTGATGCATAAAAAAGCAACTTCGCAAACACATCTGTTGAACATTTTAGCCACTGTTTGAGCAGAGGTGAAAAAAATACAGCTCTTGTGTCAAATATTACTCCAATTCAAGTAAAAGTTGCTGGGTCAAATTATTACTTTTTTTTTTTTTTTAAATACTTAAGTATCCAAAGTACTTTTTAAAAAATCTCAATGCATTGTTGCACATGACTCTAAAACAACCCAGTGAATGTACTGACTTGTTTGTAGAACCTGTAGCATGAAAAGCTTGTTGCATATGCTCCAAAGCCTAGAAATGCTCTCTGAAACACAAATTGAAATGCTTTCTCGGGTTGGGTGGTGAATTCTTGTAGGTCTTGATGAGGTCTGTGCACTAAAAACTTCAAATATGGACTTGAGGTATGGCCATGGGTGATCTGGTGGCGAATATTCATCTCCATTATCTGCCGAAGCCATTAATATCACCAAATAACCAAATACAGCTGCTTGGTGATGACCTCTCCTCTATACCTGTCTTACCAGTAAACTGCCCAATCTAAGTAACACATGCACATAAGGTACAGACGCACCAGTTCCACATACAAACAACACACAGAGCTGCATGATCACTGTGTATGGACTTTTGCATTTTAGAAAAGAAAAAAAATCATCTTCTGACTTAAAAGCGAAGTAACGAATAACAAGAATAAAATGAAAAACATAAAAATGTAGTGGAGTCAAAAGTTCATTTGGTTTTTAAATGTAGTGGGGTAAAAGGAATATGTTTACAAAAAACAAAAATACTCAAGTAAAGTACAGTTACTAAAAAATTGTACTTAAGTACAGTACTTAAGCAAATGTACACTGTTACTGTCGACTGCTGCGTTTGAGTGAATAATTCCAACACTAAAGACAAGACAAGGGTGATTTAGCTGTCAGAGATAATAGGCAAAGGACCCATAATGCAACAATAATACCCTAGGAATTGTCTTCATTCCTGAAATGGCTAAGTCTGTATAGGGAATTGGCACGTTTTGACATCCTCCTACAGCCGCATGGCGTGATATCCACAGGTGCTGACCCCCGTCTTGCTTAAAAGAATACCACTGACAGTGCACTAATACGGGCCCCTGTTGGAAAAGTCTCTCCTGGTATCTGGCAAAAAAACAGGAGTGTTTTCTTACCCCCTGTCACCTGAATGGGGATCTAGAGGAGGGGGGCTGGGAAGTAAGGGTAGGAATGGCCCTGCGGGGGGAAACGGACAAGGTGAATGGGATACTTTTGTCTCTCCTGGCACAGTCCCGAACGTGTCTTCTCTCCCATCACACCCATGAGGGTAGACAGAGAGTGAGGAAGAGAGCACGGAGCCTGACGTGATCAAAGGATGACAGCAGAGCTAGAGGAGGAGAGTCGACCAAAACAAAGGCTCATTCTAAAGTTCCCTTGTGCAGGGTTCTTCACCGGCTGACAGAGAGGGAGAGACATGGACTCCACCCCTCAGCCAGTGCTCATTTCTGCCAGTGGACACATCACAGGCAACAAATGAGCTCTGTTATATGATTCATCTGTATATTTTACATACAAGGAATATTCAATGGCATTAATGCGGGTTATGTTAGGTAAATGTCTGCTATCAGCAAGAATATCCGTGCCTTTACTTTAGTAGTAATTTAACATATTCCTTACTGACCAGTTGCCAAACTCTGGTTTGAACTCCTACCAAGTAAACGATTAATTGCCTTCAACTGTTCTGCCTGTGAGTCTCTGCGTCCAAAACAGCTACATCAGCAGTGGATGAAGATCAAGACAGAGCTAAAAAATTAAAAAATTACAATTTTATGCATGGGGTGAACACAAATACATATCCAAATGAAAGCTAACCTTGCTCTATGTCTGTTGAATGTGTAAATAGACAACTGTTTGCTAATAAGTGCAACATATCAACTTAAAACGATGGTAATATGTCAATGTTGTGTGCAAAGCTTGTTTCTGCTGCCCCCCAAGTGGCCAAAAAATCAGTAAGTGATAGCACTCCTAATGCAGAACAGTCAGTTTCAGAGTGCTTTATCATTATATGTTTATAATTACATTGTGTTACAATATATATATACTTTATTCTTTACATTAAAGCTGGGGCATTCAGTTTTCTGAATAAATCTGTCCTCTGTTTTTAGATGTTGCTTTGTAGTGTAGCCACTGAAATTTGCAAGCAGCCTGGCAATCAGGATGTGCCTATCGGAATATGTGCAGAGCCCACAGTATATACAGGAGGCATATGAGGGCACCGCCATCCTACACCCTCTTCATCAGGAGATGTAGGGTTACAGAACTAGGGTTACAATAATGTAACCTTTTTTGTTGAAAATGTTGAAGTAGCGATTTTTTTTTCTGCAGGATTTCACACTGTTGAATCTGAGGTGACGTGCATACGCATCTGCATTTGCAGAACAACCACAAGGAGAGCCCTCTCTCTGAAATGATCTGTGATTAGCCAAAGTTTCCCATCACAGGCTAGATTTTCTAAAGTCTGAAAAAAGCCAAGAGGAGCTGGAGAAGTCTATTTTTCTCTCAGACCACTTGAATTACAATAAGATCAAAGGTTATTTTGAGATTTTTGACCAATGAGGCCAAAATAAAAGTGTCTACTCCACCTTTAATTTGTCATCAGTATTGAAATGTTGAGGCAACATGGGCATGTCAGGTAGTTTAAACTACAAAAATGCATCATATTTTATTTGTTGGTCAAATGTTTTGTATGTAAAATCTTCATGTGTAAAGTAACAAGTAACCACTGCTGTTAAGTAAATTTAATGGACTGAAAAGTACACTTCCATCTGAAAGCAAAAGTATATATCTAAGCACAGCTACTTCAAACTGTAAACTTGAGTAATAACTCAGTTACTCTCCAGCACTTAAGACTGCATGAAACAAAAAATGGGTCTTTGATATTTGAAGCTGCTCTGGTCATTCTGTTGATATCCATTTAGCCTAAAATTAGAATTCAGTTTCAAACCTCGCCACATGGGACTGTAACAGTGTTGCCATGAGTCCAGCTGAGCTGTCTTCTCCGTGTTCTACAAATCTATCATTAAAACTTTGGCGGTTTACAGAGAGGAAGTCTCACTACTTCCAGATAAATCAGCGAAATAAAGGCAAAACCTTTCATGCGTGTCCAAAAAGCGGCGGCCCTCCAACCTCACAAACCTCAAAGCCAAGGCTGCAGAAAGACATATTTATTTTCATGGTTTTGAGAGGTATAATCTGATGTCATTATGTGGATTTGGCTGAGCTGAACGTCTACATCTGAGTGGAGTGGCTATAGTTTTGAAATCAGCACCGAAAAAGACACTTTTCTTTCTAAAAGGCAAGCGTCTGTAATGTTTAAGTGATAATCATATATCTCAGTTTCTATTCTGTATTGAGCAAATTTGTTACAGGATTAGGTTTCACATAATTCAGGAGACAGTACGCTACTTCCTGAAGGATCTGGAGAATTGACAAGAAGCACTCAACATTCTCACCAAAACACCAACCATCATTTAGGACGATTGTAAGAAAATGATTTTGAATAAGTTTTTGGGTTTGTTTTTCTGTTTGCCTGACAACATTTGAACATCTTATACTTCTTTAGATGGACGAACATTCCCTGGTCTGACCTTGAAGCCCCTGACCCTCAAATCCACCTCCAACCACAACCCCCCCCCCTCCTTTCTTCTCTGTAATAAATGATGTCTCAGGAGGAAGAAGGCAAGGAAGAAGCGCTTGCTTCCTCAAATCCCAACACCTCACATGAAGCCCAACTATACCATGAAGACGTGGGGGGTCCTTGAAATGTGCTCTCCATCTATTTCCCCAGTGCAGCCTGTCATGACCAATGCGGCCGAGGATGACAGGAACGGCAAACAAGCACTTGTATGTCCGTCACCGTTCTGACAGGTAAAGTAAAAGGTTGACAGGACTAAAATCTAGCTTGGCCCCGCAGACATGGCCTCCTCAGCTCTTAGTCCAGACTCGGGAAAGGTGAGAAATAAATTAGTAATAGGGCTTTACCTGTCAACAACACAGGCACTCGCGGCTATCGACCCACTGATGTGTTCTCCACTCAAACACATTTACCCACAGACTTAAAGTTACAGCCATGCACTCAAGAAAAGAATTCAAAATCTTGGAAGTTTGATCCCCAAACGGACGGCGTAAAGTTGGATGGGAGGCGAATCAATAGCGTTTGCGATGCTCTCTTTAGTCACAGTTGAGCTGCCCCGGAGCAAGGCACCAAGGTCAGTGGTAGACTTTAAAAGTCTACACACTTTCAATTACATTTATGATCAATGTCAGTGTCATTTGACAAGACTACAACAACATTTATTCACAGTCGTCCTAGAGCAAGTTTCAAGTCTGCAACTTCTACAATTCATAAAACTTCTCTATGTCTTGGAAATTGTTAAGCAGCACAAGTGTGTGAGCTGTAATGAACAGTGGTTGAAGATGTACTCCGATCTCTTACATAAGTAAAAGTATTAATACTACACTGCAGAAGTACTCCAAGTAATGGTACTGCATTCAAAATCCTATTCAAGTATAAGAATAAAAGTATAGCCCTTATATACAGTACATACCAAAATAAAAGTACTAATTATGCAGAATATTATTATATTATTATGCAGAATATCCCATTTTAAAATAATATATTTCATATTATTTTAAAATATATCAATTTCCATTTGAATTACCATGGGTTTTAATATTTCAGTGTACTGCAGTTCTGCATGAAAAAGTCATAGAATACAATGTCACATACAATGGAAACTTAGCGAGAGGCGGGGTACACCCTGGACAGACTGCCAGACTATCAATGGGCTTAAGTGATTCATATGCAAAGTAATTAAAAATGTCATAGTATAATATGTCATAAAAAAGTTGTGCGTTTTTCCTGTGCAGCCTTTAATCATACGCTACTCCGTGAAATGGCACTCAGGCATCAAAACTTTGAGAATCCCTGATCTATAGATTTTTGCTTCAAAATGCTCCAAAATGTTTCTACAAATATTTCCTGTTGAGAATTACCCCCAGATCCCTCAGAAGGTGCAGATTGAAAATGGTCCCCCCAGTGTTAATTATGAGATTACAGCTCTGCTTCCAAAGATGATATTTTAAAGAAAATAGCCCACATTCAGTCTAGAAACCAGTATTTCAGTAATATTTAAAAGAGTGGTCTCAACTGAAAGCATTAGGTAGCTGCACAGTGGAGCTATTCAAAGGACATACTACCAGTTAAACCAAAGGCTTTTCATTTTGTGCCCTTATCCACAGGAAAATCTCCTGGCTTCAGGTGTATCACATATCAACCAGCCTCTGAAATTAGCAAAGGAATTTGCCTAATTGAATTTGCAATCAACTTAGGTTACAACCCTGTAAGTCTGCTTCCATTTGTGCTCTTTGTGGCACAATTAAAAGAAATAAATGTTAATCTTAAAATAATACTTTATGGCCAGGGTCTTAATTGCTATAAACTCAAGACCTTTCTACACAAGGGAAAAATATTTTCTCTACTCATTTGGTTTCAAAGTCGACAGCCATCAACACTGCACTTTATAGATAGAGCTTTTTGTAATGCAGCATTCTCAGTGCATTTTGTTGGCCTTTTGCAGGATTCTCTACAAGCCTCATTTTTAACCATCAGACTTTCATGACCCCTTAAATCTTTCTGTGGGATTCTACAGGCTGGTAAAATGGTTATGACCTATTTATCTGTTTTATGGACTCCCTGGCCATTTCAGATGGGCAAAAATCAATGTCATTTTTGACTGAAATCGATCGAATTTACTGGTGGTAATTTGAACATGCAGCGGAATAAGGTTACAAGGGAATTCTGGGCTAGAAAACCACTGACGGGGAGATTTCAACCAAGTCAATAAATACTTTGATTGAATTTAAGATTTAATATGTAGAAAATGGCAATAATGTTGAAATAACTGAACCACTACATTATTTAAATTTTTTGTTTTCATTCTATGGCTTCCACATACTTCAATTTCATGTGAATGAAAACTTAACTTCAAAGAAAAAGGGATACAGCACGTTTTACAAGACAAGACAAAGACATCATTGATCATTTTGTTTTGAAAGCCACATCTTGGTAATCCTTCTCTTCCTCTCGCCATCGCTGCACTGTCTAATGATGCACAGATTGACACTGTGGCCCCTCCTCCTCTCCTTTCCTCTTCTCTGCCCATCTGTGTGAAAGATCCTAGCGTACAATACTGCTTCTGCATGTTCCCTTAGATGTGCCTCCCAGCCTGGGAGAATAAGGGATTAATGAGATAGATTTATCTTTTCTGGTAATACACCCGCCATTGTTTTCTCCATGCATGTCCTAAATGCATCCCAGAGTGCCTTGGGAGAGGGCTGCATCATTGAGTCCCATAGATCAGTGGCGCAGCATTCTATTCTACATTCCCATTTCCCTTTAGAGGAAAGAGCAAGACGCGTATGCACACACATATTATTCACTCAACATTTCAGCACTTTAACAAGTACGTTATTCTGAGTTTAGAAATGAATATTGCAAATGCTGAATTTGTAAATGTCTCTGACTGTCATGCATAGAACAAAATCATAGCGACAATATTATATGCAGTGTTTTATAAATGATTAAAATATTTTGTTTTATATCCATTTATGCATTAAGGCTAATAAAAATACTTTTAATGTGTACTGATGTACTTAGAGCAGTCTCAATTTGTTCTATATGAATAAATACAAAACTGAATGGATTACTGAATGGGCCTACTGGGCACAGACCCAGGGGCCCAAAGTGTCAGGGGCCCGCCTTAGCCTTCACCTACAAAATGTCAGATGTCAAAATAACACATTCTGGCCACAAAAACCACAAAGAGAAGCATAGGAACTGCCGAGAGACACAAAAAATGACAAAATCAGGCATAACAACAACAAAGCAACACAAAACAATCACACGCTGACATAAAATTACTACAAAAAGACACAAAACAACTGCAAACACACAAAAAGACCACAAAGAGATGCAAAGGAACTGCCAAGAGACAATAAAAAGCTATAAAAACAGGCAAAGCTACTAAAAAAGACACAAAATTACCTCAAAAAGAAACAAAAATTGCTTTAGATCCAAACTACCACAAAAAGCCACAAAATCACATTGAGGAGACACATGATGACTACAGAGACACAAAACAACTACACAGGGACACAAAACAACTACATAGAGACACAAAATCACTTTAAATACAAAGCAATCAAATAACAGTGAGTCAAAGAGACCCAAACTACAACAAAAACACACAAATCCACCACAAAATGACAAAAAATTACCACAAAGAGACATAAATCAACTACAAGGAGCCACAAAATTAATTACTAAAAAATTACTACAAAGAGAGACAAAACGACAAAAAGGACACAAAATGTCATCCAACCTGAAGGAAACACAAAACCGCAAATAGATGCATAATGACTGTGGTGGTGGGACCCTTTGCATATCTGTGCCCAGGGGCCCATTGTTTCATTGTCTTATTAATGTAACATATCTCCTGCAACTGATTTTCACTTTCTTAAATCACTTAAAAGGCAGAGAGAAAAAAAGCTTTAAACAAGAGGGAAAAGGAGAAATCAGTTATTAAATGCTTTCCTGATTACCCTACAATCCATATCAATACAAACCATGCTTGTACAATTTACCAAGATTACATACATGAACTCATCAAAGAGCAATCTGAAACAACCTGGAGCTACTCATATACACGGACAGACAATTACAGTGTCCTTAGGAGAGTAGTTAAAAAAGGCTAAGAGTCAATAATGACTTACATGTTCTTATTTGGTTTTGTCAATGCTTTTGCCCTCACTGGGAAATTGTTTTGCTGCACTGCCTCAAGGATGATGTAAATTAGCCAAGATTTTTACATTACTGCCATGCAGATGAATATGCGGAGGCTCCATCTTGAAGGACAATTACACCATTTATGTAGATTGTCACTGCAGCACCCATTTACACTTAGATTAATTGGTTATAGTGAAATTTAAAACGAATTGTTGATGGAAATAAAGATTATCTTTCCAAGTATTGTTTCATAAAATGCAATTAAAATATCACACTTGTCTTCGAGATAAATTTATGCTGGAGTTAAATTGCAGAGTACATCTAAAGAAACCCATAAATCCCTGTCAGGGCATATCTCCACAGCATCTGTTTGAATAGTCAGCTGCTAAAAATGAGAGGACACACACTGTAATTATCAGGGCATGAATCACACACACTATCCTCCCATTGCCATGCATTCCTGCCTGGGTGGCAAACCGGAGAAAAACACACAGTGACCCCGGAGACTGGTGGGTGTTCTGCTAACAGGTGAAGAGGCAGCTTTCAGCACACCAGAGATCAAATTTCCTGAAGAAACCTGGCGAGAGCGCGAGCGCATTGATGACTGTTAATGTTGCACGTTCAAAGTGTGAGAGTGTGTGTTTTTCTCCAATCGCAACGGCCTGGAGCAATTCAGGCATAGATCTACCCCCAAAGTCCCTGACCTCCCAGTGTGAATGGCAAGTGTTTTGGAAATTTACAGCCAGAGTGATTAGCTCATATTTAAATGCAGCTTAACAGCCAACTTCCTGAAAATTTCACAGGGGTGAAGTAGTCGCTGGTATTTAGCCATCCCAGTGGTAGCAAGTCTTCCTGAGTGAGTGGCTGAGGGCTTCTGTAATTACCGATTCAAAATTTATTTTTTCTGGCCTGTTTAAGTTAAAAAGAATGAGATCATATCCAAATATCTGCAGTGCTCAGTGCTTATTCAAAGGAAAGTGTATGACATACAGTAAATGCCAGTCAGTGTGGAGAAGCAGGCTGGAGTTCGAAAATGAAGCTCAGCAATTTTCCGCTGTAGAAGGGTCAGCAACAAAACATTTTTTCATTGGTGGACAGTAACTAAGTACATTTACCCAATTACTTTATGTTAGTACAAATTTAAGGTACTTGTACATTACTTGAGTCATTCTTTTCATTCTCCTTAAAACTTCCACTCCACTACATTGCAAAGGGAGATATTTTACTTTGTATGCCACTACATTTATCTGAAAGCTTTAGTTACTTTTTAAAAAATTACAATTTTTGAATAAAAGAAACGTAAGGAGTTTATAAAGTATGCTTTTTAATTAATTTAACTACCCAAAATGTTATAGTACACCTAAAACTATTAGTCAAATAATCAATTTGACAGAAAATTAATTAATGTCATATTCTAATGTCTTTTTTAAGTATTCAAGTACAAGTATACATTTTTTATATGTATATTTCTACATTGGGATTCTTTTACTTTAAATACTTTTAGTACATGTTTCTGATTATACTTACTTTTGCATAATTAGCATTTTCAATGCAGGACTTAAACTTGTCACAGAGTATTTTCTCAGTTTGATATAGTACTTTTACTTAAGTAAAGACTCCCTAACACTACATATTTTATCCACCTAAAAAATCAATATCAGTTTGACAGATGCTATATTGAGGGTATTTCACTGCTTTATCTTGAGGTCAGACAGTGATTTCCAACTCTCTTCAAAGCCAGACTCCACTGAGAAAAAACGGTGAAAAAACGATTTAACATTTCATCTATGTTATTATGTGACTTTGGCTTTAAAAAGGGTTTGGTCGGATTCAAGTCACACAATAACACTGACTAACTAACCGACTGAAGCAGCAGTGGACCAGAAACTCCTGTGTTCAGAAAGCTAAAATGACTGACTGTCTCTGTGGAGTCACGTGGCTTTGACAAGCGCATAGATGGTAAAGTGAAGCTGTTGTCAGCTGTCTGATGAAAAGGTTAAATGATGAAAATACTCTAAATATAGTGTATACTTAAACTGAAATTTAATCTTTAGGTGGCTAAAATATGTTTTGTTGTTGACCCCCATCCCCATAAGTAGACTACACTGCTCAGCTTCTGTCGGAGTCCAGTCTGCTTCTTCAAACTGGGGGCATGCCGACTGAGATCCTCTGTAGGTTATACACTGACTATGGTTTAGTACCCCATACAACCTCACTTTAAAAAATCTTAAATATTCCTTGAAGCATGAGATTTCACTTGAAATGGCTTTAAACTTCAGCAAGCTGTCCACCATTGTATGCCAGATGTGCACATATACTTTTCCTTCATTTCTCCTCTCTTTAGAGCCACTTAAGTTTTCTTATGTCTGAAGGTGAGGAGAGAAGACGAGGCTAAACCTGCAGAACCAGCGGCTTCCAGAGGAACAAATGAGCGATCGCTCCACTGGAAGACTTTAGCCCCGGTGTCACAGTAATGTGCGCGGCTGTCTTGACTTGAAATGGCGATGCACCCGAAAAGGGGTTCCCTCCCCTGAATCCCCCCTCGCTCCTCTCCACACATGCACAGCCATCAGCAGGTTAATTAACTGTGAAAGCTGCTCACTTGAAACCTTAAATCACTCATTCAGCGTTCTGTCACGAGCCGCCAGCTTAACCACGCTGACGAGGGTTCCGCCTTGTTTACCCAACACAGGAGACGGCGGCGTGGAGGTGGGGAGGGTGTGGGATTTAGGTGGTGTGGTGAGGTGCCGCGCAGGGGGGCATCGAATTTGGACGGCGAGGATGGAAGGAAAGTGTCAGCGAGTGATTGAAAATCACACGATAAAACGTACCCTTGGGTGTCACTATAAATGTGCGGCTGCTCTTTCTCGTATCTGTGTGAGTGCAGACCACCATTCTTTGTGAAACGTAATCTGTCGATTCAGACTGTTTGAATAAGAACAGGTGGATTGGATATGAGAGTCTTGGGTGTTTTGGAGGTGAACCAATCCCACCCACTCCACTGACATCCTCTTCGAGCACATGTAGACATCTCTGTCTTTGTCTGGCATAAATTCTATACATGCACAAGTGTAAATTCTGCTTTTATTCCTCCTTATCTGCCGAGCCATCCTCTCTGCTACCAGGCACGATGGCGAGGAATTCCCAGCATTCCTCAGTGAAGGTGGCACTGACTTTTCCGGTGACATCTGTCTGCCAGGCAGCCAGCACGAATCCCTCACACCCTCTAGGGTTCATATTATTCCTGCCTCCATAGGTCATCCATAATATCCAAATGTGTTTGCTTAGGGAGAACTGTGCCTGTTTTCTCTCATTAGTCAAAGGGCTGCGGCCTCTCTCTTTCAGACCCAACAGAGAGGTTGCGCTCATGTCTGCTCATTTCTCCTTTTAACAGGTTGGACATCTCAGAGGCGCGGGTTCATTTTGTTCTCACTGCAGGGGTATTGACCACTAATGGCACCCTGGGGAGAGCTGGACTAATATGTTAGAGCTTTCAGCAACAGCAAATATCTACGACACAGATTTCACCTAAATAATCCATTCATTAAAAAAGGATGAGATGAGTCAAAATGTGGCTTGAAATTGTTTTCTCTTTGACTGCTAAAGTGCTAACAGTATTGACCATAAACAAAATGACCACCCTCTCCTTCTCTCCTTGCTGCATTCACAATCCTCCATCCTTCCTTTGAAACATTACCGGTGAATATCACATCCATAAATCAACTCCCATCCAAATAATCTCATAAACTTTTTTTTACAGTGTAATTTACATTCATCAGCATTCTTTGTTTAACATTTATGTTTATTGATAAATGAAGATAGGTTTAAATAATTCAAACAAAACATTAGCTGTGAGCAAGGAGATTAATAATTGATGGGGTGTGTGAAGGGCCGGGCCACTCTGGGAATAGATAATATTAGCTTAATGCAGGGCTGTGTGAACAGGGGAAGTGTAATGGACCCACCGCCTTTAACTGATGATGGTTATTGTGGCCTGAAAGTTGTTACAAAAGGGTAAAAAAAAAAGGAGGTATGAGTCGTGCGGAGAGAGGGGGGGAGGGGGTTGAAGTGCGGTCATAGATTTGGCTCATAGGAGCTGACAGTGCAAATTGTGGTTTTAATAGCAGGAGGTTTACACATTCTACAGAGAGGCCCTAATGGCCGGGCCTGTGCTTAGCGTAAAGGGAGAAAAATGGCCCTGTGCTATTAAAATGAAACTTGAGAAGGTCCTTGCTCTTAGTTTGGTGTTTTCTTTTTTTTCTCCCCCCAAGTCGAACTCTGTCTCTCCATCACTCATTTTGATCCCCTCCTGTCCACTTCCTGCTCGGGGTCTCACTTAAGTTTGCCCACACACCCTCAACGTCACAAAGTGATCCAGTGCAGTGACCCTGTGTGTGACAGGCAGCCTCATTTTACACAGACAACTGAGGACACGACCTGAGAGAGTCTGAGCCCGTGCAGCCAATATCAGAGGATAATTTTTGCATTACATTAAATATGGATATATGAAGAGATTGAGATACTCTGACCGTCTATGGCAGTTCCCCGGAGAAGTGCACAATACTGTACAAAGCCATATTATTGAGGCATCATTATTTCTTGTACACAAAAGCAGAAGGCAGCAATGTTAGATATTACCCATATGCTTATGTTAATGGCTGCTCAGCGCCTGCAGGTCAGCCTGCAACAAAAGGGCCTCATTTACTCTCCAAGGGATACTATTCTTGTTGTGCCAGGCTAGTAAAAAAAGATGCAGCGGGGTAATGTGTATCAAAGGCAGAGGAGGACCCCTTCATTCTATATTGCTATCACAGCAGCATATTAGCATCTAAACAAAGGAAGCAGAATCCCCTGCAGCGCAGCAGTGTTTCAAGTGGTCACTCACAGCATTTATTTATTTCTCAATCCGACACATTTTATGCTGAGTAGCAGAATTCAGCGTACTCCTATCCCCCCTCCACCACCACAAAAAAAGAAAAAAATCCTCTTGTGTCTTCAGCACAAAAGTGTTGAAGTTGCTGCTTCTTCTCCTTTTCTTCGCTCCCTCTCTCTCTCCTTCTCTTATGTTTGACTTTATCACAGAGCTATGACAGCTGTCATCACTCCTCAGCAGGCCTCAGATCTGCATTTCAAGGTTTGCAGGTTCAACGGTTCACGAGGTTCTGCTTGGGCAGACAACACAGGCGGCGTGTCTGAACCCCCGTCTTCTGATGAGTCCCTCTCATAAACAATGGGTCACACATACATGCACAGCACTGCCAAAAACACGGAACACCTCAGGAGCATTAGTGTCACCTTATCGAAGGCAAAGTAGTAAGCTACGGGTGGTACTCATTATTAATAATACACACAGTTAATAGTCGTGATGTTGTAGTGATGCTACATAAAGTCCCTATGTCACTGATGGTTATCTGTATATCCATAAACATGTAATACTATTTATTGATGACATATTCTTGTCACATTTTGTAAGACATATATTTAACTGATACTGTGGTATGTAGCCTATATGATGTCTTCAAGGCTTTGGGCTTTGCAGAGGAATGCAAAGAGAAGGATAGAGTGAGAAGTACGGAAGAATGAGGAGTGATGGATCTCTGGTTGGAATTATATTGTTACATTTTATAGTTGTACCTTTATCTGTCTGCTCCCTTAAAAACTGGATGAGAATTAGTGTGCTATTAGCACCAGTTAAAGGAATATCTCAACTCCCAAATGACTGTTTGTATATCAGTAACTCACCCCGTGTAACATTAAATTTGTGAAGAAAATTTTGTTTTGTTTTGATGAATTGAAGTAAATGGGGTCCATGTCTAATAATGCCAAAACTATACAAAAGTATCCGTTTACAAACTCTCACACAACTCATGTAGTATAATCCAAATCAAAGTTATCCAGTCATATGCTCAGTACTTCCAAAACACACTGGGGAAACTGAACTGAAAGGAAAAACACCAAATTTTACCTCACTGAACACTAGATAGATTTACAGTTTTATGCTATACGCTAAGCATCTCCTGGATGCTGCTTTATATAGAATAGAATAAAAATATTTATCCTCCACTCAGGTAGAAGTTTGTCTTTGGCTTCACAGCCAAACATGCACTCAAAAACTTCCACTGCCAGGGGTCACATGAGATAAAAACTGAACGGGAAAAATGAACGGTTAGGATTAAAGTGCAAAAATATTAAGAATTGATACATGTATTAAATAGATCCTAAATAGATGCTAAAATGTTAACAATAAATTCATATTAAATGGACATCATAAAAAGCAGCAGCAGCAGTCAGTATTTACTATTTAACGTACAAACGCAAGAATGGTATGAATTTTCTCATCTAACTTCTGGCAAGAAATCAGAAAGCATACCCCTTTAACGTGACCACTGGTAAAATATTTTTAGGCCTGATAGCCCTCTGATAGGTTGCAATGCCTCTGCTCACAGGCCACAATAACCATACTTTCAAACTTTTTCCACAGATTCATTTTTCCTCTTCTGGGTTTAAATGTCTGAGTTTCTGAGGGAACAATCACAGGCAGACAAGCTTCCACACTTGATACGATCCTGACAGACAGACTTGTTTGTTTTTGACCCAGGCTGCTCTCCTCTAATGCTGTCACTGTCAGAAATGAAATATGCCCTTTAAGAAGGCGGTTTGACTGGTCAGCTGGTGACCTGGCTCACACCTCACAGCTCCTGGATGGATGGACAACATGCTAAGACCAACCCTGCAATTGGGCAGATCTGAGTTTGACAGCACATTGAAATGGATCAATAATAACCTGTCATGAGGAGGCAGCCATCCCCTCTCATTTAGTGATAAAGGTGAGTCCGTGTTGCAAGCAGATAGAGGGGAGAGAATAAGAAGAGCAAGTTCCACCACGTTGGTATAAAAATTTTAAAAAAAGGAATTCATGAATAAATCAAAACGTGCCCTCTTTGGTAACTGTGTTAATTCTATTGTCCGAGCAAAAGCACAGAATGTCTGAGTGATGTCACCATTGTCTTTAGGTTGGTGTACGACCTCTGGGCACGAGGCGGCCCGTGCATATGTAACCAGGCTAATTTACACAACGCTCTGAGCGAGCTTTGCTCCATAATTCACAGGCGCGGTTTGTTTGAACCCTCTTTCTCCCCATCAGACAGCACTAGGTCTGCGGCCGCGTGCAACTTCAACTCCCCAGCTCATCTGGATAGCTGGAAGGCCTAGTCACAGACAGATAATAGACCAAAGGTACAAAGGCACACATATCTCAATACAAGCATGAGAGGAAAGTGCAGGGTCGTTATGGCAGTCCGGGATGGCCCCAGTCCCATCACTTTCTCTGATGTGTGTGTACAAGGGTGACATGTCATTGTCCTCATGCTCGGCCTAAAGCGAAGCTCCTTTGTTATCATCTCTGAATGCATAAATCCTTCTTGTGTGGACCTCAAAACAGAGGACAGGGCAATTACAGACAAAAACACCAGGGCGTCTTGAAGTCATTTTGAAAGAATTTTGTGTTCTTTTTTTTTTTTTTTTTTACGATTAGTTTAAAATATGTCAAAAAAAGAGACAAAAATCAATTCATGGAACATGTGCATCCATGGATTTTCTTTGTATATAAATTATTGAAATAACTTTTGAAATACATTCATTTTAATTAAAACCAAAACTTGGATTTTAAGGTGACTTTCAAATGAAATCTTGGCACAAAACAACCAACAGACATGAAACGTGTTTATTTGCACCCTCAGCTACAAATGAGAAGATCTTGACACGATGTTCCAGACTAAAAGCAAAAAACTCAAATATCAGATCATATGAAGCACTTCGGCGAGCCTTCAAAACAAACTTCACTGCCGCCAAATCTCAGAAATGTTACCACGGTTCCCCCTGTTCCTCTGTGAGAGCGCGATGACGAGCCGTTCTCCCAGTTCAGAGCACTAATGGTGTCTGTGGAAGGCATGCAGCACCGAGTTCCAGGCTGGCAGGGACGCGCTTAGAGCGGTACACTTGTCACAGCCCATCATATGAGCACTCCTCTGAACTACAGCCGTGAATAATTTCTACAAGATCCAAAAGTCTTTTTCTTTTTTTTTCCACACTATCTTTACAGAACCAACCACCAAGTCCTTGTAACTATTTCAACACTTGCAGTGGAGAAAGCAAAGAGATGGAATACAGTAGTAGTCTCTCTTTGTTTAACTGAAGAAAGTTTGCAAAACTGGGCTCAGAACTTGACATTAAAAGAAGAGCTTATGTGAGCAGTCAGGCAGAGAGAACATCAGGGTGGCAGGCTCTGAAAGGGATTGTGGGAAGGAGTTAGCTTATCTAATTGTAAACCAGCACACAAATGTGTGGACACTCATCATGCACTTGTCAAAACATGGCTGCCTGTGATTTTGCTCTGTTGTGGTTCTGCTGTTCTGTCTGTGTGTTTTAAAGCTTGTTTACATTCAGACAGGCCTTTTACAATTCCAGTTTGAGAGCACAATTGTAGCAATTACTCCAAGATAGGTGCTGTACAGCTGGAGAAACAGCAGCATGAAAAGATTTAACACATGCATCCCTTACAATTATTGCCTCATTCTTGGGCTTTATTTTCAGTCTTTGTGCATCATCTTTGAACAAAGATTTGCAGATATGCACTTTTTCCCCACTGCGGTTTAGGATGTAAACCATAAAAGCTGAACTGTTCTTTATTTGTTTGCTTTTTTTGCTTCACCATGTGTGTTAGTTTGAGATCTATGGTGAAGATGAAGGAGGTTGTTAAAATTTAACTGTCATTCATGCAACATGATGAAGGAAAGATCAGAAAAGTTCACACTTTTTTACAGAATGTAAAAAAAATAAAGGTCAGTTTTTGGTGATGCAGTCACAAATACAGACAACAAAACACACTTGAGTTTGGTACACGCTGAGTGCACTGACTCAAATGCTGCTCATCGTCAGTGTGTGTCAGTTAATGAAGTACAAGTCTGATTAGAAAAAGCATTTTCTTTTGAGAACAATGCATCAGTAGTGTGTCACACCAAAATTGATCTAATGTGCAGAGAAGGGTAATGTCACTTGCTAACATACACACAGTGATAATGTCAATGCTGATGTTAAGCAAGTATTTTATTTACAATGCCCTCTAATACCTAAAAGACAGGTGGATTTCCAATGACTTCTAAAACAACAACATGACCAGCCCAGAAACAACATAAATTAGACTACCATTCCAACAGACGCAGTTTTAAACACATCCTTACTGCCATGAAACAGATGCAGTTCCACTGAATAGAATATTATACTGTATTATATTATTATATGTAGTATAAATGTTCTTAGCATAGTGTTGATTTAGACTGATATTGATTTTCCTTAAGGAAGCCTTTTCATAAGTGGCTAAAATATGTTTTGCTGGTAACCCTAATCCATAGTAATGCAGTGCTGAGCTTCTGGGTTGTTCCATCTAATTTCTAATTCCAAACTAAGGATCCTACTTCAAGAAACAAAAACTATTCCTTTAAATAAGTAATTTTGTCGCTAACGTCATAGGATGTAATTTTAAGTGGTATACATTGCACACAACATATCTCATATGTCGTATATGTGGCATAGCATGCTACTCATACTAGCATACCAGGCTACTCTGTTTTTGAAAGAAGTCAACATTAAATACTAGATGCAAACACCAGCCTCTTGGGTAAAAGGCCTGTGTGTTTGGCCCATCCGCCATACCTAGGGTATTCTTCGAAATATCTGCAATATTAAATGGACTTTGTCACTTTTTATGCTACCTCCTTCCATGCTCCTGATTTAATAATGATGGCCACTAAAGGAGACCACCTTACCATTAATGCAAGTATGGGTTGTAATAAGCTGCTTGCACAGTCAACCTATGTTGGTTTTTTTAGTGAGAGAGCTGATTTTTTACAGTGTTCATTGTCTTAATTTAGCATGTTTACATGCTAACATTTGCTAGTTAGCGCTAAGCTAAGGCTGATAGAAATGACAGTACGTTTGTCATGATGATAGTGTTAATGAAAGACCAGAGGATCACTAAAGTCATTAGGATTCATCCAATGGGGAATATGAATATCTTTACCAAAAATCTTGGCAATCCATCTAAAAGTTGTGGAGATATTTCATGGAAAACCACAAATGCAAACCTCATGGTTGCATTAGATGTAAAGTCAGGGGATCCTTAGCATGATTACAATTCACCCTTTGGGCACCATGGATACCTTTACTAAAGTTCATGGTAATCCATCCAGTAGTTGTCAAGACACTTCGCTTGTGGATGGTGTTGGACGAAAAGTCGGAATCACAAAAGTCAGTAAATGTCATCCTCTGGGTGATCATGGCTCTCTGCACGAAATTGTAATCCATTCAACCATCAATATTGACCGAAAGGCATCCCTATACCACTAGCATGGCTACATTTTTCGTGACACAGGTATTTTACATAAAGGAACTCCTCTGGTAGTGAAAGGTGGAAGAAATGCAACCAAGAAGTGCAGTGAGAGAGCAGGCAGATGGGCACAAGCACTGGGTTTCAAGTTGATCTTGATTTCACAGTGCTGGTGGTGGCGAAGCAGGGAAGTGAGAGGGGGAGGGAGAAAAGCTTCCTTACACAGATGTTCACAAGCTGCTGTCAGAAAAACATCAACATCTCCTCTTAACGAAGACTCTCTGTCCGAGCCTGAGAACACAATGATAGTGAACATCTTGCGGTTTTCCAAATATACAGTACATTTGAAGGAGACACATCCTTCTGCACTCACTGGAACATCCTCGCCTACCAGGTGTCACTGGTCGCACTGGGGTCAGAGTTGAAGGAAGGAAGAGGCAATCTTGTTTTTCAGCGCCAGCCTGAAACTGCTGATGGATGCACTTTCTAAGTCTTTGCATATACACACACAAGCTGGAACAAATGGTGTGATTGTATGCTAATGTTCTTGCTTGTGGCCATGCTTTATTTGCTCAACAGAGCAAAAGATGAAAAAAAACTCCTATCACTTGTGTTTTAAAGAAAAAATATTTGTTCAACACCATTTTGCGCTTCTTTTAATACAAACAGGCATTAATGTCAAGTAATGAGTCAGACTAATCCCTCATTGGTTTCTGTGGCTTTGAGCATTAAAACTTGATGCGTCTCCTCACTTTGCTGTAAATGCCTGTGGACCTCTTAATGTGCAAGCCAAATGCCCTGCTGGGTTAGATTGACCGTAATGGATTTGGTCCAACGACAGATATCCAGCACTCATAAATTGATTTGATCTCCAAGGACACAAAATAAGAGATGATTTTTACAATTGAGACATCAATGGAGCATAGACCACAATAGAGGAGATGGAGAAAGTCAATCCCTGCTAAATTGGCACTGGAAAAATCAAACATGCTCCTCAAGTGACTGGTTATGAGTGTCTCTGAACCCCTTTTATCTTGCTTTCTGTGAGGTTACAGATTTGCTAAATGAACTAAAGTCCGGGTAAAGCAAAAATAAATGTGTAATGAGTTTGTCACACCACAAAAATGTGCTTTTAACCACAGCCAAATTTTAATAATTTAAAAAAAATGCTTAATGTATTACTGCGATTATTGCCCGTGCTATTATTTGCTTAATTTGCTGAACTCTACCCACTTTTATTCGGGACAGGCATCTATATGGGATCGGCTTTTGATTAATTTCACACAAAACTGCTGCTCAGCATAGATGGGAAATACAATAAATGTTTCGTCACTATTCTGAATTTATAACCACTCTTTTTAATTTCTCGTTTACCAGGCCGGTAAGTCTTCTTTGGTGCTCATGGTTTCAGCAAAATGTACTGAACAATTGAATTGTGGAGACTTTAACTAACGATGCATGTTGCATGTATTTATAAATTTATGTGCAATCTAAGCAGCCAATTAACGTTAGCTTCAACGGGAAGCCAATAACTCTGTTTTATACATCCAAAGAACTTCTATAAAAATGAACTGCATTGCAACTAGACCAGGCTTTTAATTGAGATAGGCGTTTATTTGTCAAAATGTGTAGCCACACCTGGCTAATAAAAGGGACTGGGTGTTTAACTGGGACTAGGGTTTTGTTTGAGGTTTTACGGTAAATTAGGTTTCAAACCAGGGAAAAATGAGCAGCTTCTCTACTTGGAGTCACTGGGGGCATGTCTGCTGAGTGCTAAAACAGTGTTATGATGACTACTGACATTAAAGCTCATCATATGATATATTCGTGTTGTTACATTCACTCTGTGTATCTGCTAAATGCCACAATCCCGAATCACCTGGCCAGCGGCAGCTGCGACTTACGGCTTTGGGTGTGTACTTTTTGCTAATATTAGCTGCTTTTAGTGGCTAAACAATAGTCTGACACTGCATGGGATAAGCTGAGAGTGTGTAGCTGCAAAGTCACATGCTCTTAAGCTCAGAGGACACGTGGTTTGTCCCTCTGAGTTAGCTGCTAACGAGAGTCTTTTGCTTTGCAGCGACTCATTTTTATAGAGTGGAGAGGGGTTATCTTATGGACGGCTCCAGTGCGACATCAAGCTGGTTTTTAGGTCATCCTAAAATGATCCCTGGACTCAGAAATGGTGAAAAAACAGTTTAACAGTCTAATTCCACAATACAGTGCTACATTCAGTCTTTTAACTTTTTTTCAACAAGTAGTCTCTAACATTTATAATGTGTTAAAAAAGAAATCACTGATTTTACTTTAACAGACTTTGAAATCTGGAGGAACATCACTTTTTTGTGCTGCATTTAGATGCCTTTTACAAGCATTTAAAACTTTAAAACCCTGAGCAATCTGGTGCAGTTTTTCTCAAAAACATGGGCGAAAAAGACACGGAGCAATTTGGAAATTAATGTTCCAAAAATTGCAAGAAATTAGTAGATTAAGAAAGTTATTTCTTAAAAGCTAGGGAAACATCTAGAGAAAAAGAAAAAGGCTAGAGAAAAACTATATGTGTTAATATAATTAAATATTTAAAATAACGGAATTATTATTTTTTTTAATCATTTACTTGTCATTCACTTATTTGTTTTACTTTCTTTTTTGTTGTGTTTTGTTTCTGATTTGTTTAATTAATTACAAAAACATTTTCAGGTATTTTTTTATCTTGTACATTTTAATATGTTTTTGCAAATTTGCTCATCATCTTCTTCCCATGTTTTTTAAGGAAATAAAGCCAAATTGCTCAGGTTTTAAAAGGTTAAGGAAATTCTGGACTAATTTAAAGCACTTAATCGTAGCCTAAGATGTCTTCTTACTTATTTTTATTATTTCACTTGACGGACTTTGTGTAAATAAAAATGATCAATGTTCTTATTGTTAATACTATTATCAACATATTTTAAGGTTAAGATCTGTAATCTATCAGTCTATTTTTAAGATCAGTCACACAGCCAGACAGGGTCCAATTGCTCATAAATTCACCATCGAATAAAGTGATCAGATTACATTTAATGCATTTTTTTTTTTCGTATCCGCAGGCCTCTGCCATAAATTAAAACCATCTGAAAGCGTCTGGAGTGCATTTCATTTTGCCTTGATTCATGCGCTGTAATATAACCCCTCTCCGATTCCCTGTGTGGCACAGGACAGCGAGGGGAGTGAGCCGAGTGCGTCAGGAGATTAAAACCCAACCACGGGATTGGACTCAGGATGTAGGCATCAGATAATATAGTAGAGATATAATGAAAGTGTAAACAAAAACCTGGCACATGAGAGAAACGCCTGCTCATAAAATTTCCTCTCTCGCCATTGTCTTCCTGACAAAAGAGATTCCACAGGCCCGGCGCCTTGCCACTTATTAACAGTTGACTGAATTACATACTTTGGAACTTGAATTGATTTAATGTTTGCCTTCACTTTTTCACTGTTGGACAGCATGTTTAGAGGAGTAAACAAGGAGCACTTTGTTAGGAAGGGCTACAATAAATGCACTGTTGGGAATCCTTCCAAAAATCACAATGTAATTGCAAAACTGACCCACACATTTAATAAAGACATCAACATATTCTGTCAGTTCCCTGTCCATGTAGACAAGCCAATTAAATCCCTCTAGCACGTCATAAGGACAGATCATGGCGTGTAAAGCTCTGTCAGCACGCTGCTGAGCGCTTCTCCTGTGCAGGCTGGGTTTACACCTTTGTGTCCTTGTGTGCCCGGCTGCTGTAGTGATAGATCGGTCGTCGCTTTCACGTTGGGAGCAGCTCTGAATGAGACGCCTGCTGGACAGCTGTGCTGGCACAGACTGCGTTCCTTGCTGCCAAGTCGCAGAGCCTTTTTTACCCCCGCTGCTCCCTGAGCACTGCTCAGTGCTTACCGTCAGCCTCTTCCCTGTCGTGCTTCAATGACAAAAACACACGTCAGGCTTAAACAGCTCACTTTGCACTGGCTTGGCGGACCTAGTCCAGCTTTTGTGCTATTGGCAGGGTCACTGTCCGAGGTGTGTGCTGGGGCCAGTGGAGCATACAAGGTCATATGTGGTCTCTATTGTTAATATATTAAATGAATCATGGATCAGTGCAGGAATTCATAGACTGCAGAACATGGCCAACACTAATTTCTCTGGCTGGGAGAGCTGTGCGTGCAGAGAGCTGTTAGCATTTTATTCAAAACAACTCACATTAAACACCCAGCTGGGAGACTTCTGAAATACTGCCGACGGGTTTCCAAGACCTTGAATTGAGACGTACTCTTAGTTACAGTAATTGAAGAAGTTAACATGAAAAATGTAGAGAGGCTTAATGTATGATTAGCATTTTGCCGTGGCACCAGACTGCATTAATAAGAGATGATGAAAAATCAATAGCAGTCATTACACCACTACGCAGGATAAAATATTAACTAGTTTGGAAACTGACCTGAGGAGATTTCTTTTCCTGCAGCGGTGAAGGCTCGATATGGTTATTGGTAATAAACACCTACAGTGGTGCAACTACTAGCTTGGGAAATATCATATTTACCAAAGAGGTTATATGCCCAATTAAAGAAGTATTTCCTTGATATAAAGAGAGTCCTCACATAAAACTTGGCCATCCCACAGAGGAAAAGGACTTTTTTGTTCAAGAGGTAGAAAATCTACAACTACCAGAATGCATTGCGCCATGCATGCTCCCGATGGTGGGTGACGTAATGTGGACCAGTGTGAAACAATGGCAACCAGCAATCCTGTGTTACAGTCAAACAGTAAGCTAAAACTTACTTCTGAAAACATTTGAGGTGAGAAATATGAAACTCAGTGCCAGAATCTTGTTTTGTATTTCATCAGCGCTGCTTAATTTTACCATTTGATCTCTGTTTTCACTGCAGGAAGCAGTATGGTGCTATGGCGCCCACCTCCTGTTCACAAACTCAAGCGATTACCACTAAACAATGCATTAAAATATGTTTCTCAAGACATTTTAGGAGAGACACAGGCCGTGCAGTAACATTTTCTTGATTTATATTCAATCAGCACTGCCTAGTTCTAGTGTTTGGTCGAAATTCAGTCCGAGTTTAGGAGAGAGAGAGGGGCAGGTAACTCTCCTAATCAGTTGTATACTGTGAATGCACAAGCAGCGGTGTGGTTAGTGGACAATACGAAAATGTGAAAGTACAACCTGTAATCCAAGCAACAGCCTGAGAGCCATCGAAACTCAAAATGAGGGATAAGGAAGGATATCTAAGCACTGGTTAGATTTACCACAGTTCATCTACACACACTACACACTTTGTTTTGATACAAAGTTGGTTGAAAATTAGCAAAATATCCCTTTAACCTTCAGTATAATTAGACAACTTGCACGTTCCGTCAGTCCAGTAAAGAAAGATGTTTGAGCAGAACATGTTGATTAACTCAAACCCTGAGAAATTCACTCCCTGCATTTGTAGGCTTGTGTTGACCCCTAGCCCCAGACCTCAAAACACATATCAAAAGTATCACGGCTTCATGCAAACATCTGTCACTGTCATATCGTCCTGTATCACATGAATGAAGTCACTTTGATCACTCCAAGCTACTTCAAGTGTGAATACAAAATCCGTTTCTGTGGCATGTTATGATTGTCTGTATGAAAAGTTTGAAACGGAAAGCAGATGATGTCATTAACCAGATTCTCCATACATTGTTCCCATTCTCGCTGCAGTTATCCACCCAGCCGAGCCTTACTCTCTCTATCTTTTGTGAATGGATTCCCAGTGGAAGGATCGACATGGATTTCACAAACAATTTATCCCAAATTGCAGGAAAATTGGCTGCAGATCTTAGAAGGAGGACAAGGAGGGAGAAAAAAAGTAGAATGAGGTTAAGATGATCCACAGGGTATTTATTCACTAAGGCTCTCATGGTCGTTCCACAGGGTTCTCCCCTTTCCAAATAACCCACAGCCCCCCCTTTCAACCCCGCCTTTCATTCGCCGTTTCAAATGTATTAATGGGCCGGAACCTTCCTGGATGATCTTGGCCCTCTCCCTAATGAAAACGCTCTGCGGCTGGATCCCAGTGCAGTAATCAGGCGCTGGCCTCCAGAGCACTGGGGCATGCAACATGCAGAGCAGGAAGAGCCCCAGTGTGACCCCACACTGTGTCCTTCAGTCACCCCCATGTTGCCCTGTGCCCTCTCTGGCCCGGGCCTCTTCTCCTCTAAAGGCTGCGGTACCAGAGGCCACAAGCCCGGACCTCTATAGAGTGAGGAGGGAAATCCAGCAGTTTGATGGACTAGAAACATCACCCTTTAACAAATTTACTGTTTATGGAATCTCAATGATGTGTAACGCTCCGCAGTATCACGGTTTTGTGTTTTTGCAGGCAATTACAGTTTAAGAAAATTCAAAAGATTCTGGTTTGATATATTATTATCCTGTTTGTTTCAGTACCATTTCCAGCCGATATGTCAGACAATGTTTACTTTGACATGCATTTAAATGAGTCTTATCTCACTGAAGCAAAGTTTCAAAGTGTTACATCATCTTTCACTGAGAAGGCTGTGTATACTGTGCTGGGTATCTCTGATGCATCATCTCATCTGTGCCCTCAGCTACCGTAAACAGAAGCTCGCCACATCATGTAAACACTGAAATAAAAGCCATCCACTTCCCTGTGAGGTGTCACTCTGAAAGGACAAAACAGAAAGCTTGTCTCGGATCCTCTCTGCGTTTAGCCTGTCGGTAGCCAGCAAGCCTTTGTTTGGTCTGCTCTGACAGGTCTCCTTTAGTCTCCACTGTCTGTCCCCCCAGGCCCCCAGCCTTCAGCCTGGAGGTAAGCCTGGCCAGATGTGGCGACCTGGGGTTCTCTGCAGCTGCATGTGTAGCAGGGCACTAAAATGATGGGGCAGTCACTGGGACGCGCATCATCTGTTTTAACTTGTCTGTCTTCCCTGACAGACCCGCTGAGTGCTGTTTTCATTCCCCTCCGATAATATCTTTTACAGTTACAAAACTGTCAGCGAACCTAAAGCACAGAGCCCCACCTGCCTGCACTGTTGCCCATCACCCCTAATGACAACCAGACACCCTCAAAGACAGGGCACTAAGGTGCTAACTACCCCGCAGAGCTACAGCGAGCACACATTTGCTAGCTCACATTTTCCAATTGGATCGTAATGGGCAGATTTTCTCAGATCATTTTAGCTCAGAAATTCTACCTTTAGATAAGTGTAACACTTTGATTTTTTTTTTCTCTACGAGTAAACATGCACCACTTTCAACTCTTTCAGACCATTTCTAGACAACACTGCACATCTTGGGTGTGTAATAATCTAATGGAAGGGTGATGTCACTCAAACCCAACGACATAAGATAAACTCCGAGGACCATTTTCCTAAATCATGAAAAATGCCCCTCTTACTTCAGTTTATGCGGGACACATTTATGTGTGAGCACTTCTTCGGGGCAATTTATTTGAGAACAAAAGAGGAGCCAGCCTTCACATGTGTTAGTGGAGCGTGTGACAACTACACTATGGTCTGCATTTGTTTTTCTTGGGCACTTCCATTCTCTCTCTCTGACCTTGGGGGGAACAAGGACCGGCGGGCAATTATCTGGTGTCTCGAATAGTTAAGTCAGACATTTCGCTGCTCTACAAAGAACTGCAGCCTCTCTAACTACTGAAGAAATTATGGAGAAAAGATAATGAAAGAAAATCTGTCAGATATGAAGAAGTCTCAGCTTTTTAGTGTCAGTGCTCAGCCAGGCATAAAATGCTCCATTTAGACCCCTTTCCAGAAACAAAGCTTTCTGGCACAGGCTCGCAGTGATTGTCTGAGAATGTAGGGAAAGATTTCCATTTCTTCCGAGCCCCCTCCTTCACCCTACACATCCAACCTTTTTTCCCCTCCCTCTCGCCTTCATATGAGACTGTAACGTTCAGCAGCTCAGCCTGGAGTTGTGAAGCAAACTTGGTGAAAAGCAGCAGGAGATGAATCTCTTTAAGTCCCCTTGAACAACATAAAACAGTCTGGGTTTCCATTATTCAGGGCTCTGTGCTGCTTGTTTACAGTGGAGTGGGCCCGCTGCACCTGCACTCCGGATGGCCTGACAGCTTGATGGGCCCTTTAATGGTGATTCACTGGCCAGATCTATGTGGATAAAAATGGAATTCTGGGAGAGCAATCTAATAAGAAAATAAAGCGCTGAATGGTTGCCATGGCTGTTGGATGGGCTTGTTGGGCCCCGTTCAGCGGGCCGTGCTGGCTAGAAATCAAATCCAAACTTTGATCTTGGGGCTTTATTACATGCTATCACCTCAGCTATGGGTCCCTTCAAATGGAGTGTCACAGGGTCAAGTAGATGGTGCTTCAGTTTTGCTTTTTAAAACTTGGGCTTTAACCTTGATGCTCTGTAAACTGTAAAAAATCAATCCCGGCGCTGAGCATTATTTGGATGTCTCTGGCAGTGTGCCTCCACAGTGAACTGTATATTGTATACAGAGCCAGAATAAAATATCCCACTGATGTGGAGCTCTGCCAACCATATTTCTAAACCACATATCTCATTTTAAACACAATACACTGCATATACAGGTCTGTGCTGTACATATTGTATTTAATAAAAAGAAGAAGAAGCAACTAAGAGTCCACATAAGCATCGTACTAACCGTTGCTGTCCACAGAAAACCATTTACATTCGGTCATTTTTAAATTTGTTCTTTCATGATTTGGGAAATGCTTCCTACTTCTCAGGCTAAAAATAAAGAAAAACACATTAAATAATCTAAAACATAACATTGTTAGAAAGTCTTTCACAGATACATGGTTTTCACTGTGAAGCGGTACCATGCATATATACAGTATATATATATATAATATATATATATATATATATATATATATATATATATATATATATATATATATAATACAACTACTAATATATCTATAAAATATGTTCTATTTATATACAACTGATTTCTACAGCTGAGGGTGTAAAAAAATATTGATACCCTTGCCATCCTGTTTTCTCACTTTCGGATGTCCTGACTAGTATCCTCTGAATCCTTATGCCCTCCAATTTTCTAGAGATATCGGTGAATAAGTCCGCAAAAATCAGGTGTCATTAACATAATACAAGTAACAAATACAAGTACAAAATTTAAAAAATGCCTAGTGAAACTGTGGAAAATAAATGATAGTGATCTAAACATATTGATATAATTGTGAGCAAAATAGGAAAGGTGTGCCAGTAATAAAAAGAGTTTTAAAAGTTATGCAACCAGCAGGTGTCATTAAACAAGTTCTAAATGCTTTAGTTCTGTCACAGCTTGTTTGCCGTTTTGCTATTTGGTCAACTGCTTCAATGAAAAAGAATTTTTAAAAATTAAAAGTTGCTCAAAATAAAGCAGCAACTTGTGAGTTACAGTCCTCCTACAGAACTAATGTAGAAGACATGCAGACTGAGTTGGCTAAGTGTCAGGCAGAGATCCAGAAACGTACTGGTGACAAGATCACCCGAGATATCCTGTAAACAGTTATTCTCTCAGTTTGCTCAAAAGAGTTATCAAACACGAAAGAAAGATCTTTTATGCTACTGAAAACAAAGACAATCATGATACAAAAACTGTTGCGAATAGAGCCATAGTAAGGTGGAAATTGCTGCCATTGCAAATCGTTTAAGGTAACAGAATAGATCGGTTCAGAATTTTGTTAAAACAGTACCTCAAAGCATTTCTGGATACAGAATTGGATTGGGTTGTGTGTAAACTATAGAATATATGAATATTTCAGTGATACTAAACCTACAATATTGCACCAATTCTAATTCACAATGAAAATAAATCGATTCACACTGGACATTTCTTTTTGCACTCTGAATGTAAACAGGGTGCCAGAATGCAAAAAAGAACCAAAATAGAGCTTGGCTATAAAAACAAGAGGTCTGTGCTAAGCCCCTGAATGTCCTCAGATCCTAGAAACTAGCCCATGGACTCTGTCCTTTGTAAAATGTGGCTCCAGGGCAAAGCAAGTTAAGTATCTCTGACTTATTGTCTTGGAAATATAATTATTAGAGCTAAAGATGGACAAATAAATAATTAAGGTCACAAGGATTTATGTTTGTTAGGAATTACCATTTATTTGTATGAGGAGGAAAAAAATCAGGTTTTATATGAATTATTAAGGACTTGTGATTGATTTATAATTGTGTGTTTGGCCTAATGTTTGTTGAAAGGATAACAGTCTTGTTTGATTGTTAATTACATGAGATGTGCTGTTTGGTTTATTGTGTTTAAGTGGCGTTCGTGTATATAAATGCATATGACTGAATGTGTTTGGACCCCTGGAAGAATAGCCACTGCTTATACTGGGCTAATGGGGATCCTAATACAGAAAGAAAGAAAGAATTAGCAGCATTGACCTCTGAAGGCATCCCAGCCTGCTATTCCCAGCCTCTCTTCCATGAGGTGAAAATGTATCCAGAGGCAATCCAGTCTCTATGATGTTCAACAGCATGTACCCATTAAAGGCAGTGCATGGAGTGGCGCACACACATATAAACACACATGTATACACACATGGAAACGTAGAAATGCTTGCACACACACACACACACACATACACACAAACACACACACACACACACACACACACACACACACACACACAAACACACAGATCCAGGGCTCTAACTCGCAGTCTGCATTGATCTCTCCTGTCATATATCATTAATGAGGGTATTAAATCCATGTTTAGGAAGCAGAAGGCTGGCTTTAAGTGGGGTTTGCTGGAGGAGCTCATAACGCAAAAGACCCTCATTGAAATCTCCCCAAAGGAAGGGCCACTCTCTGGCTCTCTTTAGCTGAGGAGCACATTAACAGAGTGATGTCATGGTGGTTCATATCACTGCTACTGTCCAGGGACATAGGGGGAGAAAATTCAGGTCTGTGACCCATAGACTGACCATGAACCAGCTACACTGTAAAATCTGTCAAGTTGATTGTACTAGGTAAAAAAAATCCAGGTAACCGACTGCCTTGAAAAATTTAAGTAAATATAACTATTAGTCTTAATTTATATTTACAATATATTTAATTTTGAAGTTTACTTACAATTTGGTCATATTTACTTAATTTTATGAAGGTGTTGCAACTCAAATATGATAAGTTAACTTATCTTTCCAAGTTTTTGCAACTTCAGTTCTGTATTCTGCTGGTTGCAAACTAGACTATCATATTTGTATTTTCTTAAACATGTAAACAAAACAGAACTGGCAGATCTCCTAACTTTATCATTAGCAAGATCTTCTTTTTCATGATGAAGCTAGGTGAGAATAAGTGAGTTCACTGAAGTTGCTAATACTTAAAAAGATCAAGGTAATTTCAATTGTCATGTTACAGTTGCAAGAACTTCACAAAAGACAGCTAAATTTTAAGTAAACTTAACAGTTCGATAGAAAGTAAAGATAAGTTAAGATATTTAGTTACATTAACTTTCTTTTTTTAAAGGCAATCAGTTTCCAAGATTACTTACTAGTAGAAACAACTTATCAGATTTTACAGTGTAATGATGACAAACAGATATCACCAAAAGCATAACTAGTTATTTCATATATAAAACCAAAAAGTTGTGGCGCTAAAATTTCCTTTTAGCTCATATTGGTTATAACAAATTAAATATATAATGAGAAAGTATTAAAAGGAAGGTGCCTCCTTATGCAAACCTTGTCATACTGTACACCAGCTGTATTGATCAGTCTAAAATTCTCCCCTATGCGCCTCACCCCTGGGTTATCATCGCATCATTATCATCCGGAGTTTGGGGAGACGCTACAGTATGATATGGCAAATGGACTTGCTATTGATTTTGTCAGAGAGCAAGAGAGTGGCAGATGGAGAGGAAGTCAAAAGGGAACATCTGGAAGGGGACAAGGGTGTGCGAAGGGCCTTGGGTGTTAGACGATACAGGAGGATAGTGAAAGAAACACACACCATCCTGTTGAAATCTGTCAGAAAGCAAGAAGTAAGAGCTTCTGTAGGACAAATATTTGAAGCCACACCAAAAATAAACAGAATGTGTCTCTTTGCATTCTTTTTGCTCTCATCATACATGATCAAAAAAGACTGAAATGTCCATTTTTATCTCGTCTTAAAAGCAAAGGCTGCAGCACCTTACATTAGAAAACAGCAACTTTGCTCTGACTAATCCCATTATAAGAGGGAGTCTTTGCTTTGGAGTGTAGCTGAGGTGTTAATGTGATGAGCAGCGTGAGAGTTGAAAAAAAATAAAAAATGGGGCAATCCTTCCTTTCGGGAAAGGGATATCCTGAGGCACGGCTATATAGACCTTAAGTGCTGACAAAGAAGATATTGTGTTTTTCCAGTAATCCTTTTAAACACCGCAGGGCAGAGGCATACAGTTCATTTCAGAGTAATGCTGTTAAATTTTCACTGAAGACTCCCATTGTGATTTTATCACTCATTTATTACAAGCAAGATAGAATAAGGTGAATATTCATCAACTTGCTAGTCACAGTGTGCTTTTGAAAAAGACAAAAATTCAGAGAAAGTGAAATACTGGCAGCAGTTTCTTTAGAATCAGGTCATCCCCACACGCCAAAAGGCCAATATTTTTTTTCTCCTTTCCTCCCACTGGCTCCGTTTGTTTTGTTCTGCTTGATTAACCAAGAATGCTGGAAACTGTATGTATTGTTTCCGCACCATGAGCAGTGTCTAAAATATTTGCTGTGCATTAAATACTTTAGCAGACAATCAAAATCCTTTCAGCACTCCCCATTACTGTGAATAGGCTTAAGGGGAAATAATGTGCTGGGCATGCTGGTTTCGGAAAACATGTCAACAATTCATCGTCGGTGGAGTTCCTCGCTGTCAGGTGGAGCTTACTAGGGGCTACGATTAGCGCGGATTTGTGTGATGCACCATAACCTTGACACTGAACTGTGAAACAGCTTCACGCAACATTCCAAAGCACCTGTCAATCAACTCACACCTACATGGATAAATACCCATCTGCTAAGGCGGCGCTTTGAAAGAAGCAGTACAATGAGTTCTGTGTGGCTGTTTTCGTTACATCAGGAATATGTTTTGAAATACATTATCGGCTAAGTTCTCTGTACTTGCATCACAGCTGACACTGTGGCGTGCAAAAGTCAACAGAACTGACAAATTGACCCACAGAGTTTGTCTGCAGGGATTGAGTTTGGGGATTGTGCTTGACTTTAACAAAAATGTAAAAGGCGTATGCAGGATTTAGGGGTATATTTCAGCAGGAACTGAATGTAATAATTATGTTTTCTTTAGTGTATAACTGCCTGAAAATAAGAAGCATTGATTTTTTGATTGCCATGTTGTACTGCCGTGTTTCTACAGTAGCCCAGAACGGACAAATCAAACGCTGGATCTAGATAGAGTTATACCCATTTCTACACCGGCCACCATAGTTATAAGCCCCTCCCACACCAGGGCATTGTAAAACCCTCATATTTAATATAAAACTGCTTTATTAATGGCTTTTTACCAGTTTAAATCAATGGGTTCCATTGTTTTGGAGCAGAGGAGAACAAAAATAAATACAAATTAGTATGTGCTGGGCTAGCAGCCCATCTCTGACATGCACAACGGGGTATGAGAAGCCCGGATTAGTGACGTGGAACCACTTCATTCAGTGTTTTTACCGCTTTTAATCTCCCGTCCATTTGTTTTGGAGAAGAGGAGATCTCTGCGGATAATTCAGCTCCTGGTAAAAACCTCTTAAATGTCTGGATCTTAAGTTATCAGAGAAAAATATGAGCATACAGGTGCAGGGCTAGTAGTCTGTCTCAGATATGTCAAACGGCGTAAAGGAAAAACTTATTTGCAAATTCAACCTATTTTATTCAGTGTTTTTTCCAGTTTAATCACCGGGTTTGTTTGCCTTAGAGAGGAAGAGACTTCTGCAGATAACTTGGCTCCCGGTTGAAGCCTCCTGAACAAAGAACAATGGAGAATTTCTAACCAGAAGAGGTGGTTGCAATATGCAATAATTACTGCTAGATGCCACTAAAATCTCCTTAATTCTCCACACTGTTCCTTTAAATGTCTCATACTGTTTGCCCTGAGGGCTTCACTTTCTCAGTGTGGACCTTGAGAAACTGCAGCCAGCTGCATCGGATGTTGGCACGGCTTGCTTCTCGTCACGAGACTTTTAGACTAGACCGTCTTTTCATTACCACCAGCAGCACAGGTGGATCCTTTTGTGTTGTTCAAGCTTTGTCTGCAGCAAGAGCACCATTAACAGTAGAGGTTATGTGAAATGTTAGGGAGGGAGGAAACACATTTTTCAATACATTAATTTTCGGGAAGCATCTTTCACAAATGTCTCCGTTATTAGCTGACCTGTGGGAAGGGGTTGAATGAGTTTAACCCAGCGTTCAAGGTAGGGTAGCAGCGTTTAGGAAGGGCGTAGGTCAGAGAGCATTCGTTTTCGTAAAACTGGCTTTAATCACTCCTGTGCCACTTGAGCTTTGGTTGGACTACAGTGTGTGTGTGTGTGTGTGTGTGTGTGTGTGTGTGTGTGTGTGTGTGTGTGTGTGTGTGTGTGTCTGTTTGTGTGTGCATGAAAGAAAAGACCAATAAATTACATTTTCTTCAGCCCTTAATTAAATCTACATACTTAAAAGCACTTTGCTCTTCTTTAACATATCCAGCACATACGCAGTATAAAAAGTTGCACTGACTCCAGTAGCCAAAAGGAAAACAAAAAGGACATAAACCAATTAACAGTTGGATGGCTGTTTGAATTTATCGCAGGTTTTCTGACTGGAACTTTTTCCCTGCCGACGTCTGCATATACAGCATCTAATGGCTGGGAAATACAGGAAGTCTGGCTGCTTTGCCAGGGGAAACCGGAGGTGTCGCGAGGGCACCCCACCGAGAGGAAAGATGGGCCGAGGTGTGGTGGAGGAGTCAGAGCACCTCACAGGGGACCAAAAAGGATTTCACACCAGTTGTGTCCAATTGTTTCGGCTCATCCCAAAATGCCTCCATGCTTATTAAAAACTCCACCTCACTGGCAGGAGTTTGAAAGCCAGAGAGCAAGAGCCCTAATGTGAAGCTTAAACAACAATCAAAGTTATAATTGCCCAGAATGCTTTTTAAAAACCCTGAGTGGCATTTCTGTTGTCATAAAGCTAACACTCACAGGATTAATACCTCGGCCTCGCCTTCCGCCATTCCTCCTGGATTAAGGCTTTGGCAGGGCGGTGAAGCTGTCAGTCAGCGACATGTCTGGACACATCATCCACTAATCATCAGAGTTTATGAAAGTCTCTCACCTCTGACAGGTAAGGATGACTGATACCTCACAGCAGCAGGCTCCCACTGCCTCAACATGCACTTTAGATCTCATCAGAAGCCTCCACAATCAAAACAGGATGAAATGGCCACACTCCTATCGCTGAGTGTTTGGGAATAATTCCCCCATGGGCAGATTAAAAGGGTATTTTTTCTGGTTTGTGCCTTGATGGAATTCACCACGTAGAGTTTGACAAAGGCTGGCATTCTCTTTGACATCTCTTCAATCGGTGCTCCATGCCATCAGGGCTCTGGAGGGTGGGAGATGAGTGACGTGGTGAGGTACACATTTGCCTGCTGGTGTGACGTAAGGGCAGTGTTTATGCGACATCATAAATATGCATGTTGCTTTGTGCTATACAGGGGCATTTATGACAGTGGAGTGACAGTATTTGCACTTTTAGAGGTCATTTACCTGTCATCCGATGTGACAGTAGGGACGAACAAGGCAAAGGACAACTGCACATCACGGCTACTGGACAGGATGTTTTTTAAAGGCTTTGAGTGGCTTAGGGGATCTGATAAAAAAAAATACATAATAATATCCTAATTTAATTCTTGACCTTAACGAACTATAAATCCTTTTTCATGTTTTTCAAAATTGTTGGATTTTGTAGAGTAGCAGGTATGACACTTCATGCACACTGTACATGGCTATTAATACTACCAGAAGTGTGGACTCAAGTCACATGACTTGGACTCGAGTCACACTCAAGGCATAAATTTAATGACTCTAGACTCCACTTGAATAAATACAAACAAATTAAAAAAGAAATATCTTGCAACTCAACTTAAACACCAATGGCTTGTGACACCAGCCTTTTGACTTGAAAATACTTGATACTTCTAGTACTACTATAGTGTATGCTTTTTGAAAAGTGTGCCATGAATCAACTCATTTCCCATTAATCAGCTCACCCTGACATTATTCATTCCCAGCAAGTAGATACTTATTAGCTCTCCAGATCCACTTTTTCAACATAGTTTGAACCTATCCTACAGCATCCAATCAAGAACCAACGTTGCGTTACTATTCCCCAATTGGAAAAAAACATACCAAAGATCATTTTGTTCACATACAAAAACTATGTGGTGGTCAACAAAAAAAAAAATGGCAATATGTAAAACGTAGGGTTTGGAAAATTGCATATGATGGCTCAACAACTTCCAACTTTGACATTTGAAGGTGCACATAGTACAGTAAGTCGAGGCTGATCTTAACATAGTTAGCGAGCTGATACTCAGCTAACTTTAGCTTAACAAATATCTAAAAGCATTCATCATTTTTTTGTCAATTTAATATTGGCATTACATACAGTATGTTGAAGAACACATTTTGGCTGGTTTACAAAATTCAGGACTTGGGATTTGCCTGTCTTGAACTGAGACTTGGGACTTAAGTGCAAAGACTTGAGACTTACTTGTGACTTGCAAAACAGTGACTTGGTCCAACCTCTTATTATTATTATTATTATTATTAGGAATGATTCAATGTGGTGGCCTGAGAAATGTCTGGAAATGTGAAAGAAGGAGAATTAAGTCTGAGGGAAGAATAAATGACAAAAATTTGTATGCCTTCAAGTATTTATATAATCAGAATTTAAAGTGAAAAAAGCAAGAGATTAAAAGTAAAAAAAGAACGGTAAAACCCCCCACAATGTTTCTCCTTGTTTCCCTCTTTCTTTCCCAGACACTGTCCATAAGTTGATTGGGGTTAATGCACTGGACAATAGCTCAACCCTGCACTTCTGTTCTGCATTATTATGCTTCTTTTTAGGACAGTATGGTGCTACTTTTGAGTATACACGAGTCCTTGCCTCAAAATAATATTTTCCAGACCTAAACACCATGTGGTATCACTCTGATGGAGGAGTAGCGAGGCTGATATCACCAGGCCTCATGACCTCAAGCTTGTCCTATGGACGTATGAAACCATTATAGAGACATCTGGGCTATGCCGCTGTGCCTGTTCACCTTCTATGAACTGTAGCTCCAGAAAAGAAGCAAGATTTATTTATAATTACTAACTCCTGAATACATTAGGCAATGGCAAATATACAGATGTCGTGAGAGCTGCAGAACTAGAAACTCCTGGAGAGTTAGCAAATAGAAATAAATAAGCTTTTAAAGTCTATTAGTTGAGACTATTTGAGGACATTTGGCATTTTATGGAATATATTCATCAAAACAATGATGAAGAACTCAGTAAATCTGACAATTTTAAACAAAATAATTGAACAGAAAACATCAAATACTGTAGATGATGTCATCTTAGAGGTAAGTGGAGGCAGAGATGGATGAGTCTCCTTCTTGGTCGACATGAGGTCAGTTTGATCAGCTAGGATGAGCTCTGGACATCAATGTGCCCCAGCTGCAACCCCATCTACTCCCTGTCCCGCCTCAGACGGATCATGTGATGTGCACAGCTATGTCCAAACGAACACAGGTGCTCTGATTCGTCCTGCATGTTCCAGCACAAATCCAGGCATCCAGGGAGCCGCACTACCCCTCCCCAAAGACCATCTGCCCCGGGGAGACACTGATCCTGTGGATCTAATGTCAACACCGAGGGGATGTTTGGGAGCAATGGTGGAATCTTAAGTATTGAGTCAGAGGTATGGGCGTGTGTGCAAAAGACAGCAGGGTACGGGTGGATGGGCCTTGGATAGGTTTTCTTTGCAATCACTGAGAAGGTATATTTAATGTAAAGGTATTCAACACAAATGCAACCATTGAATTATAAATAATGTATGCTATGGGATATTTACAGTGGTGGAGGAAGTATATAGATCCTTTACTTAAATTAAAGAACTAATACTACACTGTGGAGATGCTGTAAGAAGTAAAAGTCCTGAATAAAAAAAAAAGTAAAATTCAGTATAATCATAAAAACGTACTAGTATTATAAACTTAAAAAATAAAGACATAATAATTTTAAAAACTCAAATAAATTGGAAAATGACCTAAATAAGTATCAAAATAGTTGCCAATTAATTGTCTGTCAATCACCTAATTGATTATTTGACTAATTATATTACATATTTTAAAAAAAATATTAAAAACACCCCCCAAAATTCACACTTATTTAAAATAAATTAGAAAATGATTTAAATATTTATTACAATTTATTTGTCAATCATCTAATAGATTAGTAATCTTTTCAGCTGTGCTTGTGTAAATTGTTGGGAAATTAATTAATTTCTAACAAAACATAATATTTTAATACATTTTCTTGCGTCTTTTTTGCAAAAATCTTAATTTTCAGAATAGCTGTCAAATAAATGTGACTAAGTAAAAAGTAAAATATTTCCCTCTGAAATCTAGTAGAATACAAATAGAAATTGGCATGAGAAAAAAAGACTTCTGTAAAGTACGAGTATCTCAAATGTGTACTTTAATACTATACTTGAGTAAAGGTAATTATCACATTCCAGCACTAGATATTAATAATCACGAACAGTGCTCTATATAATATAACTTACATTTTTTTCTAACCCCTAACCCTGACCCCCTAACTCTAACCCTAACCCTACTATTACTACTATTTTATCAATGGATAAAATGTGGGTGTATAAAGTTATGCTGTAACATTAAATAATGGATGAGGGTCTCACAGGAAAACAGCATAAAGATTTAGAGAGACTACCAATCACACATGTCAGTAAGTCGAGAAAATGATAAAGCCCACCAAAACCAAACCCCGCTGTGCTGAGACTCACAATAGCTCACTATTCTCCCCTCTTGCATACAAGTCTCAACAGTCTCCTCTCGCTGGGTCAAAGTGTCACATGGCACAAGCCCAAACACAGGCCTACAGTAAATACAGAGAGCTTCAGAGTGCTCAGAGCCCTGCTGCGGAGGGACAGTGTTTGGATAGGCCCTCCCCGTCTCTTCCACACAGACCAAAATGTTGAATTAATGAGCTCATGTGCGGCATGTTAGATTTATCTCGCCGTGCTGCTCGCTCCCCGGCCCGGGCACTCTCCATCATGCCGTGGGTCTTTCACCACAACATCCAGCCACTCACTGATAACTTTGAAGTTTATATGCAAAAGCAAACAACTGCTGGGGCACTTGAACCTGACTCTGTGACAGGCGGAAACATTTATTCGATGTTGTCATTTTTTTTGTCAGTTTTTTTCCTTGTTTACTGAGCTAGGAGGAAGGAAGTCGTAGCCTCAGGCTTTTGCTTGGAGTTAGTCCACTGTCAGTAGTGTGTTATGAGCTAAAAGGATTAGCTGTGTGTGTATTGCAATACGTGCATTACTGTATTTTTTGAAGGAAAACAATTCAAATAGTGACAATGCCAGTGGGAGAAGGAAGTAATTCTTTTGTATAGTGTGTATGTTTACTGTAAAGAAAAAACTGGGAAGGGAGGAGGTGGATGCCGGAAAAACAATTTCCCCATTCCTCTTACTGCCTCGGGCTGGGGCTGATCTGTCCCTGGCATGGGCCCCAGGCACCGAGAGTAGAGATACACTCCCTAAAATTATCGGCCTGGAGAATAAGTACAAGTCTATCATCGCTCAGCTGAAAGACTCATTAGGGCTGGAGGAAAGACGGAGGAGTCGGAGGATGGTGCAAGTTTGTTTGCGTACGAGTGTGTGTTTGAGAGGAATCGGGGAGAGTATGATCAAAGCGAGGGGGAGGCAGGAAATGATGCAAGGCTGTAAAGAGACAAACTGCTGGTGATGCTTATTTTCACTGCACTTACCACTAAAAATGGACTGAGGGCTGAGGCCCTGAGAGGTTGGGAGCTGATGCCTTGGAAGTGACCCGGCACTACAAATAGCCCCCTTGCCCCATCCAAACGTCATTGTTCAAGTTCCGTCTGGAATACAGATAGTTCCTATGGGGTCAGGATCCCAGGAGATGGATATTTCCCTCATGTCTATATCTACAGAGGAAAGGAAATATTAAACAACTCCAGTGCACATTGATATTTCTGCCCACTGGTGTTTAGAGTGTTTCCTGGCTGAAATCCTGCAGACCCAGGAAACAAGCTATAACCTAAAGGTGCACAGCCACCTCTATCATCTCTATTTAAACAAAATAACACAGAAATAGAAAATGATAAAGAAAAAGAGGTTAAGAGCCAAAGGGAGAGAGAGAGTAAAAGAGGACCTATTATGCTCATTTTCAGGTTCATACTTGTTCTAGTAGAATCCAAAAATACACATTCACATGCTGTAATGGTCAAAAACACTTAATTTCCTCATACTGACAATGCTGGAATATGTGTATTCACCCTCAGTCTGAGAGGGCTTTTGAATGCTTTCGTACCTATCTCTGTAAGATGAAAAAAAGACCAGTCTGCTCTGATTGGTCAATGTTTTCAGGTCTTCTGCATCTCATAGTCTCTGCACCATCATTGCAGCCAAGGACAACTTTAACAGAGAATAGTGGCACATTCTACTGTGAAAAATCACCAATAAAATAAAAATATATGTTGCAGCAGGAATATGCCACTTAACTGGGGAAAATGACCAACATCAGCAACCAACAGTTGTAAAACACAGTTAAGTAAAACAAAGCCAGACATGTTCCACCATGGATGTGATGTGAATTAGAAATGAACAACATCAGTAACCAATATTACATGTTTCCCTTACCTTAGCATGTAGCTATGTGTAGCACTGTAGGCTATGTGATGTTTGCATGTGACCATTTAAAGAAATGTGTCACAATCTGATGTCATTTAGTAGCCGAAGTAGAAAAAAAGTTAGAAACATTATCTTCCTTTCACAGATAACTTAAATTTATAATGTGAAACTTTGTCTACATTTAATATGGACATCTGACAATGTAACAGTAATGTATGACAGAAAATAAGGAAAAGCAAAATAGGTCCCTTTAAACAAACAAAGACAGAGATAGAAACACTCTAATACAGGAAGCTACAAGAGGCGGCAGCCAGACATCAAACTGTCAGTGTCAGTCTATATGCAGTGTCTCCATAAACTGCTGGATGCAGACAGGCCCAGCATGAGGCCAGGGCCCCCAGTCTGCAGAGCGTTCCACTATAGCGAGCCCAGGGGAGTCCTGAGCCAGGTAAAGTACTATTCCAGCCACAGCTCTGTCTTCTGCAACTAGAATCACAACCCGTCTAACGGAGGAGACAGAGCACTTCCACCACTGTCTCTCACAGTCATTAACAATCTTCACTCAAAAAGATTTATTACCTCCTGATAAATGCACGTGTGACTAAGTACAGTAAAGACACTTCCAAGCATAACAGTTTATTTTTCGTTCCAGGACTGGCTGAACTGTTCTTCGCTCTCTGCAACTTTGAACAAAATCCCAGTGTTTTATAAAATGTAAGACAAAGCCAATCCTCATGCGTCATTTTCCATTCCATACCAGTTCCTTATATGGTGCTTAGTTACAGGATTAGCAAACAAAAACTACAAAAATAAACTATTTAGAGTTTGTCATTGACTTAAACAGCTTTTGAGATTTCTCTCCCCAGCCCAATTTAATAGATATTATCTTATTATGAATGCTATTCTGTTCAAAGCAGTAAAATATCTGTCAATAAACATCAGCTGGGGGAAGTAAGAAATTCTTCTTAACTCTTGGGCAAATAAGCATGTTTGATTTAACCTGTGCTTTACTTTTTGCACCCTGCGCAAAGTGGTTTGATTTCTTTTGAAATATGAGAAAAAATGTCCCACAAATTGCAATAAATTAGTAAAAGGTAACCAGAAAATTAGAAACAAAAAGGATATTAGTATTAGAATTATTAGAAAATTGTTTTAAAAAATGGGAAACGGAAAAAATTCCAGGGAAAATATCCAGAAAATGATATGTATTATTATTACTTTAAATTATTATGTCACAGAAATAAATATGTTTTTCAGTTTTTTTCTTGTTACTTTTTTTCCCCCAAATCATTTCTTCAATAATTTCTGGGCCATTTCTTGTTAAGTTGCTCATTGCATTCTAACCATGTTTTTGGTTTTTGAAAGAAGTCAAACCCATTTGCTCAGGATTCAAAGGGCTGACCCTAAAATATGAGCTGCAGTGCTAAAATAAGATACAGATCTACTAAAAGTAACAGAAACCCATAAAAGTGCATTGTGTGCAGCAGTCATGTGCAGTTTTAAGTAATCTGATAATGACATCAATTGGAGCAAACCTGCAGTAAACACACAGCGTGCACAAAAACACACAGTCCCACACAAGGACAGACACACAGTGGTATCTGGCAAAGAACAGCAGCAGGTAATGTGAAGCAGTTCCAGGAGTTAGTGCTGCTTAGATGGCTCCATGCCTTGAGGGCCTGCTAAACACTGCTCCCTTGGCTAAAGCCCCGGAGAGGAAGAATGAAGGAGAAATCAGTGGCTGAGCTCATCCGGGCCTGCAGCACTGAGTGAATACTGAAGCTAACCCTCACCTGTCCATGAAGATCCCTTTACCTCCATGTGTGCGGTGCGTGTGTGTGTGGGTATATAGATGAGCATTGTCTATGATTGGATGAGGAGCATGTGTGCATTCGTGTGTGCGCCAAGAGAGTCCTTGCCAAAAGCACAGCTGCCTTCGCTCTGACGCATGGTTCCATTCCATCTGATCTATCTACCCAGAAAATGAACAACCCACTTCTTTTTTTTCCTCCCATGGTGTCTTTCTCTGACACCACCCCTCCTTCACCTTTCTCTCTCTTTCTCAGTTCTCTTTATCTCATAATTTCTTCCAGTCCTGCCGTCTGACTCTTCCCTCTAGTCTCAAACTGTGCCGGGGACAAAACCTGGAGCTCCAGCCCTCCTCTTGGAATGCCATTAATCCCGACATTCCCATCTCCGTCTAAAGTGAGATCATTAGACCACTCACTGGCTGTGGAGTTAAGAGACATATTCTGATGAAAACATCCTGCTGCCTGCTCCTCCTTTCGTCTCCCTCTGTATGTTGCTGGTGTGAGCCAGAGGTTTAGGATGGACAGAGAGGAAGGAGGGAAAGGGTTGCAATATGCCCAACACCGCTCTTTATATTCCCCAAACATCTGAAGAAAAATCTACTCTTTCTACAAATGGAAAACCTAAAGGGACAAAACATGTTTTTTAGCACTTTGAACATGTCTAATGATTTTCTCTGCTTCGATATCAAGTTGGCATATGAAAAAAGGATACTGAAAGTGCAGCGCAAGGATGCTGTTTGTAAAAATATTGATGGCTCAGAATCCCTATGGGCGTATTAATTACAGTGTATGGTGCTTTACATTTAATACACTATAAACTCAGAAAGGAAAATACATCAACAAAACTGGTCGCCAAGAGTCTACATCAACATTGTACATATCCTCATACAACGATTCATATGATATCTAATGAATTAGCACCCCTCGAAAGGCATTGTCATGTGACGCTCTTAACGTAAATCGAAAGTTTTCTTGTGCGTCACTTTCCATTTAATAACTAATTCTTTTATGGTGTTCATTTAAAGGGTTAGTTTACCAAAATTTTAAAAAAAAAAAACACATTTGGGATTGCTACAAAATGGCGACAATGTATCTTAAAATAAAAGTTCAATTGGTTATGGAAAGTCCTGTGTTTGTTTGACCTATCCACTATTCTAACCTGCCACCTTTCACAGGTTTTGTGTTTTATAATACTTCCTTCTGTACTTCTGTCAGCGCATTGGTCATGTGATCTCAGCCTTCGCGTTTACGTGGATTACATACTTTTCTGATGCATTATTTTGTAGGTAGGCATACAGTACATTCAGTGCATGAGAACAGCCTGCATTGTTCTTCTATCACCTGCTTTAAATATAAAATTAAAAAAAACTGAAGGCAGTGAACACTGATAAATGAGGGAAGAGCTTAAAACAGTCAGATTACTTTAGCTCCCATGGTTCTGATAAATTCGACTCCCTGCTCATTGATGAGAGAGAATGATCAAAGGGGGAGGTGGAGGACTGCAGCTTAATAGCCGGAGACCTGGAGGTCCCCCTCTACTGTACAATGAACTCCAACATTCGCTGGGCTCTTGTCACTGGATACAGATGAGAGTGATTTTCTTGTGACAGCTGATCCATGGATTCTAGGTTTATGCATTTTGCACTATTAATGGTAAATACACCTAGAAAATATGTTTGTCTTTGGCACAGCAACGTGCTTGCATTTAGATTGCAAATATTATCAGCACAATTGTTTCTATCATATTTCTGAAGCCAACTCTCACTCTGCCTCTCTCTGCCTCTATAATCAATAACCAGCCTGTCATTTTTAATTCTTTTGTTAACGTACCTAAATTAAATTCTGCTTTCAAAAGACTTCATTAGATGCATTCATTCAAACTAAATAGTGTTCCCACTTTCTGACTGTGGGCTCTCATGCAATCTGATCCAAACCAAATGAACAAATAAAAGCCTTTTACAGAACGCCGCGACTCAATTAGGCCTTTTAAGCGAACCACGGCAAATAAATCACTTTGTTGATCAATGTCTTCAATAATTAAATGCTGGGCAATAGCTTTTCTGTTTTGCCACTGTCAATACTGCTGAAATTTATTTCTCTCTGGCTGTACAGGAAGTCAATTTTTACAACCCTTCGATTTTCGACTGTGAAAGCAAATAATTTGAATGCAGCAGTGAGGGGGGAATTAAACAGTCTGCGGTGTAACTGCAGATTGTGATGTCTTTACAGGGGCTTTCTTCTTTGTTTTTTCTGCTGCAACGTTAATCAATAGCTGAATTTAGATATGCCCTGCAGTCTTAAACCCCATGCACTACGCTTGAGGAATGCTGGTGCACAACGCCAGAGACTTTGCACCAGGATATGAATATGATATAACCATCCAGTAGTGGTGCTATCCACAATCTAACATGATGAAATACATCCTCTGAAAGCATTTCAGAAAGTTTTCTGCAAGGGTCTGATTGTGTCTCATGTTGTAGTCTCCCTCTGGACAGGACTGTATATCATTATTTTCTCCTAACCTCGGGCTATTTACTACTCTTTACACTGACGAAATAACTTACTTTCAATCGGCAACCCTTGCCCTCTTTGTAAGGTAATTTCCCTTGCTGAGAACGGAGCAACCAGAGGAAGAAGCAAAGGGACAAATTATCCTCAGTGTCTAGACGGGTACACGGGTAACAACAAAGACTAACCTCTGCAGAGAACACATCTGAAGAAGAGACAGGCACACAGTCAAATCTCTAGGCTGCAACCCAAGGTTTGCACATACGCAATATACAGTATCTGTAACTGCGCTAAAGCAAATAATCACAACAAACAGAAATAAATAATGAAGTTGTCATGCAATGGAAGGAAGAGTGCGCGGGGAACATAAATCACACAAGTATCACAATGCAGCACCTCCTTCAACAAGGCTCCCTGGGGAAGGGTCTGGGCAGACTTAGATCCTGGACTCTCTCACAGCTATGTAAATCATACCTGCCCTACTAGACCCTCCACCAGACCCCAACAGCCCCCTCCAGACACGACTCACAGCTCCCCTGGTTAAACTGTTAATTCAACCCAGAAATCGCTACAGCCACAGAGCCCATGGCTCCAACCTAAGTCTCAGAGGAAGCTCTCTAACCCCAGCCACAAAGCTCCAGACCTCTAACCTCAGCCCCTGCCGCCGCAGCCCCGAGCCTTTAGCTTCAGTCACAGTTGCAGGGCTAAAGCGGCGGGGTCTTAGTAGCATCTCACCTCAGAATCCCACATTAATCATGAGATCCGGCCCTTCAGTCTCAGTCCCCTTTCAAAACTTTAAGCGCAGTATGATAAAGTGACACTGCCACATCAACTTTGACTCCCAATTCCTCGAAAAGCACAAGAATAAATACACGTCAGATGAAAAAATAATGCTGGGTAGGTAGGTGGAGAAAGAAGAGTTAGAAAGTTTAGCTTCAGAGGCCATATTTGATCCTTCCAGACACTTCATTGGGAGCCCAGCAGGAGTAGAAAAAAAAGAGCTGTTGATGGAATGCAGCCATTTGGTTGACCCTGTGGCCGTCTCAGGGAGGAAGGCCGGAGACAGGTAGATATATGGCCAGTTTGTTATTGTGAATTCCAGATCCTGTGATTATCTCCGACTCTCAACCTTCTGGAGTTTTTTAATCTGGGGATTCCTGAGACGGTTCACTCGCAGTGGTTGACGTCGCTTGTTGCTCACCTCTCTCTGACCCCCCTCTTGACTACACACACAAACACACACTAGCTGCAGGATTCCCTGTTTAGGGAAAAAAAAAAAAAAAAAAAGGAGGAAAAAAAAACAGTACCTTACAGATTCCAGGGCTAGGGTCAGGTTTCGTTTTAATGTCCGTTTGCATGTGGATGGGGGGCTGTGGGAGTGGGTGGCTGGGGAAGAACTGGGGTTAGTGTGGAAGGGTGTGGGGTTAGCGGGAGTTCCCCGTGGCAGCCGTCCATTCTGCACATATAAACCTCCTGATGTCACACACTGCTACTAGCAAGCTGGATGACGAGAAGCAGCATTTTTTTACCGCCACTGAAGTCACTCTCCGCACCACTGACGGAGAATTTAAAATATCGTTAGCTGTAAAAGATGATGATCGACAAGACAAACAGGAGACCCCTGATAGCCGAGACTTCTAGACAAAAGGAATCAAGTTTCTGCACCTTGCTCAAAACGAGAGGCGGCTGATTGAAACCAGATAAGGTTCAAATGGAACTGTTAGGTCCAGTAATGAGATTCCCCGAGTGTATGTTTGGATTAGGTGATTACAGACCTTGCCTTCCCCCTCACAGTCACTCTCACATGCACGCTGACACACATACAAAGTCGTAGATGCATGCAGGCGCACACACAATGGTGAAGCATCAAGCATTAGGCTATCATAAGGGTAAGAGTTCATGAAAATGGTGAAATACAACTCTGTCTTCCTGTCTCTGTACTTTTATAGGGAGGTGTAGCAGAACAAAAGGAAAATGGGTTATGAAAATAGACACAGCTGGCAGAGCCTAAACAATGGGCCAGCTGGTTCTTTTTGAAAGTAATGATCCTCACAGCTTCTCGCAGACGTGACAGGGTCTGCAGAGTTGCTAATAAAAGTGCAGCTAAGATTAAAAGAAGAGTAGAACTCAATAACAGAACCTATACGTCAGACAGACACCTGCTCTTGTGGAGGTTCATGTCAGGTTCAGAGAACAAACAGTGCAGCCCAACACCAACTCATCAAATATTGATGGTTGGTCAGTGGCCCTAAATTTCAAACTATGATGCTCTAGTTACCCCTCCTCAGTTTCGGATATTCAGGGACATTAATTTACCCTCGTGCATTGTGGAGCGGCATGCATTTGTCTCTTCCCAAAATAAACTTCTAGAGTTCAACTTCATTTTTAGGTTTCCTTCCTTAGGTTCAAGCAACAAGTGCACGTTAGATTAAGAACAAAAACATCATGGTTTGGCTGAAAATAAGTAAGTTGATTACCAATGCATCTAACATCAAGTGCCTTACATCAAATCATGTCACCTGACATTCATCACTAGCAAAGCATGCTACACGTACTAGCACGCTATGTTGTTATTAAACTAACTAGACTGACTTTTGGTTTCACACTGGAAATGGACAACCGATCTCCCGGGTCAAGGTCCGGAGTTTGTTTGACCCATCCATCTCAACTACCCATCCTATTTGGACTTTGACAGACTTTATATGATGGTTATTATTAAGAACGTTGAAAATGCTTCCACCTAGTGCGTCTCATACTGCCACCAGAGGATGCCTCTGTGCATCAGTATCCAGCAGCTACCTCTGAGGATAAAAAATTAAATCAACGCGTAAGTGACAAAAATGGAAATTCATTGAAACGCCACTTTAGGCTGTCTCCAGAACAGGGTCAATCCCCACAGACACTCATGTTAAAATGCTCAGCTCTACAGCAGTAATAAATATGTTTACAGCCTGGTACAGAAAACCGTTTTGGTCTCTATAGCTAATTTCAACCTTCATGACAACTGTACAGAGGGTGAATTTTTATATAACTCAACCATTTGCATTTTGTTAAGGCCCAAAGTAACACAGATTTAAGGGCAGAGCCGCCTGAGTGACAGGCTCTCTGCAAGGTGTTGCTACAGTCTGAGTCCGATCCACCCCTCGTTCATTCACAGCTCCACCTTCTCGTCCCAAAATGGTCATTTCTGGCTCCAAAAAACTCCAAATCAACAGGCTGCAAACCAATGAGTGATGTTACAGTAGCTACATAAACTATTCATGGTCAGTATCTGCTGCCAAAGGGCCGCAGACCAAGCAGTAGTATTTGACAAGTTGGGAGAGAGTCCAGGTAGTACTTTTTTTTTTGAGAATAAATAAAAAAATAAAAATAAATAAAAAATTTAATTAGCAGTTTCAATATTTTATTTGAATTATTTTTTCCCAAATTTAATCTGTTATCACACAGCATGAATCTGGGCTAATCTTTCATTCTCCCAATGTGCCTGTGCACCCGGGCGCTCTGCAAAGTATATTGACATACGTTGAAAGTTTGTAGGCTTAGGTATTCAGAGAGAAAATATGGCGTGCATAATTAGGTGATGTTTCCGTTTTTTAACTGCTGGGACAACACTGTCAGAGGCTTGCAGCAGCTCACTTCAATAACGGTGTGTGTGTGCATTGTTCTTTTGAAAAGTTTGTCACAGTGACAGCGTCACCGGGGTTTTTGACATCGCCTGTCATGCTGAAGATCTCTGCTGCCTCTGTTGCTGTCACTCCTTATCAGCACTCATTTCTTAAGTTTATGCTTGCAAATATTCAAAAACCATATTACCATACCTACCGCTGCCAGGGGGGCAGAAATGAAAGGAGGCAATAATCTCTCTCTTTCTTTATCTGCGAGCTATCCTTCAGCAAAGTATTCAGAGCTTGGAATTTTCAGCAGGCTTATATGAGTGAGAAGGATATTAATGTTTTGATTGTCATCTTTTTTTTTTCTCAAAAAAAAAAAAAGATCCAGCTTGTGTTCTCTATGGCAAACACTCTAAAGTTATTCTTTTAATACTCCTCTAAATTATTCTATTTTACCTCGGGTTAAATGGCAATGTCACAAAAGAGCGTATATAAAATTATTAAATACAGCACACAATAGTTTGGGGAGTGTGGGGGCGGCTTACATGCACATTTAATTGCATTACAAGACAAACACTTAGCACCATAATGCAGAATCACAGCAGTACAATTTCACAGTGCTTCCGCACAAAAACATGCTGCCTGGCATGCATTTTGGCATATCCATCACAATGCTCCTATCTGCAAGGTGCAGGGTAACCTGATTTAAGGGCAACTTATTGGATTTGTGGGAGGGACTGAGAGGGGTGGAAGGGAGAAAAGAAAAACAAAAGGGAAGGATTAATCACGATGCGGCGGCATGACAGTGCCTACAAAGGCGGCCATGAAACAGTTGCTTGACGAGAGAATGATTGCAGGATCTGCAAGTAACTGGCTGCCACCGGCGATGTTCTTCCTCCAACTCAACTTGTCAGGTGTAATCATTTTGTTAAGCTTAATGTTTTATGCAAATGCACTTGGGGAGAGTTTTGTCAGGGGGCTGGTTGTTGTTTTTTTGTTCCTCTGTTGTGTGATGTATGTGTGGGTATGTATTGTGGTTAAATGTGTGTATGATATTGTGTGTGTGTATGTGTGTGTGTGTGTGTGTGTGTGTGTGTGTGTGTGTGTGTGTGTGTGGGTATGTGTGGGTGGGGGTGTGTGTGTGTGTGTGTGTGTGTGTGTGTGTGTGTGTGTGGTATTGTTTTTTAAGCACTCTGAAAATATTTGCATTCTTCTGAACCCTGCCTGTGTTGCCCTGATTATTTCCTGTATGCATCAGGGTTTTTCTCTCATGGAGATCACACGGCTCAAGTCACATCACACGCTGCCTGAAGAGGAGGGAGCCGCCGCTGCTCACTAGAGCCTGCCTTCTCCAAGTCTTTCAATAGAGAGGAGAGGATAAAAGAATCAATGAGAGGAGAGGAGAGGTCCGATATGTTGCCATTCTTTCTTGGCTGCAAATAGCGGTTGATTTTCCACAATGTATTGGCACAAAACTCAATGTATTGGCATGGTCTCATTATGATATATGAAGGCATGTGACCTATTTGTATGTTTTGGACTTTCAAGGTGACCAAGAAAACTCCAACGAATTTGTCCTTTCAACCTGTGTGTCAATATCAGTCGTCTTTTTCCAATTCTGTCACCACTCTTACAGCAGTTTTCACAGTTTTTTACATGACAATAATACAACATTCTCCCAGTTTTAACACATAACAGGTCATAGATCTCTGGTAATGGAAAGAGAGAAAAAAACACACTGTATTGGTTATGCGCAGCCCCAGCAGACACAAATATCCAGCCACACTTACTCCCTCAAATCAAAAAAACTGTTTCATCCATAAATATCCAAGGTAATCATCTCTAAAAGCCAGCAGAGGGAGAAGAAATGCATTGGCACGGACCAAACCTAACATGGCCCTCAGGTCCTCTTTATGAACTCGCGCCTTTTTGTACTTTTATTGAGCTATATCATTTTTTATGGTTCATCATCATCATCAGAGGATCTCATGTGAGAATCAAAGCCTAATGTCAGTGTTGAGGGAAGAAAGCAGTCAGGCTGAATGCGGTCTTAGCCCCGGGTTTCATTTTCAATCGTCCTTTTTCCCCCCCCTCCCCACACGTGCCTTAATTCGCTGCCAGATGCGATAAAACGGATGTAGCCTGTGGAAAGCAGGGTGGCTGTCTTATCTACAAGATGATATTCACTGCCTTGCCTTTTTTATCACCTTTAAAACTCTCTCATACTTTTACACAACCGCCTGAATCGTATAGAGCAGGTTCGCTCCTATTTTAAGTCATTCAAAGACAGACGAGTCAGACTGAAATCCATCTACACTTCAGCGCTTTGAATGAAATTTGACAAATTGCTAATTTGAATTCCCCATAGAGTACATGCCCCTAAGCTTTAACTCTGTAAGTTTAGGTTACATCTTTTTCATCATTGTCTCGAATTGGAACAGTTTTGGATGGGAAGTTGAATGTTGATGATTCGTGACTTTGAAAATTATTTTTGTGTCCTAAAAGGGAAAAAGCTGCATCACCTTTAACCTCTGGTTCTGTTGCGCATGTCCCATGTGCATACAAGTCATGGTGGAAATATTTGAGGATCCTGTTTGAACTGACATGACCTACAAAGAGGGAATAATAGCGCAGTGAGGAAGAGGGAGGGAGAAAGCTGGAAGCCTGTTTTAGTTTATGTTTCACTATATTCACCCCTTTATCACCCAATTTCTCTATCAGAGAAATTACTGTTGAATTTAAAGTTATCAACATGTATAATCTGGAGCTGCCTCCTTACAATACTAATCAGAAAAATCTATTATAGAACCCATTTCATGTGCAACTGAGGTTAACAAAGAATTTCTGACAGTCTCGTTAACGAGATGCAACGCTGCAACTTCACTATCGGACCAAAGGCTACTTTAAGTTGAAGCATAGTTGGTGAAGCATAGTTGCTGCTCTGTTTCTCATCTGAGTTCAGAGTTAATGTGAGAGTTGTTATGGTGAAGGCCACCTAGCAACCGCAGATGGTCGCCACGTGCCGTCTGTCCGTCCATTCGTTTGTCAGAATGGTTCAGCGGGACAGTTATTCAGACACTGGACTCAGGGAAAATAGTTCAGCTATGGAAATGGAATCCAGGATCAGATATAATGGATTTAACTACATTTGCTTAATAAAATAAAAAAGCTGTTGTCTCTCATTCTGTTCATTAATTTTGACTTTTGTAAACTGTCCGTTTGAGTCAAACAATATTATAGAAATTCAATGCAAATGAATGCATCACTGGAGCACTCTTTTAATATCATAAATATGAATCTCACGATCATATTGAGGGAACAAATGTAGCAACGACAACATTGATGAAAGTCTGTATAGAAATAAATGTTGTTATTCTAAGGAATAGACTGAGATTCCAGCCAAGTCACCAGAATAAAATGTTGGATTCATACGTCTCTGCAGACCATGGATATGTTACATTTGTATATTTTATTTGTACCATCTCCCCTTTCTAAAATGATGTAGTTCAGATTACATGGACATGAGCTGAGTTTCTCATGAGTAACAGGAGGGGATGGTGGATGCCGTGCCACCTAGGAGACGGTTGTTGCCAAGCAGCAGACAGGAGTGGACCACCGTTCAAGAGCAACAAAAGCAGGTATTTTTAAACAAGATGTTGGGACATTTCCAACCACATTTGTCCCGACCAAACAAGGTATTTTTCAACGGAACATTGGGACATTTCTAGTTGTGTTTTTGACAAACAAACCAGGTATTTTATGCCAAAACATGATCTTTAAACGGAATGGAAATTTTTGCATTTCATTTTCACGATGACGACATTTTTATTTATTTTATTTTTTTTGCTGGGGTCTGTGCCAAATAAGCATGTACCCTTACATCTAGGACATGATTTGTGGATTGGGGCATCTCTGTAGCACCACAATGCCTCATTTGTAATGGTGTGATGTCCTATATTTTACTTTTATTGAAAAAAAATTGCAGCTCCTGCAATTTGGCATATTACAATTTCAAAAATATTATGCTAAATTGCGCAGCCCAAGCATTGTCACAAAATAAACTTGAAACGTAAAGAAACATAAAGTTTCAACTTATTTGCTAAATATTACACATACAAATTTAAGATATTAGTGGTATGCAGAATTGTAATGCCAACATTTAAGCTGCCAATGGGGTTTTCGAAAGAGAAACAGCCTCAGGCATAAAGCTTTTCTTTTTCTTTTTAGACACACACATGCACTTAGGCAAAGTCGACAACTGCACATGCTGACAAACACGTGCACAAATTCACACAAACATTCCTTCTGTCCTTACTCTGCCACACTGCTGTGTACTGGGGTTAATATTCATTCTTTTTGCTAGGTGGTTCTGAAGTCCCTCCACCCATAAGTAAGCAATGAATAAACTGTAGCCTCCAATAAACAGTGAATGGTGTGTGAAGTGGATTTGAAATATGGTAATGAGAGCGTGTGTGCGTGTGTACACGTATTGAGCTTAGGCTGGACCACCAAGCCAGACCAGAGAGGACAAGCAATGTTGCAAATGACAACAAAGGACTTCAATACCACTGCACAGGCAACAATAAAATGGCATCCATGGGTGCAATTACAGAATTACTAGAGTGGTGTAGTGGCTCTTTCTCATTAGAATATTACCTCTGGCTCGCACCAGCAAGTTGAACCCCATTAAGATGACCTTCACTGGTACAGCGCTCATTAAAGAACGCTGAAATGCTCTTTTTCATCTGTGGCTGTAATGAGAGGACCAGTGTACATATCAATATGGAATTTTATCAAGAAAGGCACAGGCTGCAATTATAAGGACCTTTTTGAAAAGTTCACTTCTATTATACCCCTCTACCACTGGTAATGACATTGTGGCCACAATCGCTCCCCCAGTAAGTTAATATCAAATATGAAACCAGATATCAATGGCCCCAGAGACGGTGTGTTCATGCTGTGTGTGTGTACATGTGTCTGCATGTAAGCGCTACCACGGTGTAAGCAGGCGCATCCTTCATTGCATTGTGTCTTTAATCTTTTGATATTACAAGCCATTCATCATTTCATCCTGACACTTTCATAAAATAAAACATACAGTAATTAATTTTGTTAGACGTAGAGAGAGAGAGAGAACGATCAGGAAAGAGGAGATGAGGAGAGGACTATGGAGAGAAGGTTTGGTAATCCTAAATTAAGATTTAACTTAATGATATTTTATGTGTCAGTTTTCGTACAGATTGTCTTTATTTTCAGAGTCCAGATGTGTCAAAGGAAGAGCAATGAAGCTAATGGTGTTTAACATGAAAATAATCTACTGATTCCATTCTTGATTTCTAAAATACATCAGATTTCACATTCATCAATATGAATACTGAAGATTAGAGTACTATATGGCTGCCAGATTCAACCACTGATACTGTAAATGTCACTTCAAGACATACAGTATTATCTAGTAAATTACTGTATGATTGGCTACAGGTCATACAACTGGTTTGTAAGTAGCATGGCATCAATGTATAGTATTATTATGTCTCATGGGGGCATATTACTCATTCTCTTTGAAACACAACTCACACAATTTACTTTGGCATTGGCCCAGGTGTGATGGAGAATATTATATATTACAGTATATTTGACAAAATACCTTGATATCATTATTGCATCAACATCATAGGGTTGATTATTGATGCTTTCACAAAATATTAACAAAATGAGATTTTAAAATAATAATTACCAGTCATGTGGCTATAATGACAAAGTGGGTATGGGCAAATAATAGAACAATTAAGAACTGCGTACATACTTCCAGGCGTCCTTAATGTTGGCATAGATACATCCACTAGATAGCACTAGAGGGCAGAGTAAGAAGTTTTTTCACAATGACAAAAATTGTGAAGGTGGAGAAGGTCGTAATAATGTAGCTTTTAATGGAGGTAGTGTTGCAGATGGCGATGGACTGTAAGGCCAGTTAATACAATGTGTCATATGGACAGAGAATTATTTTCCCTATATTACGCCCCTATACCACTGCACAAAAAAGCAACTTATACCAACAGGCATTGATGGAAATACGTAACTCAGGTGAACTGCAGCGAGATGCAATGACACAATGCCATAAAATGCCATCCGTCTTCGTTCAAGCAGCAGTCAAACATCGTTCCAAAGAAAGAAGTAACCACGGTATCATTTACATTGGCCTCCACGTTGCTCTCTTTATTGTTTAGCCTACTAACCTGTTTTCTGGCCTGACCATAGCATGACACACCAGAAAACACACACACACACACACATGCACACACACACACACACAGGCATAGTCCTCTGCTGCAAAGCCCTGTAAATAATTTTAGATTACTGGCAATAAGGAAGGTATATTGTGCCTATTTTTTCACTGTGTTTTAAAAACCTGCATACACAAGCGCATTTTGGTGGAAAAGAGGTAATACAGATACAATCCTTTCCGCCGCTTCTAAAATATCTTCGTCATGTCTTACGGTCGCATCTCGTTTGAACTGCACTACACTGCCGCCACGATTTCTAGTGGTACTGCTACATTTGATCAGTATCTGTAAGCTTTCAGAAAACGTGCACAAATATAGAAAAAATGAGCACCGAATACCTGCAGAAGGCTCTGTCCGTGACAATAAAAGTATCTAAAGTTGAGCATATAACGATACCAATATATTATTGATATATTGCACAGATTTACTTTATCCACAACGGATATTAGACTTTAAGGCGAGTTTCTTGGATTCTGATTCAAGTGTCCAGACAAATATCATCAAGATTTAATAACCACAAATAAACTGGAATACAGAAAATAAACAAAAGCAAACTGTGTGTACAGTATACTGCTTTTTTTTTTTTTTTTTTTTTAAAGAGAGATCATTACTCCATCGCAAACCCGCTTCTCCCTGTCAGTTGTGGGCTACACATCAGCCCGTTTCACACTGCTATGCTCTGAACCCTCTAACTCTGCTGCAGACAGCGGAGATGGATGCTTACACTGTGGAAAGTATGAAATTAAAAGAAAGAGTCTGATAAATTGACAGCAGGCACCTCAGGATAGAGAAGCAGGAGATGGAATGATCAACCTGACTTGAGGGTGGAGCGCTGGGCTGCTGAGGAGAGGCTGATGGATATACAGCAGGGTAAGATGTTTGGCTTTAAAAAAAAATGTGTGCTGCGTTGTGTGTTCTTTGTTTCATTTGGGATTTGCATGTCTAAACTGTATACACACATTTTCACAGCTAGGTATTATTTAAAAAACGAAAAATGACGTACGTGTGTGCAGTTTAAACCCTTTTCAACACATTTTGACATGAATGATTACTCTTTAATAAAAGTTCTCAAGGTAAACAACAAATTTTATAAGCTACTAACATTGCTAAAAGGTTCAAAGGTTTCTACTAAACATATCTTAAAGCCATGCAAGCCAACACAAAGTCAGAAAACACATCAAGAGGATATAAAAGCTGCCAATTTTTAGAGATTGTCTGAAATGCTGCCACAGGCTCACGGATGCCAGAAGCATTGTAGTTTTTCTACGTGGCTGTAGTTACTCTTGGAACCTGCTGCTACATACAGAGAGAGACTTAATCCAAAGTCCTGCAATTGTCACAGCCCACCCAAATCTTCATTTACACATGATGATATTAGAAAAGAATGCCTTTTTGTAACCCTTAGAAACCTGGAGCGACACCACTTTTATGGTGCTGTTTGCGATGCCTTTTGCAGCTATTTAAACCTTTGAACCCTGAGCAACTTGGTGTGATTTTTTTCAAAAACATGGGAAAAAAGGCAATGACGAACTTGGTAAGAAATGTTCTACGAAATGCAAGAAATTAGATTTAGAAAATAATTTTTTTTAAAACTAGAGAAAAAGGTCCATTGAAAAAAAGACACAAGCACTGGAAATACTATACCTGTAATTTTGATGTTTAGGTTTATGTTGCAGTATTATACATTTTTAATTTTTTTTTCAGGTAATACACAATTACTGTGTCGTTGTTTTTTGCCTTCTTTTTAAATATATATTTTTGGTTTGATTAGGGATTTTTTTTTTCTATTTTTCAGGTAATTGTCTTGTACTTTTTACTTAATGTTTGCCAGTTTGTCTTCAAGTCAATTTGCTTAGGTTTTAAAGGGTTTATAGGAAAATTTGGAAGGATAGATCGTATCAGCCCCAACATACAACTGCAAAAACGTAGCTAAATATTGAACTCACATTTCGAAATAAATGAAGTTTTAATACATCACCCAAAATTTGATAGTCCCAGTTTATATGCCTTAACACATACAGCTTTCACGCTGAGTCCCAAGCTTGGGCTCTACACTGCCAGCACACGTGTGTTCAAATTCAAGGCGCAACATTCAAGACATTACTGTAACTAATTTCCTCAGACCTCAACTTCTCAGCAGCAAATGGCGAGGATGTGGTGGCTTTTCCAACAAGCTTTATACCTCCCTCTTGCCTTCCCTTCCTCTTCTAACAGTGGTAAACCCCCCTGCCACCCCTCCCAGCACACTGCCCGGCTGCTCACCCCTGCACAGGTGTTTCCCATTGCCAGTCACAGTCCCTCTCGCCCCAACACCAACATTGTTTTAAGGCTGAGGACTCTGGGCTCCTTCCACAGGCTTCTGACAAGCCATTGGCCCCATGTTTATCTGCACGCATAAAACTGCACGCATCGCAGTGTCCACTCAGTCAGCCTCTAGGGACAACACATGGTTTTAACATTAGTACATCCCCTCTGAATGGAGTAAAAGAGAATCTGTGAGGCCAAGAAAGCTGAGAAGTAGGACAAAAAACAGACCACATCATCCACAGTTGCTTCACAAATACAGTACTATTCAGAACAAGTGCGGCGTGATTAGGCCGTTACCATACCTGGGTGAATGTGAGCGCCATGCATGCAGTCATCTTGATAATTTAATTTGAGTGTGCCCCGAGGTGCAACAATCTTTATTTCATCAGCTCAAAGCAGTTTATTTCATTAAAACGTCTACTTGTCCATCAGTAAGAACCTGTTCCTTTTGAGATAAGCTGGCGGAGTTCATCATAATTGCAAATGTTTGCCCATAATGTAAAGACCTTGTGGGGTCTAGTATTCTTTGAGATGAAAAAGGTTGTCATGCATACAAATCAGAACAAGTGACAGTAATTCCCGCCAACACTTTTTCGATTAGCGGCAATTCATAAAGAAGTGTCAGAGTTGCTCGGACCTGCAGGGCATTCTAATTTGGCCCCACGGTTTGTTTTAAAAATCTGCTTTAAAAGTATTCAAAACATAAAGTTGCCTGAGAAAATAAAAAATCAATTCTTTGACTTACTATGGTCTTTTTGTCAACAATTGAACAGCACATGAAAATAAGTCCTCTTCAGCAATCGCTTTTCAAACGAGCTTCTGACTTCTCCCACACATTTACAGTATGCACATTAATGTACACAGAGGATCACACATGTGTGCACGCACACACACACACACACACACACACACAAATCTACACCCCACTCCCACACAAATCTCATGGCATAGCGTCTGAGAGGGGGACTAACCTGACAGAGATTGCTGGGTAATTCAAGCCAACATGATTGACTTTATGATCACTTTAAAGCTCCAACTAGTCTTTATGCTTTCAAGAAATGCCAAAAGTTTCCAGCACAAAAGTGGCAGGGAATCAGGCATGAAGGGAACAAGAGGTAGAGAAACCCCACAACTGCTTTCACTTCAGAGCCCACCTCCCTCCCCTCCCTTCCACCCTCACTCTTTCCCCCTTTGGCACTTTTAATGGCATAAAATTATGGGCCTGCAAGAGCGACAACAACTGTCTAGGTTTAAAACATAATACGTTGACAGGAGTGACATGGCCATTTTCTCCTCCTCCATTAGCGTTGAGACGTGGCCACCTCCTTTTGCTCTTAAAGAACCAACCGCAGTGGCAGGCCTTAGTTGTCAGACGTCACTTCCTCTGTCATTACCCGCTGACACACTGACTGCCGCTGCTTTCATACTGACACGCAGAACAAAATATCAAGGAGTCGGAAAGTATTTCAAGACTGGTCTCTCCACACTGTTACATTAATGCACATTAATAACTAGGTGGATGTGAACATTTGGAAATATCGGTGAGAAAGTATGAGAGAGCTACACAGTCATGTTTAGTACCAAGAGAAACAGAAGTAATTCTTCATGGCATTATTGTCAAATATTGAATGATTTCATACCTCAACCATTCTGCCGTTTTCCTATTACTTTTACTGTCAAATTCAGCTCCTTCACAGCCATTTGCATAGTAGTGTAAAGTAGAACATTAGGCACCTGATCAGAAAAGAAAAAAAACGAGTTGCTGGTTTAAGCCCCAGAAATATGAAGGGTTTTATATTTTCTTTGTATTTTTCTTTCTTTTACAATTGCAAATTTAATATTTTTGGGGGTTTTTAGACATCAATATGTTTTTTGGGAAAAAAAAAAGGCTGTTCACTATTCTTAGACATTTTCTAGACAACTGATAAGGTTAAACATCCAGTGTGTGGGATTGAGGGGGGTCTGTGGAGTATTATAAAATTACTATTTTTCTTTATTGTACATCACCTTAAATCAGAATTATCGCATTTTTGTTACCTTAGAATGAGCCGTTTATATCTACATAGGAGTGGGTCCTCGTCTACGGATATCATTATGTTGCACTGCATTGTTTCTACAGTGGCCCAGAATGGACCGAATACTGGCTCTACACAGGGCCATTCACGTTTTCATGTCTGCCATAGTAGTTAGCATCCCCTATGCGAGCAACAAAACAGTGTTGTAAAAACACAGATTTCTTACTGTGAAACTCTTATTCAGTGTTTTGACTCCCCATAAAACCTTCCTTAACTCTGAAAACTGAATTCTAACCAGGAGCTCACGTTTGGCACACGGCTTCAGCTTATTGCAACCTGCAAACCTCACCACTAAAAGCCAGTAAATCCCACACACACCTCCTTTAAGGGTGATACACTAATAAATAGATGAACAAATTCAGAAAATAATAATTATAAAATTGAAAACTTGCCCTCCAGACTGATGTTAAGAGAGTACTTGGAGATTGTAGTTTTATGAAAAGTTATAAATTCTCACTTTGTGCCCAAATGCCAGAGTAGATATATATTGTTTACTTCACCCATCAGGAACACTGATCTCTGCCACCACAAGTCCCTCAAATAAGTATTCAACATTTCCAGTGATACTGTAAATACTGTGTTGAGCAACCTACCCCCATCCCTTGAAGGATCCCAGTCCAAACCTTGTCTGAGCTCTGGTGCGGTGACGATTCGAAGCATGAAATCCATCCCGTGGCGAAAGGGCCTCAGCTTCTGAAACTGTAGATCTATCCTTTGGCTGAACATTTTGACCACATTCTGTGCTATTTGCTTCTGCAGCCTAGAAGAGAGAGAGAAACATGGAGAGATCTATAAGTTAAATAAACATAAAGAGGATTATCACTCCTGAGCTGCGTAAGAACTTCAGTGAAGAATGCTGCTAAGATCATAAATTCACAAGATCTCTAGCAAGCTTAATAAGTGTGTTATTGTTGCTCAAACTACATTCTCCCTTACATACTGCATTGTCCCAGTAGCCTACTAGTAGCAGAGCCAAGGCCTTTGTTTAGCTAATGTCCTGTGGTGGCTTCTGATTGGTCTAAATGACCTGTGACACCTCATTAGCTCCTCGAGTTGGCCTCTCCGCATCGTATTATTAATAGCGACATTGAAAACAGAAGCCATATTAACCACCTCACACTTAATGGTGTTGGTTTTGATTAACATCACCAACACTAAAATGACAGTGAGGTTAATGGGAACTTTGAACAGGACCCCTAACACACACACACACACACATAGAGGAATGCACACAAACATTAACATCGTCCCTATCTTGGCTGATATCATCTTACCAGGGATTTGGGTGGTTATCACAGTGAGCATGAAAAATAAGACTGAACGGCCCAGAAAGCCTCCACTGACTTGTCTATACGGAGCCTCATTAGGGACATTGATGGATGGGCTATTGCCACCACCGGGCTCACCCAGAAAAGCTCTGGGTGTTATTAGTGTTTGTGTGTTTATAAACTGACACTTAATTACAGGTGCAAAATCATACCACATATTAACGAGTTACGGCCCATTGAGTATAATGCAGGCTGATATATTTAAGAGAAAGAGGAAGAAGTGATATTACAGCTCTGTGACCGAGAATCGGTCAACGCTTGATGATTTCATACGCAAAAGATTTAGGGAGAGGCATAAATAATGTGTTCAGAGATTTATAAAACCGTTACTGCAGGAAATATACATTTTGAGGCAGCCGAAATTAGAAGCCTATACTATTGGGGGAAAAAAGAAATCTTTGAAAGTTGGAATAATGTAGCTGGCAGAGTATTTGTGTTTGTGCTTTTTATTTCCAGATGCAGGTATTTAAGAAATGTCTCTTGTGTGTTCTCGTAAGAAGTTTTAAATGACCTTTTGAAGAGAAAATGGCAAAGGTTATGTTTTCTGCTCAAATAAATCCTCTTCTGTGTAAAATTTCCAGTAAAATAGCAGAAATCAAAGTCATAAAAATGCAATGCATGGTCTTTGTTTTGCTTTTTCCCATTTCCCAAAGCTACTCAGCTTTAGTTCAGATGCAAACACGGGAACTGAGTTTTCACATTCAGCCTAGAGATTTTGAAAACTACATCAGCGCGAGAATATCAGAAACAGACCTGCAGGTTTCTTAAAAAATCTGTTATATTTCTGGTTTTATATACATCAATATATCAGTACAAAATATTTCTAAAATTCATTTCCAACATCTTTGTTAGAATTTACTGCAAGAAAAAGCTGATCCTTATTTGACTAGCGAGCCTGTGTCATAGAGAACTCACTTCCCGTCCTCTTCACACACACTACTGTAGTTGTGTATCGGATTTACAGCTGATAGTTTACTTTTATACCAGAGGAGGTCATACGATATGATATTTTCTGTTTCCCAAAATGGCCTCAGCCAAGGGCCCAGACGTATAAAACACACTCCTGACAGCGATACATTTCACGTGATGACACTACTCTGAAACAATCTCGATATTGCCTTTCCCTGTCATAAACAAAACCTGACCACAGTTGTGTTCGGGGGTGTGTATGTTGCTGTCGTTTTGTCTATCCAGCATGTGTGTGAAAAGGGAGTGAAAGAGGGACATGGAGACGAAAACTCTCTTATTCTCAGCGGTAGACGGAGTAAGTAGATGGGTTCACTCTGGGGAGAGCGGTGGGAATGGTTGTAAAATGCACAACTCCATGGTTACTGAAGGAGATGTGGCTCTGCTGAGAAAAGAAAGAAAGGGCAGGAGACAGGAAGGAGAGAGAGAAGGAGGAGGAGGAAGGAAGGAAGGAAGAGTGAAAGAAGAAAGAAAGCGAGAGGAAGGGAGGCGAGCAGACAGACAGAAAGGGATGGAACAGACATGGGGGAACTCTGGCAGGTGCTTCATCATCTGCTAAGGCATTGTCAGGCCGCCCGTAAACAGTCATTGGGCTTCTCGAGGGAGCAACCTTCTCCATAACTAGCACAGGTATAAATCTGCCTCTTAGCCACTAAATTAGACACATTCTTGAGAGAGTCTCGCTCTGCAAGTGCTGCACAAACCTGAGGGGGGGAAAAAAGGGGAAGACAGAAAATTAAGCAAATCCACCGAGAGCACTAAAGGAGGTGCATGAATAAGGTATAGCCTGTGTGAATTTAACCAGATGGCCACTTTGATCCGTATGAAAAATTGTTAATGTTTTCACACGCAAAAGCTGTTATGAATAGTTTCTTTACACTGAGCAAGAATTAATTTCCCCCACCATCTTGGAGAGCTGTCAGTGCATCACGTGTAAGAGCCTGCTGTGGCTCAAAGCCGAGGGCCAAGTCCAAGGTCTGCGCTCTGTCACCTCGTCACAATGTTTATCCTTCATTACGACTCTGAAAACAGCGACACACCCAGGATTTTTTTTTTAAACCGCAATGAATTTTTCTAAAGTGGTGACACTGTGTGACAACATGACACTTGGATGTTGTTTTAACACTTGCAGGGGTTGGTGAAGGGTGAAAAATACACCAGGAGGAGTGATCTAGTGTTTTAACCATGTAATGTTTTTACTGATAGTGTATATGTATATGATTCAAGCCTGTGAAGACCATTACTTTCTAAAAATAGCAGGTCAATATGTGGACTTCAACAGCAACTTTTATTCGATGAAAGGCAATTAAAAAAAAAAATCTACATAAGAAACTCTAATTATAAGAAAACACACATACACAAGCACATAACTCTGGAAAAGTCAACTAAAGTGGAAACAAAAGTGTACAGAAAAATGTTCCTTGATAAAGAATTGTTTACTTGGTGTGTATTTACATGCCGTATCTGCCCCGCTGAAAGCTATCTGCGGCTTTGAACAACTTTTTCCGAAGTCAGAGGTCACATTTGTGGCCGAAAAGCCCTGCAAACATGAAACTCAAGTGTGCTGCTATGTGTTGTAACAGGATGCTAATCTCCCAAACACTCCATATGTATTTGCTAAAACATTGCCTCACTCGCAACCTGTTTGCTTAAATGGCACTTTACTTAGTCATGTTTTCAAAGGGGAATCCTGTGGGTCAAAGGAAGGGAAAAAAGTAGGTTAATGTGCAAATACTTCTGTGATGGGTGATGATTAAATACTAATACTCTGTTGTGTTTTATGAAAAAAAAAAGTTGCACTGACAAACTGACTTCATTATGAGGCTGTTGTGGGAAGAAACGGGGAAAATGGCACATATTAAAAAAAAAGATCCTCATGTATTAATTACAGGCAACGTAACAATGGAAATACCTTCTAAGACTCACACTAACAAATATTTTATCATTCAAACTGATTTTTAATGGTATCAGGATAAAAAGTGGATTTAAAAAAACAAGAAAACCCAACTTATTTTTCATTTTTAAAATGTTAAGAACTATTGTAATTTCATTATGCCTGCTGTAATTAACACTTGTCTACAGAGGAATGTGCACACAGGAAACAATGGACTGTAATAATCCATGCTTGCAGTCTCAACCAAGGCTTCGTCAGTCCTCCAGTTTAGTACGACTATTTTACTAGTTCCCCTCTTCGAAAGTTTTGTGAAAAAAAAAAAAAATCCCCATGGGACTTTTTAACATTCTAATAAAAAGATTTTACAGAGTGGAGCGAGTGTGAATTTTGGGGATGATGCCATGGAAAGAAAAAGAGGTGAGCACAAGATTGTCAGTGAGGGACAGGGAGAGTAAAAGGAACAAGGTGAGCATGTTTTACTCATATAGACTCCATATCATACCATATGTTAAATCAAAATATGCCAAGTAAAAGGGATGCAACTAAGGATTATTGTCGTCAACGGTTAATCTGCAGATTATTTTCTTGATAGATCAATTAGTCATTTGGTTTAAAAATTGTCAGAAAATAGTGAAAAATGTCCAGATATTTTTTTTCCAAGTCCAAGGTTATGTCTTTAAATGTATTGTTTTGTTAATCCATACAACAAATCACCCATTACATTAAGTTTAGTTAAATTAAATTGAGTAAGAAACAATTATTTTCGTTATCTATTTTCATTTGCTGTTTATATTCTCAATAATTATTAGGTCTAAAAGACGTCATAAAACAATGAAAATGTCCAGTCCACTTTCTCCAAGTCCAAGGTGATGTCTTTAAATGTTTTGATTTTCAGTCAAAAATCCAAAGGTATATTTAGTTTAATGCTATAAAACAGAGAAAAGCTGAAACATTTTCAGACCTTTTTTGCAGATTAAATGAGTAAAAAAAAAATAATCGGATCAGTGGACTCTCAGTAGGTTAATGCTGCTGTGCACTTCAGTGTAAACAAATACTAAAATAAGTCATCACGCTGAAAGTTTTCAACCAACTTTAAAGGTGGATTGGTTAAAATTAATGTTTTTAACAGTAAAATTTTAGATTCATATTTGTTATTTGAGAGAGTCTCATTATATGTATTTTTTTGACTGATCACACAGACAGTAGTGCATACTAAATCAACCAAGCCATAATCAACCTTTGATACAATAAGCCCGGTGCTGACAGAAATAATCCACTGGCCACCCTCTTAATGAATAATTGATGCCCATCTTAACAGGCTAATGAATGAATGTGGTTTGGGTTTGAGTGATAGCCCTCTCGTTGGAGAGCTATCCCAGGAGGGACAGGGCACTGGAGACGGAGGTGCCATCCTCTATAACCTGTATAATTGGTCATTTGACATGAGTGACTTGACTGTGTGTCCGTGCAGCACTGGTGGAGACTGACCCTTTTACCCCTATTGTTTATTAGCACTGTTCCAGGTTATCACACCAATTAGGGCTGGGATAACAGTGATCAGGAAAGGAAAACTAAAAGCAGAAAAATGCATACTATTAGCTAAGGGAGGATGAGCTCAAGCATAAGAGAGGACTCTTTTGACCTCACTAAAAATATCCTTGAAAGAATAAATAACTGAGAAGTAATTATAGAATGAGATGAGAGGAGTCACAGATGCAAAAAGGTTTTTGTTTCACATTGCATGTTGTGTATCTCAGCTAAAAAAAACAGTGCGGAGAGGTGACAAGGCTCCAAGGCTGTTCCCCGTGTGCATTTGTGTCGGGCTTGTCCAAACAATCATACTAACATTTTAGCACTATTATGCGCACACCCTATTTCCACAGGTCTGATAACATTCTCAGTGCAGTTTCGGTGTGGCACTCTCACTAAACAATACCTTATTGACACGAACCGTGGCCTCACAATAGCCACAAAACATCAGGGTTCCTGTTTTTGTTGACACTGTTTGAGCCCTCCATTGAAGGCAAAAGCCACTGTGGACACAGCAATGCATAATTGGAGCTCTCTGTCATACAATACAACAAATCAAGCCTTTAAATGTTTGAGCATGATAAGGCAGAGGGAAGGCACACAGAGGGGGGACAAAGACGAGGGTGGAAGTCAGGTGAATGGAAGTGTGGAAAGTTGATGGAAATGGAGAGTTGAGAGAGAGACTATGGAGTGGAGCACCACTAGGGGACAGTAGTAAGTCATGGACGGCAGCAGAAGCAGTGCACGCGTTTATGTGTGTGTGTTTGTGTGTGAGTGTGTGTGCGGCAAACAGTGAACAAAAGACTTTCTTTGTTGCACTCTCAGATAATAAAAGAATTCAGAAATAGCTACTTGACTGCTTTAGAAAAGATCTTGACAATGCGTTGGCCCATAATGCACAGGAACAGCTCCAGATTTACATAATCATATGTAATGTAAACCACTACGAGGCTCCACAGCCAACAAACAAACTGACTGGGGAGAGGGTGACAGCAGGGAGAGGGATCCGCTTTCCCCTATGGACTTTATATACTTACTAAAAGTACATTTTGCCTCATCTGCTCACAACAATAGGACAACGTTTGCAAATTTTGCCGGCTTGTGTGCTGATGATTCAACAGAAAACAAGCTTCTCAGGTAAACACCTAAATATACTTTAGAATGAGAGCTTTTAAGCAGTATTTTTTTATTTACTTCAAATGATTTATAGCTTTAATTAATGCTGTTTCTTTAAAAAAGAAGCACACAATTTTAATGCTGATTCCAGTTACAACAGAGCAGAAATTGTATAAAAAGGAAGCCTGTGTGTTAATGAGACACAAAAATACAGGGAGATTTCCTTTGACCACAGATCAAGATGAATGGCCGGAGGATTTCACGCTGTAACTTGAGGCATTACTTCTTATATCTGCTGTCTTTGTGTTGTACGTTAAAAGGGGTCATTTGTTTGGTAACTGGTTAAACAAGAGAAGTTAACACCTCCACGTAGCTCTGACGTTAGATATAACTGTCAGGAGGGAGCTAGTGTTTCTTTTTTTTTTTTTTTTGCTATGGTAACTGAGGACGTATATTCAAAACACGCTGCCTCCTCCTCCTCCTCCTATTCCTCCTCCTCCAGCAATTAAAAGCAGAACAATAACAATATTCACCAATGACAGCAGCGTCTGTACAGTAGTTATGCCCTTCGTTAGTTTCACTATGTTCCTCATGAATTAGTTAAGTCTGTTAATTGCACATTTATTACACTCAAGGCCACAGAGAGATCCACTAAATGGCTGCGGAATAAAATAACACTTGTATAGGAATCATGAAAAATAAATTAAGCTTTTAGATTACAGCTTAACCTCGTGGCATGAAAAATAATTCTCACAAATTTTATTTACCTACTATGTAGGAAAATGGAAAATTCTTACGCAATCATTTTATTGGGGAAAAAGGGGGTAAATTCACAATTAACACAATTATTTTAGTCTAAAAATATTGTTAATAATATGCAATCCTAATGAGCATGACTGAGTAAATTGTAAATGATAAATAAATAAATAATACAATAAATTAATATGAAATTAAAAATAACTTATTTAAAAAATACATTTTAGGAACTTCATTTTTTTTTTAGAAAAAAATGAATAAATAACAGCCCTAATTATTTCAGTATTTACATTTGTCTCGAGTGCTTCCAAAACAGCGTGGTAGCGATCTTTTTTATTCCCAGACAAGAAAAATAAGGCAAATATCAAAATCATCCAGCATCATAATCTCTTTGTGTTTACACTTTATCATCGCCTTTTCTGATCTGCGGCGTGTTTCATTATGGAGTGACGTTTGAGTGACACCGCGCCGGCTGTCACAGCCATGTGCTGAGGTTCCCTCTCATTTCCAGCACCAACAATAATAATGACTATTCTAGTGCTAGCCCCACTATTTGTGTTATTGTTGCAGGGTGTCAGACACAGGCCCTGACGTTTGCTATGCTATCAGCAGGAGTGTACAAATACAAACACATTTGCCTGAGTTATTGACCTTTATCTCCCCACTTTCTTGACAGCCTTCTCCAGTTATTGACAATACAAACACATGGGACGACGCATAACCTTTCATTTACAGAGCACTCTCTCTCTTTTTGTCTCTCTCCCTTGCTCATTCGCTCCCTAAGTCTGCGTCTCTCCCTGCTCTTGCAATTTGTTTAAATAAAATGGGGCAGACAATGGTAGCGCTCATTTCTGCCATTTTTCTTTCACTCCAAATTTCAGAGGATAATATCATTAGACCGATACAATGGCTGCTATTCAGCCTTAGATACACAGATATTTCAAGTATTCAATATAGTTTTGACATGCTGACATTAGGGGAGAGTGTTGTTTCCCTATTTGTTTGCTTACAATGTCGATTCCGCCATAAATCTCGGAGTCCTAAGGCAACATGTTTGTCTTTATGATGTTCAAATTACCACAGAAATATAAACATGGTCAGTACAAACAAAATTAAATAGTATGCAAAAGATGCACAAATAAAAATTATTTTGAAAAATGTTGAAAAATAAATATTTACACTGTGCGTATACAGCTTTTACATTTATGTTTAAACATAGAAAACTATATAGAGAGTAGTTTTATTTATGCAGAATGAGAGACAACATAATTATTCTGAAAATGGGACTGAATCCATAAAGCCATAATAAACAGAATAATTTACTGCATCTCAATACAGCGTTGAATAACAATGGTCATAAAAACCACTAGTATTCCACTAATGATTCTCCTCCAGGATTTATTGTGTTTTTCAATGTGTGTCCTCTTGCATTTCAGCGTGAAAAATAGCATACATAAAATACAGGGTGTCCCCACCAGTCAGCCCCTCTGCAGGTACTTCAGAGCCCCCAAAATTAAATTTTAAACAATCCAGACCAGTGTTTGGTGACCATGGTTAATCATCAAGAAACAAAGACATCAAACAATATTTGATAATGAGAAAAATGCCTCCAGGATATTAGGGGATGGGGGGAGAGCACAGCGTGAGCCTCGGCAGCAGAGCTAGGTAGAGAGGCCAGACCAGACACAAGCCGCATTCACATGTCTGTGTGTGGTGGTGATGGTGGTGGGTGTCTGTGTGTGTGTGTGTGTGTGTGTGTGTGTGTGTGTGTGAGAGACACACAAAAAACCCATGCAAGCACGCACGCACATATGCGTCTATCTCTACACACACGCACGCACGTACGTACACACACACACACACACACACACACACACACACACACAAACACACACAGATGCACACGCACCTCTTATGGAGTTAAAAAGCCATTAAAACATTGCCTGTTTTTTTAAAGTTCATGACGAGATAATTAGAATTCAGTGTATGGAGCCAGTGGTGAGATTACAGCTTTGTGAAATTGTGCTTCATTTTGAACTTGCATCACGCCTCAACCCAATTATCTGCAGTTAAAATGGCTTAGTGCGGCTCCAAACTGTGACTGACAAAAAAAAAAAATACAGACAAACCAAAAAAGTTTTCTTTATAGATAAAAGTGCTTATTTTCCCCCAAAATTTCCAAAAAGGCTAAAAGGAGAGACATTGATTTGATGTATCATTCAAACCAAATATTGTAACATTTGGATGACATTAAAATATCTTGAAAATGTATTTATATACTGGAAAATGAAACATTTTAAATTTCCAAGTATTTAAAAAACATATTATTCTTCAAATAAAACTTACATTCATACTTTCAGTTATAAATGTAAGAATGGTTTAATTTTTCATCAGGCTGGTGTAATTAGTGCTAACTAAAATAAGAAGTTGGGCAGACAGGGGAAGGGGTGGGAGGGAAGGGAGTGTTGGGTAATGAGGAGAAAATGTTTTTTTCCCCTCTTCCTCTGTCATACTGTTATTGGGTTATCCTTGATTGACGCAGCGTTAACGGTCTGGCCAAATCGAGGCAGATCCAGCAACCCAGGCCGAACGGCAGCATGTGCAGCCACCTCGGACATGCAAATTGCACCCAGGCAACCCGTTGACTATGATTAATGAGCCTGGGCTGCAGCCTTTGTTTCCGCGTGCAGCCGTTTAGAGTGAAATACAATCCCAAAATATTATCAATCCCCTATTAATCCAGTAAATTTGTTCACATCGCACATGTTGTTTTGAGCAATTTACAGCCAAATGTGTGCGTGTGCATGTGCATTTTCATGTGTACGTGCGTGTGTCTGTGTGTATGTTATTGGGGTGAGCCCAATTGCATTTAATTACATGTCCTCTAATTAAATTCATTAAAGGATAATAAAATAAATGGAAGAAACAGCTTTGAAAGCTCGCATGAAACACATGTGTCTTGTCTCCCGTGATGTAAAATATGGATGTGGGATTTTCAGGGGCAGTCATGCTGTTCAGGGGGGAATGCATGAATCCGATACCTTGCTAATACTACAGGCATTTCCTGGTTATGGCTTGCCTCATGTTTAAACTGTGATTTTTAGAGCTGAGATCCCAGACTCCCTGAAGATTGGAGAGCAATTCTGTGGTGCAGAGGAGTGAAGTCACTGACTTCACAAATGGAAAAAAAAAGAAACATTATGACAGTAATGCTGACGATCCGGTGTAACAAAACGCTCTCTATGTATGGTGAGTAATATTACTGGATATGGTAAGGAGGGACTAATGTGCCAGACATGGGAGGGCTTGCAATTTCCTTAAACTGCGTGATGAGTAAAGGAAATTACACAACCTTGCAGTCACAAATCTTACATTCATCGACTGAAGATACTATCAATAAAGAACTATTCCTCACACACATTCTCCTCTGCACAACCACACACTTTCCCTCTGCTGCAAGCAAAATGTAAATGTTTTCCAGGCATTAAGGTATATAAGTGCCATTAGTGGCACAGTGCTTAGCACTACAATGGTGCGCCGAGAGCAGTGGAGCAGAGATCAGTGCAGCGTCTCCTGGATATCAGAGGGAGACATCCTTTGTAAATTCATCTCCCACTGTGAGCAGGCTTCACAGCTGGTTAACGGCACTGTGTGTACCACTGCCCTGTTTACACGCAGCCTCCAAAGCACTCGTCTTTCCCCCTGCATCCTTTCCCTGTATCCCCTCCATCGCTCTCTCTTCAGCTCTCATCACAGCCCGCTGTGGCTCTCATAGCCATCAAAGATTCAATGCAAGGGTGTGTGTGCATGCAGGAATACACACACACACACGGAGCAGACACCTAAATCTCTGATCCCCTCGCTTTTGGGGCCATTACAGTACACAGCCTTCCAACCCCTTCTCTGATTTTTATCTTTTTATACCATCACATTACACTGATCCTTTTATACCTATTACACACGCAGCTCCCCACCAAACCCCCCTGATCCTCTGATACCTAGATGAGTAAACTGCTCCTCCTGCCCCTGACCTCAGCCCTTTGTAGCAATCAGACCAGACTTCCTCAGAGGCCCTGATCTTATCTGGCCATACCAATCCCACTACACAGCTCCCTTTTGTAGCCACCACAGAGCACTGAGCCCTTTCAGATCCAGGGACTGTGCTGGCGAACACACAGCCTGAGACCTCAGCTCATCTCAGACATCATACTACACTGCCCAACAACAATGAGCTCTATTTTCTGATGCACCACAGGTCAGATAGAGCCTTTCTGCTCACCGATGCATTGTTCAGCCACAATGGAGGAAACCAGCGGTGTTGTTGTCAAAAGACTGTTTGACTCCGCCACAGAATGGTTTTATGTCGTCATCGGCTCGCAGACAATGATGCCAATTTGAGTTAAGATGTTTGCACATTTTAAAGCTGATTTTTGTGGTGATGATTATGTTGTTTCACTTTTCCAAAATAAAAAAGAAAATGCTAAGCTGTGTATATGGAGTGGCAAAAAAAATGATATTATTGCTAGGATTTTGCCTTGATATTTACCAGCAGCCTGACTCGTGACTTAAGTAGGGTTGCACAATACGACGACTGTCTCCGAAACTATTGCAGTTTCAAGGTATCGCCATATTGCATGCAGAAATACTATCATTATTATTATTATTGTAAGTCAGAATGACCCTAAATGGAATGACAACAGAAGGGTTAGTTTTGGTTGAACAAAAGTATGTATAAAAAGTCTTTACGGTGAGAGCCTGCGTCCAGTTGCTTTTTTTTTTTTTCAATATCGCAGATAAGCAAATGCACAAAGTATGATAATTGTCAACTCATATCACAGTATACCTTAAAAAACATATATCCCTGCAATCCTACTTGCTAGACATGTTTTTGTATAGACTGTTTTTTAAATTATATTATCCTATATGTATATGTTGGAGTTATTGCCTAGAAGTGTCATATTTAATGGTGGGAGGTGCCTTCTAATAGGCGAAATACATACAAATGTCCTTTGTTCTTCTATTTAACCTGATGAAGGTCTGACAACCAACATGTTTTTGTGTGACAAAGTTTACTGTAAGTAAACTTTGTCACACGGGAATTCTCTTTTCTTCATCTATATACAATTTCCTCCTACACACCTGTCTACAAGTTTTTCAAGGCTTGCGTGGAAAAGGAAAGGAAAAATGGACAGGAAAGGAAAAATATGAAACTTACCATGAAATGGCACTGAGACTTCCCTGCATCTGTAGTGAGAGAAGGTTAAAGAGAAAATCTATTAGGGTAGACAGAGGTTTAGCACTGTTCAGAGACTAATTACACAACAATGCCATTGTAAAATTATATTGATCTCAAGGGATGTATTTGACAAATTAGGTCTTAAAGATTTTAGTCTTATCCAAGTGTTGTCTAAAATTAACACTCCAGATAGAAGCAACTATATGAGGGAAATAAAAAAAAAACTAAATGAATCAATAATTTACTATTGACTTTTTTCTCTCAAGTATCAGTTTGCATGATGCAGCTATTATATAGCTATTTTCACTGAAATGCAAGCTGTTTGGCGCTAGGAATACTGTAGGCAGAGCAAGCATTTATCCCTCAATTCAACATTATTCTTGTATGTTTTACAAATCTTTTCTACTAACAGTTCTCTACAGTACATAATCCTCCTTGGCCTAATTTACATATTTCTGCCGGGGGCATTTAAAGCCCTACCTTCTCTGGTGAGGTGAGAGGTGTTGATGATTCTGGGGACCCACGGCTGGGGATGGACCACAAAAATTCCCGCAGGATGTAGGAAATAATTAAGGAAAGCCTGGACCAATCTTCTCTCTGGGGGGTCAGAATTCTTGTCGATGCCCCTGATTCAACCACTGCAAAGGTAAAAGAATACAACATATACATTAGAGGTGGGAAACACCACGATACGATATTATCATGATACTAAAGTCACAATACAATGATATGATTTTATATGTGTTGCAACACGCTGAGTATGATGATATACTGCAATTTATTACCTTTTTTCAACTGCAAATTATGTTTCCAAAGGAAAACTTTAACATCTGTTTTATCTTATAAGGTAAAGTATTCAGTCCGTTAGTCTCACTTCAATCAGTTTATTGCAGCAAAATATGTCTTGTGGACTAAGGAAGCAATTGATTTTATTATTCTAGTGGGTTACTAAAAGGTTTATTTGTATTTGTAATATTAAGAAATTTACATAGTAAAAAAACAGTACTTGGCATCTGTGTGTCAAAACAATATAACCATGCAAAAATATTGCAATACTACGCTGTAAAAATTTTCCCTTACCTCTAAGTGTAAACTTTATGTCTCCTTCAAAGAGAACATAATCACTGCACTACCATGGAAGCCAATCATGTTTTTTCATCAGCAGTTCAATATGTTGCAATTTTGAGGTGTACACATTACATCACATCACACATCACAATATATTTGACCAAACACCTTAATATCATTATTGCGATGATATTGTAGGGTTGATTATTGGTGCTTTGACAAAATATTTACACAAGGAGATTTTTGGTTAATAATCATCAGCAATGTGGTTAAGTTGGAAAATAATAGAGCAGCTAGATTATTCTGGTAATGTCAGATAATGACATCACTTTTCTGTGATGGAGCCTTTAAAACCTGAAGAAGACAACACTTGCAGTATCTTAATCTAAGACGTTTCATATTATTACTATATCGATATACTATCAATATATTGCCCAGCCCTAGGTGTAATACAGTAAATTATGATGAAAACACTTTGGTTCAACAAGGGCCTTTCTGTTTTGATTTGCAAATTTAATTCAAATTTTAAGAAAGAAGCGGGATTACCTAGAGCCTTTTCAACTTGTTTGAGCTTGATAAAAGCCGGGACAGCACATATCAGACTTCTCTAGATAATAATCAAGTGTAGTTTATTTAAATGGATGCCTAAACCCTATGTTTTAATTGCATTAGACTGCAGACTGCAGTACCAAGTGCACATACAAATGTGGCCATGATTAAAGTAAAAAGAGCTTGTCTTTTTGAGGGAGGCACCATCTTTCAAAGCAGGCAGTTATTTTGCCTTTTGTCATCACTCAGTGCAAATATATGCAAGCACACAAGTAATACTGTCGTTGAAACTGTGAAATTACTGACACAGAAATTGCAGGGTGTAGCTGTATTTATACTGTAGGCTACTTCACATACACATCCAGAGAGACGCTCCCTCTCCTCCTCCTCTGTGCCTCTATTTCTCCCTCCCTCTCTGAAGTACAACTTTCCCCTTTTTAATCATTTTCCACTCTGTTCTTTCAGACTTGAGGGAAGTCAAGGAGCTTTGCAAAGCCCCTGCCTTGTTATTTCAAGTACCTGCCTTTGCATATCGCTTGCATTTCACGAGACTCCATTGATGCTTCAGGGATGAGCACTGCAGCATGTATTTTGCTGGAGACCGCCTTCGCGCTCCTTTTTAACCAATCACATGCTGGTATACTCAGCCTCGCGGATGCATCGACCAATCAGGGCGCTGCTCTGACAAAAGTCACCGCTTCAACTTCCTAGCGGGAAGCCGCTATCGGGAAGTGTTCACAGACAACAGGAATAAATGGTAAACAACAATTTTGCGTGTTATTTGTTGATTTTGAGTCATATTTGTCAATGCGTTGCATACTGAGTAATCTTTCGAAGGTGAGCCGACGTGTTTTATGTTGTCATTTGCCTTCGATGTGTCGCGTTAGCGGTAACGTGAAGCTATGTTTGGTTAGCAACGCAGGAGCAGCTGTTTTTGACAGCTGTCAGTCACCTGGCGTTGTTTATCTGTCGAAATCAGATCGCGACAAAAGCAAACGATAATCAAGCTCACTCTTTATGTTTGTACAGATAGATACAGTCACACTAATCACAGGAAGATGAGGCTATCGCGAGCTGAATATAAAGAGATTGTGAGATGGACTGAACAACTTAGACCTACTCGACAGTGTATGAAGATGCTGAAGGAAAGATTTCCAAAGTAAGTTACTATTAGATTTATTTTTGGAGCTTCCTTAAATGCGCAAATGTATTGTGTGCTTCTGGTATGTGTGTGTGTGTGAGTGTGAAAACGCCAAATTGCTGTGCATAAGCATGCGTGGTACATTGTGAATCAATGATTGATATAAATGCAGAAAATACAGTGTGTTTATAAATCATAACTTATGTAGATGAGAGCAAGTTAAGATAAATTCAGTTATGATTTTACCATCTGTCTATCGATTCAACTCAACTTTAGTCTACTGAAGCAAATTTGATGTACAGCAGGCATAAAGACACGAAGAATACATAAAGGATAAATACAAAAATTCAAGTGAAAACAAAGATACTGCTACCACACTGAACCAGAAACTGAAACAGTTAAAAAAAAACAGTACATGCATTGCCAAGTCAAGTAAAGTGCCCTGGCAATAGACAAAATACACAGTCATAAATAATCAAGGTAAGATAATAAATAAGTGGTAAATAATCAAGTTGTACAATCTAAAACGATCTAACCCAGAAACATATAAAAGACGGCAAGAAGCTTGTTTGAAAGCATCATGGATTAAACGAAAGCTCTGGCGCACCACATCTATCAACTCCACATAGCAATATCACTTACTCCTGTATCCCTTCTTAAAATTTCCTGTTATTAGATATATACTGTATATATAACCCCATTTAATTGATTATTTATGACTAATTAATTCCACACAGGTTTTCTGTATAGGCTCCCACCACAGCATCAGCCACTGTTTTGCCATGCAGCGCCTGCACATCCAGAAATCGAAGAGAGAGGTTAATGGTTGTGTTTGCCTTTCTCCTTGACACTGAGGGCCCTCACTTTATTGAACGTAACATGTGTAATCCCCCAAGGCCACCAGGACACCATGGCTGATCCCGCCGAGGTCACTTACAAAGTCGTATGTATTTGGAGCTTCCTACTTCCATTGTGCCCTAATCACCAATCTAGAAGAAGGTATCAGGTCCCCAAAGGGGACGCGGCGGAGCTTGAGCTTGCCTTTGTTCTCAACCGTCAGCATTTTACAGAATATGTCATGCGTATAAAGTTCATCCAATATCCTGTATGTTTAGGCACCGACACTAGGAGGTCCTTCTCATGTTTATTTTGAGTTTCCTTTCTCCTTTTGGCTTCCTAATCCAAAGTGTCTTTAACAAACAGTCGAAATGCCAGTTTTTCAAAAAGTGGTACTGGTGGGTGTAATAATTAAAGGAAAACATTGGAGCGTTTTCATTCCAATAATTCAGCACGATCTCTCTCTCCCGGAGGTGCTGGCTCTTTTGTTTAGTCTTGCTGGTTATTGTTATTATTTCGTTCACCATAACCAATCTTGGGGAGGCCCTTGCTCTTTAAAATCCCTGAGTCTCGTCACTGGGCCTGACAGACAGGCACGGCAGCAGTGTTTTCACAGCCTGCGAAATTATTCTGGTTGTCCAATCAGCTGAGCTGGGCTCTGGAGGGTTAGTGATTGGACTGGCAGGAAATCAGGCTCTTAAGACATAACATATCGACTAGGCCATCCATCATCTCTTAGCATGCGCTCAGGCACGGCAGTCAGCCACCCCCACCCCACACCCCTCCTGTCCCCTCGGACTGTGTGGGAGCCCTGCCACTGCGTAAATATTGGCCAGGCTGGAGCTGGCAGGAGGGGTGGGGGGGGGGGTTGTAGGGGGGTTAGGGGTTTGTTGTGGACAAGCCTGCACTCTATCTCTCTGACTATAATACTCAGAGAGATAGAAAAGACAGGTATCTGGATATCAAATCATCTCACATCACACTGGGTCGATTTTTCCAAATGATGCAAGCAATGTTGAGTGAACTGCAGATTCATGTGTTGTCTACCAGTGTCACAGCGGAGGCTGTGGTAGTTTTTTTTAGGGCATGTACCACATTTCTGTTGCAGACAAGACACCTATTATTTTTAAGTGCTAAGTTTATCCTAAAATATAATTTCTTATATTTTTACGCAAACTTTTTATTTCCAGCCAGTCAATATATTTGGGGTAGGAATAACCAAAAGACCCAAAGATACGATTTTATCACAATTCTTATATTATACAATATCATTGTTGGCCATGATAATTATTGCAACATATTGGAAATTATTACCAATTTTCTACTGTAAATCAGTCATCCTTACGCTGTCAAAATAATATCAAATTATAAATAATAACTACAAAATCAAATATGAAACAATTCAAAAACTAAATGTTGACAGCTTTTACAACATACGTTACGTTTCCTTACTTTTAAACTGACCATACGTGTTTTTTTGTCGAGACTCACCTGCTGTTGAGCTCTCCTCCTCCTCCTCCTCCTCCTCCTCCTCACTTTGTCTTTCGTTTTAGATGCTGCATCATAACCGTCGTGCTCGCGTGCCATGCTGGGTCACTTTTGCATATTTTGCACCTAACACACTTCCTTATTTTGCATAACGTGAAGTGCTCCCAAACTTTTAAAGTTTTCGTACGAAACGTAATGTCTGCCTCCGCCATGCCTCCTCAAAACACCGGCCTCACCCGGCTGTATGTGACGTAAATAGTCACGCGACACAGCGACTGACGTAAAAATCGCGCAACACAACGAATCGATCATTTTATTTCTTGCCAACATATTTAATAATTTCACTATAATTCATCAATGGTAATCGATTTTATCAATTCCTTGTTGCAGCCCTAATTGTGATGATGTCACATTAGAGTATTATCTTTTTATTAAAATTTTCTGACTAAAATAATGGTTCTTTGATCACTGTAATTGAAACATATTACTGAAAGGTATGATGCTATTTTGTTGAACATCCTTTATGATTTTACTTTATGTATATTTGTATTTTATTTTACCTTTTACTTTTATCATTTCCATGCTGTGATATGTATTGATATCACAGAAATGATTCATATTCCATATTTATTCATACTGACTTCCAGATTTTCAACTATATTGCAATCAAAACATTAGATTAGAGTCTGATTTACCTTAAATCTTTGAATGCTCTATTGAGTTCAAATATATTTCATAGTCATTGCCTTTGATTTGGCATCAAACGGGAGGAAAATTTTAACTTTGAACACAAATAATTGTTAGTTTATTTTTATCATTTTCCATGCTGTGATATATATTGATATCACAGAAAATATTCATATTGGTTTCCTGATTGTCAGCTATATTGCAATCAAAACATTAGATTAGAGTCCAATTTCCCTTAAATCTTTGAATGCTCTATTGAGTTCAAATATATTTTATAGTCATTGCCTTTGATTTGGCATCAAACGGGAGGAAAATTTAAACTTTGAACACAAATAATTGTTAGGCCATTTCAAGGTAATTTCCACGGAAGGTCTGCCAGCCTTTCTGTTGTACTATGAGTGTGGGTAGTGGGAGGAGAGAGGGAGTGTCCCATAGACAGACAGAATGAGAGAGATTGCGATGTGGAGTCCCTCATCTGTAACGGCTGCATAACACAGATGTTGGGAGTCATCTGTCAGCCTGGCCTCTCTTGCCGGGCCCGAGCTGCTCTGAGGGGAAAAGAATTGGACACGGTGCTGTCACTTTTTACCCCCACTCACAATGGAGGGACATGCAAATATCAACCCCCATTCTTGCCCTCTCTTCCTTGCCCTCCTCTTAGCCAGCCGTGGTGTCCTGCCTAGTATCTGGACCGCGGCTAGGCGGTGAGGGGGGTTGAGAGGGCTCATCGCAGGTCGGTGCTGGGGAAAAATGTGACATCAGTCCCATCAGGTCCATCTCTTGCCACGTATTAGAATTGGAAATGATGGGCTGCTCTCTGAGGCCTTGCCTGGCTTCCCTTGGGTCTTGAGGGGACCCCAGTCTTTCCACCCTTTGTCCCCAGAGAGAGTCTGTGTAAGAAGGGTGAGAAAAAGAGGGAGGGAATGTGAGTCCTCTGTGTCCTTCTGTGCTGTATTATGAATGAATTTGGATGTAATGATCACCCCCTCTTTAAAATGCCATTCAGCTCACTCCTCATATGGCTTTCACAGTCATGGAAGTAGGAGGGTGTGTGGAAAGGGGCAGATGCCTCTATTTTGAAAAAATGCTTAAAAAGTTAAAGTGTGAAGCATCCCTCTCCTCTAAACACAGCCCCTGCCTCTCTCTCTTTCACTCACACACACACATATACACACAGCTCCCTAGTGAGGAGTCCCTGAACGTTTTTCGAATCGGGCCCTAATGTGCCGTTTTCATCAGCACTGAGGCGGGCTGCAATATGGTGCTGGGGCTCGCTCTGGGAATATGAATGTTGATTAAGCATGCGTTCAGCCTTTTGAAATTCTGAAGAAGTGTCAGAATAATGGATGTTGAGCAAATGTCAAGCATTTGTTAATTTCTCTGTTATTTGGGGTTTATCTAGCATGATCTTTGCAGAGAAAGCGTGGGACAGGGTTGTTGTGGCATGTGCCATTGATATGGTGATTTCTTGGCTGCAGACACTTTGTTTTTGATGGTAATATCTCAGCTCAGGACGAAGCTTAGGGACTTGCTCATTGATTATTTATCGTGGCTGGAGTGTTTATCTCTTTTTTAACATGCCGGGTAAAGCTAAGGATTTGGTAACAGGCGTGATGCATTAAACTGGCAAGCACATTATACATCAGTTTAACTTTAGAGCTCAAGAACTCAACAAAAGACTTGACAGATTCTGATTGTTCTTTTGTTGACTCTCGAGCAAAAAATCTCTTTTTTTTATTCCTTTATACCAGCCATTATTTTACAGTGTAGGCCAGAGTTCTCGGAATACACTCACAGCTAACAAAAATGTTTTCCTTGTGGGATCAAGATGTCCCCAAAAATAATTAACTGTAATAATTCATATAAATTTTTTGCAAATCATTCTAATAAATTTGCCCTCACTGAAGTGCTTCATTATCTACAGTAGCTTAAGGCTGGGCGACATTGATATTATATCAATACCATTAAATATTGTCTTAGATTTTAAAATAATGTTAGTTGTCTTTTTCTGGATTTAAGGCTGCATTACATTGCATTGCTCCATAAGTGATGTAATTTTCTGAACTTTCCAGACTCTTCTAGCAGTTCTCTTATTTGCTTTGAGCCACTGATGATTATTTGTCAAAAATGTGACATATTTTTAAACTTTAAAGAAGTTTCACATTCAGGATAAAACGTCAGTTTTCCCGGAAATCAATTCTTAGCTGCTCTAAAACAGTAGCCTACACAGCCAGTTGCACCATGCAGCTACCAGCAGCTATTGCTTAAGAGCTTTAAAGAAGAATTGATTTCTGGTACAAAGTGTGACGTGAGTAAAATGTCAAACTAAATAAAACAAAAATCTTTAGCATTCACTCCCTGTATGTATTTATTCATGTTTCACATAGCTTTTACAATCATAGCAATCATTTTACATTTACACATTTAAAAAAACAACAAAAAAAACACACACACATAAAAATGGTATTGGAACAACTCACTTTTAAAGATATAAAACTTGTAAAAGGTGTTGGTGCTAAATGTCTCTGTTGCAATGTTTCTGCATTTAGCTGTGATCTCCACTATTGTCTCTCTGGAATCAGCTGAGTTGCTCTGTTATAGCTCTTGTGAAGGCAGAATGCAAGTTGGTTTTTTTTGTAGTAGCCTGGAAGAGGCAATGACATTACCCAGAGACTGATGTAGTGCAGAGCCCGTGGGGTGCTGCCCCAGCAGCCTCCGGTGCACGGCCTCACACTTCTGGTTGCCCATATTGAACAAAACACAAAGTGGCAGTTGGGGCTTAGGGGTACCACGCTTGAAGGCTGAGAGGCTGGCAAACTAATTCCACAGCTTTATGTGGTTAGATGAGCATTGGAAGAGTGAAGGGATGAATGAAGTGTGAGCAGAGAGGGGAGATGTAGGAAGAAGAGAAGCTGTGCTGAGTTTACAACTTCATGTCAGGCTAAGGAGTTCATGAATAATAGATGCAATCAATTACTTGATTAGGAAGCACAGGAATGACTACTTCCTCTTCATATCTTAGGGACGTTGTCAAAGCAAACTCTATAGATTGTAAAGCCTTTTCGGCTCACTGGGCTAAAAACACTGAGGTAAGCAGCCTGTTGTTTAAGTAGGCGATTATAAGGGACACTAGCTGGAAGGATAAAAACTGTTGTTAGTGGATTGGTGGACAGAATGTGTTGTCAGTATAAGTGGAGGCAAATTATTGACAGAAATATAAGCTATTGTGAGTAAGACGCAACTTTTTTCTGTGCTGTACTTGGTGGTAGCATTAAATCCGTCACTCAACCACCAAAGCCAAACGCGCACAGAGGGAAACCTTACAGCACCACAGTTCAGCCGGACAGCTATGGTGGTCTCTTGCCCTGCAGCTTCTCTTTGCATACTGGGATCAATTGCAAAAGAAGAATGAAACAAATTGCCCAGAATGGTACAAGTTCCCCAGCCACGCTTGGGGGAGTAGGCAATTGGTCAGCGTAATGTGTTTCTTTGCCAGACCAGTGGACGCTCGCCACTTGACAGATAACACGGACCTCATTTTCAGTTTCTACAAGAATTTACAGAAGCAGCGATAACAATAGCTACACCATAACAATGCCAACGCACCATAATAGTTCTAACATGTTTTGTCACGCACAGAGTCATGAAGATCCCTAGCTTTCAGGAGGAATCACAATTAGGGCCGTGATTGCGGGGATCTTTCTCGCTTTTTCTTGCCACCATTATATAACGGTGCTGACATCTCAGGGCACCTCAGCAGACAGAGATTTTAAAGATTGTAATAAAGTGAAGGGGGCTGCATAGGGGTCATATTTTTCGTCTATTAGGACAATTGTAGGCGGTGAGATGCCCTGTTGTGCTTCTGCTAAAGCCATTTCTGTCCACAGTCCCCCACAGGCTTGTGGGTTTGCATGGCCTTCCATAGAGAGGCGGTGGGGGGAGGTCACTATCAGTAAATGTAGTGGAATGTACTCAGAGTCAGGCTTTTTGGTAAGCTTTCTTCAGTTATGGAAAATAAAGCTTAAAAATATAGTTAAACTGTTGATTTTTTGGATTCTTTACATGCTGACTAATGAAAAATAATCAAATTATAGGGTGGGAACTGCCAGGAACCCCACAATACAATATTATCACAATACTTAAGCACATCATTACAAATTATGCGATATACGCTGAGTATTGTGATAACATATATTGCTATATATCGTGATTTATTGCCTTTTTTTTCCAACCGTAAATTATGTCCACATAGGAAAACTTTGTAAACATCAAATCATTATTATTAATAAAATTACGTTTTCTGTCAGTTCATCTCACTCCAGTCATTTTCATTACAGCAAAATGTACCTAGTGGATTGTAAAAACAATTTATGTTAATTTTTGGTAAGCTCCAGACGTGTTTTTTGTATTTGCAGCATTAATAATTTATGTGATCAAAACAAATCAATACTTGGCGTTCATGTACACTGTAAAAAAAAAACTGTTTGTTATAAGAATTTGAGGCAGCCTGACATCTTAACAAAATTACCTCAACTTGTCTTCTCGGATTCAGACAACTTAAAATTTGAAGGCCACCCAGACACAGTCCTTTTTTTTAAATATAATTTTTGGGCTTTTGTTGCCTTTATTGGATAGGACAGATGTCATGTGAAAGGGGGAGAGAGAGAGAGTGAATGTAATGCAGCAAAGGGCCAAAACCAGACTTGAACCCGCAACTGCTGCTGCGAGGACACAGCCTTTGTACATGAGGCGCCTGCTCTACCAACTGAGCCACTGAGCACCCAAGACACAGATCTTTTTAAATCAAAACTGCTTCTTTCTTCTCCTTTTTTTATTTTATTTTTTTGATAGTGAATCAATATAATATTGCCATGCAAAGTGTCTTAATACTATGCTATATTGATTTTTCCCCCACCCTTACTAAATAATAACAGTAAAAAAAAAAAATACATGTCTGTTGCAAACACTGTAATAGGAATATGGCTTTACAGTTGTTTTACAGGGGAAAAAAGTGAAACTAATTGAACTGTAAACATGTGTGCTCATTGTGCAAGTATTTGTTTGAAGCTGCATGACACACTGAGATTTGTGTTTGTTTCCATCTCTTGTCAAAATATATCACATTTATACATTAACGCGTAAAGATTTTTTTCCCTTTTTTTAGTGGTACACATTTGTTTTGCTGCTGATGACGGTGGGCTTAGCTGAGAAACAGATGTTAGCATTTTGCCTATCAGCATGTGTAATTAACAGCATTTGCATATCCAGAGTCTTTAACCCACATTCAGCTGTTTTTCACTCTATAAAATATTGATCTGTAAGAAACTAAATGCTTAATATGTAATTGTCAGCACTCTTGCTTGCATTAAATGAGATATAAATCCTAACTATGCCAGGGCGAGCTTATAATAATAGTGATAAAGGTGTGAATAATAGTAGAACAAGGTATTGAAACTAAGCAATATTGAATCATTTCATCCATGTCAGTCTCTTTTCAGAATAGCTTCATCGACATCACTAAAAATATGTGCTATGCCTTAATTAGCCAGCTCCATGCCCTGAAGAGTCGCACCATGCAACACTCTCTGCATGCAGATCCACCAAATGCTAAGTACTGTCGCAGCATATGATACCAATGCCATTAGCCAGGTGGCTTTCATTACCTAAATTACAGCTATTGTTTATAATTAATTATTTGTAAATAGGAAGATTCTGAATATAACTGATAGCTTGAATTTCCCTCATCTCCTATTAATTAGGTTGATGGGAATTTTGAGGCTTTTTCGCTGCTGTTTTTCCCCCTGTATGCTTAAGACACTGATACACTCTGAATGCACAAGGAAGGCAATTCAACACTCAAACATGGATTTGTCAGATTCATAACCAGCAGATAGCCTAACTTAATAGAGCCTAAAGCACTGACCAGACAGGCATACCAGCTCAGTGACAAAGTGAAAGTCCCTAATTGTTTTTAATTTAATCTGCTGCTTTACTATTTTGGGTGCCAGTGCATATTAATGCTCTGTCTTATGTTGTAAGGAAGGGTAATTAGGTTGAGAGTGAATGATTCCCTAACCACTCTTCTGTCTCCCAACCTTCTGTTTCTCCATGTTCTAAATTACATCCAAGAGGGAGGGATTTTTAGGTTGTTTTTTTTCTTCTCACACAAAGGTCAATGTGAAGACATGCTGCAGTGTCACAGACTCATTTTGAAATGTAGTGTTCATTGTTTGCTGTTTTCCTTAAAAACAATGTATAGACAGAAGTTATCACTCTCATTTGTCACTTATAACCCAAGCGTGGTGTGGTGTATTTTTCTGCAAAAACTCTGCCCTCTGCCTTTATTTTCTCATTTTCTTCTTATTCTCCATGTTCGGGACATTTATGTAACCCCACAGTGTTCAGATAAGTTTGGGGCTTTCTTAAAAGGTAGTGACCAGGCACAAGACAGTAGCATTAGGCATCCAAAAGACACAGCACCAAAAAGAGCGCAAATATAGAGAAGTGAAGCACCAAACAAGAGTAAATCTGGGATTGGCTTTTACTTTCACCTTCACTGATGAGCATGTTGACACACAGAAAATAATAATCCTACATAGTATACCTTTCATAAATTTCAATAATTTAAGACTGGTTTAAAACAAAATACCAAACACCTCTATCAGGCCTAAACAAATGAAGGACTCACAAAGCTGGCATAGGGAGAGCAGCAGATCAGGATCTTTACTACAGGCAAGGTCGGTACACGGTAAATCAGTCCACAGGCAAAGGTATTCAAAACGGCAGGCAAAAGGATGGTCAAAAACAAGCTAGGATCAATATCAATACACAAGAAACACTGGGAAGAATGCTAGAAAGCTCACGTTGGTAAAGACGATCAGGCACAGAGGAGTGGGAAAACAGAGGCTAAATACACTGGGGCAGGTGAGACAATGACACACAGGTGAAACACATTAGGGCAAGGCAGACAATCACACAAGAGGGAAACTCGACAGGATGTAGGATCCGAAACAAGAGGAGATTTGAGACACTAAAATAAAACAGGAAGTGCAAGAATTGTCAAAAATGGCATTTAGCAGGAACTTAACTAAGAGCAGGGCATGACAATCTCTCTTATTGATAAGATACAATCAAGTTAACAAAGTAAGTAGGACAGAGACTGATGAACTTGATTGTCATAGACATCTCATAGTTGCATTGAAAAAGTTTAGATTTGTCTGTATTTGCACATTTGTTAAAGTTCAGGTTCCCCCAAACCCTGTCATAGTCAGGGGTTTGTTTTAGGATTAACACTGAGGAAAAAACGTGTATAATCCATAGGTGTAGATTTCAGGGAATGTCCCCTCTATATTTAGAACATGTTCATTTGTCCCCACCAATAAAAACATACGTAGCAGAGGCAAAATTAAATACATTTACACCATACAATAATGCAGAAAAGTCACAAATTGATGCAAAAAAATCAGGATACAACAAGTAAGTGTTTTAGGCTCATCATTTCTGAGTGGAACCCCCCCATTTCATATGTATCGAACAATTATTTTAAATAAATGACATTAACATAAAAATCATGTTACCTTGTTTCTCTTTTTCTCCTTTTTTTATGTCATCATAGCAAAATGAAGTGTTCTGTACCAGAAATTCTTCTGCTGTGCTCATCATAATAAATAATAATATTTCCATTTATATAGCCCTTCATAAAACAGATGTTACAAAGTGTTACAAGAGTTAAAGCAGAGTTAAAACAATGAGGTAACAGTAAAATAATGAAGGTAAAACAAAGTTACAAAAACAAACATATATACATAAGTGTGTATAAATATACACAAAGGGGTGCATACATAAATATATACCATACACACATGCTTCGTACACATGCTTCAGCAAACATATGCACATAAACACATGTACATCATGTACACAAATCTGAATAGAATGTGTCGCACTAGCCAAAAAGGTGGCATAAGGATTCATTATCTGGTTTTGGAATAGTTATGGAATAGTTTGTTGTTGCTGTTATATCAGTTAATTTATATTTATAACTACTGAGACAACCACACAAATGCTGGTATTAGAAGCAAGGTGGTGGATGTATTACAGCTACTGTGCAGGAGGCACATCAGATCCCCCTTGTAAGACTGTATTTAGCTCCATATTTTAGCATGAAGTGAGCATACTGTACCCAGGAGAGCACAGATTGGATATACATTAATGTAAAGTCCGCAATAACTTACTATTAATGTCTGTTAAATGGGGGAAAAAAAGGCATTATACAATATGAGTGCAGTGTAAAACTTGACAGACTATAAAATGTAGAGAACTTGGTGTGGATCCAGGTATCTGCCCTCGACTCTTAATATTGCTCTCATTATTTTTTTAATCTTTTTCAAATCTTACAATATTTGTTTTGCTATTTACGTTACTTTTTTAGCATTTGTGATGCTTTTGTTCAGTTTTGATGGCATCAAAAACTGACTTAGGTAAAGAAAAAATTAAAAGTCCCCAACATCTTAGTGTTTTTGAAACAGATATGTTTTCCCAGATATTTAGAGCTGTTTATGTCCCTTTAAAGTTAACAGGGTATAGATTTAGCAATTAGGCAGTAATCATGCTCATTATAGAGAGTAATCCATTTAAAACCTAACAGATGTCTGTTCCAACAGGGGGATCGCGATGGTCCCATGCCAACAATAAGGCTGTAATGTTGCTGAAATGCTCAGGTGCAAGGTTGAAGTGTGGAAGAAATTTTTTTTCCCTCCCTTAAGTGTCCACATGTTGACAGTTGACCATTTAATGGCCCACTTAATTGCAGTGGCCCCTTCGTCCCCACGCATCATTGTAAATTAATGCTGAGGTGGCATCGTTTTCTGAGAGTTTCCCCCCTCTTCTGCTCCACTTCAAACATTTCTTCACTCACTTTTGGAACTATAACTGTGACGAAAATCATCTGTGTGATAGGTCGAGCCCCAGAGAGTTTGAAGACTTGAGAATTAGCTGTTCTCCAGCTAGAGCAGTAAAACTCTTTAGAACTGGCATCTGGAGAATCCAATATGACGTCTTTGGTGAGGTAAGTCATTACAAACTGCCAAACCATTCCAGTGGTTGAAATGCTTTTCTGAAGATATGGCCACAGACTGAGACACTAGACAGAAATCAATGTTTGAGTTTCCTTTGGCTTTGTTTACATGTCACATGGTTATTTCATGGTTTATAGTGATTGATGTTTAAGGACTGTGTGGACTCAATATTTCAATGCAGATTGGAGGCTTCTCGTCAGTATTTACATACCATTCTCAGGTGACTTGTAAAGAAAAGTCCATTAAATTTAACAATCAAGTGTGCTGAGAGCAGTATACAGAGAAATGGAACCACTGGAGACCATCACGGAGCAGTTTGCATGCGCATGTCCCCATGTGCATGCATTTTTTTCATTAATATGCAGGGTGGAGGTATGTATCATCCAATTAGAATAATATCTGTCACCGCTTTAAATATCTTCAACCCAGAGGATGCTGTGGGGGTTGGGGAGGAGGAGTATCAAGTCCCTGTTGGAGCTGCCTGTTTTCCAGGTTCGTCTCGCTGCCAGGTGTTTGACATTGACTAGAGCTGGAGATGAATGTAACTTATGGCAACCCATGGAATTGACCGACTCCTGGGAGTCCGAGCTTCCTGCAGTGAAAGTTTCCATTTTCAAAGCCCATCAGTTGCACTGGGAGGGCTCCAGAGCGGCCCGTATGCCAGCTCTGACAGTGAAGCTGGAAAACTTTCTCCTATCTGTGTATTCCTACACCACTCACACAAACAAATATACACACACACACACACACACACACAGCGGTCAGCCCCACACCTACCAAACCAGGGAATTGTCAATGAATGCTGCATTTCTCTCAGCCATTGGGCTTGAATCTTACCAATTACATGCATGAATGTCATACATTTCTAATTTTGTCTGTGTGGTTATAAACTTTACAACAGCAGAAACTGCACTTCAATTAAGAACAAATTCAGCACTCTCACTGGAGAGAAAGGGGATGGAGATGGAGGAAGATGCTATGTATGAATATGTGAAAGGGAGAAAAAAAACAGGGTATATTTTTCTCATCTCTCATACCACACACAACCTCCCTCTTTCTCCCACCCCCACGCCATCATGGCAGGAATCCTTTGTCAGAGGTGTTCATCTGGAACAACTTTGCCACACTTGTTTTCATGTTCTTTTAGATTACAGGGCAGCTGGCCCCAGCTTTGAAGCTCCCCCTCTCCCTTTGTCTCTGTGCAATGCACTCTGGTAATTAACTTTGTCCTTCTTTTATTTGTTCCAGTCACTCGCAGTCCACTCTTCTGAGCATCTTCTCCCTGGAGTACCAGGTTAGAAGTTTTCTTCCTTTGTGAGCCCTGACAGGTGCCTAATTGAATGATGAATGTCCCTTTATTTCTTTGTAATTGAACTGCCAGCTCTCTGATTGGTTTGGAGGATGCCCCCCCCACCCTCCCACCCACGCCTCTTGGTCCACGTTTATTTCACCCACCCACCCCCCTCCTCCCCCTCACGTTCACGTTGAGGGCCCTTGCCTGCCTGAGCCTCAGTGGATGTCTGCCAAGCCTTCCCATCCATCTGTCTAATAACATCTAGCCCCTGCTTATTTGGTGGACCTGTAATAAATTATGCTAAACCATTATTATTCTGACAATAATAATTTCCCCGTGTAGTGCGGCTGCGTGTGCTAAATGTTTGCTGACTCGCACTGTCACTGCTGCTTTCCACGGCTGACAGCGGATGATGATAAATGGCTGCTGCCGCCAGTGGCAGAAGGCAGCACAGGCAGAAAATGGAGTCATTTATCATCCCCCTGACAGGTGTCAGTCACACTGCCTGTCTCTGCGGAATTACATTTTTTGTGTGTAGTAGTTTTTAAATAAGTTGTTTTTTAACCAATGCTCTTCCTCTTTTATCCTGTGTCCTCCTCCTTCTCGGCGAAGATGGCAATTGAATTGCATGGAAATGTCAGGGTGTGGGATGTGGGATAGGGTCATTGTTTGATCGAAAAAGGGGAAATGAATACAAGGTTTGAGTGAAGGGGGGTAGATGGAGATGGGGGTTTGAACAAGGTTGCCTTGGCACACTTTGACCCCCAGCAAAGTTATTGAAATTAAATTACTGTGACCCAGGATCTCTTGCGCTTGTTCATATACAATAGAGCATGAAAGAGCAGCCAAGGCTGAACAAGTCTGCATTTATTCAGGTCGACTGGAAAAAATGTAGCTTTTCCCTCCTAACAATAGAAATAATGAAAATGTATGGAAATATGATACCTTTATTGTTATCATTATTATTTCTATTAGGTATGTCCCGATTGGATTGAAAACATCGGTATTGGGCCTGAACAATGCATTTTTTATTTAAACAGGATCGGCACACTGCCCGATCCTTTGTTTACATCCACCGTCACACAGGTGTCGTAAATGGAGAGCATGATTTGCAGTAGATATTCAGGATTTAGTGTTGTGCTGCTAATCCAATAAGTAGAAACAGTTTTTTTCATGTTCCATTTAAGCTGCCACCTCCACAGTGGAACTGACATTTTTGTTGTTCATTTTTTTTAACTAGTGACCGATTTTTTTTTTTGTTGTGACTACAAATGTCAAAAGTTGAGATATAAAACTACTTTGAATTGGCACTGGCATTATATTACTCATTTATAGTGGTTTGTGCTTTTTTTATAATGCTACACTAAGTGGATTTGAAAGCAATTTCTAAAGACATTTCAGATTGTTTACTTGGTTATTTTGTAAAAAAATAAATAAATGCTGCACTAAGTGGAATTGTGGTAAGAGCCTCATAAAGATATCGTTAGTTTGTATACTTTATTATTTTTTAAAAAATAAAATAAAAACCCTTTAGAAACTGTTGGACGCATTGATTTTTTTTGTATTGCATTGCAGAGCTATTAAAATGTCGAGGATATACACTAGATTGATCAGATGGAACTCGGTATCAGTAGATACTCAATTTCAAATGACTCAAATTGGGATCAGGGGCAAAAAAACTTGATAGGGACATCCCTGATTACTATTATTACATTATTGTTGAAACAGTTTTCTCTTTGTGACAGAAAAGAACCAAAAGAACAATCTCAAGACACCATGCACCAGATGTTATTGAAAGCCACTACCAAAGGTACTGTATTAATTTGTATTGTATTACTTTACTGCTCTTCTTTCTTCTGTCCAGCACTCTCTCTTTATCTTCCTCTCTATCACATCTTTTTTTATCTGTCTCCTACTCTTGTGTGCTCCCTTTGTCTTCCCCGTTGTGTGACTTGCCAAACTCCCTTCCTCAGTCAGAGAGTAGGTGGGCCACCATGACAGATATAATCTCCCCCAAACAAATCACCACCCTCAGGATTCATTCCAGACCTCCACTTGCACCTGCTAAGCTAAAGCTCTCCGCTTCATGTCAAACGGAAAGCAGAAAAAATAAATAAATAAGCAGCCATTGGACATTTGCCTTACACAGGCTTATGATGGGATGATTATCTGTAATTCAATGAAAACGGATAAATTAAAAGAAGAAAAAAAAAGAAAAACAGGCTGTAGGGGGAGAAAGCCTCTTTGCATATTGCAATTAGCCTTTATCTTGCATATTAGGGCCATTGTTCTGGGGAAAACAAGGCCGGATAATGTACTTCTAATCCACTTACAACAACAAACCTCCGAGATGATCTGGGTAAGATCTTAGGGGAGCTGCAGTTTTAGCTGGCGAGGGAAAAAAGGCTTTTTGGGCAGCAGGGGTTAACTAACTATCATATGCTTGTCTGGCTTCAAGGAAATTTGAAGCCCTTCAAGCAGTGCTGTTTTAACCGCACCGAGCCTGCCATATGCCACCTAGGGCAAAGTCATCAGGGACATTAGCATGTCTTGGCTAGCCTGGTCTAGTCCCCTCTACCCTTCTGTCTGCCTTTGTGGGCCATGTTTTTTTTTTGTTTTTTTTACTGCTGTTGTTGTTCTTTGTTATAATGAAGGTATCTGAGTGAGGCCAAGGCACATCCGACTGCTCCCGTCCTGCTGGAGTTGGCCAATGAGGTAATGGCATAACCTTTAGTTTTTTTTTTGTTTTTTTTTTTTTCCGTCTTTGAAAAAAAATCCTCAGTTGATGCCTTCTTTCTTCTATAAATGGATAGATAGAAATTGGCTGCAGTTTTTGATTTTCTCCCTTGTCTGTTAGTCATTATCAAAATTGGTAAATTGGTCCGCTCCATTATCAATTATTTAATGTAATTAGCTCTCACCCCCATTAAGCAGATGTGAAAATACTTTTTGTGTTTTATTATGTAATTTTCCAAATTGCACTTCAGGCAGAGTTGTCGCAAACTGCGGACAGGTGAGGGCTGGGTCACTGGTTAATTCTTCTCTTCATCTCTTCATCACTTGTTTACTTTAGGAGATCAGTGAAGGATTTGTACTCAGCAAATGGTATTCATACATATAATTATATGTGCACTTGGTACAAATAGAGTGTTGTGGGTTTTTGTGTGCTTATAAAATAGCATCAGGCTTTAAGCACTTAAATTATTCACATGGCTAAGTTTCTGCATTTCACATTAGTGAAAATGTATCTACTCAGTGGCCACAAGTGTTTCATAGATTCTGTGGCTGCTTGGTAAAATATTATTTCCATTAGGGTCGTGGCAACAGTTCCTACTCTGTGAATAAAATGCAGCCAGAATAGTTGAATTGCTATAGAGTTGATAAAATTATGTTTTTGATTATAAGGCTATTTTTTAAGACATATACTGAATTTTTTTCACCTATTTTTTGTCATTACATCGAATTGCAAGTCTTGCAATTTCCTCCTATTTTGCTCGGTAGAATAGACTATGTAACCTTTTTAAAACATTTAAATGCACATTTAAATTTTTATTGGTTCTTACACCGGGCAACAGGATTTGAGGGTTTCTTAATCTAAAATCAGAGCAGTTCACATGCATCAGTGGCACCTCAAAGCTAACTGCCATTATTCATTCTCCACTTAATTGACACATGTGGTTTTTTTTTTCCTCCAAAGGATTAAATTCAGCTCAGAGATAACTGTCTATGAACCATTTAACTGTCATTTTAATATGCTACTTAACATTTAAACCAAGCACTCATGGTCTCCCAGACCGCTAATTGATGTAGTTTCATCCCTTTATGAGACAATATATCTCCAACAGAGGGAAATGATTAACAATGATGAAAACTATTCATGGATTTCTTTTTGTGCCCCCAGAAGTCTCCCATGAATGAGGGTTCTCAACTCGACATTTGCTGTTTTTTTTTTTTTTACATGCTTTATATGGAGCTTTATGTAAAGGTTACTTAAACATACAGGGTTTAGAACAGGTGCAGTTGTGCTGTATTGTATGGTGACACCCATTAGCTGTGAGAGCTAATAAAACCAGAGTTTGTCTGAACAATAATTGTTTTCTACGGGAATTCAGGGTTATGTGAATCTTAGTCACATGTTCAGCTCATGAAGTGCGGTGCTCTGACTTGAGAATGGAGATGGACTCATGATTAATATGAAAATTAGGGAGATGCAAGTACCTGAACTAATCAGGTGGTCCTTATTCAGGCTGGGCCAGTGTCGGTAATGTCGCCATTTTTCATGTGTCAGCCCTGATGCAGGTTACCAGGAATCTGACGCTCTCTCGTTATCCAAAGGTGTGAATAGAGAGCAGCCCAATAAGCACAAAGAGGAAAAGGATTGAGAGAAGAAAGGGGGAGAAGATGAGACGGGTTAGGGAGAGGAAAGAGAGCTACAGTATAGCTGTAAGCTACAAATGCAAAGTTTAAAACGCTATCAGGGGTCTTAATGAAGATACAAACTCTGTGCTCACCCCTTAATTATTATAGACATGTTTGGCCTTTTTACAAGCTGCCTTCTTAGTGCAATATTATGGAGATGTTAACAAATACTACTGCGGGTAAAAAGACATTGTTTAGACAGAAGCCTCTCTGCTCCCAGCGTTACCAGGAAGCATCAGAAGAAAGATGAAACACACCATTCTCACTACAGGCTGAGGGCAAATTCACTTTTGGTCCCCCAATTATGCTAACAAGAGAAAAAAAATTATCTTTAGCTGCAAGAACGTTGTGTTTCATAATGAGCCGGCTAGGAATGGCTTGTCTTCAAGCAACGTTTTAATTCCCTCCATACTGAAAAGGCTGTGAAATTTAGAAGTGAATGACTTTATGTGTCTTATTATTTGGGGTGAAAATGCAATGTTTTTGAGAATGGATTTCCTTTGTACGCATTTAAAGCTTTTACATGCTTTTGAACATTTAGGAACTTTTATGGATGATGCCTGTTAATTGAATTGTATGATTTTAACAATTTCATTGTAATAATGTTTATTATCAGGCTTCCCATGGTCATACAAAACCTGTAAAAGTCATGAAATTTCACAATCACATTTTTCAGGCTTGGAAAAGTCATGGGATTATTAACATTCATTTAAAAAGTCATGGATGTTTCTATTGAAATTGTTAAAGTAATCCTCTGTGGATAACTTTCCATGTAATGTAACATAATGGCAATTTCATTTTCTGTAGCTGTTGAACATACCCAAAAATGCTTTGATATATTTTGAATACCTTGACATCCATTACTCTTTTCTCCCCATGTTCCATCTATCTGTTTATGTATGCCCGCTAGCTGAAATTATTTTTGATTAGAGGTTGTATCTGATATGTCTAAAAAATGTGGAGCAAAGAAAACATATATATATTATGGGTCCTTGTAAAGTCATGGAATAGTTTTTGAATTTGTTCCACAAAATTGCCTGGTAGCCCTGTATAATGTGTGGGAAGTGGGATGCCAACAGTTAACTGTTAATTTGTTAAACCCCCCTTTAGCATTGTTAGCTATGTTATAACTGTTAGCACCATTAGCAGTGTTAGCATGGCTAGTGGTGCTAACAAGTTAACAATGCAAAATGGGTTTTGCAACACAAAATGACGCTGCTTTTTCACCTGGACTGCTTGGGTGGAGACTAGAGGGTTGCTGTCTCAAACCCTGAGGCTGTATATACAGTCTATGGTTGGTCCGCAGTGCAGAGCAGCCATGGCTAAAATGAGCTAACCAGTGGAGACTGGAGGAGTAGTTCTTACTGAGGAGGCAGCAAGAACTACGTGTCCATGTTGATGCGGCTAATAGAACTGTCTGTCAATAAAGCCAACAGAAAATAAAATAAATGTCAAGATATTTAAATCAGAAAACATCAAAATTTCACCACCTTTCAATGAATAGCGCTTTGAAATGTCGTGTTAATGCTCACTCAGTCAATGGAGCCCTACACTGAAAGGATTTGAGCTTCACGAATGTGGTCGGACATACACCTTCAGTATCAGTCATTAGTGCTCCTTTACCTGTCAGGGCATCTCGTTGCACTCAAACCAAAAACACTGCACACCTCTCAAGGTGTCTCTGTGTTCAAAGGGTGCCGCAGCCATAGGTTCTATCCTTCCTATTAAGGACTGCATTCCCACAGTCCCTGCGGTGTGTCCTGTTGATCCTGAAGTTTTGCCTTGGTGATCATCCTATGATTAAAGCTCTCCATTGTCTCTTGCTCGGGCATTGTGTGTGCTGCTTTTTCATACGAGATGAGAGACAGCGCTTGTCCGTTTGACAGAGGCGAAGGCAATTCAGCAGGGTAGCCTGACTGTGTAATTGGCGAACTCTTGTTCCTGTGGGAAAGGTTATTGCAGAACGACGCTTTCAAAGACCAATTTGCACAGGAATTGTCGAAAGTTAGGTCAAGGTTTGGAAATGCAATAATATCATTTAGAGCCATTACAATCATTATTATCTGTGTGACATCAGCTGAAGGTAGGCTGGCCGTGTAATTTCACTGCCGTAACTCTTAAGCTCTTTGAAATATGTTCACACTTCCAACTGGATATGCGGGATTTAGTCTGAAGGTTTGTAAATTGAGTAATTCTCCAGAGAGGAATAACATTTCCACTATACCTATGTTTTGAAGAAGCATTAACTCCCGTATTGATGCCATAGCCTGTTTTTTATTAAGGCAAATTCTCCTGTTTTTGTTGTTCAATCTACGTAAAGGTGGATCTGTCTCCTGCACTGATGGCTCGTATCATCCTGGACAGGTTCCTTCAGGGCCTGGAGGGTGGAATGCGTGAGTAACACTTTTCCATTTCCCACTCTGTCCTTTCTATCATCCCCCCATCAGTCTTAATTGTAGCACTTTGTCTTTTGAATCCCTTTTCTGTTTGAGTCCCAATTCCAGTTCTAGCTGCTGTATTTCCAGCCTGTCCAAGCCTAATGAGAGACAGACCACATTTAGTACTAGCCGCATCCCAGGGCACATGACTGGCAATTAAGCACCGTGAGGACCACCCACCTCTCAACTGCAGTGTGGATCAATTCTAGCTCACCTCATCAGTGTTATTTATAACACCCCTGATTTCTTTCCTCACCCTCCTTCACGTCCCCACCACCACCCCCCAGTGCATCCATCTCACCCCTACCTTCTTCTTCTTCCTCCCTCATCCCCTTCTCTTTCTCCATCCCTGCTGGGCTCCTCTGAGGAAATTGAGTTGAAGGAAAAGTGTGACAGAAAAAGCAAACCATTCCTAGGTAGTGCTGATGGACGCATTGCGGGAGAGCAAAATTCCAGATTCAAATATTTTTGTTGAACATGTCACAGAGATTGTCCAGAAATTGTGTGAAAAATTTCTGGTAAGTGTCTTCGCTGGAACTTTCTTACATAATCTTGGCACAAATACTTTTATAATTTGCAGTTGCACTTTATAACTGCGTAGCATTTGTTCACAAAAAAACATCCTTGGGAGCTCCCAGTATCACATGCACACACAATTCCATAACATTTCAATAGGCCTACTCTGAGGATTGTGTGTCTGTGCAGTAGTCAGTGCTTCGAGAGCGAATCGCGTGATGTCAAAAAGACGTGATTCCAATTTAATCAAGAAAGAGATTAAAGTGGATGTGTGTTATTTTCAACTTCGCCACAGCACAGCCATTTGTCAAAGTCAAAGATGTGATTGCTTTGGACCCACCGTTATCCACTGCCTGTCAAAATACTAGTCTGAGCAGCTTGTAGAACAGGGCATTCATCCAGGAGAAGCACTCCGTCTCACATAATAGCATGCTGCATCCCTCCATCTCCATACAGTGAAAACATGCTTTATTATTGCTCAGAATAGATGTGAAGCAGATGAAACTTCCTGGATGATTGTTGTTTAATTTGAAAAAAGTGTTGTAACCATACAGTGTCTCGGCATTTGCAGGCTAGTGAGTAATGTCATTATTGTGGTTCTTCTTTGTGTAGAATGTTTTTGCAGAAGCTAGATGGCTTTTACAGGATCAGCCTACATGCTGTGGCAAAACCAGACGATTTATATCAGATTAATATCTATTGTTTTATCTGTTAAGCTAGTTTGACTTCTACCTACTATATGAACTTGACACATTCTCAAATGATGATGTCATTATACTGTGCTGTCCCACTGTTGCCAGCTGTGAAGTCACTTGCTTTGAGGGTGACTCCTGTTTTGACAGAGCTCCTCTGAAATCTCCCCGTGACTCTGCTTGGCCTTTGCAAACGAATCGCCGTCCACACGGGGCCGCGCGGTCACACAGTCCAATCTCCCTGTGTGTATATTAGACTCCAGTAATGTGTTTCCATTATTAAACAATGCAAGGATAATTGTCTTTGCTGGCAATTAGCTAACAGGTTGGTTCAGTGCGAGTGTCAGGCATATCCGTCATGCCCCCCTCCAGCCCCAGACTGCGCTCCAGTGTGCATGTGTGTGTATTTGTGTGTTTTTGTCGAACTCCAGAGAGAGGGCGGGCAGGCACATTGCAAAGATCAATAGACTTCTATATAAGGGACATTACCCCCAACTGGGTGAGTGGCTTGCCTTTGCCTAGCACTATCGTTTTTTTTATTCCCCTTCTCTGTCCCTTTGCATTTAAGAGACACAGGAATGGGGCCTTTGGGACTGTGGAATATATGTACAATCACTAGTGCTGGATCAATACACAGTTTTAAATTGTTTTCTATCCCTTCCTTGTTTTGTTTTGCTCGCTTGTTGTTGCCCCCCCCCCTCCCTTCCCACCAGCTACACACACCACCACCACACCTCAACATGACGATACCACCAACAAGCCCCCCTCCCCCCCTTTTTCTCTTCTTGCAGCAAAAGTATTGGAGAGAGCATCAGTCAAGCAGAATGAAAGACTATCTGGTGGCGCTTGTAAATAAATCAATACATTCAAAGCAGTTTTAGCACATATTGAATATGATATCAACATCCATAATGCTCCTTGTCTCATGAAAACAGACCGGACAGTAGGGGAGGAAAGGTCACACATGCACTTTTACGCTGTTTATATCCACTATTTTAAGGTCAACGAAAGCTGCATTTAATTTTTTTTGGAGAAACTGCAACCATATTAACCAGTTGAGACAGCTTGGGTGTATATGCCAGAATTCCTCTCAGGGTTGTTGGCTATAGGGCAGGGCAATATATTGATATTTTATAAATATTTGTTAAAACTGACGTTGAGAAGCTGTTCCATGCTGAAGCTGTTTGGCATGGACAGATGTCATTAAGTGAGTTAAACCTACATCTTGTGCACAGAGAATGTTCTGTATATGATAGTTATTTTGTAAACTGCCTTGTGGTCATTTGTCGGTAGATACTACCTCATATTGCCTCACATTGGGGGAGCTCCTGCGCTTTCTCTTCCCCCTCCTGCTATCTCTTCATCTTTCTCTCTATTCCTCCTTTGACAGGAGTTGATGTGCCTCTAGATTTAGACATACTTTTTTTGAGGAGGCAATTTTGCTAGCTATTTGACCTTTTCCATTTTCCCAAGGCCCAGCTCCAGATTAGATTGCTGCTCCATGTTTTGTAACTATGTGATTCGACCGCCTTTAAGATTTATTGTCACATTCCTTTACAGAAGCCTCGTACGCAAGGTTATAAATGTCCTGCGTTTGATGTTAACACTGTGAGAATGTTAGTGTCTACTATGATCCTCTGGTTCCTTTACAGAATTCATAATAGCTTCTGCGTTTTGCAGATCAGGCGTGTTGATAAGTGAATATTGTATTGTGTCCTATCAGGTAAAATCTCAACTTTCGTATCCGCTGTGATTGTTACGGTTCCTCCTTTCTTGTCTTCAAGTGCTCCTTTCTTCTCTTCTCTCTCACCTCTCCACTGTGGTGGAGCTGGTGTGTATATTCAGCCTTTTTTTTTAAATAATGAGAGCAAGGGCACTTCATTAGCAAGAAGGGAGGGAGGAAGGAGGTAAAAGCAGGATGAGTGTTGCTGTGTGTGTGTGTATGCAAGGGGTGGGTGCAAGGGAGGTAAGCAGCAGCGTGGCACTTCACTTGACAAGTATACTAATTACTCCTTTTCAGCAGAGGAGCTCCAGTCAGCCTCTGCCACAGTCTAATGGCCTGACCCAGGAACCCTCTCTCCATAGCAGAACCTCCCCAGATCTACTATTCCTGCTGCTACACACACACACACACACACACACACACACACACACACACACACACACTCACACACACAGAGGCGTGGAGTCTCATCTCACCGCTATCAGGGAGAATCAGGTGGAAGCAGATCAGTTCTGCCCCAGTAACCTCTTCAGGGACTGGGCTCCTCCTGCACAGGAGATACCACCTCATATCATCAACTAGCACCTACACACCGCCACAGATACTTAAAAAAAAACACTTTTTTTTCCCTCTTCCTCTCATCTCCCACACTCTCTCTCTCTTTCCCATCTTCTGTTTTTTTTTTTTTTTTCAATACGGGAGGATAAATTTAAAAGGAGTAAATTGGAAAATCAAATGAGGGCTTTAGGCAGCCGCAGAGATTTGCAGAGCTGTCGGCCAGCGTCGCACAGCCTCATCCATCATGTCCCACAAGTAGTCAATTCCTCTAGTATCTGTAAATGTTTTCAGATATTAGCCAATTTATATGCTCCGAGATTCATCATGGAAAATCAGCTTTAGCGGCGCACATTATCAGGACCTGTCTCTCCCTTGCTCCATGAAGTTTGATGAACGAGTGCCCCTCCACAGCTCAATGGCTTGTGCGTGGGGAGTGTGTGTGTGTGGGGGGGGGTGGTTGTGTGGGCACATGGAGGAAATGGATAACCCCCCCACCCCTCCTCCACACCACCCGTGCAAAAAAAAAGTGGGTTTTTTAATTAATAAACAAACTTGCAGAGGAGCTCATCAGTGTCAGGGGCAATAACAATCGTCATCCGTTACTGTTTATTACGGTCCTCCCTCAACAAATGTTGCTATCTAATGAGGTTTCTCGACATTTTTTTGTGTTTGAGATAATGACTTTTTCACCCTCATGTGGTGGAAGGAAGAGTAGTTACAAATGACTCAAGTGCGCAATAAGAAATCAAGCCAAGGTTATGTTGCTGTTACCTAGCTTTATATAGTTTATCTTGTTTTGGAGTTGCATATGAAAAACAGGCTCGTGATTTGTTTACACTGCTTGTTTTCTTTAGCAAATCCCAATGGAGGCGTAGCGTTTCACATCTATTATTCTCCTCCTCTCTGTTCTTTTTCTGTTCAGATGTTGACGGTGTGATATGGTGCCTTAGTCAGAATTTATACCAACATGGGACAATTACAGTAAATTTGGTGAATGTTTACAAGGTGCAAAGTCGTGCTGTAGGGGCTTTGTTCTCTGTGTCTGGTGTTCCTCAGATTATGCTTTTTATTTTCCTGCACATGTTTTATGTGTGCATCTGTGTGTATTTAAAGAGCACAGCGTGTGTGTGTGTGTGTGTGTGTGTGTGTGTGTGTGTGTGTGTGTGTGTGTGTGTGGCAGAGAGGAGCTCAGGGTGTCATAGAGGAGTGCTGCCGTGCAAGGCGGGGGCGTCTTTAATAAATGTATGCTGATGTTGGAGGCTGCAACGATGCGAGGGATGCAAGGGCCCTGTTGTTATTTACTGCTGTGTTTGTGCACAGCAGCGAATCCCGGGCCTGCAAATGGCATTACAGCCGGTGATGAATGAGCATTAGGGTAAACTCATTTTAAAAGCATCCTGATTTATTAGCGGCCCGGCCTTCCATTTTCATCAGGTCAATGCTTGGCTGAAATTCCACAATGTCAGCGCCAAGGTCACCTCTTTATGGCTATTTTTAACCCCATCGCTCAAAAAAGGAGCAGGAGAAAGGGATGCTATCACTTATTATGGCCATGTACCAAAATATAAAGGAGCTGGAGAGGCAAGGAGAGAGAGAACGCTAGTCCTGGAAGCGTGTGTGTTATGTGAGAGACCAAAATGTGGCGGTGGTCAACCCCCAATTATGAGCGCTAGTAAGACAAGAGCTTTAATGGCTGCCGTTTGCCTTCGGGGAGGTTTATTACACACTACTGTTTTGCAGAAGCAGCTTCAAATCTATAAAACGACCATTAGGAAGAGGGAAAAAATCAATCAAAATGCCATTAAAGTGGAATAAGTTGCCAATATTGCTGATGTGGTTGCGGGTCCTTTGATTTTCCTTCAGATTATTAGGCACAGTCGAGTAGTGACTTTGTTAAGGGAAACCAGTGTTGTTGGGGAGTAATATGTCTCCCGGCTTCATAAAGTTTGCTGCCTCATATTTCCCGCTTTATTGATTATCCATTATCATTTGTCATGAGGTGTCCTAACTCAAGGGGAAAATATAACCCTCTTTCTTCACCGCCGCCTGCACCGCACAGGAGCACGGTATGGATCTGCGTGTGAAGGTACCAATCTCTGAGAAAAATGAGCAAAGAAATAAAGCACAGCCCTGTGCCTCGCAGCTCTAAGAGGGAGTGTGAGGTTATGGGGTGGGCTGGGGGAGTACCGTGACTGGGAGAGACTGAAACAGAGAGAGGACACAGAAAGAGAGGAAGGAGCGCTGAATGGGCTTTGTTCTTCTTCTGCCCTCTTTATTTTATCATAAGGTAGATGAGGGATCACAGTTGTCCTCTCTGTGATAGCTGTCTCAAGGAGTAATGCAAAGACAGGACTGAAAAAGATTTCTAAATGTACCTCTAAATGCATTTCTGTTAATGAAATTCATTTAAGAGAAGCTTAATGATGCAGTCAGTTTGTAAATGTGCACCCAAGTCTTTTTCAATTGATCCTTTTCCAATTTTTTTAACTCCCTTTTTTATCTGTTTTTATGAACCTCCAAATAAGCTGTCTTGTTTTTAACACTTATATACACTGCACACTTTATTAAATGAGCTTCTCTGTGCAGTGTTGGTACCATACAGGGGCCATCCATGCCTGAAAAGCGAATAGAAACATTCCTTGTATTGTCTGCAATGCTGCAAACTGTCAGGACCATGTATCACTAAAATGGCGTGCCTCAACCATTTCGTCACACAATGATACAATCCATTTAATCCAAATCTTTTTAAGAAATGATTTAAGGATATTTTTTTTTTTTTTTTTTTTTTTTTGCTTTTGCAGTACCAGCGAATCAATCCAGCAGGGTTTTCCTTTCTGATTTATAATGTTAGTAGAGCAAGAATGGGGATGAGAGATGCAGAATAGTCAGCGTTCATAACATAGATAAACTACATGGGGCTCCTGTGCTCTGGACTGAAACATTTATCTATAGAAAATCTGTATAGACACCAAGCAGCCATCTAATGGACTGGTGTGGAAATACTGCACTAACAGTGGCACAGTGAATTACAGTGTGTCAAGCCTGTCTTTTGTCTGTATATCTTCACAGTTTGCTCTCAATTTAGTAGAGCAATTAGATTTTTTTTTCATATGTTGTAGGTTAGAGAAGCTGTGCTGTTTGAAGTCATTTGCATACTAACATTTAAGAATCTTTTGTAATTGTTTCTTGTTTTTCTGTCTTGTTCTCAGCCCCAAAAACCGTCCTCAACAGCATGCTGAAGGAGCCGTCTTTAATTCCAGACCAAATCTTGGCCAATCACATTTATCAGGTAGGTGTTTTAAATTAAAACTATAATATGAAAGAAAAGCATTTAAATTGGTCATAAAATAATGGTTTTTTTTTTAAAAAATTGTGTCAACCTAATTTTGTAAAGATTCCATGTAACAAATCTCCTGCTTAGGTACAGTGAGTTTTTAAGTGTTATTGTACCACCTGGCTGACAGATGCCATCAGCCGCTCATGTTTGCTGATGAGGTCACGTGAGAGCCGGCGGTCATGCCTGCCAATCTGCCAGCATCTCCTGTGTTTTCTCCTTTCCCCCCCTGCACTATACGGGGCTTCCTTCCTTCCCTTCACCTCCCCTTTACACCCACCCACCCTTTTTTCGCACGCCATAATATTTCTTCCTCCTCTTTTCAGTGCACAATAAATGACTGCTGTTATGGACCGCTGGTAGACTGCATCAAACAGTATCCTATCCCATAAAATTTTAAGCCTGAAATTGACGAGGAGCTATTGAAGGGGATGAGATGTGTCTGGCTTCACCTGACATAAAAGTTCTGCTTCACAGAGGAAGTGTTTCATCCTGCCTGCCATCCCACTATCAGCGGTACAGCGGCTGGAAGGCGATGGAGGGGATAGGAGGAGGAGAGGATGGGGCTGATCTAAATGCATCTCCATGTGCACACAGTGGATCAGACCCAATGTTCTATGATACAAGAAAAGAGAGATCATTCATAAGCCCCGTGGTAGTTAATGTGTTCTTTTGTTTGGAATTTTATTTAACCCAGATGAATTGCTATTTTATATTGATGCTGATTTTTTTTTTTTAAATTAGGATTCCCACAGTCATGGAAAACCTGGAAAACTCCTGGAATTTTGCAGTCATATTTTTCAGGCCTGCAAAAGTCATGGAATTAATCAAAATCTTGGAAATTTGTTGTGTCTAACAAATTAAATTACAGTAATGTAACATAACTGTAAAATTATTTTCTGTAGCTGATGATGTGACATAGCTTTAATATTTGTCCACATGTGACATCGTTTTGATTAGGTTTTTGCTTATTTGTTCATCACAAAAAATTCATCATTTTCTCCCCTCGTTCCATCTCTCTCTTCATATATGCCCACTAGACATGTCAAATCATTTTTTAAGCACTTTTAGCTTTGGGGGAGGGGTGAACAACTCTAAATTGTTGTATTTATATTACCCTTGATTTTGAAAGGAAACATGCCCTCCACATTGCCATGTTGTTTGTTTGGGGTTTTTTCTTTCTTCTTTTTTTAATTTTTATTGATTTTTTTCCCTTTATTTTTTTTTTTTTGCTTTTGCATTATTTGGTGATTTTAAAAGAAAACGTAAAAAAAAAATGTTTGCACATTTTTTTCTCTCTCTTTAAAATCTTCTGTGATTTTTATAGAAAACTTTGAAGAGTCATGAAAACCTTGAGATTTTGTCTGTAAAATGTGCAGGAACCCTATAAAATGCTTTTTAATTGGATTATATTAATTCCTGAAAATGATGTTGTTCAGCACTATGGAGAGCTCTGGGCACATCTGTCCAACTTGAACTATTTATTTCCATCGCACATTAGTTTGATTTTTTTGTAGTTTAGTTGCCCAACTACAAATACCCCTCCTCGTCCAACTGTATGGGCAAAATTGGAGTTGAAGCTATTTAGGGGCAAGCAGCTGGGTAGCAGACAACTATTTCTTGGGGGAGGAGACTTATTTGAATGAGTGTACATGGGTACATCTGTATGTTATTGTGTCTGTCCAAGCTCGTGTGTGGCAGCAGGGCTGGGTTGTTCTGTTCGTAGCCAGTCAACCCTGTCCCACCCACATCCCCTCCTTTTTACCTTCCTTTGGTCTTCCCCTCGTCAGTGTCAACTTAAAGTCAGTTACCCCACCACAGAGAGTTCATTATAACCGCCCCGCTACTATGTGCCCTAAAAGAGCTCCATCTGCACATGAGAGATAGCTCTTAATGCATTTGTGATGTATGTCTATTAATTAGAATCCATTTTGAGAGATTAGTGTTTGTTGAGGTCAGCATAATGGCATAAGAACTTTTCTCTCTCTCTTGGAAAAGGCAAGTTTTGCATATATGTTATCCGGCCTCTGTAGTTGCAGGTTTCCTTTCTGAGGCATCAAGCAGCTTGCATGCTGATGCAAAATGGCATTTATTCTAAAAGCATTTTTCTTCAAAGATTTTAAAGCAATGAGCGGAGCAGCCAGTGCAGGCACTCTATGCATTTTGCCAAATTGGCATTTGTTTCATCTTCCTCATTTAGGTAATGCACTTTGGAGATTTGTTGTGAAAGCAGATTAAGGTTGACCTGAAGACTTTGATTGTGCTCTTGCTTTGAATCGGCAAAAAGAGAAGTGGCTTTTACTTTGCATAGTAAGCCAATAGTGGGTGAAAGCAGGTTCTAACTTTAACTGATGTCAGGCATACACATGCACAGTTGAGCCTTAGCTTCACCTCATGCATGTGCAGTTATCTTATTACCACAGCAAACTACAGTGTATTTTCTGTC